>NC_133524.1:126085000-126716000 GCF_049354715.1 Callithrix jacchus
CCTTCTTCATGTTTGCATGATATTCTTGTCAGATGTATTATTGTAGGGTAATTTTTTTTTCTTTCAGCGCTTTACATATGTCATGCTACTTCCTCCTGGCCTGTAAGGTTTCCACTGAAAAGTCTGCTGCCAGACTTGAAGCTCCATTGTATGTTGCTTCCTTTATCTTGTTTTTAGCATCCTTTTTTAAATCTTGATCTTTGGGAGTCTGATTATTAAATGCCTTGAGGTAGTCTTCTGTGGGTTAAATCTGCTTGGTGTTCTACAACCTCCTTGTACTTGGATATTATATCTTTTTTTCTAGGTTTGGGCAGTTCTCTGTTATCATTTGAGGAAACTTTCTACCCCTAACTCTTTCTCTACCTCCTCCTTTTTAATGCCAATAACTTTTAGATTAGCCCTTTTGAAACTATTTTCTAGATCCTGGAATTGTGCTTCATTGTTTTTTTATTCTTTATTCTTTGTCTCCTCTGATTGTGTTTTCAAATAGCCTGCCTTTAAGCTCACTAATCATTTCTTCTGCTCGATCAATTCTGGAACTAAGATAATATGATGCATTCTTCAGCCTGTCAATTGCATTTTTGAGGCCCAGAATTTCTGCTTGATTATTTTTTTTAAATTTCAATACCTTTGTTAAATTTATCTGCTAGGATTCTGAATTCCTTCTCTGTGTTATCTTGAATTTTTTTGAGTTTCTTCAACACAGCTGTTTTGAATTATCTGTCTGAGCATTCACATATTTCTGTTTCTCCAGGATCTGGTGCCTTATTTAGTTCATACGGTGAGGCATTTTTTTCCTGTAATATCTTCATACTTGTAGATTTTCCTCTGTATCTGGACATTGAAGAGTTGAGTATTTATTGTGGTTGTCAACGTTTGTGCTTGTTCATGCCCATCCTTCTTGGGAAGGCTTCCAAAAAAGGCTTGGGTGTTGTGATCTGTGCTGTATCTGCTTTACGGGGCACCCCAAGTCCAGTAACACTGGGGTTCTTGCAGACGTGTACAGGCACCACTTTGATGGTCCTGGACAAAATCTGGGAGAATTCTCTAGGCTCGACTTGCCATTAATGCTGCCTGTTGTCTTCCCTTACTTTCTCTTACTTTCGTCCGAGCAAGTGCAGTCTGTCTCTCTCTCTGTGCTCAGTAGACCAGAGCTAGGGGTTGAATGACACAAACACCCTTTTTGCCAACACCACTGTGACCGTGCTGGGTCACATCTGAAGCCAGTCCTTAGGTCTTGCCCAAGGACTGCTGTAATCAATCCTTGGCTAATGCCTATGTTTGCTCAAGGCCCTGGAGCTCTATGATCAGCAGGTGGCAAGTCAGCTAGGCTTGTGTCTTTCCTTTCAGGGTAGTTCTAAAGTTGCTATCCAGGAGCCAGGGACTAGAGTGAAGGAAATCACGTATACAGTGGTCCACTTCCAAGACAAAGTGTCTTAAGTCAGCTTAGGTCAGCAAACTACAGAAGAAACAGGATATACTGGGTCCCTGCTTGGATAGCCTATGCCTACTTGTCAGCCCCCTACCCCCCACCTTAGTTACCTTTACCCAAACCAAAGAAGTTTAGTCTAAGATGAAAGTTTGCTAGCCTGCAAAATAGCTCAGTTTGTCTGTTCTTATCAGCCTGCCCAGCTACTTAGGTCATAAGTAAAATACTTGAAAAGCCCCTGAGCTAACTAGGATTGCAATGTATTGTGGGCTGCAACAAACTGCAGCAGGATAACCTTAAAGAAAACACCTAAAGCCCCTACCCAACAACCAATACTCAGTGTTTGGGAAGATTATTACCCCATAGTACTCAGCCTATGAGGAACCTGGGGAGGGACCTGCGCACTAGGGGACAAATTGCTTATTGAAACTGTGCACTAGGGGATATATTGCTTGTTGAAACAGTGCTGTGTGTGCCTGCCCATCAGACACCTGATCTTGCAAGACCATCATTAAAAGTCTTACTTTCGCTGTTCTCCGGGTCTCTGAGTTCATTCTTAGAGTTTGGATGGGGCAGTTTGCTTCTCACATAGAGTCAAAAACGTTAAATGTCTACCTGGTGTTCTATTGTACTGCGGCTGAGCTGGCACTCAAACCACAAGACACAGTCCTTCCCACTCTTCCCTCCCCTTTCCAAAGGCAGAGGAGCCTCACTCTATGGCCACTGCCACCACAGGACACCAGGGAGTAATGCCAGACTACTGCCAGACTACTGCCAATGTTCCCTTAAGGCCCAAGGGTTCTTGAGTCAGCCTGTCATGAATGCTGCCTGGCCTGAGACTCACCTTTCAGGGAAATAGGCTCCTCTCTTGCCCAGGGCAGGTCCAGAAATGCCATCTTAGAATCAAGTTTTGGAATTGGGCACCCCAAGAGCCTGCTTGGTGTTCCACCCCCGTGTGACTGCGCTGGTACCTGAGGTGCAAGACAAAGTCCCCTTTACTTTTACCTGTGCTTTTCTCAAGCAGTAGGAGTTTCACCCCATGGCCACCATAGCTGAAAACATATCACAGTCTCACCTGAAGCCAGCAAATCTCAGAGGGTCGCCCAAGGCCCTCAACGTAGTACCTGGGTATTGCTGCTGGTTATTCAGGGCCTGAGGACCCTTCAGTTAGCAGGTGACAAATCCTGCCAGGAGTGAATCCTTCCCTTCAAGGTAGCAGGTTCCCTTCTGGCCCCAGGTAAGTCTAGAAATGTCATCCAGGAGGTAGAGTCTGGAAAAAGGGCCTAGCAACTATGACCAGTGCCCTCAGGTTGGACTTGTATCTAAGAGGCAAAACAGAGTCCTCCCCACTCTTCCTTCTCTCCTCAAGTAGAAGGAAAAAGTCTCTTTTAGATCTGTGAGTTGTGCATGCAGTCTGGGATTAGAGGACAGATGGTGGCAGCAATTCCTTAACTGCCCCAGCAGGTGTCTCAGTAGGTAGGTCACATGCCCCTCTGTCTATTGTCTCTGGGCCCAGTTCAGCACTAGGATTCCCATAAAAGTTGCAGTACTTGTGGCCTGGCCTATCTTTCAAGTTTTTTAAGGCCCAAGGGCATTTTAGTCCATGGTAGCAAGGTTTGCTGGAACTCAAGTTTCAAGCACTGGGATTGGTGATTTGCCTCTGCTTTGGGCTGGTTTAAATGCTTCCTCCATGGGCCGGAATCAGCTGAATTTGGTCTGGTTTTCCTTTTTGTTCTAACAGGACAGCAGTGAGTTCAATGCTTCACAATTGCTGCACTGTCCTTCTGCCAGCAACCAGAGACGCTCTCAGCACCACACTACCACAGCAGAGTTGGGGGGACATCACAATTCAAGACTATTTTTCCTACTTCTGCAGTGCTTCTTTCAGCGATATGAAGTTAAAACCAGGTACTGTGAGTGCTAATCTGATTTTTAGTTCTTTTGAAGGTATTTTTCTTGTGTAGATAGTTTAAAATCGGTGTCCTTGTTGGGGGACATTTGGTGGACCGTCTATTCCACCATCTTGCTTCATCTCTGGATCTTGATAACATGCTTTTAAAACTTTATAATAGGAAACTAATCATAGAGCAATATAAATAAATTTATTTATTTTCATGAAAAAAGACAAGGTATTGGCTAACCTGGATTTTTAAACATGACATATAATAATCAAAATCGTGAAGGTCTTTGGATGTTTGCCTCTGCCCCTAATTCTTTGGACATATTTTCCAAAAAACACTTCAAAGAATGAATCCTCATTTCTCCTCACCTCCCTAGTCAAATGTCACTTTCCATTTTGCAATGTTAAAGACAGCTCAAGGAGAAGACAGTTATAATTAAATAAGTGACCTTTCCCATTTTGGTAGCCTTTAATGATGCCACAGAGCCTTTACATTAATTCAAGTTATCAATCATAGATCTTAACATCTCTTTGTAACACTGTAAACCAGTTTTGTAGCTAAATGTTGCCCTAAAGGAATGCCTTTTGTGAAAAACAAAATAAAAGAGGAACTTCTGTAAGAAATGAAAACCATCAGTTTTCATTATGTGTGCTGGTGGAGGGGAACAGTGGTTCAAAAAATAAAAAATCTATATGGCTTTGGAATTTGTCACTGTATGGGCCTTTAATATTCATATATTTGCTGTGTTGGGATGTTTTGGTCCCTTAAAATAGTAAATGAAGCCCTGCGAGTGGATTCCTGACTGAGGAGTAGTCTAGGACTTGTCTGGTTTCCTAAACCCATTTATTGTTCTTTCTACAATTCACAGCCTTATGCTGGGGATGGATGGCCTTGCTATCCAGATCGCTGCACAGTGTCTGTCTTGGTTGTGCTGCCTATGTCTAACTTTCCTTAAGACAGCTTTGGGGAAAGGATTCCCTATTTAATAAATGGTGTTGGCAAAACTGGCTAGCCATGTGCAGAAAGCAGAAACTGGACCCCTTCGTGACACCTTACAGTAAAATTAACTCCAGATGGATTAAAGACTTAAACATAAGACCTGGCACCATAAAAACCCTAGAAGGAAATCTAGGCAAAACCATTCAGGACATAGGCGTAGGCAAGGACTTCATGACCAAAACACCAAAAGCATTGGCAACAAAAGCCAAAATAGACAAATGGGACCTAAGCAAACTCCACAGCTTCTGCACGGCAAAAGAAACAGTCACTAGAGTGAATCAGCAACCAACAGAATGGGAAAAAATTTTTGCAGTTTACCCATCTGACAAAGGGCTGATATCCAGAATTTACAAAGAACTAAAACAGATTTACAAGAAAAAAACAAGCCCATTCAAAAGTGGGCAAAGGATATGAACAGACACTTTACAAAAGAAGACATGTATGAGGCCAACAATCATATGAAAAAATGCTCATCATCACTGGTCATTAGAGAAATGCAAATCAAAACCACATTGAGATACCATCTCACGCCAGTTAGAATGGCGATCATTAAAAAATCTGGAGACAACAGATGCTGGAGAGGATGTGGAGAAAAAGGAACACTTTTACACTGATGGTGGGAGTGTAAATTAGTTCAACCATTGTGGAAGACAGTGTGGCGATTCCTCAAGGACCTAGAAATAGAAATTCCATTTGACCCAGCAATCCCATTACTGGGTATATATCCAAAGGATTATAAATCGTTCTACTATAAGGACACATGCACACGAATGTTCATTGCAGCACTGTTAACAATAGCAAAGACCTGGAACCAACCCAAATGCCCATCGATGATAGACTGGACAGGGAAAATGTGGCACATATACACCATGGAATATTATGCAGCAATCAGAAATGATGAGTTCGTGTCCTTTGTAGGGACATGGATGAACCTGGAGAACATCATTCTCAGCAAACTGACACAAGAACAGAAAATGAAATGCCGCATGTTCTCACTCATAGGCGGGTGTTGAACAGTGAGAATACATGGACACAGGGAGGGGAGCACTACACGCTGGGGTCTGTTGGGGGGAATAGGGGAGGTACAGCATGGGGTGGGGAGTTGGGGAGAGATAGCATGGGGAGAAATGCCAGATATAGGTGAAGGGGAGGAAAGCAGCAAATCATACTGCCACGTGTGTACCTATGCAACTATCTTGCATGTTCTTCACATGTACCCCAAAACCTAAAATGCAATAAAAAAAGACAGCTTTTGCTCCCATTAAGAATGGCAGGGATAGTTGTTTTGGATTAAGTATTCTCTTCCAATTTCCTCTAGGCTATGATGGGTTAAAGTGCTGATACAGGATGAAAGTGAAGAGAGAAGGCAACCAATAATAAGAACTGTGACAGATATGTCTGCAAATGATTAAGCATTGACTTGGGGGTAATGTTTTACAGTTTAGTCACACAGGTCATGTGCCCAAGGAACTACTTATATATATATAAATGAAGACTACCCTGTAAATGTTAATCTAATTTTGAAAATCCAGAGAGAAAAGGACATTTTTGAGCTGGAAATGACTTTCATCTGGTCCAAGAAACTAAATACCAAGGAGATTACATTAATGTCCCAGCCCATAACAATCTCAGTATTTGGGACTAAAAATAAGTTCCCATCAATGTATTTACTAGTTCTGAGACTTAGTTCAATAGGTTGGAAAATAATGGTAGGGAAACATGCTCCTAGGCAGTTTTTAAGCCACAGGCTATATCCCTAGTGTGAAAGTTCACCATCAATGTAAGAGGCTCATTTATACCAAGGGGCTTTGGTATTAAATGAAAATGTGGGGCTGGATCACTATAGCTCCATCTCCAGACAAATTCCTACATAACAAAAGTGAAATAAGAAGAATGATATCTAAAGAGCTTGCAGTTTAATGTTTGTTGATCAATGTTGCTAAGTAAAAACAATACTACTGTGGAGCCTTAAGTTTGAGAATATAAATGACCAGCAGAGCTCGTTTAGCAGATGCTCTAACTGACCCTTGTGCACCTATATAGTACAATGATAATGCATATACATAAAAAAAGAACTACGGGAATTGTAAAAGATTGAATTTCTTCTGAGTTGTCAAATGAGAACTATAATTCCAGTCACTCTGGTTTGCTGTTAAGGGTATTTCCCTGTTCCCTTTCTTCAAGAAATGGCAGTTCACTCTGGCTAATAAAAACTAGCTTGACACCTTTACACAGAGCCACAGGGTTGATGGGGTAAGTGCCAAGAAAGCAGAGGATTGTATTGGATGAATCAGGAGCATCCAATTCTACTGAACTGGGCAGGAGCAAATTGACCATATTTGACAAATGCATTCAGTAGACCTACCTGAGGAAGAAAATCATAGAAAGACAACGGGGTCTCACTAGCCACTCACTTCTTTTCAACACTGCCTAATGCACTTAATTCTAAAAGTTTCACATTCAGGCATTCTGTCTTACCCAGTAAGTTTGTTCTTCTTCCTCTTTTCTGCAGCTGAGGAGTCTAAATGACTCCTCCCATTTATTGATGCTCTTCTCAGTGCTTCTATGCTGTGTCCAGTTCTAGCTAAACACTCCATCTGCATTTTCTCAGTAGGCTGCGTTTTTATAGAAATAACTCCTAGGTGTTCTGCAACAATGTCTGGATCGATATTGATTGGTTGTTTCCTACAGTGAAGAATCATTTTAATTGGATGTTTCTCTTCAGTTAAATCTTAATCTAACTTTTTTCCTCTCTAGCTCAGGCTGTATTTTAACAGCATGCTCACACACCTTTTCCACAATTCAACCAATGTCCAGATCACCAAAGAGATCAGTACATGAATCTTTTGAGTTAACTGTTTCTCCTGGACAATTTAAAACTTTGCTAATAACCAAAGAAGCCACCTTATAAGGGAAGAAGTTGTTTGTACTTTTAATATTATAATAAAGTTGTTCCTGTGTTCCAAATTGTTACAGTACCTGATTATAAGCAGAATCAATAACTTGGGAATTAATTTCTATACTTTCTGGACTTAAAAAAGCATTCTCCAGGATTAGCAGCTATAACACTAACGTTTTCTCTGGAAATTTCAGCCATCATGGACTTTCTTAATTGAGATGCGATTTTATTAACTCAGGCTTTGATAAGTTTTAGCATCTTTGCTTAAGGCCCTTGGCAAGTTAACTAGTCTAGCCAAGAACAAGGTCAATATTTTCTCCCAAAACATGGCATTAAACACAGCATCTTTTCTGGGTAAAGGCTTTTTCTTTCTTTTTTTTTTTTTAATTTTTTATTGGATTATAGGTTTTGGGGTACATGAGCAGAGCATGCAAGACAGTTGCGTAGGTACACACATGGCAGTGTGCTTTGCTTTTCTTCTCCCCTTCACCCACATTTGGCATTTCTCCCCAGGCTATCCCTCCCCACCTCCCCCTCCCACTGGCCCTCCCCTTTTCCCCCCAATAGACCCCAGTGTTTAGTACTCCCCTTTCTGTGTCCATGTGTTCTCATTTTTCATCACCCACCTATGAGTGAGAATATGCGGTGTTTCATTTTCTGTTCTTGTGTCAGTTTGCTGAGGATGATGTTCTCCAGATTCATCCATGTCCCTACAAACGACACGAACTCATCATTTCTGATTGCTGCATAATATTCCATGGTGTATATGTGCCACATTTTTCCAATCCAGTCTATTATCAATGGGCATTTGGGTTGATTCCAGGTCTTTGCTATAGTAAACAGTGCTGCAATGAACATTCGTGTACATGTGTCCTTATAGTAGAACGATTTATAGTCTTTTGGATATATACCTAGTAATGGGATTGCTGGGTCAAATGGAATTTCTATTTCTAGGTCCTTGAGGAATCGCCACACTGTCTTCCACAATGGTTGAACTAATTTACACTCCCACCAACAGTGTAAAAGTGTTCCTTTTTCTCCACATCCTCTCCAGCATCTGTTGTCTCCAGATTTTTTAATGATCGCCATTCTAACTGGCGTGAGATGGTATCTCAATGTGGTTTTGATTTGCATCTCTCTGATGACCAGTGACGATGAGCATTTTTTCATATGATTGTTGGCCTCATATATGTCTTCTTTCGTAAAGTATCTGTTCATATCCTTTGCCCACTTTTGAATGGGCTTGTTTGTTTTTTTCCTGTAAATCTGCTTGAGTTGTTTGTAAATTCTGGATATCAGCCCTTTGTCAGATGGGTAGACTGCGAAAATTTTTTCCCATTCTGTTGGTTGCCGATCCACTCTAGTGACTGTTTCTTTTGCCGTGCAGAAGCTGTGGAGTTTCATTAGGTCCCATTTGTCTATTTTGGCTTTTGTTGCCAATGCTCTTGGTGTTTTGTTCATGAAGTCCTTGCCTACTCCTATGTCCTGGATAGTTTTGCCTAGATTTCCTTCTAGGGTTTTTATGGTGCCAGGTCTTATGTTTAAGTCTTTAATCCATCTGGAGTTAATTTTAGTGTAAGGTGTCAGGAAGGGGTCCAGTTTCTGCTTTCTGCACATGGCTAGCCAGTTTTCCCAACACCATTTGTTAAACATGGAATCCTTGCCCCATTGCTTGTTTTTGTCAGGTTTATCAAAGATTGTATAGTTGTTTGTATGTTGTGTTGCCTCCGGTGCCTCTGTTTTGTTCCATTGGTCTATATCTCTGTTTTGGTACCAGTACCATGCTGTTTTGATTACTGTAGCCTTGTAGTATAGTTTGAAATCCGGTAGTGTGATGCCCCCCGCTGTGTTCTTTTTGCTTAGAATTGACTTGGCTATGCGGGCTCTCTTTTGGTTCCATATGAAGTTCATGGTGGTTTTTTCCAGTTCTGTGAAGAAAGTCAATGGTAGCTTGATGGGGATAGCATTGATTCTGTAAATTACTTTGGGCAGTATAGCCATTTTCACGATATTAATTCTTCCTAACCATGAACATGGAATGTTTCTCCATCTGTTTGTGTCCTCTCTGATTTCGTTGAGCAGTGGTTTGTAGTTCTCCTTGAAGAGGTCCCTTACGTTCCTTGTGAGTTGTATTCCAAGGTATTTTATTCTTTTTGTAGCAATTGCGAATGGCAGTTCGCTCTTGATTTGGCTTTCTTTAAGTCTGTTATTGGTGTAGACGAATGCTTGTGATTTTTGCACATTGATTTTATATCCTGAGACTTTGCTGAAGTTGTTTATCAGTTTCAGGAGTTTTTGGGCTGAGGCGATGGGGTCTTCTAGGTATACTATCATGTCGTCTGCAAATAGAGACAATTTGGCTTCCACCTTTCCTATTTGAATACCCTTTATTTCTTTTTCTTGCCTGATTGCTCTGGCTAGAGCTTCCAGTACTATATTGAATAGGAGTGATGAGAGAGGGCATCCTTGTCTAGTACCAGATTTCAAAGGGAATGCTTCCAGTTTTTGCCCATTCAGTATGATATTGGCTGTTGGTTTGTCATAAATAGCTTTTATTACTTTGAGATACGTTCCATCGATACCGAGTTTATTGAGGGTTTTTAGCATAAAGGGCTGTTGAATTTTGTCAAATGCCTTCTCTGCGTCAATTGAGATAATCATGTGGTTTTTGTTTTTGGTTCTGTTTATGTGGTGAATTACGTTGATAGACTTGCGTATGTTGAACCAGCCTTGCATCCCCGGGATGAATCCTACTTGATCATGATGAATAAGTTTTTTGATTTGCTGTTGCAATCGGCTTGCCAATATTTTATTGAAGATTTGTGCATCTATGTTCATCATGGATATTGGCCTGAAGTTTTCTTTTCTCGTTGGGTCTCTGCCGGGTTTTGGTATCAGGATGATGTTGGTCTCATAAAATGATTTGGGAAGGATTCCCTCTTTTTGGATTGTTTGAAATAGTTTTAGAAGGAATGGTACCAGCTCCTCCTTGTGTGTCTGGTAGAATTCGGCTGTGAACCCATCTGGACCTGGGCTTTTTTTGTGAGGTAGGCTCTTAATTGCTGCCTCAACTTCAGACCTTGTTATTGGTCTATTCATAGTTTCAGCTTCCTCCTGGTTTAGGCTTGGGAGGACACAGGAGTCCAGGAATTTATCCATTTCTTCCAGGTTTACTAGTTTATGTGCATAGAGTTGTTTGTAATATTCTCTGATGATGGTTTGAATTTCTGTGGAATCTGTGGTGATTTCCCCTTTATCATTTTTTATTGCATCTATTTGGTTGTTCTCTCTTTTATTTTTAATCAATCTGGCTAGTGGTCTGTCTATTTTGTTGATCTTTTCAAAAAACCAGCTCTTGGATTTATTGATTTTTTGAAGGGTTTTTCGTGTCTCAATCTCCTTCAGCTCAGCTCTGATCTTAGTAATTTCTTGTCTTCTTCTGGGTTTTGAGTTTTTTTGATCTTGCTCCTCTAGCTCTTTCAATTTTGATGATAGGGTGTCAATTTTGGATCTCTCCATTCTCCTCATATGGGCACTTATTGCTATATACTTTCCTCTAGAGACTGCTTTAAATGTGTCCCAGAGGTTCTGGCACGTTGTGTCTTCGTTCTCATTGGTTTCGAAGAACTTCTTTATTTCTGCCTTCATTTCGTTGTTTACCCAGTCAACATTCAAGAGCCAGTTGTTCAGTTACCATGAAGCTGTGCGGTTCTGGGTCGGATTCTGAATTCTGAGTTCTAACTTGATTGCACTATGGTCTGAGAGGCTGTTTGTTATGATTTCAGTTGTTTTGCATTTGTTGAGCAGTGCTTTACTTCCAATTATGTGGTCAATTTTAGAGTAGGTGTGATGTGGTGCTGAGAAGAATGTGTATTCTGTGGATTTGGGGTGGAGAGTTCTGTAAATGTCCACCAGGTTTGCTTGCTCCAGGTCTGAGTTCAAGCCCTGGGTATCCTTGTTGATTTTCTGTCTGGTTGATCTGCCTAGTATTGACAGTGGAGTGTTAAAGTCTCCCACTATTATTGTGTGGGAGTCTAAGTCCTTCTGTAAGTCATTAAGAACTTGCCTTATGTATCTGGGTGCTCCTGTGTTGGGTCCATATATGTTTAGGATCGTTAGCTCTTCTTGTTGTATCGATCCTTTTACCATTATGTAATGGCCTTCTTTGTCTCTTTTGATCTTTGTTGCTTTAAAGTCTATTTTATCAGAGATGAGAATTGCAACTCCTGCTTTTTTTTGCTTTCCATTAGCTTGGTAAATCTTCCTCCATCCCTTTATTTTGAGCCTTTGTGTATCCTTGCATGTGAGATGGGTTTCCTGGATACAGCACACTGATGGGTTTTGGATTTTTATCCAATTTGCCAGTCTGTGTCTTTTGATTGGTGCATTTAGTCCATTTACATTTAGGGTTAATATTGTTATGTGTGAATTTGATACTGCCATTTTGATTCTAAGTGGCTGTTTTGCCTGTTAGTTGTTGTAGATTCTTCATTATGTTGAAGCTCTTTAGCATTCAGTGTGATTTTGGAATGGCTGGTACTGATTGATCCTTTCTATGTGTAGTGCCTCTTTTAGGAGCTCTTGTAAAGCAGGCCTGGTGGTGACAAAATCTCTGAGTACTTGCTTGTTCGCAAAGGATTTTATTCTTCCTTCACTTCTGAAGCTCAGTTTGGCTGGATATGAAATTCTGGGTTGAAAGTTCTTTTCTTTAAGAATGTTGAATATTGGCCCCCACTCTCTTCTGGCTTGTAGTGTTTCTGCCGAGAGATCTGCTGTGAGTCTGATGGGCTTCCCTTTGTGGGTGACCCGACCTTTCTCTCTGGCTGCCCTTAGTATTCTCTCCTTTATTTCAACCCTGTTGAATCTGACGATTATGTGCCTTGGGGTTGCTCTTCTTGCGGAAAATCTTTGTGGTGTTCTCTGTATTTCCTGCAATTGAGTGTTGGCTTGTCTTGCTAGGTGGGGGAAATTTTCCTGGATGATGTCCTGAAGAGTATTTTCCAGCTGGGATTCATTCTCTTCGTCCCCTTCTGGTACACCTATCAAACGTAGGTTAGGTCTTTTCACATAGTCCCACATTTCTTGGAGGCTTTGTTCATTCCTTTTTGCGCTTTTTTCTCTGATCTTGGTTTCTCGTTTTATTTCATTGAGTTGGTCTTCGACTTCAGATATTCTTTCTTCTGCTTGGTCAATTCGGCTATTGAAACTTGCATTTGCTTCGCGAAGTTCTCGTATTGTGTTTTTCAGCTCCTTTAATTCATTCATATTCCTCTCTAAGGTATCCATTCTTGTTATCATTTCCTCGAATCTTTTTTCAAATCTTTTTTCAAGGTTCTTAGTTTCTTTGCATTGATTTAATACATGATCTTTTAGCTCACAAAAGTTTCTCATTATCCATCTTCTGAAGTCTAATTCCGTCATTTCGTCACAGTCATTCTCCGTCCAGCTTTGTTCCCTTGCTGGTGAGGAGTTTTGGTCCTTTCTAGGAGGCGATGTGTTCTGGTTTCGGGTGTTTTCCTCCTTTTTGCGCTGGTTTCTTCCGATCTTTGTGGATTTGTCCGCTGGTTGTCTGCGTAGTTGCTGACTTTTCGTTTGGGTCTCTGAGTGGACACCCAGAATGTTGATGATGAAGTATTTCTGTTGCTTGGTTTTCCTTCTACCAGTCTATCCCCTTCACTGTACGACTGTTGAGGTCCGCTCCAGACCCTGCTTGTCTGGGGTGCACCTCTAGTAGCCGTGGCACAGCGAGGGATGCTACCAGTTTCTTTTTCTGCTCTCTTTGTCCCAGGATGATGCCTGCCTAATGACAGTCTTTTGGATATAGAGGGGTCAGGGAGCTGCTTGAGGAGACAGTTTGTACTTTATAGGGGTTTAATTGCTGAGCTGTGCACTCTGTTGTTCATTCAGGGCTGTTAGGCTGCTATGTTTGATTCTGCTGCAACACAGCTCATTAAACAACCCTTTTTTTTTTTTCTCAAATGCTCTGTGTTGAGGGGTTTGGGCTTTATTTTTGGATGTCCGATCAGGTGTCCTGCCCAGCTCAAAGGCAGACTAGCCACTGTTTGGCTGCCGAGGCTCCGCCCTGCTGTTGTGTGATTCGCGCTGTTCCTGCCGGCTCTGCTGTGGTCTCCGCCACGCCCTGCGGCGGAGTCTCTTCGTTGTAGCGTGTTGCCTCAGCAACGGCAGGCTGCGTCAGCAGTGGGCGTGTATCTCAGTAGGGACGGGTTGCCTCGGCAACGGCTGGCTGCGTCAGCAGTGGGCGTGTATCTCAGTTGGGGCGGGTTGCCTCGGCAACGGCTGGCTACCTCAGCAGTGGGCGTGTATATCAGTTGGGGCAGGTTGCCTCCGTAGTGGTGGACGCCCCTCCCCCACAGAGCGTCTCGGACCGTCTGCCCGGGATAGTTTGAAATCGCGGTTTTGTTCGTCCCACTGGGTATCCCAAACGATCTGTCCCTGCAATCCCCTGGGCTGGGCTACTGTGCAAGTCTCGTTCAGTCTCAAGTCCAGCCCTCTCAAGTCTCAGGTTGCCGGTTCAACAAGGCACCCGGACAAGCGCGCCCTGTGGGGATTGCTGGGTAGGGCCGGCCGCCGCCGCCCCGGCTGCCGGCTTCGCCAGGCAGACCTACTGCCTGGCGTCCCGTGTCTTTTTATACTTGGGAGTTTCCCCGTTCTGTGGGCAACAAAGATCAGTCTGGAAATGCAGCACTGACTCACCGTTTGCGGATTCAACGCGGGCTCCAATCCTGGGTTGTTCTCACAGCGCCATCTTGAGTCCAACTCAAGGCTTTTTCTTTGACTTAAGGACATCAATAATCTTAGCCATGTTTTCCAGAATTTTGACAGTTTCCAGAACTAATTCTGAATTTGATACTTCTTTCTTCATTTGAAGATAAAATTGGAAGTTCCCTTCACATTAAAAATCGAGAACCTTTTTTATTTTTAGACCAGAGTCTTGCTCTGTCACCCAGGCTGGAGTGCAGTGGCACCATCTTGGCTCACTGTAACCTCTGCCACCTGGCTTCAAGTGATTCTCTTGCCTCCACTTCCTGGGTAGACGAAACTACAGGCGTGCGCCACCACGCGCAGTTAATTTTTGTATTTGTAGTAGAGATGGGGTTTTGCCATATTGGCCAGGCTGATTTTGAATTCCTGGCCTCAAGCAATCCGCCTGTTTTGGCCTCCCAAACTGCTGGGATTACAGATGTGAGCCACCATGCCCAGTGAGGACATTGTTCTTATCCATTAAATGTTTCTACACTGAAATATGACCCAGAGTGTTTAAAACACTGTTATAAGCAGAGTAACTACTTTTTCAATAGTTGCACTATCTGCTTAAAACAGGGTGGGTGACTCTTTGGCTTGTGGTATGACTTTAATCTGACTTTTAGATATTTATTTTTGAAATGAATGTAAGATTTTTGAGGTTAGTTTTTGCATTTCAGCATTTAGAGACTTATTTTGGTTTTTATCCACTTTTGGAAACATAGATAAAAGCTTTGGTAAAAAATGTACAGCAATATCATCTATTATGTTAAAAGGCAGTTTGTAAGCCCATAATGGCTGACTATGGGGGACTCCCGTAGTTTACATAACATGTTTAAGGATATTTTCAACAACACTGTCAACTTCTGTACACTGATATGGAGTTAGCTCTCCAGAAAAATATGTCAGCAGCTGATTGCCAGCCACTTCCTGTACAACTAAACTGACTTCTGAAAGTATTCTGCAGCCACTGGTGACACAATTTTTTATCCTTTCATGAAATCCAAATTGTGGCAGGAGATTATTATAAATAGTCTGAAGCACTAAGTGAATAATTTCATCATCATTAGGGTGTAAGGATTGTACATCCTATATAATTCATCTTTGGCAACCTTTGTCATAATTGTACTACCTCATTTGAAGGTAATCCAGTTCTGTGTACAAAGCATCTTCAGAGATTTCTGTTGTAGTGTTGGCTACTGTTGAGAAAATTTTTGATAGAAGAAAAACATGATACTCTAAAAAATCACAAGGCAGCATTGTGATATATGGCCATGATGCCTGACATTCTTTGCAGGCTGTTTGGGGCACCTCTTCAACCTCTTAAATAAACTCCCTAGATTCTGGAGGCAAATATACTGAAACTGGAACTTCACCACAAAGTAACAAATTTAGCTAATGCTGGAAACCTTCTCCTACTACTGCGTTAACTAGCCTTGTGGTAAATTTTCACTGTTACTGTTATGTCCTTACAAATTGAGTTTTCCTGTCTATATTCCTGCAAAATATTGCATGCAGAGGAGCAAACAATTTTATTGACCAACATTTTATCAATTGGTGGTATGTTAGCCATTAAAAGTACCTCATCTGAGGGAGATGTTTCAGTTGCAGGTGGCATTCTATGCATGGATGGTATTTTATCTAAAATTATCATTTTTTATCTTGGGTGGTGCTTTAGCCACAGATGGTTCTTTCTGTCTGAGAGGTACTTTATGAACTGATGTAACTTTATCTGCATATGAGAAGGGCTGATTTCCCTGATCTGGGCTTAACACTTTAATTTGAACATCTGAAAACTCCTTTAACAGGGAATTAATCCGTTTCATAGCTGCCTCATAGAGCTCATCTTGATTTACACCCCGGGTTACATTTCAACATGCATCATGTGTGTCTGTTGAGGAAGAAAAATCAATTTGTTAACTATTTCAGAGATAACATCTTCTAAAAAACTGGCTGACAAAATCCTAGGGTTGTTTTCTGGTGGGTTTTGAGGACTGTCTGGTTTATTAGGTTTACTTTTAATCTCTTTATCTCTACTTTTTTCGTTCTCTTCCTCAGTTGCAGGAACACTTTGGTTAGCTGAATTTGTTGAAGCAGGCTGCGCAAAAACCTTACCATCCACCCAAGTCACTATCTTCTAGGGTCTCTGGGATTTTTGAATCACCTATTTCTCCTTAAAAAGCAGATATTTCTAAATATTGCTGTAAACGCTTTCAGTGACATTTTGGACATATTCAGATTTCTAGATTTGTTTGTCATCTGTAACTCGTTAAGCTGGAGAATCTCTTCTTGTCTAGGATCTGTCTATTTTTCACCTTGAATTTCAGAGGTAGTAGTTTAAGAGTTACATTCCCTTTGTCAGATGAACTTTCTCTTTTTTGCCATTCTTCTGTTTTTATCATCTATTTTAATATCTAGTTCCAGTCCAATGTTCTTATGTTTTGCATCACTGGTACCTGGTGAAAAATGTTGTATACCTTCTCACCTAGCCCTTTTTCTAGCTGAATTGTCTTTCTTCTTGATTTCATCCTTTGTAAGTGCTGTATTCAAATCTAGAGGAGTTGTTGAAATAACTTTTGACACCGTCCCACTATCTTCTCTAATTGAACTTCCCCCTTTCTTTTTATTGACCGTACCTCCAGCTAAGCCTAATGCTAGGGTGGTTACTTTGCTGTTCATAATGATAGTTATAGTGGTACATATTGGCTCATGAATGATGCCTTTTTTCATTGATATCTCCTTTTTTTTGAAACCTTCCTTTTAATTACTCATCTATCTATTTCTAAGGTGTCCTTTTTGTTTTTCAGGCTGATGTAGATGGCTGAACAAATTGGATTCCTGATATGATTTGAATCTGTGTCTCTGCCCAAATCTCATGTCAAATTGTAATCTCCAATGTTGGAGGTGGGGCCCATTGGGAGGTAATTGGATCATGGGGGTGGATTTCTTATGAATGATTTAGCATCATCCCTTTAGTGTTGTTCTTGTGATACAGTTCTCATGAGATCTGGTTGTTTAAAAGTGAGTTGCACCTCCCCTGCTTGCTCCTGCTCCTGTCATGTAGGATGCCTGCTCCTGCTTTGCCTTCCACCTGAAGGAATAAATAAAAAATCCTTGAGGTCTCCCCAGAAGCATATGCTTCTTGCACAGCTGGCACAACCCTGGGCCAATTAAACCTCTTTTCTTTAAAAATTACCCAGTCTCACATAATTTTTTATAGTAGCGTGAGAATGAACTAATACAGTTCCCCTTTAAACTTCTATTTATCTTTGTAAAGGGTTTATATGGCAAGTGTTGAATTCTTTGGATAATGTTATCCATATCTAGAAATAAAAAGAAGGCAGAAGATCAGTCTCCTGGAAAAAAAAGAAACAGTTGAATTTTGAAAGCAGAGATCACCTCTTTGTCTAAAGTAGCAATAAGCTCTACAACAATGTAACTTCTGTCATTTCTCCCAATAGTTAGACCCATATATTTCTATGACTTCATCTTACACAGAATCAGATACTTTATCAACTGTCTCTTTAGCCATTGGTGGAAAAGAACATTTCTTCAGCATTTACTAGAATTTTAATTTCATTTTTCCTAAATTCTCCCAATTGAGTCATTTGTGAAATTTATAGCCATGTCCACAAGGTCTTATCCTGATATTTCTTTATCTTTAAGACTTTCAGCAATACTTTAGAAAGTATAAAACTTGCAAACAAGGTCGATTATAACATCTTCCAGAAATGTAGCAAAATACACAGAAGACTGTGGTAGGGACAGAGCTTTTTCTTTAGCAGGATTCAAGAATTCAATGACATGGCCATTTTCAGGTGAGTCACTGGAAGATGTTTCTTCATCACATAAAAATGGCTGCACATGGTGATCTATAATTTCCTTCATGATAAAACCAGCTATTCTCCCAAGGAATGAGCCTTCCTTTTTGCATGCATTTTTCTGTGCTTTAGCTTGGAATTTGACCATTTTCATAATACTGTTACATATGGAATCAATGAAGTTCTCAATTGCCCCTAATTGTAGAGAGCCAGAGTAGCCCGCCCCCTCGGGGCGGGGGGTGGTCAGCAGCAAGGCTGCTGTGAACTTTGGGTGAACTCCAGAGAAGCGAAACCATAATAGGGGAATGTGCATGTCTCAGAGAAGAGCAGTCAGACCTAGTGAAAGATAACCAGCTTTCACAGACCTTGCTGCAAGATGGTTGTTAGCTGAGGAATGGTAACTGAAGTATGAGAATTATAACCACAGGCTGTTCTGGGTAACTGCACCTTCCTTCTGCTATGTGCTTTGTGAACATATAAAATAAAGTACTTTGAGGCAGGACAGGGCCAGAGAAACTAATACTTTCACTTTCCTGGACCGCCTGGCACTGCTTTATTATATTTGTCTTTGTGTTTTTCTTCATCCCCCACTGTTCCCTCTTAGGTCTTTGAACCCCTATGCAGCGCAAGATGCAGCACACGGCAGACCTAATTGAATGCTTCTGTGTGCTCCTCTGCAAGGACAAGTCTAATCTCATGTTCAGAAATTTCTGTTCGAATTTTACCAGTGAGTTTTGAAACTGCATCAACAAATTCATAATTTGGCGGCCCTCTCCCTCTTTTAGTTCAATTTCAGTCTCAGATAAACAGTATATACATGCTCGAAGCACATAAATAGTATCTTTTAAAAGAGAATGGGGCGAAACAGAGATGCATGAAAGCAAGAGATGGCTATCATCACTGATGATGTTGAGTACATTTCTGATGATAGTCTCATCTTGGAGAGTAGAGTAAGAAGATATTAATTTTCCTGAAACTAATGGCTCCACCTGATAATCATAAATTTCTTCTTATAGCAAATAATATATTTTCATCCAAAACCAATGATATCATTTTGTATAGCCCTATAAATATGAATCAGACATAATCATCTAATGTTTTTTCATAAATTAGGTTGATGATGTTTTTGGTACCATTTCTTTATATTCTTCCGAAAAACACAGATTTTCACCCTACTTATCTGCATGTAAAATTTGTGATGTGGTGAACTCCAGCACAATTGATTTTACTAATGTAACAATATCAGTAACGTTGGCTTTTGCTTCATGTGGATTTTGGCCACCAGATATTATGTGAGAGTACATAAAAGATTTTGCATAAAAGCCTAGAAATTACTTCCTCAAAAAAAAAAAAAAAAAACAGCTGAATTCACAATGAAGGACAATTCTCTTTGTTTAGGATCTCTTGCCCTTTCATTATAAGTTTGATCAACTGTATGAAGAAAAAGTTTTATCTCGAGATAAAAATGACTGAATATGATGGTTTAATATGTCTCATTATATAACTTGCTATTTTTGTAACAGGTATATTACTTATTCCAGATAAAAATGACTGAATATGATGGTTAAATATTTCTTTTATTATTTAACTTGTTATTTTTGTAACAGGTATGTTACTTATATGTTTTTTATCTTTTGTAAGAGACTGGCATAGATTTGAATGAGCAATGTCACTATAAATGGCATCAACCATAGCCTGAACATCATTTTCTGAAATCACATTTGTTTTTCATTTCCATGTTTAATGATGCATATTGCATGTTTAGAAATTATTGACATAGTTTCATCAGTCAGTCTCGTGACTGTTACTGAAGTCTCATCATGAAAGTTTTGCATCTTCTGCACTGAAGTCCAATAAACTTATCTGAGATAAAACTTGAGTGACTATTTTTTCTGAATGTATTCATGATAATACAGTGGTATATGTTGTACACATCTATCTTCAGAGTATTTATTTACTAATATCATAATGAACTCTCTCTACCAAAACATCAGCATTGAGTTTTGAATATGATTTATTTTTTATTTTTTGGAGATGGAGTCTTGCTCTGTTGCCCAGGCTGGAGTGCAGTGGCAAGATCTCAGTTCACTGCAACCTCCACCTCCCGGACTCAAGCAGTTCTCCTGCTTTACCCTTCCGAGTAGCAGGGACTACAGGCATGTGCCACCATGCCCAGCTAATTTTTGTATTTTTAGTAGAGACAGGGTTTCACCATATTAGCCAGGCTGTTATTGAACTCCTGACCTCAGGCAATCTGCCTGCCTTGGCCTCCCAGAGTGCTAGGATGACAGGCATGAACCACTGTGCCCAGCCAATCTTTTTTTTGTTTTAAGACAGGGTCTCCTGTTGCCCTGGCTGGAGTGCAGTGGCACCATCTTGGCTCATCACAGCCTCTGCCTCCCTGGCTCAAGCAATCCTCCCACCTCAGCCTCCCAGGGCAGCTGGGATCACAGATGGGCACCATCATGTCTGGCTAATTTTTGTATTTTTAGTAGTGACAGGTTTTTCACCATGTTGCCCAGGCTGGTCTCAAACTCCTGGCCTCAAGCAATCCGCCCACCTTGGCTTCCCAAAGTGCTGGGATTGCAGGCGTGAGCCAGGGCACCTGGCCTTGAATATGATTTAAAAGACAGCTTTGTTATGAAATTTGGATGAATTTGGAAATCAGAAACTTCAGCCAGGATAATTTTAATTACCCTCTCAGCCAATGTCTTTGTGTCATTGAGAAAATCTTTATCAGGTAGTTGTTCCTGTTCATATCCTTGTAAAACTTTGCTATTTACCACATCAGGAATTTTGACAATTACGAATCTATCTACTGGTGTCAAATGCAATTGTTCCTTAGTATTTTCTAGGATGCTAACTTGAACTTTTGAAAATTCTTCTGTTATCAAATATATAATTTCTTTAGCTGTCTCCAAAAGTTCTTTTTCTGAATCTCTTACTGATTTTGTTTGCATGATGCCTAACATTCTATGGAATATTTTGCTTAAAACTCCGGATATCACACGAAGTTTGCTTAAAACTCCAGATATCTTCCAAGAAGTCTGAGAAGTAAACACCAGTAGAAAAACTGTTGCCTTCTCGCATCATCAAAATATGTATGTTATGAAGGAAGTAATAAATTTCCATATACAAATGGATAAAGATGTCGACAGATATTTCTAATGATGAAATCTGCCATTCTATCAGTAGAAATATTGTTATTGCTTGTGATAATCATGTTCAACTCTTCCTGAGACCCAGAGTTTTGCACAATATTTCTAAATACTGAATCAACGAGATGCTGAGCATCATCCTCTGAATAAACAGAGTTGGTTTCTTCTGCATCTTTGGAAACTCTAATTCCATGTTGGGAACTTTTCATGTAAATATCACTAGTTAGTTTTGGAGAGATTTTTTTTTTGGAGAGATTTAACTGAAATTTATTCCTGATTTTCTGGAATTTCACTGCATGGAAGCAAGCTTGATGCAGAAGAAAATATTCTGGATAACAGTGCTTTTATTATGTCTTCTAAAAATGTATGGCAGTAAGGTGTTATACAGAGATAAATGCTGCCTTGGCTTGGTAGATTTACTATTAGCATTGAAGATGTTCTGAATAATATTCTCTGTTGTTTAAGTAGCATAGGAAGCTGACAAATCCTCAGAAAACAGTTGATGGAAAAGATAATCACGAAGAGCTGCCACAATTAAATTGGCAATATCTTCTGCAAAATATCACTGTCTTTTAAGTAATATCTTCTGCAAAAAAAATTTGCTGTCTTCGAGTTCTTTATTATCAACCTCAAGGGCCAGCCCATCCTGTTTCAGAACATTCTTATAAGCTGAATTCACAAGTTCATCCACAGAGTCTGTATCTACAGTGTGAAAGGATTGCTCTTGGTAATCACAAAGAATGCAAATTTTAGCTTTGTTGAAATTATTTATTGAATTTACTATTTTTGGATCATTTTATCCAGTTTATGCTCAGCGCTATAGCTCAGGTTGAAGACCTTTGATAAAAGCCTTACAATAATTTTCCCTACAAATGTATGAGGGTAAAAGCCTATACCCAGTGTTGATGGGATCTTCTGAGGTCTGTGTGACTCTGTGACTTCACTGAGAACCTCTTTAACCATATTGGGTATTTCATCCAATGGAGTGTTTGGACAAGGTAAGGCCTCTTCACACAAAAAGGACTGAATGATTTTTAATGATCTTGACTAATAAGACTGGCCATTCAGTCAACCATAATTTGGTTTGGCTTACTATAACTTTTCTGTATTGACGCAAGAGTGTTATTATCTATTTATGATAATAAAAATATTGTCATAAACAGATTCCATAATATTTTGGAGGTTTCTTCTATACATAGATATTGACAATTATATTGAGAGAGCCAAATCTTATGCTTTGAAAATGGCTAACATAACTTTATTTATTATACAATTGGATTTCTCACTAAAATCTGAACTCATGAAATAGTTCGTTCCCAAGCATGAATAGAACAATGAGTGGAGATAATAGCCTCCTGATGACATCATCTAAAAATGAGTGTGATAACATGGTAATGTAGCATGTCGAATGTTGAACTTGGTAATTAAATTATTTCAGGTTATTCTGAAGTTTCTGTAGTGTATTTTCAGCTTTGGGAGCATAATATGAATTAGGCATGAGCTTTTCTACAAAACACAATGGGAGTTGCTAGTCTAAAATCTCTATCAATATGCCATTAGCTATCTGGTTTGCTACTGGGATGATAGTGTGTGCCAGATGATTACAAGTCACTTGCAATTTTATATTCCCATAAAGCATCATTATAAATTGAGTCAGCAGTCTTACGATCAGTTTCTTTCTTTTTTTTTTTTGACATCAAGTCTTACTCTGTCACCCTGGCTGAAGTGGAGTGAGTGGCACGATCTCGGCTCACTGCAACCTCCACCTCCCAGGTTCAAGCGATTCTCCTGTCTCTGCCTCCCGAGTAGCTGGGACTGCAGGCGCACACCACCATGCTTGACCAATTTTTGTATTTTTACTAGAGATGGGGTTTCACCATGTTGGCCAGGCTGTAGACTAGTTGGAAACATATCCTTTCTTCAACACCCTAGAAAACAGTGACTTGAGCATGATTAAACTCATGTACCATGGAGTAAACACTTAATATACTCTCACCTTATTGAGCTTGGCCTCAGTGATATTTACATTTTTTTTGCCCAAAATGAGGTGTAGAGAATAAGAAAAATGCCTACAATTATCTCCTCCAAAAATGTGGCAAACTCCTGTGTTCATGCCTCCTGGATGTTGTATGTTATGAATGGCTGCTACATTTATTGCTTTTTTTCCTGGTCTTCAAAGAGGAGGTAGATAAGAGGGTTTTCTTAGAAGCTGCTACCAAATGGGGTCTCTATTTGGAACAGATAGTTCTGAGATTATCCAATGCCCCCTTCGAAAGCTTGTTGTCATAACTCATGAATCTTACAGAGCCTTTTCCTATCTTTATTCTTTTAATTCTGGCCTTTTTGCTTTTGGGAAATTAGAAAGTCTCCTTCTTTTCCTATAAGCAAAGAATGCAAAGGATGGCCATCTTGGAGGTTGCTGTTACATGGTGTGACTATTTTTCCTTTAAGGATTTAACTGGCCGGGCGCAGTGGCTCACGCTTATAATCCCAGCACTTTGGGAGGCCAAGGTGGGTAGATCATGAGGTCAAGAGATCGAGACCATCCTGGTCAACATGGTGAAACCCCGTCTCTACTAAAAATACAAAAATTAGCTGGGCATGGTGGTGCATGCCTGTAGTCCCAGCTACTCAGGAGGCTGAGGCAGGAGAATTGGTTGAACCCAGGAGGCGGAGGTTGCGGTGAGCAGAGATCACACCATTGCACTCCAGCCTGGGTAACAACAGCGAAACTCTGTCTCAAAAAAAAAAAAAAAAAAAAAAAAAAAAAGGATTTAACTAAACTATGGGAAATAAAACTAATCATATATTCTCCAGATTTACCAAAAGTTCTTGTATTATGTCATTTTTGTATTGCTATAAAGAAATAACTGACGCTGAGTAATGTACAAAGAAAAGAGCTTTAATAGGCTCATGGTTTGGCAGAGAGTACAAGAATGGTGTCAGCATCTGGGGATGCTGGGGAGAGCCTCAGAATGCTTACAATCATAACAGAAGGCAAAGGGGGAACAGGCATTTTACATGGGGAGAGCATGAACAAGAGAGAGGGGGAGGTGCCATCCACTTTTAAACAACCAGATCTTGTGAGAATTCTCTCTAATCTGAGGACAGCGCTAAGCTATTCATGAGTGATCCTCCTCCATGATCTAAACACCTCCCACCAGGCTCCACCTTAGAAATTCGTTCATTGTTTTCCTGCAATAACCAAATCCTTCTTCCTCTGTGTTTTGAAATATGTTGAACAGTTGACATTCTGCTGACATTTCATCAGAAAGAGAGTTATTTGTAAGAGAGTCGTTTGTTGTGCATTCTCTTAAAAGCATTCTAATAAGTTTCTTGCACGCAACTTTCAGATGAAAAACTGATTTGGGGGAGAGTCCTAGATTATTTCTAGGTATGCAATGACTTTGCTGATTACTCGGAGGTGGGAACATTTTCACTGCTATTCTACCAGAGTCCACATCCCAATTTCGTCATTCGTCTGGCAAAAACAAATCGAAAACATTATTTAAATTTTTATTGACTACTTTAGATGCACAGTTTTTTAGGCTACTGGTCAGAGTGCCTAAATTACATCCAGAGAATTTAGTTTATTTTTCTGCATGAGTTTATCAATTTGGGCAGTAGGAGCTGATTTCCTGTCTCTGGGGCCTGCTTGTCTATTCATAGTTTTGCTTTTGCTGCGATTGGCCAAATTAGGGCTTCTAGACAAAGAAAGTGATTTGTTTCTTCCATTGCTGTAAGGTTGATGATTTATTCCTATTTCTTTGGACAGAACATGGATAACTCCTATCAAGAGTTCCCGAAAGAGATCATCAAAGTCAGTCACAGCCACTCTTGGGCAGGAAATATATTTTGTTTTTACAGAAACCATTTGTTGTGTAATATCTGCTTTTAAAATGTCAGTGTTAAACAGGATTCAAATAATGATTTCAGAAATGCTTAAATCAAGTTCTCTGATAGAAATTGACCAACTCTCCAATACTTGGGAATGAACTAAAATAACCTTGTTAAAAGCTGCATCTTAATTTGCCAGTGCTTTTTGTTTTGACCCACTGTCTTTGGTGCAATCAAACATTTTAGAAATTATATAGGAAATAAACAATTCAGTGAGATCTTCACAGAATCAGATAGGGGAAGAATTGATGTTTATGCTTTATAGAGGCTGTTTTGATGCATGTTTTTTTCTTAACAGTGTGGAAACAATAGATACCTCATGAGGACCTTAAAACAGAAAACATTGCTATTTTTTAACATGCATTCAGGAAAAATGTTGACCATTCAAAATTCATTTTGTATATGAATTTCACCTTGGGTGCACCTCACTCAAGAAATAGGAAAACCTAGTCAAGAAAGGAACTGGATTTTCTTCATATCTCTATTTCCTATCTATGGAATCCCACTTCATCAAGGAAATTAAGAAGGTAGCCCATTAGAACTCAAACCTTTAAGTGCTGGTTTCTTCCTTGAATAGCTATGTTGCTTTAAGACTCTGGAAATCCTAGGGCAGAGAATTGGTTTCTAGTTTTAGTGTTGCAATGCCCTAGTAGAATTCTAGTGATTGCTAAAGGCCTCGTATAATTATTGAAAAAATGTTCAGCTATTCAGCTAATTATCCAATTTAGTATATTTTAAATTGAACTGAATGAAATTACGTTCAACAGTTTATGACATACAAAAATGGCTATTTCATATGATTCACTCCAGTACATGTATGTAAGCATTCATAGAAAGAGAGTGCAAATACAATCTTTGTAAGCATGGACTTAAAGTATAACCACATCAAACCAATCCGGTTCAACTTTAATGTAATAAATATACGAGTTGTTTTTCAGTTACCATGGACCCTACAGGTTGAAGGTCACATAAGTTGAGCATGCCCAGTTGAACCACCTGTGCAACCACAGGAGGAACTGAAATACTTGGACAGAGAGTGGAGACAGAATTGGAAGTGAACACCGCATGGCAGGATCCAGGATCCAATCCGATTGAGCGATGGCATCACTCCATGGCAGGATCCAGTCAGATCATGCCTTCCAGCTCCAACACATTGCAAGATCCAATCACACCACACCTCATTATTCCCCATTCCCACCACCAAGCCCCAGCTTGGGGAGATGGATTTGTGCATTCTCTACTACCTCCTTGCCAGTTGACTCAGAATAAAGTTTTTTTTAATTCCTGAAAAGCCAGGGCCAAGGTATTGACCTCTATGTATATTGGGCAACAAGCCCTCTGATTACCAGGTAACAAAAGCATTATAGCTAAAAAGAATTTGTCACACACCAGAACATGAGGAGAGCAAGAAATTTAATGCCACTGTTCTTATAAACTCTGTCAATAATAATGCTAACAACTTTAACTTCAGAAAGAAATTGAATCTTACTTTGCCAGCAATTACCTATACATGAGGTCTGACTATGATGGAAGAAGTCTTTTTTAAAGAACTTAAAAAATCCGCATGTAACTTCTTTTTGGAAATTGCCTTTAGAACAGTTATATGTACCACACAAGGAAACTGATCTCATAATTTCATATTTACACCTCATGCCCAACCTAAATCTCCTGCTTTAAACTATGCCCATTTAGGGGGTGATGGCTTATGCCTGTAATCCTAGCACTTTGGGAGGCCGAGGCGGGTGGGTCACCTGAAGTCAGGAGTTTGAGACCAGGCTGACCAATATGGTAAAACCCTGACTCTACTAAAAATACAAAAATTAGCTAGGCATGGTGACAGGTGCCTGTAATCCCAGCTACCTGGGAGACTGAGGCAGGAAAACTGCATGAACCCAGGAGGCGGAGGTTGCAGTGAGCTGAGATCGCACCGCTGCACTACAGCCTGGGTGACAGAACAAGACTCTGTGTCTGTCTCTGTCTCTCTCTCTCTCTATGTGTATATATATATATATATATATATATATATATATATATATATATGCTCATTTAATCTCATCTGCGGAAAAGGAAAACTGAACAACATGCCTTCAAATAAACATTATGTAAATGCAACACATTTTATTCTTTTAGGATACTAACCAGTTGAAAAACAAAAAATATTATAGATAAACAGCCACTCCAAAGCCAAGGCTATTTTCAGAGAAGCAGAAAATGCAGCTTCTTGATGTAAGGGTAAAAATAAAATTCTTAAAATTATCATTGATTTTCTTCAAAACTTATGCCAACTTTTATAAATCATCTTTCACTTACCTCTGGTTTCAAAGTTCTTGAAATTTGTGACCATAGATGTAGTAACATATCTTGCTACTAGATGGATTTCATTTGGTCCCAGTTTCTGTTCCGTAAAAGCGATGACTTGAGAGTTACAGTTTTTTTTCTAACATGGGGGACTTATTTTTCCACTTTTTCTATAAAGCAAAATCTCCACTTGCTTCAAAGTTGGTTTTTTTTAATAGCTGATTATTTTCCCCAATATTTTAAGCATGCTTTTTCTCATGCTTTTGTTCTTCAGACATCACAGACAAAACCTTTTCCTTTGATACCAAAAAAGGCTTCCTTGTCTCCACACTTTTATTGGTGTGTGTGGGTGAAACTAGAAGATCATAACTCAACAGCCTAGTATTGATGATATTTTCTGCAGCTAAACATATTTTGAGTGAAGAAATGGTTGTCTGTTTTTGGTTTGAGCGAAGCACTCTTTGATTTTCACCTCCTTCCATTTCCCTGAAGGACATGGTGTGCTCTAGTGCTGATTATGCAGAGACACCGGATTTCTGAGATAGTTTTTGCAAAAGACTGACTTTAGGGAGATGGCTGTTTCTTCTCATAGCTTGATCAAAATGCCTGATGTCTTAGACGTCATTTCTACAATATGATGTTTAAGCTCTGATTCAAGCCTTTCCATTGCATCGGTGGTTTTAGTTGTATCTCTTGCAGAATATCTGACATATTAAGGTAGACTTGAGGAAGCCCTGTCTTTTCTTTTCATATCTTCCTCTGAATAAAACACCAGTGATTTGTAGAGGATCATCCCTGCTGACAACTCCTTTTAACTTTGAAGTGGGCATTTCCATTCGGTTTGTGAATTCAGCCCAATTAACAATGTAAGTGTTTTCATTTCCTTGAGGCAGATTTTCCTTTGGAGAGTTTTTGATCAATGACTCAGAGAAATGAGTACACTGCTCTATAAAAGTTCTGATGATCTGATTTGTAACAGTGTTTTTTTCAAATGCACTAATTGAAGATGGTTCCACTTGGCATTTTCCTTTGTGTAGCTTGTTCTTAAATATACAAATCATGTAATAGCAGTATTAGTAAGCAATTCTGAATGGAACAAATGAAACTATTGAAGGGCATCCTGTATGTTTTCCTGGGAAATTACAGTATTTGATTTAGATTCATCAGGAAACTTATGCAGTGGTTGTAATTTAGGGAATTTTTTTCATTGATGATTTCTGTTGGATAGCAAAGAAGTTTTCAATAGACATTTTCACAATTTCAGAGAAAGCATATGTACAAACATGCTTAAATAGTAGGTCTGCAAATGACTCTGGTGTTTAGAATTCCCTGGATGATCTTTTCAGCGATTCAGTGCCTGGAGCCCAAATAAAATTTTTCAAACAACATTTAAAAAATTTATTGGCCAACGATACCAATCTGTGTTTGGAAATCATCAGCTCTAGTAGAAGCTCTTTTAAAATTATGGTGGGTCAGGCATGGTGGCTCATGCCTGTGTTCATAGCACTATGGGAGGCCAAGGTGGAAGGATCACTTGAGCCCAGGAGTTTGAGACCAGCCTGGACAACATAGTGAGACCCTATCTCTAAAACAAATTTTTTAAAAATAAAATAAAATAAAATAAAATAGTTATGGTCTCTGCTTTTGCAAGCCTCAAGAGGTGACAAAGTTAAAAGTGAAACAGACAGTTCTATTTTTTTGCTTTTAATAAAATTTCATTCAAAACAGTCTCAGGTACCATCATTAGCTTACATTTTTCATTTCCCTTGTCACTTGATTCTGTTTACCATTTATCAAAATTTGTTTAAAAGTATCTTCTTTAGGAAAAATTTTCTCCAGCTGCAAAGAGACGTCCTCCAAAGAAAAACATGCTTCTGGATTTCCAAGAGAGATTGTACTTAAATTCTTCTGTGAAAGGTTGAGGTTATCTGGATGTGAGCCATTTATTGGGTGAGTCAAATTGTTCTTGGTTACATTTAATCCTTGCAAAACCATATCAACTTCACTTTGCTGTCACAGGTTGATCAGAAGGTAAAGCATTTATATTTCCTATTGTTCTACTTTTTGTCACCGTTTGTAATTCATTCACGGTTGTTTCCATAATATTACATACCCCATCACTGGCATACATTTTTAGTTCCACAGGGGGAAGTTTTGTTTTCACTAAGGGGTTTTTGGCATCCTCTGTTAACAGCAGGTGATGCAGCCCAATGGCAGTCTAGGATCAGCTGCCTTTTGGAGTCTTCTCTTCAGGACCTAACTTGGTTTTGCTTTTGGCCTTATCACTCCTAGGCCCTAGCTGTGTCCCCCTCCCCCAAATTAGAACAAATAAATAGCTTTTGATTTTGTTTTGATTTTTAAAATCTAAAACCTGGTCAGGGCTACCCTTAGGACCAGCTTTAGAATGCATGGGCTCAGAGATCCTATTTCATCAGATTGACTTTTAGGGGATGAACTCACTTCTAGATTCAGCAAAGCAAAATTTGTGATCTTTCTGAGAACATTTTGCACCAATTCCCCCACTTATAATGGAGAAAACTGCAATAATGTGGTTTTCAATGAAGTGACACTTTTAATGTTTGTGAAAGAATAAATTGGCAGCATCATCTGTTCAGGGAGAAGACTTTTTTTCCTGCTTATTTAAATCCCCTAAAGCACGATGGATTCATTGGTAATTCATCACTGCCAGATGCTTCTAATTCTCTCCTGGTCTCATTATTTTCATATAAGGATGTCACAACTATTGAGTACATTTTTCCAAAAATACTTTCGATTTTGCCACTTGCGACACTGCTTATATACAGCTGTTAAAGAAGTGTGTGTGTGCGCGCACGCGCGCGTGTGTGTGTGCCGGTGTTTTAATTTTAGAATCAGATGTAAAGTGGGAGGGTTCATTAAAAGGAAGGCAATAGTCTATGTGTTCTACTACCCTTCGATATACCTTTAAAATTTCCTTAACTGCACTTAAAAAAGCAGGTGGTTATTTTTTTCCTTTCTAGATTATCAATTTCTAATTATTTCCTCCAAACCCTTCTCAGGTTTTTCTCTTCTGATATAATTTGGTTTTGATATGGGTATTTTGAAAAGACAGTTCTGTATTGTCTTATCTTTCTTTGACCAAGTAATATTTCATTTTGTACAACCAGTTGTGTGAAGAAGAGACTAGGGTTCTGTTTTGAGTAAAAAGTACTTTCCTTTGAAGATATTTTATCATTCAAACTCTTCAAGATATTGTTGCCAGTTTCACTTGCAATGGTGTTTTCTTGGAATGAAGTGTTGTTTGATATAAATACATCTTTTGGATTTCTAGGTTCTATGTCATTTTAATAAGCATCAAAACAGTCCCAGCAATGATGTCAGCATATCCCTTAAGACTAGCTTGTAATATATGAGTTGTTGGCCCATGTTTTTCTCTATAATTACTAAATGTGTAATCTGTGGCCTCTGGATTGAGAATGTTTTCACCTGGGGATAGTTTCAGGCTATTCACATCTGATGACATTTGGTTTGATTCAAGAAATACGCTGTCACCTTGTTTACAATTTGTTTACAATTTCTGGGCTAACAAATGATTTTTCCCCAGTCTTAGAATCAAGAGTAAGTAGCAAATTTATTCTTTCTGTGGCAAAAGATTTTAACCTATTCTAAATAGCTTTAGTAATAAAGTTAGCACTTTCTGCACGTGGGTCAGGAGAGATTGCCTGGTGTCTTGTCTCTTAAGTATAGTTGTCTGCTTATCATCAGAATGAGCTGGTTTCAGCTGTACATCTGTTCCTTTTCTCAGAAATAGAAAGATCTTCCTTTTCTTATCATTTGTTGAGTCCATAACAGGAGATTGTTGACACTCTGCTTTGAGAAATGCCTCAGACAATGTCAGGAACGGTCTTGCAGAAATAGAATACTTTGAATTTATGCCAAGCATGACAGCAGGACTGACATTTTGAGGAATGATGTTTACCATATCATTGGAAATCATAGCAATGCACGACTTAGGAACTAAAAGTGTTGAAATAGACACATTTACATACTCAGGAATCATTCCAGAATTTGCTCCTAATTGTCTCTCACCCGTGTTATATTTAAGACTAAATGCAGCAAGCGGGAAATTATTCTTGTTCAGTGTTTTCTCACAAATGCCACTTCAGATACCCACAATGGTATCTAGTATTTGGAACTGAGGTTTTGTTTTTTTCTTAAGACAGAGTCTTGCTCTGTAACCCAGGTGGTGTGCGGTGGCATAATCATGGATACGTGTAGCCTTGAACTCTTGGGCTCAAGTTGAACTCCCACTTCGACTTCCTCAGTAGCTAGGATTACAGGCTTACACCATCATGTCTGGCTAATTTAAAAAAACTTTATGTAGAGATGAGGTCTTGCTATGTTGCTCAGGCCAGTCTTCAACTCCTGACATCAAGCAGTCCTCCTGCCTCAGCCTCCCAAATTGTTGGGATTATAGGCATAAGCTACTGTTCCTGGCCTGATGTTTTTTTCAATAATCACTTTGAAAAGCACTTCCACAACATCTTTTATCCAACCTGGATCAATTTCTCTGTCAGAAATGTTTTCTTTTATACTTGCCTTTAAGCAAATACAACATCTAACACTGCTAATCTGACTTGTGGTACTTTCTGACACCACAACATTATGGGTTTAAGAGGGGCTTTTTATTTCTTTATTTAACTGAAGTTTGATTCATTGTAAAATCTGTCTAGCCACCTGTGTCACATATATATTTGATTTCGAAACAGTCAGTTGACATATTGAGGTGGTCTTTCCTGGCTTATTATGATCCACTGAACAACAGAAAAATCGATCACCAGAATACGAATCTTTGGCTGATAACCATGATTGACTTAAAGCAGTTGTATCCTGTTGTAAAGGTAAAGTCATTGGAACTGTGAAATTGATATGAGTAAAAAAGATATTTTACTTTAGAAGCAGTAAACATTTCTAAATGTGCTAATATTGACTGTATAATATCTTCAACTACATTTCCTTTGGTTAGTTTATCGATATTGAATCTGGCCTGAAGCATACATGGATTTCTGTCCGGTAGGGTGGAATAAACAGAGGCTTTTCCTCCACTGGTGTATTCAGGAAAAGTGATATTGACTGGAATGGTGATAGTGTTATACTTATTTTCATTTGCATTTCTGTCTGTCACAGCAGTGGAATACAGTTTTTGAAATATGGCTCTAAGAACATTATTTGCAACAATGATTACATCTGCTTCAAGCACTAAAGAATCCATTATTTTATTCTAGGAATTGAACAGATGTTTGAGCAACTGGCTCATTTCCAGCATGCGGAATGTCACATAAATGGGACTGGAGGAGAAGAAGTACATTTAACTGATTAATTAAATCATTCCTAAAATTTCCATTCAAAATGTTTCTTATAATGGACATGATTGGGGACTTTTTTTTGGCATTTTGAGTTCTACTTTAATTTTTTTCAATGTTCTTTTTAATTTCTCTTGCTCAAGAGACTCTGATTTAGTTTCTTCTTTTGGAGGTCTTTTTTCTCCAGCACCTTCTTCCTCTGTATCTGCAGAATCTTCTAGATATGACTCTGGTCCAGCTCCTCCAGGAAGAAAATTTCTATAGGTTGGCCTGTATCTGTAATTTTCAATGTCTCTGCTTTCTGCTTCAGTTATATTAAACGTACGTGGAGGCATTCCATCCCAAATTAGATTGACTAGCTTCTTAAGCATTTGTTTCTCTTGTAGTGGGTTGTGTACACGTTTCAAAATCTGGCAAGCTCACATTTACTTCGGTTTGAATAGCCTTCAAAATTGCACTTGACACCTTCTTTGTATGTATGTATAAAGCAGACTGCAATAGTTCTTGATGTGCTTTAGCGCAAATGTTGGCACTTTCACTCTCCCCGTCTGTCTTGTTGCTCTTTATTTCCATTGATTATAGTGCAGAGTTATAAAATTTCTATTGGCAAATGCTTCCAATTTAGCAAAAACCATTTCAAGGATATATGAAGTCTCACAACTTTTCGTTCATTTGGATACTTTTCTTATGCGTTCTCTCTTTCCCAGTTTTGGGGGCAGTAGTTTTCCCCTTTTTGGTAGTTATCTCTTGACTGTCTTGTTGGATCCCTCTGGACACCATGCTGGAGGTTATGTCAGAGCATCTGCTCATTTCTTCAATAAGTGAAGAAAATGATAAGCTGTCAGGGTCACGATACTCTGAGATAGCTTTAAATTCTGAACTTGTAAAATTGCTATCCAACTCAGCACTACACAATTGTGTAATGCTATATTCTAGAAGTGTATTAGAAATGAGCTATCAGGCTGCAGTGCAGTAGTTGTTCTTAAATTCTCATTGATCCACTCTCTGTTTGGTTCATTATCAGATGAAGAGAATGTGAATGATCTCCTATGAGCTCAGATTACATGTCATATAAGATATCTCCAGTTCTATCTAATACTTGTAATTTGGCACATTAGTGAACTTCCTTTTGCCTAGGAGGACACTGAAAAGGAGAAAGTGTTTGTTGGTCATTGTCAACAATTTCATCTGAAAATATAGACATCAGCTTCTGTGAAGAGAGTGGTACATTGCTTTTATTTGTCTTTCCACTTAACACCTCACAAATACAATTTACTAATGAACTTGCAATAATGCCATTGTGTAGCTTTGTGACAACAGCCTAATTTCTTTCCGGTTTTAGCAAAAACTCCTGTATCTATATACTTCTTGGGAGGACCCCTTCTCCCTAAGATTTAGATTTTTCTCATTGTATTTCAGTTCCTTGTTGATAGCATGCAGAACAATTTTTCCCACTTTAGTTGTGTATACACTGAGATTGAAACAAAGACTTCTTGCCAAGTGCGGGTTTCAAACTACAGCATGACTTACTGGTTTGAAGCATTTTTGTAATTTTGAACAAATACATGACTTTGGCATCTTAAAAATTGTATGAGCTTTTTTTTTCTTGTAAATTTGTTTAAGTCCCTTGTAGGCTCTGAATACTGGACCTTTGCCAGATGCATAGTTTGCAAAAAATTTCTCCCATTCTATAGGTTGTCTGTTTACTTGGTTGATAGTTTCTTTTGCTGTGCAAGAAATCCTTTAGTTTAATTAGATTCCATTTGTCAATTTTTGCTTTTGTTGCCAAAAAAACTCCAAAAAACCCTATAAAAAAGTGGGCCAAGGGCAACACTTTTCAAAAGAAGACATACATGCGGCCAACAATCATATGAAAAAAAGCTCAATATCACTGATCATTAGAGAAATGCAAATTAAAATCCCGAGGAGATACTATCTCATATCAGTCGGAATGGCTATATTATGAAGTCAAAAAATAACAGATGCTGGTGAGGTTGTGGAGAAAAAGGAATGCTTATACACTGTTGGTGGGAGTGTTAACTAGTTCAACCATTATGGAAGATAGTGTGGCGATTCCTCAAAGACCTAGAAACAGAAATGCCATTCAACCCAGCAATCCCATTACTGGGTATACACCTGAAGGAATATATATCATTCTATTATAAAGACATATGTACACATATGTTCACTGCAGCACTATTCACAAGAGCAAAGACATGCAATCAACCTAAATGCCAATCAATGATAGACTGGATAAAGAAAATACCTGGGTGATGAAATAATCTCTACAGCAAACCCCCATGTCAGAGGTTTACCTATGCAACAAACCTGTGCATGTACCCTGAACTTAATATAAAGGTTAAAAAATAAAAATGGAATAACATTTTAAAAAATTCTATGAGTAATTTTGTCATTAATATGAACTACAGGCTCACTTTCTTCAGATAACCTGGGATGTTTTGTAGGGTCTATACTAAGTAAAGCTAAAAATTTCACCTTCTTTTTACTCTCTAATCTTATTTCTAATGGCTCTTTATTTGGTACCTCAGCATTATCTAGAGAAGTTTGGTGTACTAATGGAGAAAATGAAATGTTTGGTGGCATCGATGATATGACTAGAACCCATGTGTAATATTTTTAAGCAGCTTCTGTTATTCCTGAGCTACTGCATGGACTTCTGATGCAGAGAGCATCTGGTTCCATACTTTTTTTTTGTTTTTGAGATGGAGTTTCACTTTTGTTACCCAGACCGGAGTGCAATGGCGCGATCTCGGCTCACCGCAACCTCTGCCTCCTGGGTTCAAGCAATTCTCCTGCCTCAGCCTCTCGAGTAGCTGGGACTACAGGCGTGCACCACTATGCCCAGCTAATTTTTGTATTTTTAGTAGAGACCATGTTGACCAGGATAGTCTCGATCTCTTGACCTCCACCCGCCTCGGCCTCCCAAAGTGCTGGGATTATAGGTGTGAGCCACTGTGTGCCCGGCCTGGTTCATACATTCTTAATGTGACAGATCTTGTAGTTTTCCTAAGGTAAGAAATAAAGCTTCTTGACCATTTTTATTGACTGAGTGACCACGGGACACAGAAGATATGTCTTTGAGCACTTCTGCTAAAATAGTTGTAATTATGTTTTTGGATGTTTTTTGTATTTGATGTTTTGCATCATGGCTGAAAAGCCTAATGCTTTTGTTCAAACAGGACTTGTCCATGAAAAGGTTTTTATTATTAAAAGCTGGACGGTCAGTCTTTAATCCCCAATCACATAATGCTACTTTTCCTTGACAAGCAGGCTTGGTAGTTGAGTTGGTGTTTTTGTTTTTGTTTTTTTTTGTATTTAAGACCGGTATTTCCTCTTGTTGACCAGTAATCCGGAACCTGTTCTTGTAATTTTGCTTTTTCATCCTTGATAGGTGAAATCAGTACATTTTCCCACAACTTTGTTTATTCATTATTGTCTTTGAAATAAAAGATCATGCCAGGGACATTATTAGCAAGTTGATGGTCCCATAGATACGTTGCTCATGTCCAGGGGACCATGAACTACTGTAGTGCCAGAGTCTCTTTTCTTTTTCAGTGCCAAAAGGACTGTTCATTCTGGAGCATCTACTCTTTTGGACATTGTTTTCATTGGTTTCTGATGTAACTGAGTCATGATATTGACAAGTAGCTGAAAGATGACCACTGTTTCTTTAGTTGCAGTAAGGCTTTGATTATTAACTCTGATTTATATATAATCACTATATATATGTGTGTGTGTGTGTGTACATACGCGCACACACACACACACACACACACACACATATATATATATATATATATATATATATTAGTGCTGATTGCTTCCTCTAGATAATGAGCTAGAGAGGACTGAGACAAAATACTTGCCACTAAATTTTGTATTAATTCTTTGGCAATCAAATTGGCTGTATCAGGTTCAGTGCTAGATTTTCTTTTGCTGGCTCTTTGAAGGAACGTACCTGTTGGATCTTTCATATGTTGTGATAAGCAGGTTCCTATGTGAATTCAAGATAAGTAAGTTCATTTTGCTTAGAAAATGCAAGAGCCATCAGCTTTTCTGCAATCATGTGAACCATATCCTCTGTAATATCACTCAAGTTCTCTGAACTATATGCCAGCAAAGCTTTTAAAGGTTTTTTTGGGGGGGAAATGAAATATTCTCCTCTGGCTGATTTAAAGTGCACTGACACATTTTGTTGTGAAAATACCTCAGTACGTTTCTCAACTGCAGACCAGCTTCTCAAGTCCGTTTTCCACAATGTCAGCAGCCACTGAAGAGATATCAACATTGAAGAACAAGTCTCCTTTGTCAGTTTGCTCAACCCAAACTTCAACTGTAACAGAGGAAAGAATGAGTTTGGCTTGGGTTAAATCAGACAGCATTTCTAGAAAAATGCTTTCTAAAATCAACCCAGTTTTCTCTTTTAGGTAACAATTAAAGTTAACAAAAGCATTCTTTAACTTCTGCATCTCATTTATAGCTTTTGCTTTTCTGCCAGAAGTCAGTGGGCATTTTAAGCCATCCGTTTTAGTGGTAGCATCCCTAGATATCTTTGTGCCTGTTTCCATCGATGTGATAAGGTGACTATCAAATTACAGCTGGGGGTATTTATAGATCTCATTATGTTTAATTTCAGAGATTGTAGGTTGTCCTTTCCTGTGATGAGTTTTTTCCACAACTATTCTTTCTTTATGGGCAGAAGAAGGTGGTTTTAAAAGTGTGACTGATCACCCCATTGACCTGTCAGGTGCTTTTATATCAGACCCTGACTGAAATGTCTTAATTGTTTCATATATAAACATTTCACTGCATTTGCTACAACAACTTGAACTATCTGAAAAGAGAGTGGAGCGAGCATACATTGGGTATGTACTATTTCACAACATTTTTTCATATTTTGTGATTGCTGGGTATAATATACTGGTCACTGCAGCCACAATTCATGTCATTGTATTATGAATTATACTGTTCTGTTCTTCAGAAGTTACCTGGAAAGGAAGTGAGCAGGGATACAATGAAAACCAAATGTAAATTTACTCTATTCTAGAGATAGGGGCTAGCCTTTAATTCCCTATATCAAATTATGGTCAGCTAGAATACAGTCACGGTATATAGAAGAGGATCTCTTTAGAACATCAGATTAATATCAAGTTGCTTTATTCTCTATGTCTGTCATCTATTCTTTGAATATGATTCTCTTTGATTCAAAAGCACTTGAAAGTTTTATTTTTTAGCATTTACTACTGAGGATAAATGACCTTCTGGAAAAAAAATAGCCAAGTGAGTGTCTAGGCTCATACAAAACCAGTGCTTTGGCAAGAAGTAAAAATTGTGTTTATCATCTAGGAAATACTTATTGAAAATATCAACTAGATTACTTCTAACAAACTGTATTAGGCTGTTTTTGCACTGCTATAAAGAAATTCCTGAAGCTGGGTAATTTATAAAGAAAAGAGGTTTAATTGGCTCACAGTTCTGCAGGCTGTACAAGCATGGCACCAACATCGACTCAGTTTCTGGTGAGGCTTCAAGAAGTTTACAATCATGGCAGAAGGTGAAGGGGCTGTCATATCGCATGGGGAGAAAGGGAGCAAGAAGGAATGGTTTTAAACAACCAGATCTTGCATGAACTAACTGAACAAGAACTCACTCATTACAAGGCGGATGCTACTAAACCATTCATGAGAAATCTTCCTTCATGATCTAATCATTTCCCATGAGGCCCCACCTCCAACATTGGGAATCATACTTCACCATGAGATTTGGAAGGGACAAACATCCATAAACATCCAAAACATATCACAAACAATTTTATGAAGCAAATTTGTAGTCAAAACATTTAGGTGCTTTTGTGGAGATAGCATCCTTCTGCTTAGGCATCCGTTTAGCTAGGATATGAGGGTAACAAATAAAGCCCCCCAGTGGCACATGTCAGTCTGTGACTCTGCTGTCTTCCTCCTTCAAATGACTATTTATATATACAAGCAAGTACAGCTAATTGTTGAGAATTAATTGATGGGTGACGATTAGCATTAATGATTTAGAGAGGATCAACACCTTTGGGTCCAATAAAATATTATCATTCTAAACTGTCTTGGATAGAAAGGCAGAAGATAGATCATGAAGTCAAAAAACACGTTAATTTAGGTAGAAAAGAAGGGCTGTGTTGGAATTGGGACTCAAAGAGCCAGGAAGGCTGAGCAGTAGAGGGAAGTTGAGGTCCTTTTTTTTCTGAGCTGAAATATAAACTCGGGGACCAAACTTGAATGACCATTTCCTCAGTGGTTAATTGTACTGTTATAGCTTATACTAGCCCTGGGGTAGATGCAAAGCACATCTGTAGAACTCTGTGTTCTCTGAAAGGGCAGTATGTGCAAATTGACCCCTAAATGCGAAAGGAGCCAAGAAACCAAAGAAACAGGTGGAAAAATCCAGTTTGTCGATTTGGGGTGATTTATTAGGGGAACTTACAGACAGAAGTATGGTCTTGAGTGGTCACAAGACAAGTATATCTCCAAACCACACTCCCCCAGACCCAGGGCTTATGTTCTCTGGAATGAATGTGTAAGTGGCTATGAGCATCCCAGCCTATGATTTCTGCAACAAGAGTTGTTCTGGAGGAAATTTACAGTGAATAGATGTTCCTACATAAAGAGTAATATGTCAACTAGACATGATATTCCAACTAGATAGGGCATTATTGGATTCTCGGGGTTAGTCAGAGGTTACACAGCAGATTAGCATTTAAAATAAAGTCACTCCAAAAACAAGCAATGGGGAAAGGATTCCCTATTTAATAAATGGTGTTGGGAAAACTGGCTAGCCATATGCAGAAAATGGAAACTGGACGCCTTCCTTATACCTTATACAAAAATTAACTCAAGCTGGATTAAAGACTTAAATGTAAGACCTAAAACCATAAAATCCCTAGAAGAAAACCTAGGCAATACCATTTAGGAATAGACATGGGCAATGACTTCATGACTAAAACACCAAAAGCAATGGCAACAAAAACCATAATTGACAAATGGGATCTTATTAAACTAAAGAGCTTCTGCACAGCAAAAGAAACTGACATCAGAGTGAACAGGCAGCCTACAGAATGGGAGAATATTTTTGTAATCTATCCACCTGACAAAGGGCTAATATGCAGAATCTACAAGGAACTTAAATTTATAAGAATAAAACCAACAACCCTATCAAAAAGTGGGTGAAGTATATGAACAGACACTTCTCAAAAGAAGACATTTATGCGTCCAGCAAACATAGGAAAAAAAGCTTATCATCACTGGTCATTAGAGAAATGCAAATCAAAACCACAATGAGATACCATCTCAAGCCAGTTAGAATGGCAATCATTAAAAAGTCAGGAAACAACAGATGCTGAAGAGGATGTGGAGAAGTAGGAACGCTTTTACACTGTTGGTGGGAGTGCAAATTAGTTCAACTATTATGAAAGACAGTGTGTGATTCCTCAAGGATCTAGAACTAGAAATACCATTTGACCCATCTTTCCCATTATTGGGTATATTCCCAAAGGCTTACAAATCATTCTACTATAAAGACACATGCACACATATGTTTATTGCAGCACAATAGCAAAGACTTGGAACCAGCCCAAATGCCTATCAATGATAGATTGGATAAAGAAAATGTGGCACATATACAGCATGGAATATCATGCAGCCATAAAAAAGGATGAGTTCGTGTCCTTTGTAGGGACATAGATAAAGCTGGAAACCATAATTCTCAGCAAACTAACACAGGAACAGAAAACCAAACACTGCATGTTCTCACTCATAAGTGGAGCTGAACAATGAGAACACATGGACACAGGGAGGGGAACATCACACAATGGGGCCTGTTGAGGGGTGGAGGACTAGGGGAGGGATAGCATTAAGAGAAATACCTAATGTAGGTGATGGATTGATGGGTGCAGGAAACCACCATGGCATGTGTATACCTATGTAACAAACCTGCACATTCTGCACATGTATCCCAGAACTTAAAGTATAACAATAATCAAAAAAGAAAATATAAAAAAGAAAAAAAAAACTTTGGGAGGCTGAGGTGGGTGGATCACTTGAGGTCAGCCCAGCCTGGCCAACATGGTGAAACACCATCTCTACTAAAAATACAAAAAGTTGCAGGGCATAGTGGTGGACACCTGTAATCCCAGCTACTTGGGAAGCTGAAGCATAAGAATCACTTGTACAGGGGAGGTGGAGGTTGGAGGTTGCAGTGAGCCGAGATCACAGCACTGCACTCCAGCCTGGGTGATAGAGTGAGAGTCAGTCTCAAAAAAAAAAAAAAAAAAAAAAAAAAAAAAAAAAAAACAACAACAACAAAAAGCAGGGGAAATAATATGGTCAAAGTTTGCCTTTTCAGAAGAGGTAAAATGAAATTAGAAGTAAAGAAATTGGAGGCAAAGAGATAATAAAAATATAACAGCATTTATTGATCAATTACTATGTACCAGGTACCATGCTAACCCTTTATATTCTCTCACTTAACCCTCCCAATAATTTAGTGAAGTCATTACTATTTTTAATCTATCAGTCTATATGTAAGCAAACTAAGTCTCAGCGTGATAAATTATCTTGCCCAAAGTCACACAGCATATGGCAAAGCCAGAGTTTTATCTCATGTCAGTCTTACTCAGCCAATCCTAACCATAGTATTATGCTTCTTACTACAATTAAAGAGGATAGTACAATAGTCAAGGCAAGAAACGAGTCCCGAGCAAAGGCATTGGCAATGAGGATAGAGAACTGGGCCCAGATTTGACTTAAACTAAGGAGGTCGAATGGCTGAGGCTTGGTGTCCAATTGAATATAGCCGATGAAGAAGTTGAAGACAACACCCAGATTCCTAGACTGGGCAACTAAGTGGATAGTGAAGAGTGGTGTCGTTTAGTAGATAGGCAATACAGCAAGGGATACACTTTTGGAAGAAAAAGATTTAGGTCAACTTTAAATATTAGTATGGGTTTAAGGTGCCTGTGGGCATCCAATGGGACATCTAAGTGGAATAGTCAAGCAGGCAGTTGGAGAAACTGGTCTGGGACTCATGAGAGAAGCAATGAAAAGAACACTTTATATCAATACCCATGGGAACAGCGTTTGTTATTTCCCATAGATCTTGATATTAGGTGTAATTTTTTAGGTAGATTATATTTTCCCCTTTTAATTTCCTTTTTGATCCAAGAATTGTCCATAGTATGTTTCTTTATTACCAAGAAATTATTAATTTGGGTCACATGATTTTTAATAGTTTCAGAGAATGTAGCCTGGAAATCTCTACCATACCGAAGTTGTTAGTTTTCTTTGTGGCTAAATATGTGATCAGTATTTGAAAGTGTGTCATGGACATACAAAAATGTATATTCTCTATTTGAAAGATATAAAACTCTAAGTGAATGTGAAGTATATAAAATTCTAAATGAATATTAGGTTATATTTATTTATTGTGTTATTCAGTTATCCTATATCTTTACTTATCTGTCTACTAGACTATCTTTTCTTACAGTCTACTAGATGTGCTCAGCCATCAAAGAGGTGCATTGAGGTTCTCCACCAAAATTATATTTATAGCATATTCCCGTTGTATTTCTAATAGATTTTACACATTTAGGTTCTTCAGGATATTTCATTCTCCCATTGCTAAAAACCATAGAGGTGTTTATTTTTTCAGAAGTTGCATTAGATATCTATCACTGAGTAACAAATTACCCTAAAACTTGGCAGCTTTAAAAAAAGCAAATTATCTCATAGCTTCTGTGGTCAGGAATACAGGAACAGCTTGGCTAGATGGTTCTGACCTGGGGTGCCTTATAAAGTTTACAATCAAGGTATCACCCTGGCCTCCTGCAGTCATCCGAAGGCTTGACTGGGACTAGAGGATTCACTTCCAAGGTGGCTCACTCACAGGGCTATTGGCAGAAGGTCTAAATTCCTTGCTGGCTGTTAGCAAGAGGTCTCAGTTCCTCACCACATGGGCCGTTCCATAGCGCTTCTGGAGTAGCCCCATGATTATGGCAGCTGGCTTATTCCAGAGTGAGGGATCCAAGAGAGAGAGGTTGAAGTCACAGTAAATCTTATGACCTTATCTCAGAAGTTACACACAACCATTTCCACCATATGCTATTCATTAGAAGCAAGTCACTAAGTCCAGCCCACACTCAAGAGGAAGAGAATTAACCCCACCCTTGCGGAGAGAAGTATCAAAGAATTTGTGGACATATTCTAAAACCAGCACAACAGTATTATCTTACACTTAATTTCTCAGGCTTGCATGCTGTTAATTCCAGCTCCTTCCTTTTCAAAGCCAAACACACATAAAAGCATATACGAAGAAACTCAAAAAGTTATGTAGAATTTAAGTAAAATTTTTAAAACAGATCATTGGAATTTATTGGTTACTCACAATACACTTTATATTTATTGGGAGAAAAACAAATACCAATTCACCTTGACTTTAAAGTAGCTCTAATTTGTGATACTACTTTCTATTATTCAGAGCATTCTAATTGTGGTATTTGACACTTTTCCTGTTTTGGCTAGACCTCCTAAGGCTCCCAACCAACCCTTCTGGGCCCCCTTGCCCAAAGGGCCAGTACTCTCTTTTAACAATAACCTTGTACTCCTGTTAAACTCAAGGTTAACTGAGATTGAAAGTCAAGAAAGAGAAACAGGCAAAGAGGGAGCCTGACTAATGTCACAGATTTTTCTCTTATAACACTAGAAAAGAACTTAATATGTTACTTTTTCAGTGAATTTCATCATACATACTTTTTCTTGACAGTGATAAAAAAGGGAAATATATTTTTATATATTTTATATATACCAAAATATATCTGCAATAAGTAAAAGACATAAATCAATACAGAGTGGGTGGACAAGAGTGACTTTATTTTAATTATTTTTTTTCAAGAGTGATGACAATTTATTTTAAAATTTTAAATGGGCTATCAGGGAAATAGCATGTGAAAATTCAAGTTCATATCTTGCCAAGTATGAGATACAAACTTAACAGGTTTCAGTCAGCCTCTGCAATCATAAAATGACCTGAAACTACTTCTGTACTTTTTATCTATTTAGTAATTTGCATTTTGTGGTGTCTATACCATTTTTTTGGGCCAATCTTTAAGAAATTAGGAAAAAGAGTATATTAAAAATCCATTTAATCTCCTTTTTTTTTTTTTCCAGTGGAGTCTCACTCTGTCACCAGGCTGGAGTGCAGTGGTGCGATTGACATGACTGTTCCCCACTAAACCGTAAAATTCCAGGGTAGGGACCATGGCTTTTCTATTTTGTATGTTAAATAATTAGCACAGTGCCTGGCATATACCAGATGCTCAACAAATGTTGATTGAACGAATGAATTAAGGGATTGCAAAACGTACTTAGTAACTTTTGCTAATGTTTATCTGATTCATAGCTGAAACTTGGTTTCTTGGGTATTTTTACACTTAAATCGCATGTGTCACCTATATATACCATAAGAAAAATGAAAACAATAAAACAAAAGTTCCTCAAGGGGTTTTAAAATAATGTGAACCTTGGGTATTTTCCACATCTAACATATAAAAATTTAAGGAAGTGATTTAAGAACTTATTTTAAAAGTTCATTTATAATAAATACTCATGTTTTATTTGGTTTATATGACATACGCTATTTGTAGAACTCAAAGGTTCATAGAATTCATTGTTTTTTTTTTTTTTGAGACAGAGTCTCCCTCTATTGTCCAGGCTGGAGTGCAGTGGCACGATCTCAGCTCACTGCAACCTCTGCCTCCTGGGTTCAAGCGATTCTCCTACCTCAGCCTCCCAAGTAGCTGGGACTACAGGCATGTACCACCATGCCCAGCTAATTTTTTTTTTTTTTTTTGTAGAAACAGGGTTTCGCCATGTTGTCCAGGCTGGTCTCGAACTCCTGACCTCAGGTGATCTGCCTGCCTCAGCCTCCCAAACTGCTGGGATTACAGGCACGAGCCACTGCACCTGGCCCCATTGGTATTCTAAAATTAACTGAGGAATTACCCTGATAAGCATGGAAGGTAGTCAACTGAACAGCTAAAAAGAATCTGTGTGGTTTTTAAACAAAGCTAAGTATAGAAGAGACATTTTTAGAGAACTGGAAGGGAGACAGCAGGTTAGAATGCGACTCTTTGACTTGACTAAGAACTGTACTTGCTTTGGTAATTGTACAGGGAGATAAATGCAACAAAGTTGACTTAATTTTTTTCCACATCTGAGAGCTGGACACTAGCCACCAGAAGTACATTTCCCAACACTTATACGATGGGTAAAACGAGTTGGAAAATAGTATTGTATTCTATTGTAATAAAGGTGTTTATGCTATTTCTCAAAATAAGGAGATATTTGTGACCATTTTATGTACTTATTTTGTCCAACATATATCAAAGTCTCCTTTAAAAACTGGTGGTCTAAATTGGTTTATTGTTTTTTTTTGTTTGTTTGTTTAATATGGACTATTAGGTTTGCCATCTATGTTAAACTAAGGGTACGTCTTTTTCCTGGCCTTGCATTGAGGCCAGTGAAAAAATTAATTCCCGATGTGCAACATCCTAAACTATCTCAAAGTAGTTAAGATTTTTTCTTTTAGACACTGAACATACTGATTATGCATGTTGATGTAGTAGCACAATGCCTTGCACAAAGCAGGTGTTTCATAAATATTTGTTTATACAGAGAAGCATATTATGGCAAACATGCCACCTTTTAGCCATTACACATAAGTGAGTCTGTGATTTACTATGCAATTAACACAGGATATGCTAGAACATTTTCCACTTTAGTTATATGGAATTCTTTTGGGAAGTCTTCAGTACATTTCCTGCTTGATGACATCTCTCTCAAACGAAGTTAACTTTTTAGAGTAGTAAAATCAGTTAATACAGTGCTAACAGAGCCAGCAATGTGGGTTTGATTCCTATAATAATCAGTTGATATCCCACAGAGGCAATCTATACTGTGACCAGGGGCTGCACCATGAATGTCTGCTACTTACTTTCCAGCATTAGATGACTAAGGACTGGTAACCAAGGGGACAGAATGAGACAATATGACTGTCTCTGCACAACCCATCAGCACTAGAAGACAAGTGATTCACAAAAACCCAATTTGATGCTTCATCTTCAGGGCACTAGTATGTATCTTGAAGTTCATGTAGCTCACCAGTTTGCTTATAACCTAAGGGCTGTTAAGTGGAAATGCTCAAGTTGCTTCAAGCAATTACTATTAAGAATCGAGACAAATATAACATTCAAATTTGAGACCTAACACATCTCAGGCTCACCATTTTTCTTTTGCTGGCTGACAAATTGTTACTGGTATTCCCTACACTTACAGCTTGGTAACAACAACATAACTGATAGCAACCAGTGTTAGAAGACTAAAGTAGTATGGGGCTATTACTGGGGTTTGCATTTTAATTTTTATAAAACCTTACTTTAGGATGGTTAATTTCAGGGAATAAGGCTGTTCTAAATTGTCATTTAATGAATGAAGTTGTTTTACACCAATCTTGATCATAATTTCATACTTCATTTGTTCTATCTACATCTGGTATAAAAGAAATGTTACTTGCCTCTGGTCTGAGAATATCTGGTAAAGATTGTCTTGGGACATTTGTTGTTTTAGCAGAAACAACTGGAGCATGAAGTGAGGCACTTTTGAAAAGAAGAGGTACTATTAAATATGAGAAAATGATATAGTTCTCCTTGCTGGGCTGCCATAATGTCTAGAATTACCATAGTCAAGGATGTATTTATTCCGGTTAAGGCAGTAGGTCCAAGGATAAGCTGATTTGATGACTTTTTTGAATTCCCCTACCTACAAATTTCTAGTGGCTTGCCACTGCACTCAGGGAGAAGCTTGAACTCCCTAACTTCTGGCTCTAACTTCCTCTGCTAGTTTTATCTTCCTCCCAACCAGAATGAAATATTTTGTACTTTATTTAGTAGCCAAGAGCGTACCACTGAGGACTTTTGAGTAGAGGAATTATATGCCCAAAGCTGTATATTGGAAAGGTTACATTCACAGCAAAATGTAGAGTAGGTAAAAAGGAAGAAAAAGAACACAAAATGGAGTACTATTCAGTCATAAAAAGAATGAGATTCAGTCATTTGCAATAACATAATGGGACTGGGGATCATTATGTTAAGTGAAATAAACCAGGTAGAGAAAGACAAACATCACATGTTCTCACTTATTTGTGGGTTATAAAAATCAAAGCAATTTAACTCATGGACGTAGAGAGTAGAAGGATGGGTGGCCATTTACCAGAGGCTGGGAAGGGTAGTGGGGTGGCTAGAGAGGAGGTGGGGATTTTTAAAGGATACAAATAAATAGAATGAATAAAAAGGTCTAGTGTTTGATAGCACAACAGGGTGATTATAGTCAATAATAATTTAATTGTACATTTTAAAATAACAGAGTGTAATTGGAGTGTATGTAATCCAAAGGATAAATGCTTGAGGGGATGGATACCTCATTCGCCATGATGTGCTTATTTCACGTTGCATGCCTGTATCACAACATCTCATGTACCTCATAAAAATATACACCAACTATGTACCCACAAAAATTAAAAATTAAAAAAGGAAATGAAAAGGAAACAATTTACTTAAAAAAAGGAAGAAGAGATTGGAGGCAAGTTATTGTAATCGTTAAGGACAGGGATAACCTGAATGGAAAGGAAAGGTAAATTACACAGAATATGGCAACTTTAGGATGTGGAAGATGAGCAATGGGAAAAAGTAAAAGATGAGCCAAGTTTTGTGCCTGGATTAAAAAAAGAGGAAGTGAGACCAGGTTTTGGGGTGATTGGAAGATGATGAATTTGGTTTTGTGCATATTATATTTAAAGTGCTCAATGACCAACCAGCTGGTGATGTCCTAGTGTGCTTGGTGGCTGTGGGTGTGTGTAGAATATGCATGAGAATCTTCTGCAGGGACTAGCAGAGACTTAGCTAACCTCTAGTCCAGCCTTGCGGAGATGGGAAGCAGGATGTATTTTCGTGTCTGAGGAAAAGGACGGCAGTAGAAGGCAGAAGCCTTCTTGGGGAGAATTTTCTGCACTGGGACTCCCAAATCATACTATGTTATGAAATTACTCTGCCTATCAGTATGGGCAGCCATAGCAGGAACTCTAACTTCCCCACACTTTGCAAATCTCAAAGAGCCTATTCAGCTAGGAATCACAGCAAAATGTAAGATAATAACATTTATAATCATGAATATTTTTAAAAATCTTCCTTTACTAAAAATAAACACAGATTTTATAATCAGGAAAATAACCAGCTGTATGACAAAACTATTTAATTGAAAAACTACAGAACAATTATGAATATTGTTTATTTTCTTACGTCCTTCATTTGAAGGACATGATGGTTTAGTCTTTTTTTATCTTTCTGTATGGTTTAGTATTCCAGAGAAAAGCATTCATTAGTAATTAAGCTTCTATTATTTTTTCACCCTGCAGGTGGCATCTGATAATTGAGCTTCTAAAAGAGACTTTTGCCTACTCTACAGGCATCAAATTAATATAATATCTTCCCCTCATTCCCTATCTGTCTCCGAAGCACTGGTCTCAATGCTAATGCATATTATCAGCCACTTGCTGGATATCTCTCACAGACACCTAACCTTAACTAACTCATTATGTACCCAAGTACTCACATCTTTCCAAATTCGCTTTCCTCCCTGAAGTTCGTATTTTAGTTAAAGGCATGGTGATTCACCCAGTGCTCAGTTCTAAAAGTTTAGAGTTGCCCTGTTTATTTCAGATAAGGCCAATCCAATTCAATCTAATGCTTATTGAGCACACTGCTTAGACCTGAAAAAATATATATAATTCCTGACCTCAAGAAGCTTATCATCCAGTAGAACAGTCAGACCAATATGATACAGTAGAATGAGTTCTGAGACAGAGGTAAGCCTGAGCACCATGGAAACACAGAGAAAAGACATCCTACTTTGTGAAAACCTAATACAAAAACTGAATAAAATGATAGCAATAATAATAATCATCATCCTCATCATTGATATGGTTTGGCTGTGTCCCCACTCAAATCTCACCTTGAATTGTAATAATCCCCACGTGTCAAGGATGGAGCTAACTGAATTATTGGGGCCATTTCCCCCATACTGTTCTTGTGGTAGTGAATAAGTCTCATGAGTTCTGATGGTTTTATAAATGGGAGTTCCCCTGCACAAGCTCTCTTGCCTGCTGCCATGTAAGATGTGCCTTTGCTTCTCCTTTGCTTTCTGCCATGATTGTCAGACTTCTGCAGCCATATGGAACTGTGTCCATTAAACCTCTTTCCTTTATAAACTACCCAGTCTCAGGTATGTCTTTATTAGCAGCATGAGAACAGACTAATACAATCATCTCCAATCTCCCCCTCGCTGACTCCACACATCTATTAAGTCACCAACTTCAGACACAGTCTAACTCCAAAATGTCTTGAATCTATATCCTCCCATTCATCCTCATGCTGCTGCCTTAGTTTGGGCCCTTATTATTTTTATCTGAACTATCCCAGTAGACTTCAAACTATCTTGTCTCTAATCTCTTTTCTCTACCATCTATCTCAAATACTATAACTGGATTATCTTTTTAGAAATTCAAATAATTCTTGTGTCACATGTCTACTCAGAAACCTTCAATGGCTCCCTACTACTGCAAAGTTATAGTCATACTTCAGCAAGGTATACATACAAGGCTCTGACTTCAACTCACCTTTTCAGTCTCATCTCCTTCACTTTGCTGGCTATGCTGGCTCACACCTCCATGCTTTCAATGTACACTTTTCCCTTCTGTCTGCAATATTGCCTCACTTTGTCCTCGAGTCTACTCATCTGAAAAATTCCCGCTCACATTTCAGGACCTAATTTAATTAAGCTCTCCTTTAATAAAGACGTTTTCAACCTCTCTAGGCAGGACTAGGCTCTAAATCTTCTGTGTTCCCACTACATTTCATATAATACAAAACTTTCATTTTATTATAAGAACTTTTGTTTATGTAAGTCTGACTCTTAGATGGTGATTAGGTCTTTTCTATCTCTGTATTCTATGTCACCTACTTTTTCCTTTTTCCTTCTTTCTCACTTAGTACAGGACCTAGCTCAGTACATTCTCAATAAATGTTAACTATCATTATCATCATCATTATCAAATGTTTAAGTTGCTTTCTGCTAAATTGCATGGTACATTTAGCATGAAGCTGACTCAGCGCCTTCTTTACCAGGGGAGAGGGGTATGACCTGTGTCTTAAAACAATGATCTCTAGCTAGTCAGTACGAAGCCAGTGAATGGGATATCCTATCAAAATAAGTTAACTGGAAAAACTAATGATCAATACAAGACATTTGAAACACAATTTCTTCTTTTTGTTCTTTTGTGTTACCGTATACATTCCACTGAGGATGTAATTGCTTCTTGACTTTTTGATAGCAATCTTGGTACCAATTTGAGAATGATGAACTGGCCCTAAAAGTAAGTAAAAGGGAAATCATGTCGGTTTTAAAAAACTTTGTTAAAGTATGATTGAAGTGCAAAACTGTACATGTTGGCCGGGTGCGGTGGCTTGTGCCTGTAATCCCAGCACTTTGGAAGACTGAGGTGAGTGGCTCACAAGGTCAGAAGTTCAAGATCAGCCTGACCAACATGGTGAAACCCCATCTCTACTAAAAATACAAAATTTAGCCAGGCATGGTGGCACATGCCTATAATCCCAGCTACTCAGGAGGCTGAGGCAGGAGAATTGCTTGAACTTGGGAGGCAGAGGTTGCAGTGAGCTGAGATCATGCCATTGCACTCCAGTCTGAGTGACAGAGATAGACTCTCAAACAAACAAATGAAAAAAACTTCACATGTTTAAAATGTACAATTTGTTCCATTTTGACCTATATATAAATGCATGAAACCATCACCACAATCAAGAGAGCGAACATACTCATCACCCCCAAAAGTTTCCTTGTACCCTCTTACAGTTCATCCCCTCTATTGTCCCCCAGGCAACCACCGATCCTGCTGTCACTATAAATTAGTTTGCATTTTCAAGAACTTCATATAAATGGAATCAAACAAGATGTACTATTTTTTGTCTGTACTATTTTCTGTCACTTAGCATAATTATTTTGAGATTCATTAATATTATTGCCCATATGACTAGTTCATTCCTTTTTATTACTGCATAGTATTCTGTGGTAAATATGTAGCACAGTTTATCCATTTATCGTTTGAAGGGCATTTAGGTTGTTTCCAGTTTTCAGCTATTATGAATAATGTTGCTATGAACATTGGTGTTTGATTCTTCATGTGGATGTATAATTTCACTTCTATTGGGCACATACCTAGGAGCAGAATGACTGAATTGTACGGTAGATGCAAGTGTAACTTAATTTGCCGAACTATTTTACGCACTGGTTGTATCATTTTTACAGCCCCATCAGCGGTGTAAGAGAGTTCTAGGTGTTCTATGTTGTTGCAAATGCTTGGTATGAACAAATAAATTCTTGCCATTTTACTGAGAGTGTGGCGGTGTCTCATAGTGGTGTGATTTGTAGTTCTTTGGTGACTAATAATGTTGAACAGCTTTCATGTGTTTGCCATCTGTATGTCTTCTTTTTTTTTTTTTTTTTTTTTTTTTTTTGAGACGGAGTTTCGCTCTTGTTACCCAGGCTGGAGTGCAATGGCGCGATCTCGGCTCACCGCAACCTCCACCTCCTGGGTTCAGGCAATTCTCCTGCCTCAGCCTCCCGAGTAGCTGGGATTACAGGCACGCGCCACCATGTCCAGCTAATTTTTTGTAATTTTAGTAGAGACGGGGTTTCACCATATTGACCAAGATGGTCTCGATCTGTTGACCTCGTGATCCACCCGCCTCGGCCTCCCAAAGTGCTGGGATTACAGGCTTGAGCCACCGCACCCCGCCCTGTATGTCTTCTTCAGTGAAATGCCTATTTACCCATTTTTATGAGATTCTCATGCCTTTTGTCCATTTTATGACATTGTTGCAAAAATATTTTACGTTCATATATATATAAGATTCTACATCTTTTTACAATGAGAATGCATTCTAGATATAGGTCAGGAGGCCCATATTTTCCTGTGCTTACTTTTTGGGCTTGACAGATGTGAAATAACCATTGTGCAACAGGGCTATTGATTCAAAAATTGTATATTATTTCTAATTCTTGACATCTTCGGTTCTCTTTATCCTAGTCTTCCATAGGCATCTACTGGTTTGGTAGTGGAGATAGGGTAGGTAGAGTAGAGAAGCCTACTCAAGAATTTGTAACAGCAGGAATTCCATGATGAACACCAAGGTAATATTCAGCACCTCTCATTCCAAAACAGGATAGCACAAGACAACCGCCTTGTAAGCCATGCTACTGTCTCAAGAATTTTCCTAATTTTTGTCCCCATTTTGTATAGCAACAGCCTGGAATGCTTAGCTACTAGAGACAGCCTTGCCCACCATTAAAGTTTATCTGAGATCAGGAAGAAGGGGTATATGACCTAGGAAAAAGATACCAAAGAAAGATCGTTCTTTCAGAAGCTCAGAGATAGTAGGAAGATGGAAGCATAGTGGCAAAGAGAGGCTGGAGAGCAAAGAAATCTGATGATTTGCCTTATTCTGGGCCTTGGTTGCTTTAGATAAGTGAAGTTAACAAGGAGAGCAAACAAGGGGAACTATAGCTCCGCTCTCCATTAAAGACTCTAGGAAGAGAGATCTTAGGTTCCCCCAATCCCTGCTTCCACATTGTCCTCACCTGGGCCATGGCCAAGCAACTTGCAATCTCAGCTCACTGCAAGCTCTACATCCTGGATTCAAGTGATTCTTCTGCCTCAGCCTCCTGAGTAGCTGGGATAACAGGTGTACACCACCACACCTGGCTAATTTTTGTATTTTTAGTAGAGACCAGGTTTCGCCATGTTGGCCAGAATGGTCTTGATCTCCTGACCTCATAATCCACCTGACTCGGCCTCCCAAAGTGCTGGGATTACAGGCGTGAGCCACCGCGCAGGCCCTCTGGCGGCCTTTTCTAAAAGGAGCAGGGGAACAAGAGTGGACAATACTGGGGGCACAGTCCACTGCTGCAGAAAAACACTTCTGCTGCCAGTGAAGTGACATAAATTAGTTTTGGGCCTGAAAGGTCCCAAGCCAAGGGAAGGGAAGGGTTTTGAGAAAGACCACTGTCTTGGTCCTCACTAGGTCCCTAGTGCTGTGGGCTTCAGAAACGTCAGTAGCACCTCCATTTAGCAATCTGCAAGGATAGTTCTTCAGGTGGAGCAAATGAGATTCAGGTAAGAACTTCCTTAGCAGGTGGGACTGCTGAGCAAGGGGTGGCAGCAGTGGTAGCAGCAGCTAGTGAGGCACAGGCTGAAAAAATGCCTCAGGATCTTATTGGGAATGGGGAAATACAGAGGAGAGATCAGAAGCAGGGGCTGTGGAAGTCAGGGATCTGATTGTGCTTGGAGAGTTGTCAACTGCAAAATGTGGGCTACCCTGCTCATGGGAGTGTGGAGGCAGTGACTGATTGAGTAATTAGGGTGTCTAATGTAGATGGCAATAGAAGCTGTAGCCCTGTTGGTGAGCATTACTCAAAATCCATCATTTGATAGACGAGAAGAGAGGATTTATCTGCATGATAAGCAGATCATTACCAAATCCAGCCTTTCCACAAATTACTCATTTCTAATAATAACATTTCAATTATATTTTTGTCCTTGATGTGGTTTTTGATCAATGGGAGTGTCACTCATTTTTTTTCTCTTCGAAGGAGCTGCTTAAAGAAACATAATGATACATTTATTTTTAATAGTGGCGATGACAAAAGTATCCCAGATAGAGTCTATTTATCCTTCCACGCCCAATAAGAGGAGAGCCATATGTCAGTCTACATATGGGCTTGTGGGGGAGGACATGGGAGATGACAGGCAGTGGTACTAGATGGGAAGTAATTTTGTCCTCCAAGGGACGTCTGAAAATGTCTGGAGACATTTTTGATTGTCACAAATGGTGGGTGTTGTGTTTCCGGCATGGGTAGAGGCCAGGGACACTACTAAACATCCTCCCATGTACAGGCTGGCTCTCCAAAATGAGTTCTGTGGCCCCAAATGTTAATAGTGTGAAGGTTGAGAGACCCTGGGGTAGAGACATGTGACGGGAAGGAAGGACAATTACCTTTATACTATCTTGTCTAATTAAAGCTACTTTGGCTCTAACTAGCCAGAATTGTCTTCTGGGAGAAGGAAACAACTACTTTCTGTTCCATGAGAACATGGTTTGGTCTGTGTGGGAGGCAGACCAGCATAATGACTGTGCTGGAGATCCTCCAAGCTAGTGGCAGTGACAATTCTTTGTTGGGCCTCACGGCTTGGCAGAGGCAACCACATAACCATATACATAGACCTCATCTGGGAAAAAGGTGATTACAGCTCCTGTTTTTAACCATTTAGATTGACAAAAGGATCCCCATCTGCATATGTGCTAATTGGCTTTTCATTTTAAGATGTGTGTCCTTGTGTCTGCATGGTAGAAGATGACAGCCTTGTTATAATGGATATGAGTCAATTGCATGTGTGAAATCGATATCCTCACTCTTCTGTCATCTCTGTAATATTGTGAACTTAAATTCACTTATATTTTCTTTTTCAAAAAGGATTTGAGGCGGTCCTGGTATAAGATGCCTACCTGATACTTTCTACTAGAAGTGGAAGTTAATAGTTGAAGGTTAAGAGCTGTATGGCTGCTTACATGATCTTTTATAGAAGAGGTGGAACATTACAGCCTCGTTGTTCACTGAAATGAACTACAACCTTGTCTTATTGACTCCTCCTTTATAAAAATTTTCATTCCTTCTCCCCCCTCCTTTTATTTTTTTTGAGATGGAGTCCTCGCTGTGTCACACAGGCTGGAGTGAGTGCAGTGGCGCAATCTTGGCTCACTTCAGCCTCCACCTCCAGGGCTCAAGCGATTCTCCTGCCTCAGAGTAGCTGGTACTACAAGCACATCACTGCACCCAGCTAATATATATATATTATATATATATATATAAAATATATATTTAAATAGATATAAATATAAATATAAATAAATATTAAATATAATATATTTAAATAGATATATTTATAAATATTAAATATATATATAATAAAATATATATATATATATTTGTAAAGATGGGGTTTCACTACGTGGCCCAGGCTGATCTTGAGCTCCTGATCTCAAGTGACCCACCTGCCGCAACCTCCCAAAGTGCTGGGATTACAGGTGTAAGCCACTGCGACTGTCAACCAGCACCTCTTTTTGAAATGTTCTCTTGCACATATCCTTTATTTAATTTTTTAAAAATTTTCGGCTCTTTTTCCGTTTCTCTATCCTTCTCCCTCCCTCATTTTCTTCCTCTTTCCCTTTCTTTCGCTGTATTTTATTTTTCCTTCTTTTGCACTGTATTTTCTTTATCGAGTCCTCCTTTTAGAACTTATTTGTTCTCTCTCTCTTGTTTTCATTATTTCTTACAGTGGCATTTCTTATGGACTCTTCTTTGTTAAGCATCTTTCTTTCTCTCTCTCTTCCACTCTTCTCTCTGTAATGCACTATCATTTTTGTAATATTTTTTACTCTTTCCTTTACACCCTCCCCTCTCAAATTTACTTTACCATTGACTTCTCCTTTCAAAACTTTTCTTTTTCTCTTTTGTGTAAACTCTTCCTACAGGCTTCTTGCATTTAAAATTTTTCTTTTTATTCTATTTCTGTCTTTCATTCCTTTTCTATCATTTTTTTTTCTTTTTTTAATGCACTTTGTTCTTACTGGCCTCTTTCTGCTTGTGGAACTTTCTCTTATTTTTTTCCCTCTTTATTTTACTTTCTTTTTTTTTAAATTTTTTATTGGATTTTAGATTTTGGGGTACATGAGCAGAGCATGCAAGACAGTTGCGTAGATACACACATGGCAGTGTGCTTTGCTTTTCTTCTCCCCTTCACCCACATTTGGCATTTTACTTTTTTATTAACTAATTCTTTTTAAACATCTTATTTCTTTCTTCATTTCTTACTCTTTCCTCCCTTCATTCTTTCCTTCATTCCTTCCCTTATTCCCTTTCTGTTTTGCTTGCCCACCTTTCTTCCTTTCCTCCTCTCTTTCTTCTGCCTTCTTTCCTTCCTTTTGCCATTATTTCTTCTTCCCTTCCTACCCTCCTATATTCCCTCTTTCTTTCACTCTCTAGTCACTGGCTCCTTTAAAAATATTTTTTATTTCCTCTCTTTCTCTTCCTATCTCTCTATTTCTTAGTACTGACTTTTTAATGGAGTTCTTTTAAAAATAAGTTTGTTCATATTCTCTCTCTCTCTGTCTGTCTTACAACTCTTTCCCTCCCTTCCTATCTAGCTGTCATCCATCTGTCTCTTATTTTACTGTCACGTTTTAACTGACTTCTTCCTTATAGATTGGTCTTTCCTTGCTGTCCACAGTTGTACTTTTCTTACTAGCTTCACTTTTTCAAACTTCTCTCTCTGTGTCTCTCACATTTTCTGTTTTTAAAATTTTTACATAATCTTTCCTACGGATTCATCACTATAAACTTTTTTCTTTCCACCCCTTCCTCCCTTTTTATCTTCCCCCTTCTTTCTTTCTTTTCTTCCTTTTTTATTACATTTTTCTGTCTTTTCTCCTTCCATTTAAGTCAGTCTCCCTTTCTCTATCCTTACTCTGTCACATTCTTTCATTTCAGCTTTCCTCCCTCTTTTCCTTCCCACCTAGCTTTCTTCCTTCCTTCCATTTGTTTACCAGTTCCTGTTTTTAAACATTTTTCTTTTCATCTATATCTCTTGTTTTAATTTTCTCTCTCTCTTTTTTTCTTTTTTTTTTGATGTGGGGAGGAAGATGGAGTTTCCCTCTTGTTGCCCAGGCTGGAGTGCAGTGAGGCGATCTCGATCTTGGCTCACTGCAACCTCTGCTTCCCGGGTTCGAGTGATTCTCCTGCCTCGGCCTCCTGAGTAGCTGGGATTACAGGCATGTGCCACCATGCCCGGCTAATTATTGTATTTTTAGTAGAAACAGGGTTTCACCATGTTGGCCAGGTTGGTCTCAAACTCCTGATCTCAGGTGATCCATCCACATTGGCCTCCCAGAGTGCTGGGATTACACTCGTGAATCTCTTTGTATCTTTTCATACAGTCTTTTATATTGGCTTTTACCTTTAAAGTTCTATCATCTATCTATCTATCTATCTATCTATCTATCTATCTATCTATCTATCGTCTATCTATCTACCGACCTACCTACCTACCTACCTACTTATCTGCTTACCTATGTACTCACCTAGCTAGCTATCAATCTTTATTTTACTATTTTTTAAAAAGTGACTTCTACCTTTTATATCTACTTCCCTTCAACACAATTGTATTTGATTTCGTACTGGCTTCTCCCTCTCCCTCCCACTTCTTCCCTCCCTCCCTCATTCTTGCCTTCCTTCCTTTCCTCCTTCCTTCCTTCCTTCTTTTCCTTCCTTTGTTCCCTCCCTCCCTTCTTCCTTCCTTCTGTCCTCCTTGTTTCTCCATCCATAATCCCCAACATTTTCCCTCCTATCTTCACCCATTTCTCCCTCCTCCTTCTCACCTTTTTCTTCCTTCCCTTTTACTTTCTTTCCTCTCTCTATCATTCCTTCCTTTCTCCCACTGTTCTTTTATGCTGTTTCTATTGGCTCCTCTTTTTAAACAGTTCCTCTTTTCTTTCTCTCTCATTCTATCCTTTTTATATATTCTTTTTTTCTCGCTTCTGCTTTTTATGTTTCGTGTCTCTCTCTCTCTATCTCATCCATCTACCTACCTGCCAGCCCATCTACCTATCTATTATAGCTATGTATTCAGCTATCAATCATCTACTTTCTTTATTTACATTTGTGTTTCGTTTTCCTGTCTCCAACTTTAAAATCTTTTTCCCCCCAAAAATTGTCCTTGGTTTTCTTGTTGGCTCCTCTGTCTCATTCTCATATTATCTTTCTTCCTTTAACTGTGTTTGCTTCTGTAAATGTCGTTCTATAAATGTCCTATTATTTTCTAGGATCAGGGTCTTTCTTTGTCACACAAACTGAACTGCATGGCACTATCATAGCTTACTTCAGCCTCAAACTTCTGGGTCCAAGCAATCCTCTCGCCTCAGCTTCCCAAAGTGCTGGGAACAGAGGCATGAGTCACCACACTGGGCTATTTTTTAAAAAATAGTCTTTTTAGAGACAAGGTCTTGCTATGTTGCCCAGACTGGTCTTGAACTCATGGCTTCAAGTGATCCTCCTGCCTCAGCCCTTTATAAAATTTTTCCTTGTTCCTAAGTTTGTTCTTTTCTTCCTTCCTCTCTCCCTCTCCCTCCCTCTTTCTCTCTTTTGCTATTTTATTCTTATTACATCTTTTTATCTTTTATTTCTGATTTCCCTTTTATTTTGTGACAATATGGTTCTCTACCTAGATCTATTTTATTCTTTATATGTTTTTTGAATTATGTTTTATTTCTCGTCTCCTTCTTTAAGAAATTATTTCATTCTTTTTCTCTCTTGCTTTCATTATTTACTGCTGTAGCGTTTCTTATTGACCCTTGTTTGTTAAATATCTCTCTTCTCTCCTTTCTCTCTATCATTTTTGTAGTCTTTTCTTACTTGCTCTTCTTTTTTACATCTCTTAAATATATTTTATTATTGGCCCTTCCTTTTAAAACTTTTCTTTTTCTCTTTCTTTTTTGTGTAAAGTCTTCTTACAGGATACTTGTTTTAAAACTATACTTGTTCTCTGTCTTCGGTCTCTTTCCTTTTCTCTCTCTTTGTCTTTTTATCTTTTTTGTAAATTTTATTCTTATTGGCTCCTTCCTACTTGTGTAATGCTCTCCCTTTCTTTCTGTTTCTCCCTCCTCCCTCCCTTCCTTTCTTTTTTCTTTCTTCTTTCTCTCTCATTCTCATATTTTTTATTTTAAAAAATTAATTATTTTAAAACATCTCTATTTGCTTCTTCATTTTGACCCCTTTCTACATTCATTCTTCCCTTCTTTCTTTCTTATTTCCTTTCTCTGTGTCTTGTCTGGCTCCCTTTCTTTCTTTCTTTTTTTTAAATTTCTCCTCTGCCTGCCCACTTGCTTTCCTTTCTTCCTTTTGCCTTCTTCCTTTCTTTCTGCCTTTATTCCTTCCTCTCCTATATTCCCCTCTTTCTTTCACTTTTTTTACTGGCCCCTTTCAAAAACATTTTTCATTTCCTCTTTTCCTTTCTAACTTTCTATCTTTTATGCACTGACTTTTTTTTTTTTTTTTTTGAGACAGAGTCTTGCTCTGTCACCAGGTGCCAGGCTGGAACTTAGCCTCCTGAGTAGCTGGGACCAGAGGTGTGCGCCACCACGCCGAGCTAATTTTTGTATTTTTAAGTAGAAATGGGGTTTCACCATGTTGGCCAGGATGGTCTCGATCTCTTGACCTCATGATCCCCCCGCCTTGGCCTCCCAAAGTGCTGGGATTACAGGCGTGAGCCACCGCCCCTGGCACACTGACTTTTTATTACTGAGTTCTCCTTTAGAAAATCTCCGTCTGCCTCTCCCTTCCTTTCCCTATCACTCCCTCCCTCCCTCCCTCCCTACCTCCCTCCCTCCCTGCCTTACTGACTTCATGCCTTCCTCCCTTCCTCCCTTCTTCCTTTCCTTCCTCCCTTCCTTCCTTCCTTCGTTTCCCCATCCATACTGTTTTCTCTCCCCTCACTCTTTCTTTCTAATTCCTTTTCGTGTCTTCTTTTTTTTTACTAGTTTCTGCCTTCTGTCTCTCTCACTCACACTTCTATCCACCTACCTGCCAACCTACCTACTGTCTAGCTATCTATTCAGCTATCAATCATCTATTTTTCTGTCTCTATTTTTGTTTTTTTTTTCTTGACAGCAATGTTCATCATCTGTTTTTCATTACAAAATTGTACTTGATTAATTTCTTATTAGCTCCCCTATCTCACTCTAATATTCCCTTTCTTTTTTTTTAAATCTGCTTTCCTTACCGACTCATCCGTTATAAATGTTTTCCCTCCTTCCTAATTTTCTCTCTCCCTCTCTCTCCCTTTCACTCTCACTTTATTTCACTCTTTCCATCTTCTTGCACTATTTTTTCTGTTGGCTCCTTTCAGAACTTACTTTGTTCTCTTTCTGTCTTGCATTCATTATTTTTTTGCAGTGGCATTTCTTACTGACTTTTCCTTGTTAAACATCTGATTTTTTCTCTCTTCATCTCTTTCTTTCCTTCCCTTTTCTTTCAGTACCTTTTCATATTCTTTCTTAATTGTCCCCCCCCTTTTTTTTTTACATGTTTCTCTCTATATCTCTCTTGAATGTATTTTATTGTTGGCACCTTCTTTTATCTTTGTAAAGTCTTTTTTTTTTTTTTTTTAAATGGAGTCTTGCTCTGTCGCCAGGCTGGAGGGCAGTGGAGCAATATTGGCTCACCGCAACCTTCTCATTTTCTAACTCCTCTCTCATTTTTTGTTCTGTCAATATCTGTCTCTTTTTCCTTTTCTACTTCTTTATATCTTTTCTTTTTCTCTTATATTTTTGGTATACTTTATTCTTTCTGATTTCTTTTGTCACAGTAGAGGGAGGCTTAGCATGACTGACTCCATTTTTGCCTCTGACTCTGTGGTAATTTCCTTTAGGTTAAAAGCTTCTCCTCAGCTCTGCATGTACATGTGCTAATTGTAGGAGGAATTTAGCTTTTAATTCAACTTAAAAAATGATAATAAAACTCCCTTTCCTGAAATGAACCTCCAAGGAGATAAGGAAGTGTGCACATAGGTAGTAGTGTTATGTTAAAGATTTATAGGAACATTGTCACCTGACCTATGTCATCTGAAGAAAGTTTAACAAGCTCCCCAGACCCCTTCTGGCACCCAGATGTTTGTGGTCATCTACCACCTCTTGACCTCAACTCCCTCCTCTTCCTGGTTCCCTTAACATAGGAAGGAGCCCAAAGTTCATACTAACTTAAGATAGTTCTTTAGGGCATGAGTCCAATAACTTCTTGGTTTGTTGGCTCTCTGAATAAAGCCACTTTCCTTGCCCCAATGCCTTGTCTCTGGACCTATTGGATATTATATGGTTGGTGATACAAGCTTGGACTTGGTTATACTTCCTGCTTGTGTAATGATTTTTTCTTTTTTATTTTCTTTTCTCTCTCTTTCTTTCTTTCATTTCTATTTCCTTTCCTTTTCTTTCTTTCTTCTTACTGTTTCTCATTCTCGTATTTATCCCCTTTATTGTACTTTTGGTTAGTCTATTTTAAACATCTTCTTTACATCTTTCTTAATTTCTTACTCCTTCTGGCCTTCATTCTTTCCCTTATTCCCTTTCTCTAGTCTTTTTCTCCCTTCCTTTATTTCTATTTATCTTTGTGCCTGTCTGAATGCATGCTCACTTGGCCAGCCACATGACACTCCTTCTGTCTTCTTCCCTTCCCCTTCCTCATTCGTTTCTTCTTTCCTATCCTATCCAATCCTATCCATCAATTTTCCTTTACTCTCTATTTACTGGTTCCTTTAAAAAATATTTTCCATTTCTTCTCTTTCCTTTTCCAACTCTCCTTTATATATTTTTATACCGTGTTCTCCTTTTGAAAATCATTTTTTTCTGTTCTTTCTATCTATACCTCCTTCCCTTCTTATCTGTCATCTGTCTTATTTACACTAATACTTTAACTGACTTCTTCCTTCTAGATCTCTCTCTGTGCTGTCCATAATTGTACTTAACTTTCTTACTTGCTCCTCCTTTTCAAACTCCTCATTTTGTCTGTCACTCTCACATTCTCTTTTTCTTATTTTACTCTGTTTTACAGACTCATCACTTTATTTATTATTTATTTATTTTAGAATTTTAGAGATAGAGTCTTGCTCTGTTGCCCAGGCTGGGGTGCAGTGGTGCAATCATAGCTCACTGCAGCCTCGAAATCCCAGGCTCAAGCAATCCTCCCACCTCAGCCTGCCAACTAACTGGAACTGTAGGAACTCTGGGAAGCAGGGATTAGAGTCAAAAACCTTAGAAATGTATCTGATATTCTATACAACTGTGGCTAAGCTGTCAATCAAACCACAAGACAAAGTCTTTTCCATTCTTCCCTTCCCTTTCCACAGGTAGAGGAGCCTTTCTCTGCGGCCACCATCAACACTGGCCCATGGGGGGTTCTGCCAATCCATTGTAATGTTCACTTAAAACCCAAGGGCTTCTCTGTCAGCTTGTGGTGAATGCTGCCCAGCCTGGGACTCAGTCTTCATGGCAGTAGACTCCCTCTGCCCCAGGGTAGGTCCAGAAATGCTGTTCAAGAGTCTAGGCATGGACTCAGGGACCCCAAGAGACTGCTAGTTTCTCTAACCCTCTGTGGCTGAGCTAGTACCTAAGGTGCGAGACAAAGATCACTTTACGTTTTCCCTCTGCTTTTCTCAAACAGAAGAAGTCTCTGATCATAGCAACTACAGTCAGGAATGTGCTAGGTCACACTTGAAGCCAACACATCTCAGAGCCCAAGGCTCATGGTATACTATCTGGGTAACCGACAGTAGTTGGTTATTCAGAGCCCAAGGATTCTTTAGTTAGCAGGCAATGAATCCTGCCAGGCCTGGATTCTTCCCTTCAAGGCAGTGGGTTTCCTTTTGGTCCAGGGTGTGTCTAGAAATATCCGTGAGCTAGGGCCTGGAATGGAGGCCTCATGACTCTGTCCAATGCCCTATTCTACTGTGGCTGAGGTGGTATCCAAGATTCAAGACAAAGTCCTCTTACACTTCACTCTCCTCTCCTTAGACAGAAGGAAGGAGTCACTTTCATTTCTGAGAGCTGTGCAGTACAGAGCTGGCACAAGCATTCCCTTAGACACCCCGGCTGGTGTCTCCATAAGTCACATGCCATCATAGTCCTCTGGCTCTGAGCCCAGCCCAGCACTAGGAGTTGGCTAGGAATGCAGTCCTTTTGTCCGAGACTGCCTTTCAAGTTTACCTAGGACCCCAGAGCACTTTGGCCCACAGTGGCGAGGCCTGTGGAGAAACTTAAGTTCCAACCACTGGGATAGGCAATTTCCTTCTGGCTGGGTCTGATTCAAATGCTCCGTCAATGTACAGGCACTGACTGAGGCCAGAACAGCATTCCTTCTGCTGACAGAGCAGCACTGAGTTCGATGTAAATTTCTCCAGTGGCTGCACTCTCCCTCCCCTAAGTGCGCAGATTCTCTTTCTGCCCTGCGTGGCCACTTTCCTCCCAGGGGATGGAGGAGGAGTGGTATCAGTGATCTAAGACTGTCTCTCCTAGCCTCTTTAGTGCCTCTTTCAGCAATATGAAGTTAAAACCAGGTACAGCAATTGCTAATCTGATTTTTGGTTGTTGTGACAGTGATTTTTTCGTGTGTAGTTAGTTGTTAAAACGTGATGTTCCTGCTGGGAGGATGAATGATGTAGGCTTCTATTCAGACATCTGGCTCTGCCCTCCTAAACTTCTCTTTCTTCCACCCCTTCTTTCCTTCTTTATTGACTTTTTCTGTCTTTTCTCACTCCACTTTGTTCTTTCTCTACCCTTACCCTGTCTGCATGCCTTCATTTCTTTCTTTCTTTTGCCCATTTTATCCTTCCTTCTTTCTTTGCTTCCCTTTTCCTCCTTCATGCCTTTCTCCCTCCTTCCTTTCCCTATTTCCTTTGTTCCATTCTTTGATTCTTTATTGGTTCTTGTTTTTAAACATTTTTCACTTTATCTGTATCTCTTTTTTTCTCTCTTTCTTAGTATCTGTTTCTACAGTTTTGGCTTATGCTTCTTAAAGTCTGATCTATCTAATCTATCTATCTATCTATCTATCTTTTTATATATCATCTATCATGTCTGTCTATATGTCTCCTTGATCTTATGCCTTAAAGTGTGATCTATCTATCTAACCTATCATCTATCTATCTATCTATCTATCTATCTATCTATCTATCTAATCTAATCTATGTATCTATCATCTATCATGTCTGTCTGTGTGTAGGTTTCTCTGGTTGATCTATCATCTATCTATATACTTATTTACTTACTTATGTATCCACCTAGCTATCTATCTATACTTATTTTACTTTTTCTTTACCGACTCTTTTTTTTTTTTTAAATCTCCTCTCCCTCAACATAATTGTGCTTGATTTTCTTACTGGCTCCTCTCTCCCACATTCATATTTTCTTTCCTTGTTCAACTCTGTTCTACTGACTCATCCTTTTAAAACTTCTATCCATCCATCTATCATTCATCACCCATCCATCCATGTATCTATCTACCTACCTCTCTTCTTTCCACCTATCATCCTTCTATTTGTATTTATTTCACTCTATTTTTTAACTGATTGCTTTTTAGATCTCTTTTTGTCTCTGTCCTCCAAAGATGTACTAAATTTTCTTAGTAACTCCTTCTAACCTTCTGTGTCTCTCTCACATTTTTCAGCCTGGGCGACAGAGTGAGACTCAATCTCAAATAATAATATAATACAAAAAATTAGCCGGACGTGGTGGCAGGTGTCTGTAATCCCAGCAACTTGAGAGGCTAAGGCAGGAGGGCTGAGGCAGTAGAATCGCTTGGACCTGAGAGGCAGAGGTTGTAATGACCTGAGATAGTGCATTGCACTCCAGCCTGGGCAACAAGAGTGAAACTCCATCTTTTTTTTTTTTTTTTTTTTTTTGAGACGGAGTTTTGCTCTTGTTACCCAGGCTGGAGTGCAATGGCACGATCTCGGCTCACTGCAACCTCTGCCTCCTGGATTCAGGCAATTCTCCTGCTTCAGCCTCCCAAGTAGTTGGGATTACAGGCACACGCCACCATGCCCAGCTAATTTTTTTTTTTTTGTTTTTGTTTTTTAGTAGAGACGGGGTTTCACCATGTTGACCAGGATGGTCTCGATCTCTTGACATTGTGATCCACCCACCTCGGCCTCCCAAAGTGCTGGGATTACAGGCTTGAGCCACAGTGCCCAGCCTTTGGGAGGCTGAGGCGGGTGAATCACGAGGTCAGGAGATTAAGACCTTCCTGGCTAACATGGTGAAACCCCATCTCTACTAAAATACAAAAAGTTAGCAGGGCGTGGTGGCATATGCCTGTAATCCCAGCTACTCAGGAGGCCGAGGCAGGGGAATCGCTTGAACCTGGAAGGAGGTTGCAGTGAGCCGAGATTGCGCCACTGCACTCCAGCCTGTTGACAGAGCAAGACTCCGTCTCAAAATAAATAAACAAATGGAGGTCTTACATATAAATATTAAATATGGAGAGGTCTGTAGAATATCAGTCTTGGATTCTGAAGGATCAGTTTGTGTTCTGGCATATTGTGAGATAAATCTATGGAATATAAGAAACAGGTGATGGAGAACTGGCCCCTACCTGATAAAGGAGAAAGAGAAAGAACTATAACTTATCCCTTCATTTCCCGAGGCCTGGGCTTGGCCTCTGAGTGGTATCATTGAATACATGTGGGTAGTAGCTGAATGAACATACATAGTTGGTTGGGGATTGACACCTGTTTACATTAGCATCAAATAAAGTTATAGCAACTCTTCAGTTTTGACCTTGCAGTAATTTCCTTAAACTTAAGTTTGAAACATATGCTAAAGGCACCTTCTCTCTCCCTCTGCTACCATAGACTTGGGTTTCACAAGATCAGGGATTTGTGTTTTGGACTTCTTCAAACATCAGTTTAGCTTACCTCTTGGGCTTCTAGTAGCTCCAACTTCTCAGTAAGAAACTCTCCTCCCTATCCTGGGTACCAAGGTTCCCAATCTCTGTACTTTTTGATCTATCTTCCTTTCTCTGCATGTTGAAAACTATAGGGAGCAGGGAGTGGTGACTCACGCCTGCAATCTCAGCACTTTGGGAGGCCAAGGTGGAAGAATCAGATGAGGTCAGGAGTTCAAGATCAGCCTGGCTAACATGGTGAAACCCTGTCTCTACTAAAAATACAAAAATTAGCTGGCTGTGGTGGCATGTGCCTGTAATCCCAGCTACTCAGGAGGCTGAGGCAGGAGAATCACTTGAACCCGGGAGGCGGAGGTTTCAGTGAGCTGAGATCGCACCACTGTACTCCAGCCTGGGTGACAGAGTGAGACTGTCTCAAAAAACAAAACAAAACAAAACAAAACAAAACAAAACAAAAACCATAGGGAGTTTAAACAGTGTCTAGTACTTTTGTTCATCCTATTTTTAATTCTTTCTAGTATTGATACAACTTTTTGGGCTCCACAATCTATGTGAGAATTAGGCATACCTTTGATCAAACCTATGTTTTATGAACAATTATTGGTCCAGCTCTGTGTACCTTCCTATAACAGCCATTCTTGAAATTGGGCAATAGCCTGTCACAGGCTCTCTTTGTTTTACGTAATTTGTTTTTCAATCATTTTCTGAGAGATAAAAAGAATTAAAGCCTTTATATTTGCCAGAAATAAACCTGTCCTTTGATCTGTCTTATGTGTCAGGCTTAGCAAATATCCTATACTTTGCAAATGGCTAATTCTGTTACCTCTCATTTAAGTCTAGTGTGGCTCCATTCCAGACAGGTGAAATTTTTTTCTTTAGAAATGAAAGACAAATGTCTCATTTTATCTTTTACAGACCTCGTACAGAGGTCTTAGCCTTTTGATTTGTTACTTTAATACCTCTATTATACTTCAAAATATAGGCCAAAATATTAAAAGAAAATATTCTGCATAGGATCAAACCTTACATAAAACTTTTCTTATGCCCCAAATAAACAAATTTAAGTATTTAACTTACTTGTTTTCTTATGTAGTTCCTTTCAAAGTCTAATTTTAGACTAGTCAGATACTGCCTATACTTATTCAACTCCTTCAAGGAACATAAGCTACAAAAGCAAAAACCAACAATACAAATACAAGGTTGTAACAATGAAAACACTTTACAGAGGAGAGGGTGAAAAGAATCATTTTAGTAAAAATTTGGGATCAAGTGTAATAACAACACATTTTGGTGACAATTTTGGAGTCAGCATCATTATACAATTGCTGTTTCACCAAGAAATTTCTATCCAAATATATTGTTTTATTAGTATGGTTCATATCATAATCAGGAATTTACTATTCCCTATTAAAGTGTTATTAAAACACATATATAATAATGATGCTTAACCCCTCAACGAATTTATTCTATGAATCTTTGTTTTGCTAATTTCTCATTTTGTCTCCAGTTTTCTCAAAGTGTATGAGAAATATTCTTTGATAGGTAGACAGTGATAGTATTACTTTTAGAGCCAGAGGAAAAGCACTACAATACAACTGGGTGAAAATAAATAAATAAATAAATAAATGTGTGCGTGTGTGTGTCTTTACATACTCAAATCATTGGTAATATCTCTTGCTATTAAAAAAGAAATAAAGGTCAAGTAGGAACAAGTTTTATTTAGACAAAACAGCTGCCTGATTTCCCTTGGCTCCAATTCTGAGTTATTCACTGAGTCTTTTATTAGGTGTCCTCTATGGTTCCACTGAAAGTTGACACAGGCTCCCAGTGAGGTAAAGGGAAGAGCCTAGATCTTGACTGGTTAACAGGAGGTATGCTTCAGTGCACTTTATAATTCCTAGTGATGTAGCCACCCTTCTTTAATGGCCTTGGGCTATCTTTTCATTGATAGGATGTTTTTAAAGGTGTGTCATGTAGACTTTAAAATACCTGGTTTCCTAAACTTGGCAGTAAGAATCAGTCAGGTTAAAATCCTAAGAAGGTTAAAAAAGCCACAGACAAGTCGATTCAAAAGTGTTACAAATGTAAAATAAAGAAGTCACACTTTTTAACATCCATTTATTTAAATGATTAGCCTGTTCACTGAAAATAAAACATGCAAACAGGATGTGGAGTGAGAGAATACAGACAATGGGCTGATTTGGGTAAACCTAATTGCCTTTCTCTCCCTCTCCTCTCCCAGGCCTGCCTTTAGGCTGGAAGTGTCCTGTGGAATCCCTATCTGTGAACCCTATGTTCGTTCTTCCTGTAGCCTCAACCTCGGTCCAATTCCTGAACACAGAGGTTGGGATTGACTGTTGGGAAGGAGAGGGGGAGAGTGCATGTCAAGTTTTGGGAGCTGGATGGACAAAGGCACAGAAGTAGGAATCAGCATTGTATGTGTTGGTAGGCAGAAAAGACCCCAATCTGTCAGAGTGAAGACTCTCGGGTTGGAGATAAGGTTGAATGGGGTGGCTGAGGCATATCATGGGGCGTTCTGTCATTAAAGTGAGGTTCAACAATTTAAGCACTTCAACTCATTTAACTGGGTAGGTAAAACTGAAGTTAACACAAAGCAAAATCATAACAAAATATTTCCCATTTAACAGCAAACTGAAAAGGTTAAAGAAAATCACTTAAGCACTATTAAAACTTAGTTGACCTTCTCAGAACTGTAGTGTAGAATACATTATCGCTTTGTGGGATAACAGGCAGCTTGACCCCGAGACACAGATCCAATAGATGAGATGCTCTGACAGTTGGAATGGGGTTTTTCTGTGAGCTCTGTCAGATGCAATTGGGAGTGTGTATTTTCTTCTGTAAGTTGGTGCAAAAGTAATTGAAAATAATGGCAAAAACCACAAGTACTTTTGCACCAACCTAATAGAAAGTATTCATTTACTTTAGACCAAACCTATTATTACTTCCTATTAAATAAGCTAATACCTCCAAATAAACCAAAAGAATCATACATTCGGGGTTGAAGGAACCCGCTAGGCCGGCTGACAACTTGGAAGACCTTGTTTTTCTGGGTTACCAGCTTTGCCTCTAGCCCCCAGCCAGTGGTGGCCAGTGGCAGCCCAAGTCACCAGCTGCCCAGAGCCAAGGGGCTGAAAACTGAGCTGTCAAGAACGCGCCTTGTTCCCTCCCATTCGTAGAGATCTCCCCTACTCAGTTTGTCCACCTTCTGGAGACCCTCCTTTGGGGCCAGGAGGAGGAAGAGACGGACCGGCGTCCACTCACGGTGCTGAACTGGTTCTTGTCTGCATTCAGGCTGCCGGCGGCTGCCTTAGTAGGGGCGGCTTCGGCATCCTCAAAGCAGTTGCTGAGGTACAGCTCTAGGACCAGCCTTTAGTCCCCAGGGGGCTGGGCGCTGGGGAAGCAGGTGGTCCTCGTTTCTCCTCATTCAAACCCTTCACACTCTACTTCTTGATCAAGTCTGGGCTGCCAAGATCTTGGTCTTCAGAGTAGAGCGTCTTCCAGGCCACGCCCCTCACAATGCTGTCTTCTAGGCTGGAAAGCTGACGTCCTCAAGGGGTGTCATCCTCGGAGGTGGGGTGGGCTGTGGGTGGGGAGGGGGAGTGGTGACCACTTTGCCTCCCTGGACGCACAAGTGCATAAGGTTTCAGCGCCTTAGAGTTGGGAAGGTGGCCACAGTCAAGATTTGATATCTCTCTGAAACCAATACCCCTCATTTACACTAAACCAAATTATATCAAGCTTTGTCCATGGTAGCTGTGATTATACTGATTTCTGTTCAACAAACGTCAGTGAGTAATTAGGGCCATAGGACTGACTTTTACATCTATCTTCTTTATAGACACTGTGACCCTCCTTCCCCTAGGCATACCATCCCCAGTCCCATGTAGACCACTTCGGTTTCTTCAAGGGCTCAATACCTTTCTCCCTGTCTTTCTCTTGTCTGGGGCTCATTATCTCTCTTGCTCTCCTCTTCCTCTTTCTCTCTTTCTTCTGTTTATTTGTTTCTACCTTCTCAATCAGCCAACATTTATTGAGTGCCCACTCTATGCTAGACACTGCTGGTTCCCGACAGTGAGTACACTGATAAAACAGTGAGTAAAACATAGTCCCTGCTGCCAAGAAGCTCACTAGACTGAAAATACATGAAGGACTGAGAGTGTACCTAGTTCATACTCGATCTCCACGTTATCTATCTACCTACCTATCTATCTATCTATACATCTAAGACACATCATACTAAAACTTCTGAAAACTAATGACAAAGAAAAAACTACTGAAAACGGTCAGAGATATAAGAAACATTATTTACAGGTGAGTGTATTTCTCATCTGAAACCATGGAGGCCAGAAGGAAGAGGGACAGCATTTTTTAAGTGATAATAGAAACAAATTGTCAACTGTAAATTCTATACTAATGAAAATATCCTTCAGCAATGAAGAAGAAATAGAGACATTCTCAGATGAAGGAAAACTAGACATGTGCTTCTAACAAACCTATCTTAAAGAATGGCTAAAAGGAGTTATCTATATAGAAAGGAAATGATAACAGAAGTGGGCTTAGAACTTCAGAAGGGAAAAATAAACCTAAGAATGGATAAAAATAGGGATAAATATAATAGACTATTCTATTTTTCGTGAGTTTCATAAATCATATTTGACAGTTGAAGCAAAAAGTATAAGAGCATCTGATGCAGTAGTTAATATATGTAAAGGAAATATTTAAGACAATTATATTTTATTTTTCTTCTTCAAATTTTAGGTTTGGGGGTATATGTGCAGGTTTGTTACATGCACAAATTGTGTATTGATGGGGTTTGGTGTACAAATGATTTTGACACCCAGGTAGAGAGCATAGTACATGATACAGGTAGTTTTTTGACCCTAACTCTCCTCTCATTTTACACCCTCATATAGGCCTTGGTATCTATTGTTCCTCTCCATGAAGATGATAATATATTAAAAGTGGGAAGTGCAAAGGGACATAAATGGAAATAAGGCTTCTACACTTTATTCAGAGTGGTAAAATATTAATACCAGTAGGGTGTGGTAAATTATATATGTATTTTGTAATTCCTAGAGCAACTATTAAGAAAATTATACAAAGTGATATATTCGAAACATTATAAATCAATCAAGATAAACTTCTAAGAATGTTCAAGTAGCCCACAGGAAGGGAAAAAAAAGAGAAATAGAGGAATGAGAAACACAGGAAATAAACACAAAACAAATAAAATGGCAGACTTAAGCCCTAACATACCAGTAATTACTTCTCTAAGTGCAAATGGTTTAAACCCAGTAATGAAAACACAGATTGGCAGAACCAATTAAAAAATACATGATCCGACTGAGGACTCAAGATGGCGCTGTGAGAACAACCCAGGATTGGAGCTCTTCTCGTTGAATCTGCAAACGGTGAGTCAGTGCTGCATTTCCAGACTGATCTTTGTTGCCCACAGAACGGGGAAACTCCCAAGTATAAAAAAGACATGGGACGCCAGGCAGTAGGTCTGCCTGGCGAAGCCGGCAGCCGGGGCGGTGGCGGCCGGCCCTACCCAGCAATCCCCACAGGGTGCGCTTGTCCGGGTGCCCTGTTGAACCGGCAACCTGAGACTTGAGAGGGCTGGACTTGAGACTGAATGAGACTTGGACAGTAGCCCAGCCCAGGGGATTGCAGGAATTGGGATACCCAGTGGGACGAACAAAACCGCGATTTCAAACTATCCCGAGTAGACGGTCCGAGACGCTCTGTGGGGGAGGGGCGTCCACCACTACCGAGGCAACCCGCCCCAACTGAGATACACGCCCACTGCTGACGCAGCCAGCCGTTGCCGAGGCAACCCGCCCCAACGGAGATACACGCCCATTGCTGACGCAGCCAGCCGTTGCCGAGGCAACCCGTCCCTACTGAGATACACGCCCACTGCTGACGCAGCCTGCCGTTGCTGAGGCAACACGCTACAATAAAGAGACTCCGCCGCAGGGCGTGGCGGAGACCACAGCAGAGCCGGCAGGAACAGCACGAATCACACAACAGCAGGGCGGAGCCTCGGCAGCCAAACAGTGGCTAGTCTGCCTTCTAGCTGGGCAGGACACCTGATCAGACATCCAAAAATAAAGCCCAAACCCCTCAACACAGAGCATTTGAGAAAAAAAAAAAAAAAAAGGGGTTTTTTAATGAGCTCAGTTGCAGCAGAATCAAACATAGCAGCCTAACAGCCCTGAATGAACAACAGAGTGCACAGCTCAGCAATTAAACCCCTATAAAGTACAAACTGTCTCCTCAAGCAGCTCCCTGGCCCCTCTATATCCAAAAGACTGACATTAGGCAGGCATCATCCTGGGACAAAGAGAGCAGAAAAAGAAACTGGTAGCATCCCTCGCTGTGCCACAGCTACTAGAGGTGCACCCCAGACAAGCAGGGTCTGGAGCGGACCTCAACAGTTGTACAGCGAAGGGGCTAGACTTGTAGAAGGAAAACAAAGCAACAGAAATACTTCATCATCAACATTCTGGGTGTCCACTCAGAGACCCAAACGAAAAGTCAGCAACTACGCAGACGACCAGCGGACAAATCCACAAAGATGGGAAGAAACCAGCGCAAAAAGGAGGAAAACACCCGAAACCAGAACACCTCGCCTCCTAGAAAGGACCAAAACTCCTCACCAGCAAGGGAGCAAAGCTGGACGGAGAATGACTGTGACGAAATGACGGAATTAGACTTCAGAAGATGGATAATGAGAAACTTTTGTGAGCTAAAAGATCATGTATTAAATCAATGCAAAGAAACTAAGAACCTTGAAAAAAGATTTGAAAAAAGATTCGAGGAAATGATAACAAGAATGGATACCTTAGAGAGAAATATGAATGAATTAAAGGAGCTGAAAAACACAATACGAGAACTTCACGAAGCAAACACAAGTTTCAATAGCCGAATTGACCAAGCAGAAGAAAGAATATCTGAAGTCGAAGACCAACTCAATGAAATAAAACGAGAAACCAAGATCAGAGAAAAAAGTGCCAAAAGGAATGAACAAAGTCTCCAAGAAATGTGGGACTATGTGAAAAGACCTAACCTACGTTTGATAGGTGTACCAGAAGGGGACGAAGAGAATGAATCCAACCTGGAAAATACTCTTCAGGACATCATCCAGGAAAATTTCCCCCACCTAGCAAGACAAGCCAACACTCAATTGCAGGAAATACAGAGAACACCACAAAGATTTTCCGCAAGAAGAGCAACCCCAAGGCACATAATCGTCAGATTCAACAGGGTTGAAATAAAGGAGAGAATACTAAGGGCAGCCAGAGAGAAAGGTCAGGTCACCCACAAAGGGAAGCCCATCAGACTCACAGCAGATCTCTCGGCAGAAACACTACAAGCCAGAAGAGAGTGGGGGCCAATATTCAACATTCTTAAAGAAAAGAACTTTCAACCCAGAACTTCATATCCAACCAAACTGAGCTTCAGAAGTGAAGGAAGAATAAAATCCTTTGCGAACAAGCAAGTACTCAGAGATTTTGTCACCACCAGGCCTGCTTTACAAGAGCTCCTAAAAGAGGCACTACACATAGAAAGGATCAACCAGTACCAGCCATTCCAAAATCACACTGAATGCTAAAGAGCTTCAACATAATGAAGAATCTACAACAACTAACAGGCAAAACAGCCACTTAGAATCAAAATGGCAGTATCAAATTCACACATAACAATATTAACCCTAAATGTAAATGGACTAAATGCACCAATCAAAAGACACAGACTGGCAAATTGGATAAAAATCCAAAACCCATCAGTGTGCTGTATCCAGGAAACCCATCTCACATGCAAGGATACACAAAGGCTCAAAATAAAGGGATGGAGGAAGATTTACCAAGCTAATGGAAAGCAAAAAAAAGCAGGAGTTGCAATTCTCATCTCTGATAAAATAGACTTTAAAGTAACAAAGATCAAAAGAGACAAAGAAGGCCATTACATATTGGTAAAAGGATCGATACAACAAGAAGAGCTAACGATCCTAAACATATATGGACCCAACACAGGAGCACCCAGATACATAAGGCAAGTTCTTAATGACTTACAGAAGGACTTAGACTCCCACACAATAATAGTGGGAGACTTTAACACTCCGCTGTCAATACTAGACAGATCAATCAGACAGAAAATCAACAAGGATACCCAGGGCTTGAACTCAGACCTGGAGCAAGCAAACCTGGTGGACATTTACAGAACTCTCCACCCCAAATCCACAGAATACACATTCTTCTCAGCACCACATCACACCTACTCTAAAATTGATCACATAATTGGAAGTAAAGCACTGCTCAACAAATGCAAAACAACAGAAATCATAACAAACAGCCTCTCAGACCATAGTGCAATCAAGTTAGAACTCAGAATTCAGAAACCGACCCAGAAACACACAGCTTCATGGAAACTGAACAACTGGCTCTTGAATGTTGACTGGGTAAACAACGAAATGAAAGCAGAAATAAAGAAGTTCTTTGAAACCAATGAGAACGAAGACACAACGTGCCAGAACCTCTGGGACACATTTAAAGCAGTCTCTAGAGGAAAGTATATAGCAATAAGTGCCCATATGAGGAGAATGGAGAGATCCAAAATTGACACCCTATCATCAAAATTGAAAGAGCTAGAGGAGCAAGATAAAAAAAACTCAAAACCCAGCAGAAGACAAGAAATTACTAAGATCAGAGCTGAGCTGAAGGAGATTGAGACACGAAAAACCCTTCAAAAAATCAATAAATCCAAGAGCTGGTTTTTTGAAAAGATCAACAAAATAGACAGACCACTAGCCAGATTGATTAAAAATAAAAGAGAGAACAACCAAATAGATGCAATAAAAAATGATAAAGGGGAAATCACCACAGATTCCACAGAAATTCAAACCATCATCAGAGAATATTACAAATAACTCTATGCGCATAAACTAGTAAACCTGGAAGAAATGGATAAATTCCTGGACTCCTGTGTCCTCCCAAGCCTAAACCAGGAGGAAGCTGAAACTATGAATAGACCAATAACAAGGTCTGAAGTTGAGGCAGCAATTAAGAGCCTACCACACAAAAAAAGCCCAGGTCCAGACGGGTTCACAGCCGAATTCTACCAGACACACAAGGAGGAGCTGGTACCATTCCTTCTAAAACTATTTCAAACAATCCAAAAAGAGGGAATCCTTCCCAAATCATTTTATGAGACCAACATCATCCTGATACCAAAACCCGGCAGAGACCCAACGAGAAAAGAAAACTTCAGGCCAATATCCATGATGAACATAGATGCAAAAATCTTCAATAAAATATTGGCAAGCCGATTGCAACAGCAAACCAAAAAACTTATTCATCATGATCAAGTAGGATTCATCCCGGGGATGCAAGGCTGGTTCAACATACGCAAGTCTATAAACGTAATTCACCACATAAACAGAACCAAAAACAAAAACCACATGATTATCTCAATTGATGCAGAGAAGGCATTTGACAAAATTCAACAGCCCTTTATGCTAAAAACCCTCAATAAACTCGGTATCGATGGAACGTATCTCAAAGTAATAAAAGCTATTTATGACAAACCAACAGCCAATATCATACTGAATGGGCAAAAACTGGAAGCATTCCCATTGAAATCTGGCACTAGACAAGGATGCCCTCTCTCACCACTCCTATTCAATATAGTACTGGAAGTTCTAGCCAGAGCAATCAGGCAAGAAAAAGAAATAAAGGGTATTCAAATAGGAAAGGTGGAAGCCAAATTGTCTCTATTTGCAGACGACATGATAGTATACCTAGAAGACCCCATCGCCTCAGCCCAAAAACTCCTGAAACTGATAAACAACTTCAGCAAAGTCTCAGGATATAAAATCAATGTGCAAAAATCACAAGCATTCGTCTACACCAATAACAGACTTAAAGAAAGCCAAATCAAGAGCGAACTGCCATTCGCAATTGCTACAAAAAGAATAAAATACCTTGGAATACAACTCACAAGGAACGTAAGGGACCTCTTCAAGGAGAACTACAAACCACTGCTCAACGAAATCAGAGAGGACACAAACAGATGGAGAAACATTCCATGTTCATGGTTAGGAAGAATTAATATCGTGAAAATGGCTATACTGCCCAAAGTAATTTACAGAATCAACGCTATCCCCATCAAGCTACCATTGACTTTCTTCACAGAACTGGAAAAAACCACCATGAACTTCATATGGAACCAAAAGAGAGCCTGCATAGCCAAGTCAATTCTAAGCACAAAGAACACAGCGGGGGGCATCACACTACCGGATTTCAAACTATACTACAAGGCTACAGTAATCAAAACAGCATGGTACTGGTACCAAAACAGAGATATAGACCAATGGAACAAAACAGAGGCACCGGAGGCAACACAACATACATACAACTATACAATCTTTGATAAACCTGACAAAAACAAGCAATGGGGCAAGGATTCCATGTTTAACAAATGGTGTTGGGAAAACTGGCTAGCCATGTGCAGAAAGCAGAAACTGGACCCCTTCCTGACACCTTACACTAAAATTAACTCCAGATGGATTAAAGACTTAAACATAAGACCTGGCACCATAAAAACCCTAGAAGGAAATCTAGGCAAAACTATCCAGGACATAGGAGTAGGCAAGGACTTCATGAACAAAACACCAAAAGCATTGGCAACAAAAGCCAAAATAGACAAATGGGACCTAATGAAACTCCACAGCTTCTGCACGGCAAAAGAAACAGTCACTAGAGTGGATCGGCAACCAACAGAATGGGAAAAAATTTTCGCAGTCTACCCATCTGACAAAGGGCTGATATCCAGAATTTACAAAGAACTCAAACAGATTTACAGGAAAAAAACAAACAAGCCCATTCAAAAGTGGGCAAAGGATATGAACAGATACTTTACGAAAGAAGACATATATGAGGCCAACAGTCATATGAAAAAATGCTCATCGTCACTGGTCATCAGAGAGATGCAAATCAAAACCACATTGAGATACCATCTCACGCCAGTTAGAATGGCGATCATTAAAAAATCTGGAGACAACAGATGCTGGAGAGGATGTGGAGAAAAAGGAACACTTTTACACTGTTGGTGGGAGTGTAAATTAGTTCAACCATTGTGGAAGACAGTGTGGCGATTCCTCAAGGCCTTAGAAATAGAAATTCCATTTGACCCAGCAATCCCATTACTGGGTATATATCCAAAAGACTATAAATCGTTCTACTATAAGGACACATGTACACGAATGTTCATTGCAGCACTGTTTACAATAGCAAAGACCTGGAATCAACCCAAATGCCCATTGATAATAGACTGGATTGGAAATATGTGGCACATATACACCATGGAATATTATGCAGCAATCAGAAATGATGAGTTTGTGTCGTTTGTAGGGACATGGATGAATCTGGAAAACATCATCCTCAGCAAACTGACACAAGAACAGAAAATGAAACACCGCATATTCTCACTCATAGGTGGGTGATGAAAAATGAGAACACATGGACACAGAAAGGGGAGTACTAAACACTGGGGTCTATTGGGGGGAAAAGGGGAGGGCCAGTGGGAGGGGGAGGTGGGGAGGGATAGCCTGGGGAGAAATGCCAAATGTGGGTTAAGGGGAGAAGAAAAGCAAAGCACACTGCCATGTGTGTACCTACGCAACTGTCTTGCATGCTCTGCTCATGTACCCCAAAACCTATAATCCAATAAAAAATAAAAAAAAAAATACATGATCCAACTACATGCTATCTACAAATATTACACACTGCAAATACATGAAAATAAAAGGATGGGAAAAGTACTCAAAACTCATTTTAATTTACAAAAGCAGAATTGGATGTATTAATATCAGATAAAGTGGACTTTAATTGCTAGAGACAAAAAGAAACATTACATAATGAAACAAAGATCAATCCACTAGGAAATCAATGATTCTAAATGGACATGCATCAAATAATAGAGTCTCAAAATACATGAAGCAAAAAAATAATAGAGACAACAAAAAAATAGACAAATGACAATTATAGTGTGGGACTTACTAAATGCCTTTATAGCAGTTTAAGTTGAAAGACTTGAAGCTATGTACACTAACAAGATGTGTTTCAAAACATAATGTTGAGCAAAAACTAGCAGGAGTTGATATAACTGTGGAATGATATAACGTGCTTGAATCATGTTAATGGATAGTTACTTATGCATGGTAGTATAAAATCCTGCATGAAAAAGAGGAAAATAAATACAGGACAGTAGTAGTGCTAGGGAGAAACGGAGGCAAATGAAATTATGAAGGGATAGGAAGGACACTTCGACTTCATATTTTATTTCTTAAAACCAAGTCTGGCTCTTTTATCCCTTCCTGTTTCCTGTTCTTTTCTTTTCCTTCTCGTCACTTATAGAACAGTTCAATACGTGGGTTGGAGCAAGATAGGTGTCCAAACAGAGGCGTAGCTCTAGGTGTTGGTGCTCAACTGGGATAAGGAGGGGAGCCACAGATTAAGGCAGCCTGAAGTGGAGGCAGAGCCCGAGGAAAGTGAAAGAGTTGTTCCCCGTGGGAGTTGGTTTTGTGTAAAGAATCAGAAGCCAGGAGGAGAACGGAAGGCATCCATGTTTAAGGGGAGCCAAGTGTGAGGTGTCAGAGCCCAAGCAAGTCAATGAAGGTGTTTACATCAAAGATGGTCTGGCATGGGATTGAGAGCATGAGTAGAGTAAGGGGGCCATCAATGTATGGGACAGCATAGGATGTCAGAGCCTATGTTAGCTACCCAGGGCTGCCATGACGAAGTACCGCAAACCGGGTGGCTTAAAACAACAGAAATGTGCTGTCTCAATGTCTTGGAGGCTAGATGTCTGAAATAAGAGTTGGCAGAAGGTTGCTTTTTCTCTGAAATCTGTAGGGGAGTCCTTCTTTGCTCTTCCTAGTTTCTGGTGGTTTGCCAGCATCTTCACCACAGTCTCTGCCTTCATTGGCAGATGGAATTCTCCCGCTGTGTCTTGGTCTTCACCTGGCTGCCTACTTAAAAAGACACAGGTTATATTGAATCAGGGATCCATTTTGGTCCCATATGACCTCATTTTAACTTAACAAATTACATTTGCAATGACCTTATTTTTAAATGAGATGACAGTCTGAGATACTGGGGGTGAGGACTTCAACATTTCCTTTTCTGGAAGGCACAATTCAACACATAACAATCTGTTCTTTGCCACATCTCCCCAAATTAATGTTCTTCCCACCTGCAAAATACATTCACCCCATTTCAATACTCACGAAAGTCTTAACGCATTCCAGCATCAACTTGAAGTTCAAAATCTCATCTAATTCAGGGGTGGGTGAGGTTCGGGCCATAGTCCATCCTGAGGTAAAATTACTCTTCAGCTGTAGATCCGTTAAACCCAGAAAACAAGTTATCTGCTTCCGAAACACAATGGTGGGACAGGCGTAGGATAAACACTTCCATTCTAAAAGGGAGAGTGGGCCGGGCATGGTGGCTCACACCTGTAATCCCAGCACATAAGCTGAGGCGGGTGGATCACCTGAGGTCTGGAGTTTGAGACCAGCACAGCCAACATGGTGAAACCCCGTCAGACCAAAAATACAAAAATTAGCCAGGCGTGGTGGTGGGTGACTGTAGCCCCAGCTACTCAGGAGGCTGAGACAGGAGAATTACTTGAACCTGAGAGGCACAGGTTGCAGAGAGCCAAGATCACTCCACTGCACTCCAGCCTGGGTGACAGAGTGAGACTCCGCCTCAAAAAGGAAAAAAAAAAAAAAAGGAAACTGGATGGAAAAATGTCTAAGGCAGTTTACAACACACAGGTAAAACTCCATTAGGTTTTAAGACTTCAGTATAATTTTCTGTGGCGCTGTCCAATGGACTCACCTCTTCATCTTCAGGTGGCTGCCCCAATATCTGGAAAGAAGAGGCTACCCTGTCCCTGGTTCCTCATCCTTACATGGCAATCATGTCCTCTGAACCCTGGGTAGAGGTCCCGCCCACTCAGGCCTTGGCAGTCACTTGGTTCTCTGGATCCCAGGGGGTGTCCCTGCCCTCTGGAAATGAGGAGGCATACTGACCCTCTTATCCCAGAGCAGTGGTCCCACACTTCAGAAGAAAGTAGGGGATGCTACCCTATGGAAATCTGGGGCCCACCTGACCCTCTGTAATCAAAGACTCTGTTTGTCCCATTGGTGTTGGCTGTTGACCCTGACCCTTCAAACCTGGGCAGGAGCCCCATCTACTGCAAATATAGAAGATAGCCCTATCCTCTGAAAATGAGAAGACAGCCTGGTCCACTGGGTCCTGGTTGGTGACCCTGTCCCCTCATTCCTAGGTGGTGGTGACTCAGGCCCCTGGCTCCAAGGCAATGGCCCCACGCTCTGCAACTCTGGAGGTGGCTCTGCCCCTCAAATTTGGATAGCAGCCCCACCCTCTCAACCCTGAGTAGTGACCCTGCCCTCAGGAACCCAGGAGGTAGCTCCACTTCGTGGATTGTGAGCAGTGGGCCTGCCATCTGTAAACCTGGAGATGTCTCTGTGCCTTCAGCCTTGGAAGGCAGCCCTGCCCTATCAGTCCTGGGCAGTGGCCCCGCCCTAGAGTTGGCTTCACACTCTCAGCCCTGGATGGCAGCCCCACCCTCTCGAGGCCTGGAGGTATTTCCGCCCCTTCAGCCCTGGGAAGTGACCCTGCCCTCTGGAACCCAGGAGGTGGCTCTACCCCCTCAGCCTTGGATGGCAGACCCACCCACTGGAGACCTGGAGGTAGCTCCGCCACCTCAGCCCTGAGAAGTGGCCTCGCCTTCTGAAGCGCTGGTGGGGGCTCCACCCCCTCAGCTTTGGATGGCAGCTAAACGCTCTGGAGTGCTAAACGTGGCTCTGTCTTTTCAGCCCTTGGCAGTGGCCTAATTCTCATGAACCTTTGAGGTGGTTCTGCCCCTCAGCCCTGGGAAATGGCTCCGCTCCATCAGTCTTGGATGGAAACCCTCTCAGCCATGGGCAGCAGCCCCACCATCTGGAAATCTCAGGCGGGACACTCACTCCCTCAGCCTTGGATGGCAGCCCCGCCCCCTCAGGCTGGGGCAATAGCCCCGCCGCCAAAAACTGCCTCCCCAGGCCTAGAAAGTGGTTCTGCCCCCTGGCGCCTTGGAGGTGGCTCTGCCTCCTCAGCCTTGGAAGACAACAGCCCCCTCTCAGCCCCGGGCTGTGGTCCCGACCACTGGAATCATAGAGGTGGCTCCTCCCCCCCAGGACTGTGCCGCCGCTCTACCTGTGGTACTCTGGTGACCGGACCACCTCAGCCATGGATGGCGGCCCCATCCTCTCAGCTTTCAGTAGTGGCCCCAGACTCTAGAATCCTGGTGGTAACTCGACCCCATCAGCTTTGGATGGCAGCACGAATACCTCAGCCCTGGGCAGTGGTCCCACCGACTGTGATTTTGGAGACGAACGCACCCCTTCAGCCTTGGGTGGCAGCACCACCCCCTCAGCCCTGGGCAGTGGTTGCACTGCCTGAGACTTTGGTGATGACTCCAGATCCTCGGCCTTGGATGACGGCACTGTCCCGTCAGTCTTGGGCAGTGGACCCCCACTTGGGACCCTGGTGATGACTTCAGCTCCTCAGGCTTGGGTGAGAGCAAAGCCCCCTCAGCCCTGGGCACGGGTCCCACCACCTGGGACTCTGGTGATGACACCACCCCCTCAGCCTTGGGTGGCAGCACCTCCCCCTCAGCCCTGGGTGGTGCTCCCACTCTCTGGAACCCCGCTGGTTACCTCATCTCAGCTTCGGGTGGCAGCTCTGCCCTTGCAGCCTTGGGCAGTGGCCCTAGAACTGCAAAAATAGAGTGCTCTAGAACTCTATTGATGACCTTACCTCCACAGCCTTGGATATCAGCTCTGCCCTGGGCAGTGGGCCTACCATCTGGAACCCTGCTGGTGACCTCACCCTTCCAGCCTTGGGTGGAAGCACGAGCCCGTCAGCCCTGGGCCGTGGTCCCACCACCTGGGACTTTGGTGATGACCCCAGCTCTTCCACTTTGGAAGACAGCACCTATACCTCAGCCCTGACCAGTAGTTTCACCGCCTTGGACCCTGGTGATGACCCAACCCCCTCAGCCTTGGGTGGCAGCACTGCCCCCTCTGCCCTGGGTAATGGTCCCACCATCTGGGACACTGGGGATGACCCCAGATCCTCAGCCTTGGATGACAGTACCAATACCTCAGCCCTGGGCAATTGTTCCACCTCCTTGGACTTTGGTGATAACCTCACCCCCTCAGCCTTGGGTGGCAGCACCAATACCTCAGCCCTGGGCAGTAGTCACACCGCTTGGGACCCTGGTGATGACCTCACCACCTCAGCCTTGGGTAGCAGCACCGCACCCTCAGCACTGGGCAGTGGTCCCACCGTCAGGGACATTGGGGATGACCTCACCTCCTTTGCCTTCGATGATAGCACCAATACCTCAGCCCTGGGCCATGGTTTCACCACCTGGGACTTTGGTGATGACCCCACCACTTCAGCCTTGGGTGGTAGCACTGCCCCCTCAGCACTGGGCAGTGGTTCCAACATCTGGCACTCTGGTGATGACCCCACCCCTCAGTCTTGAGTGACAGCATGGCACCCTCAGCCCTGGGCAGTAGACTCACTGCCTAAGACCTTGGTGATGACTCCAACTCGTCAGCCTTGGGTGGCAGCACCGCCCCCTCAGCCCTGGGAAGTGTTCCCAATGCCTGGGACTTTGGTGATGACCCCAGATTCTCAGCTTTGGATGACAGCACCAATACCTCAGCCCTGGCCAGTGGTCCCACCACCTGGGACTCTGGTGATGACCCTAGCTTTTCAGCCTTGGATGACAGCACCGCCCCTTCAGCCTTGGGCAGTGGTCCAACTACCTGGGACCCTGGTGATGACTCCATCTCCGCAGCCTTGGGTGGCAGCACTGCCCCCTCAGCCCTGGGCAGTAGTCCCACTGCCTGGGTCCCTGGAGATGACCCTAGTTCCTCAGCCTTGGATGACAGCACCAATACCTCAGTCATGGGCAGGAGTCCCACCATGTGGGACCCTGGTGATGACCCTAGCTTCTCAGCCTTGTGTGGCAGCACCGCCCCCTCAGCCCTGGGCAGTGGTCCCACCACCAGGGAACGCGGTGATGACTCCAGTTCCTCAGCCTTGGATGGCAGCACTGCCCCCTCAGCCCTGGGCAGTGGTCCCACTTCCTGGGAGTTTGGTGATGACCCTAGCTCCTCAGCCTTTGATGACTGCACAAATACCTCAGCCCTGGGCAGTCGTCCCACCAATGGGGACATTGGTGATGACCCCAGCTCCTCAGCCTTGGAGGATGGCACCACCCCCTCAGCCCTGGGCAGTGGACCAACCAACTGGGACCCTGGTGATGACCACACCCCTCAGCCTTGGGTGGCAGCACTGTCCCCTCAGCCCTGGGCAGTGGTCTTACCGTCTGGGACTTTGGCAATTACATCACCCCCTCAGCCTTGGATGACAGCACCGATATCTCAGCCCTGGGCAGTAATCCCACTGCTTGGGACCCTGGTGATGACTCCATGATTGCAGCCCTGGGTGTCAGCACCACCCCCCCAGCACTGGGCAGTGGTCTTACCGTGTGGGACTTTGGGGATGACATCACCTGCTCAGCCTTGGATGACAGCACTGATATCTCAGCCGTGGGCAGTGGTCCCACTGCTTGGGACCCTGGTGATGACCCCAGCTGCTCAGCCATGGATGGCAGCACCAATACTTCAGCCCTGGACCGTGGTCCCACCGCATGGGACTTTGGTGATGACTCCATCCCTTCAGCCTTCGGTGGTAGCACCGCCCCCTCAACCTTGGGCACTGGTTCCACCACCTGGGACTCTGGTGACCCCACCTCCTCAGCCTTGGGGGACAGCACCTCACCCTCAGCCGTGGGCAGTGGTCCCATGGTCTGGATCCCTGGTGATGACTCCAACTCGGCAGGCTTGGGTGGCAGCACTGCCCCCCCGCCGCCAGCCCTGGGTAGTGGTCCCTCTGCCTGGGACTCTGTTGATGACCCCACCCCTTCAGCCTTGGGTGGCAGCACCGCCCCCTCAGCACTGGGAAGTGTTCCTAATGCCTGGGACTTTGGTGATGACGCCAGATTCTCAGCTTTGGATGACAGCAACAATACCTCAGCCCTGGGAAGTGGTCCCACCACCTGGGACTCTGGTGACGACCCTAGCTTTTCAGCCTTGGATGACAGCACCGCCCCTTCAGCCTTGGGCAGTGGTCCAACTACCTGGGACCCTGGTGATGACTCCACCTCCTCAGCCTTGGGTGGCAGCACTGCCCCCTCAACCCTGGGCAGTACTCCCACTGCCTGGATCCGTGGTGATGACCCTAGCTCCTCAGCCTTGGATGACAGCACCAATACCTCAGTCATGGGCAGTAGTCCCACCATGTGGGACCCTGGTGATGACCCTAGCTTCTCAGCCTTGTGTGGCAGCACCGCCCCCTCAGCCCTGGGCAGTGGTCCCACCACCAGGGAACCCGGTGATGACTCCAGTTCCTCAGTCTTGGGTGGCAACACTGCTCCCTCAGCTCTGGGCAGTGGTCCCACTTCCTGGGAGTTTGGTGATGACCCTAGCTCCCCAGCCTTCGATGACTGCACAAATACCTCAGCCCTGGGCAGTCGTCCCACCACTGGGGACACTGGTGATGACCCCAGCTCCTCAGCCTTGGAGGATGGCACCACCCCCTCAGCCGTGGGCAGTGGACCAACCAACTGGGACCCTGGTGATGACCACATCCCCTCAGCCTGGGGTGGCAGCACTGCCCCTCAGCCCTGGGCAGTGGTCCCACCACCTGGTACTTTGGTCATGACCCCAGCTCTTCCACTTTGGAAGACAGCACCTATACCTCAGCCCTGACCAGTAGTTTCACTGCCTTGGACCCTGGTGATGACCCCACCCCCTCAGCCTTTGGTGGCAGCACTGCCCCCTCTGCCCTGGGTAATGGTCCCACCATCTGGGACACTGGAGATGACCCCAGCTCCTCAGCCTTGGATGACAGTACCAATACCTCAGCCCTGGGCAATTGTTCCACCTCCTTGGACTTTGGTGATAATCTCACCCCCTCAGCCTTGGGTGGCCGAACCAATACCTCAGCCCTGGGCAGTGGTCCCACCGTCTCGGACATTGGGGATGACCTCACCTCCTTTGCCTTGGATGATAGCACCAATACCTCAGTCCTGGGCAGTGGTTTCACCACCTGGGACTTTGGTGATGACCCCACCACTTCAGCCTTGGGTGGTAGAACTGCCTCCTCAGCACTAGGCAGTGTTTCCACCATCTGGAACTCTGGTGATGACCCCACCCCTCAGTCTTGAGTGACAGCACGGCACCCTCAGCCCTGGGCAGTAGACTCACTGCCTTAGACCTTGGTGATGACTGCAACTCGTCAGCCTTGGGTGGCAGCACCGCCCCCTCAGCCCTGGGAAGTGTACCCAATGCCTGGGACTTTGGTGATGACCCCAGATTCTCAGCTTTGGATGACAGCACCAATACCTCAGCCCTGGGAAGTGGTCCCACCACCTGGGACTCTGGTGACTACCCTAGCTTTTCAGCCTTGGATGACAGCACCGCCGCTTCAGCCTTGGGCAGTGGTCCAACTACCTGGGACCCTGGTGATGACTCCACCTCCTCAGCCTTGGGTGGCAGCACTGCCCCCTCAGCCCTAAGCAGTAGTTCCACTGTCTGGGTCCCTGGTGATGACCCTAGCTCCTCAGCCTTGGATGACAGAACCAATACATCAGTCATGGGCAGTAGTGCCACCATGTGGGACCCTGGTGATGACCCTGGCTTCACAGCCTTGTGTGGCAGCAACGTACCCTCAGCCCTGCGCAGTGGTCCCACCACCAGGGTACTGGGTGATGACTCCAATTCCTCAGCCTTGGGTGGCAGCACTGCCCCCTCAGCCCTGGGCAGTGGTTCCACTTCCTGGGAGTTTAGCGATGACCCTAGCTCCTCAGCGTTCGATGACTGCACAAATACCTCAGCCCTGGGCAGTCATCCCACCACTGCGGACATTGGTGATGACCCCAGCTCCTCAGCCTTGGAGGATGGCACCACCCCCTCAGCCCTGGGAAGTGGACCAACCAACTGGGGCCCTGGTGATGACCACACCCCTCAGCCTTGGGTGGCAGCACTGTCCCCTCAGCCTGGGACTTTGGCAATTACGTCACCCCCTCAGCCTTGGATGACAGCACCGATATCTCAGCCCTGGGCAGTAATCCCACTGATTGGGACCCTGGTGATGACTCCAGGTTTGCAGCCCTGGGTGTCAGCACCACCCCCCCAGCACTGGGCAGTGGTCTTACGGTCTGGGACTTTGGGGATGACATCACGTTCTCAGCCTTGGATGACAGCACTGATATCTCAGCCCTGGGCAGTGGTCCCACTGCTTGGGACCCTGGGGATGACCCCAGCTGCTCAGCCATGGATGGCAGCACCAATAGGTCAGCCCTGGACCGTGGTCCCACAGCATGGGACTTTGGTGATGAGCCCATCCCTTCAGGCTTGGGTGGTAGCACCGCCCCCTCAACCCTGGGCACTGGTTCCACCACCTGGGACTCTGGTGACCCCACCTCCTCAGCCTTGGGGGACAGCACCTCACCCTCAGCCGTGGGCAGTGGTCCCACTGCCTGGATCCCTGGTGATGACTCCAACTCGGCAGGCTTGGGTGGCAGCACTGCCCCCCCGGCCCCAGCGCTGGGTAGTAGTCCCTCTTCCTGGGACTCTGTTGATGACCCCACCCCTTCAGCCTTGTGTGGCCGCACCGCCCCCTCAGCCCTGGGCAGTGTTTCTACTGCCTGAGACTTTGGTGATGACCCCAGATCCTCGGCCTTGAATGACAGTACTGCTCCTTCAGCCTTGGGCAGTAGTCCCACTACTTGGGAACCTGGTGATGACTCCAGCTCCTGAGCCTTGGGTGAGAGCACTGCCCCCTCAGCCCTGGGCACGGGTCCCACCACCTGGGACTCTGGTGATGACCCCACCCCCTCAGCCTTGGGTGGCAGCACCTCCCCCTCAGCCCTGGGTGGTGTTCCCACTCTCTGGAACCCCGCTGGTTACCTCACCTCAGATTCGGGTGGCAGCTCTGCCCTTGCAGCCTTGGGCAGTGGCCCTAGAACTGCAAAAATAGAGTGCTCTAGAACTCTATTGATGACCTTACCTCCACAGCCTTGGATATCAGCTCTGCCCTGGGCAGTGGGCCTACCATCTGGAACCCTGCTGGTGACCTCACCCTTCCAGCCTTGGGTGGCAGCACGAGCACGTCAGCCCTGGGCCGTGGTCCCACCACCTGGGACTTTAGTGATGACCCCACCTCCTCAGCCTTGGATGACAACACTGCCCCCTCAGCCCTGGGCAGTAGTTTCACCGCCTTGGACCCTGGTGATGACCCCACCCCCTCAGCCTTGGGTGGCAGCACTGCCCCCTCTGCCCTGGGTAATGGTCCCACCATCTGGGACACTGGGGATGACCCCAGCTCCTCAGCCTTGGATGACAGTACCAATACCTCAGCCCTGGGCAATTGTTCCACCTCCTTGGACTTTGGTGATAACCTCACCTCCTCAGCCTTCGGTGGCCGAACCAATACCTAAGCCCTGGGCAGTGGACCCACAGTCTCGGACATTGGGGATGACCTCACCTCCTTTACCTTGGATGATAGCACCAGTACCTCAGTCCTGGGCCGTGGTTTCACCACCTGGGACTTTGGTGATGACCCCAACACTTCAGCCTTGGGTGGCAGCACTGCCCCCTCAGCCCTGGGCAGTGGTCCCACTTCCTGGGAGTTTGGTGATGAACCTAGCTCCTCAGCCTTTGATAACTGCACAAATACCTCAGCCCTGGGCAGTCGTCCCACCAATGGGGACATTGGTGATGACCCCAGCTACTCAGCCTTGGAGGATGGCACCACCCCCTCAGCCCTGGGCAGTGGACCACCGAACTGGGACCCTGGTGATGACCACACCCCCTCAGCCTTGGGTGGCAGCACTGTCCCCTCAGCCCTGGGCAGTGGTCTTACCGTCTGGGACTTTGGCAATTACATCACCCCCTCAGCCTTGGATGACAGCACCGATATCTCAGCCCTGGGCAGTAATCCCACTGCTTGGGACCCTGGTGATGACTCCAGGTTTGCAGCCTTGGGGGTCAGCACCCCCCCCAGCACTGGGCAGTGGTCTTACCGTGTGGGACTTTGGGGATGACATCACCTGCTCAGCCTTGGATGACAGCACTGATATCTCAGCCCTGGCCAGTGGTCCCACAGCATGGGACGTTGGTGATGACCCCATCCCTTCAGCCTTGGGTGTTACGACCGCCCCCTCAACCCTGGGCACTGGTTTCACCACCTGGGACTCTGGTGACCCCACCTCCTCAGCCTTGGGGGACAGCACCTCACCCTCAGCCCTGGGCAGTGGTCCCACCACCTGGGACTCTGGTGATGACCCTAGATTTTCAGCCTTGGATGACAGCACCACCCCTTCAGGCTTAGGCAGTGGTCCAACTACCTGGGACCCTGGTGATGACTCCACATCCTCAGCCTTGGGTGGCAGCACTGCCCCGTCAGCCCTGGGCAGTACTCCCAATGCCTGGATCCGTGGTGATGACCCTAGCTCCTCAGCCTTGGATGACAGCACCAATACCTCAGTCATGGGCAGTAGTCCCACCATGTGGGACCCTGGTGATGACCCTAGCTTCTCAGCCTTGTGTGGCAGCACCGCCCCCTCAGGCCTGGGCAGTGGTCCCACCACCAGGGAACATGGTGATGACTCCAGTTCCTCAGCCTTGAGTGGCAGCACTGCCCCCTCAGCCCTGGGCAGTGGTCCCACTTCCTGGGAGTTTGGTGATGAACCTAGCTCCTCAGCCTTCGACGACTGCACAAATACCTCAGCCCTGGGCAGTCGTCCCACCACTGGTGACATTGGTGATGACCCCAGCTCCTCAGCCTTGGAGGATGGCACCACCCCCTCAGATGTGGGCAGTGGACCAACCAACTGGGACTATGGTGATGTCCACACCCCCTCAGCCTTGGGTGGCAGCACTGTCCCCTCAGCCCTGGGCAGTGGTCTTACCGTCTGGGACTTTAGGGATGACATCACTTTCTCAGCCTTGGATGACAGCACTGATATCTCAGCCGTGGGCAGTGGTCCCACTGCTTGGGACCCTGGTGATGACACCAGCTGCTCAGCCATGGATGACAGCACCAATACGTCAGCCCTGGACCGTGGTTCCACCGCATGGGACTTTGGTGATGACCCCATTTCTTCAGCCTTGGGTGGTAGCACCGCCCCCTCAACCCTGGGCACTGGTTCCACCCCCTGGGACTCTGGTGACCCCACCTCCTTAGCCTTGGGGACAGCAACTCACCCTCAGCCCTGGGCAGTGGTCCCACTGCCTGGATCCCTGGTGATGACTCCAACTCGGCAGGCTTGGGTGGCAGCACTGCCCTCCACCCCCTGCGCTGGGTAGTGGTCCCTCTGCCTGGGACTCTGTTTATGACCCCACCCCTTCAGCCTTGGGTGGCAGCACTGCACCCTCAGCCCTGGGCAGTGTTTCTACTGCCTGAGACTTTGTTGATGACCCCAGATCCTCGACCTTGGATGACAGTACTGCTCCTTCAGCCTTGGGCAGTAGTCCCACTACTTGGGAACCTGGTGATGACTCCAGCTCCTGAGCCTTGTGTGAGAGCACGGCCCCCTCAGCCCTGGGCACGGGTCCCACCACCTGGGACTCTGGTGATGACACCACCCCCTCAGCCTTGGGTGGCAGCACCTCCCCCTCAGCCCTGGGTGGTGCTCCCACTCTCTGGAACCCCGCTGGTTACCTCACCTCAGCTTCGGGTGGCAGCTCTGCCCTTGCAGCCTTGGGCAGTGGCCCTAGAACTGCAAAAATAGAGTGCTCTAGAACTCTATTGATGACCTTACCTCCACAGCCTTGGATATCAGCTCTGCCCTGGGCAGTGGGCCTACCATCTGGAACCCTGCTGGTGACCTCACCCTTCCAGCCTTGGGTGGCAGCACCAGCCCGTCAGCCCTGGGCCGTGGTCCCACCACCTGGGACTTTAGTGATGACCCCACCTCCTCAGCCTTGGATGACAACACTGCCCCCTCAGCCCTGGGCAGTAGTCCCACCGCCTTGGACCCTGGTGATAAACCCATCCCCTCAGCATTGGGTGGCAGCACTGACCCTCAGTCCTGGGCAGTGGTCCCACCACCTGGGACTTTGGTGATGACCCCAGCTCTTCCACTTTGGAAGACAGCACCTGTACCTCAGCCCTGACCAGTAGTTTCACCGCCTTGGACCCTGGTGATGACCCCACCCCCTCATCCTTGGGTGACAGCACTGCCCCCTCTGCCCTGGGTAATGGTGCCACCATCTGCAACACTGGGGATGACCCCAGCTCCTCAGCCTTGGATGACAGTACCAATACCTCAGCCCTGGGCAATTGTTCCACCTCCCTGGACTTTGGTGATAACCTCACCCCCTCAGCCTTGGGTGGCAGCACCAATACCTCAGCCCTGGGCAGTAGTCACACCGCTTGGGACCCTGGTGATGACCTCACCACCTCAGCCTTGGGTAGCAGCACCGCACCCTCAGCACTGGGCAGTGGTCCCACCGTCTGGGACATTGGGGATGACCTCACCTCCTTTGCCTTCCATGATAGCACCAATACCTCAGCCCTGGGCCATGGTTTCACCACCTGGGACTTTGGTGATGACCCCACCACTTCAGCCTTGGGTGGTAGCACTGCCCCCTCAGCACTGGGCAGTGGTTCCACCATCTGGCACTCTGGTGATGACCCCACCCCTCAGTCTTGAGTGACAGCATGGCACCCTCAGCCCTGGGCAGTAGACTCACTGCCTAAGACCTTGGTGATGACTCCAACTCGTCAGCCTTGGGTGGCAGCACAGCCCCCTCAGCCCTGGGCAGTGGTCCCACCACCTGGGACTCTGGTGATGACCCTAGCTTTTCAGCCTTGGATGACAGCACCGCCCCTTCAGCCTTGGGCAGTGGTCCAACTACCTGGGACCATGGTGATGACTTCATCTCCGCAGCCTTGGGTGGCAGCACTGCCCCCTCAGCCCTGGGCAGTAGTCCCACTGCCTGGGTCCCTGGTGATGACCCTAGCTCCTCAGCCTTGGATGACACCACCAATACCTCAGTCATGGGCAGGAGTCCCACCATGTGGGACCCTGGTGATGACCCTAGCTTCTCAGCCTTGTGTGGCAGCACCGCCCCCTCAGCCCTGGGCAGTGGTCCCACCACCAGGGAACGCGGTGATGACTCCAGTTCCTCAGCCTTGGGTGGCAGCACTGCCCCCTCAGCCCTGGGCAGTGGTCCCACTTCCTGGGAGTTTGGTGATGACCCTAGCTCCTCAGCCTTTGATGACTGCACAAATACCTCAGCCCTGGGCAGTCGTCCCACCAATGGGGACATTGGTGATGACCCCAGCTCCTCAGCCTTGGAGGATGGCACCACCCCCTCAGCCCTGGGCAGTGGACCAACCAACTGGGACCCTGGTGATGACCACACCCCCTCAGCCTTGGGTGGCAGCACTGTCCCCTCAGCCCTGGGCAGTGGTCTTACCGTCTGGGACTTTGGCAATTACATCACCCCCTCAGCCTTGGATGACAGCACCGATATCTCAGCCCTGGGCAGTAATCCCACTGCTTGGGACCCTGGTGATGACTCCATGATTGCAGCCCTGGGTGTCAGCACCACCCCCCCAGCACTGGGCAGTGGTCTTACCGTGTGGGACTTTGGGGATGACATCACCTGCTCAGCCTTGGATGACAGCACTGATATCTCAGCCGTGGGCAGTGGTCCCACTGCTTGGGACCCTGGTGATGACCCCAGCTGCTCAGCCATGGATGGCAGCACCAATACTTCAGCCCTGGACCGTGGTCCCACCGCATGGGACTTTGGTGATGACTCCATCCCTTCAGCCTTCGGTGGTAGCACCGCCCCCTCAACCCTGGGCACTGGTTCCACCACCTGGGACTCTGGTGACCCCACCTCCTCAGCCTTGGGGAACAGCACCTCACCCTCAGCCGTGGGCAGTGGTCCCATGGTCTGGATCCCTGGTGATGACTCCAACTCGGCAGGCTTGGGTGGCAGCACTGCCCCCCCGCCGCCAGCCCTGGGTAGTGGTCCCTCTTCCTGGGACTCTGTTGATGACCCCACCCCTTCAGCCTTGGGTGGCAGCACCGCCCCCTCAGCACTGGGAAGTGTTCCTAATGCCTGGGACTTTGGTGATGACCCCAGATTCTCAGCTTTGGATGACAGCAACAATACCTCAGCCCTGGGAAGTGGTCCCACCACCTGGGACTCTGGTGATGACCCTAGCTTTTCAGCCTTGGATGACAGCACCGCCCCTTCAGCCTTGGGCAGTGGTCCAACTACTTGGGACCCTGGTGATGACTCCACCTCCTCAGCCTTGGGTGGCAGCACTGCCCCCTCAACCCTGGGCAGTACTCCCACTGCCTGGATCCGTGGTGATGACCCTAGCTCCTCAGCCTTGGATGACAGCACCAATACCTCAGTCATGGGCAGTAGTCCCACCATGTGGGACCCTGGTGATGACCCTAGCTTCTCAGCCTTGTGTGGCAGCACCGCCCCCTCAGCCCTGGGCAGTGGTCCCACCACCAGGGAACCCGGTGATGACTCCAGTTCCTCAGCCTTGGGTGGCAACACTGCCCCCTCAGCCCTGGGCACTGGTCCCACTTCCTGGGAGTTTGTTGATGACCCTAGCTCCTCAGCCTTTGATGACTGCACAAATACCTCAGCCCTGGGCAGTCGTCCCACCATTGGGGACATTGGTGATGACCCCAGCTCCTCAGCCTTGGAGGATGGCACCACTCCCTCAGCCGTGGGCAGTGGACCAACCAACTGGGACATTGGTGATGACCACACCCCCTCAAGCCTTGGGTGGCAGCACTGACCCATCAGCCCTGGGCAGTGGACCAACCAACTGGGACCCTGGTGATGACCACATCCCCTCAGCCTGGGGTGGCAGCACTGCCCCTCAGCCCTGGGCAGTGGTCCCACCACCTGGTACTTTGGTCATGACCCCAGCTCTTCCACTTTGGAAGACAGCACCTATACCTCAGCCCTGACCAGTAGTTTCACTGCCTTGGACCCTGGTGATGACCCCACCCCCTCAGCCTTTGGTGGCAGCACTGCCCCCTCTGCCCTGGGTAATGGTCCCACCATCTGGGACACTGGAGATGACCCCAGCTCCTCAGCCTTGGATGACAGTACCAATACCTCAGCCCTGGGCAATTGTTCCATCTCCTTGGACTTTGGTGATAACCTCACCCCCTCAGCCTTGGGTGGCCGAACCAATACCTCAGCCCTGGGCAGTGGTCCCACCGTCTCGGACCTTGGGGATGACCTCACCTCCGTTGCCTTGGATGATAGCACCAATACCTCAGTCCTGGGCCGTGGTTTCACCACCTGGGACTTTGGTGATGACCCCACCACTTCAGCCTTGGGTGGTAGCACTGCCCCCTCAGCACTGGGCAGTGTTTCCACCATCTGGCACTCTGGTGATGACCCCACCCCTCAGTCTTGAGTGACAGCATGGCACCCTCAGCCCTGGGCAGTAGACTCACTGCCTTAGACCTTGGTGATGACTGCAACTCGTCAGCCTTGGGTGGCAGCACCGCTCCCTCAGCCCTGGGAAGTGTTCCCAATGCCTGGGACTTTGGTGATGATTCCAGATTCTCAGCTTTGGATGACAGCACCAATACCTCAGCCCTGGGAAGTGGTCCCACCACCTGGGACTCTGGTGATGACCCTAGCTTTTCAGCCTTGGATGACAGCACCACCCCTTCAGCCTTGGGTAGTGGTCCAACTACCTGGGACCCTGGTGATGACTCCACCTCCTCAGCCTTGGGTGGCAGCACTAATACCTCATCCCTGGGCAGTAGTGATACCGCTTGGGATCCGGGTGATGACCTCATCACCTCAGCCTTTGGTAGCACCCTCAGTCCTGGGCAGTGGTCCCACCGTCTGGGACATTGGGGATGACCTCACCTCCTTTGCCTTGGATGATAGCACCAACACCTCAGTCCTGGTCAGTGGTTTCACCACCTGGGACTTTGGTGATGACCCCACCACTTCAGCCTTGGTTGGTAGCACTGCCCCCTCAGCACTGGGCCGTGGTTCCACCATCTGGCACTCTGGTGATGACCCCACCCCTCAGTCTTGAGTGACTGCATGGCACCCTCAGCCCTGGGCAGTAGACTCACTGCCTAAGACCATCGTGAAGACTGCAACTCAACAGCCTTGGGTGGCAGCACCTCCCCCTCAGCCCTGGGAAGTCTTCCCAATGCCTGGGACTTTGGTGATGACCCCAGATTCTCAACTTTAAATGACAGCACCAATACCTCAGCCCTGGGCAGTGGTCCCACCACCTGGGACCCTGGTGATGACCCTAGCTTTTCAGCCTTGGATGACAGCACCGCCCCTTCAGCCTTGGGCAGTGGTTCCACCACCAGGGAACCCGGTGATGACCTCAGTTCCTCTGCCTTGGGTGGCAACACTGCCCGCTCAGCCCTGGGCAGTGGTCCCACTTCCTGGGAGTTTGGTGATGACCCTAGCTCCTCAGCATTTGATGACTGCACAAATACCTCAGCCCTGGGCAGTCGTCCCACCACTGGGGACATTGGTGATGACCCCAGCTCCTCAACCTTGGAGGATGGCACCACCCTCTCAGCACTGGGCAGTGTACCAACCAACTGGGACCCTGGTGATGACCACACCCCCTCAGCCTTGGGTGGCAGCACTGTCCCCTCAGTCCTGGGCAGTGGTCTTACCGTCTGGGACTTTGGAAATTACATCACCCCCTCAGCCTTGGATGACAGCACCGATATCTCAGCCCTGGGCAGTAATCCCACTGCTTGGGACCCTGGTGATGACTCCAGGTTTGCAGCCTTGGGGGTCAGCACCCCCCCCCAACACTGGGCAGTGGTCTTAACGTCTGGGACTTTGGGGATGACATCACCTGCTCAGCCTTGGATGACAGCACTGATATCTCAGCCCTGGGCAGTGGTCCCACTGCTTGGGACCCTGGTGATGACCCCAGCTGCTCAGCCATGGATGGCAGCACCAATACTTCAGCCCTGGATCGTGGTCCCACCGCATGGGTCTGTGGTGATGACCCCATCCCTTCAGACTTGGGTGGTAGCACCGCTGCCTCAACCCTGGGCACTGGTTCCACCACCTGGGACTCTGGTGACCCCACCTACTCAGCCTTGTGGGGCACCACCTCACCCTTTGCCCTGGGCAGTGGTCCCACTGCCTGGATCCCTGGTGATTACTCCAACTCGGCAGGCTTGGGTGGTAGCACTGCCACCCCGCCAGCCCTGGGTAGTGGTCCCTCTGCCTGGGACTCTGTTGATGACCCCACCCCTTCAGCCTTGGGTGGCAGCACCGCCCCCTCAACCCTGGGCAGTGTTTCTACTACCTGAGACTTTGGTGATGACCCCAGATCCTTGGCCTTGGATGACAGTACTGCTCCTTCAGCCTTGGGCAGTAGTCCCACTACTTGGGAACCTGGTGATGACTCCAGCTCCTGAGCCTTGGGTGAGAGCACTGCCCCCTCAGCCCTGGGCACGGGTCCCACCACCTGGGACTCTGGTGATGACCCCACCCACTCAGCCGTGGGTGGCAGCACCTCCCCCTCAGCCATGGGTGGTGCTCCCACTCTCTGGAACCCCACTGATTACCTCATCTCAGCTTCGGGTGGCAGGTCTGCCCTTGCAGCCTTGGGCAGTGGCCCTAGAACTGCAAAAATAGAGTGCTCTAGAACTCTATTGATGACCTTACCTCCACAGTCTTGGATATCAGCTCTGTCCTGGGCAGTGGGCCGACCATCTGGAACCCTGCTGGTGACCTCACCCTTCCAGCCTTGGGTGGCAGCACCAGCCCGTCAGCCCTGGGCCGTGGTCCCACCACCTGGGACTTTAGTGATGACCCCACATCCTCAGCCTTGGATAACAACACTGCCCCCTCAGCCCTGGGCAGTAGTCCCACAGCCTTGGATCCTGGTGATAAACCCATCCCCTCAGCCTTGGGTGGCAGCACTGACCCTCAGTCCTGGGCAGTGGTCCCACCACCTGGGACTTTGGTGATGACCCCAGCTCTTCCACTTTGGAAGACAGCACCTGTACCTCAGCCCTGACCAGTATTTTCACCGCCTTGGACCCTGGTGATGACCCCACCCCCTCAGCCTTGGGTGGCAGCACTGCCCCCTCTGCCCTGGGTAATGGTCCCACCATCTGCAACACTGGGGATGACCCCAGCTCCTCAGCCTTGGATGACAGTGCCAATACCTCAGCCCTGGGCAATTGTTCCACCTCCTTGGACTTTGGTGATAACCTCACCCCCTCAGCCTTGGGTGGCAGCACCAATACCTCAGCCCTGGGCAGTAGTCACACCGCTTGGGACCCTGGTGATGACCTCACTACCTCAACCTTGGGTAGCAGCCCCGCACCCTCAGCCCTGGTCAGTGGTCCCACCGTCTGGGACATTGGGGATGACCTCACCTCCTTTACCTTGGATGATAGCACCAATACCTCAGTCCTGGGCAGTGGTTTCACCACCTGGGACTTTGGTGATGACCCCACCACTTCAGCCTTGGGTGGTAGCACTGCCCCCTCAGCACTGGGCCGTGGTTCCACCATCTGGCACTCTGGTGATGACCCCACCCCTCAGTCTTGAGTGACAGCATGGCACCCTCAACCCTGGGCAGTAGACTCACTGCCTATGACCTTGGTGATGACTCGAACTCGTCAGCCTTGTGTGGCAGCACCGCCCCCTCAGCCCTGGGAAGTGTTCCCAATGCCTGGGACTTTGGTGATGACCCCAGATTCTCAACTTTAAATGACAGCACCAATACCTCAGCCCTGGGCAGTGGTCCCACCACCTGGGACTCTGGTGATGACCCTAGCTTTCCAGCCTTGGATGACAGCACCGCCCTTTCAGTTTCGGGCAGTGGTCCAACTACCTGGGACCATGGTGATGACTCCACGTCCTCAGCCTTGGGTGGCAGCACTGCCCCCTCAGCCCTGGGCAGTAGTCCCACTGCCTGGGTCCCTGGTGATGACCCTAGCTCCTCAGCCTTGGTTGACAGCACCAATACCTCAGTCATGGGCAGTAGTCCCACCATGTGGGACCATGGTGTTGACCCTAGCTTCTCAGCCTTGAGTGGCAGCAACGCACCCTCAGCCGTAGGCAGTGGTCCCACCACCAGGGAACCCGGTGATGACTCCAGTTCCTCAGCCTTGGGTGGCAACACTGCCCCCTCAGCCCTGGGCAGTGGTCCACCTTCCTGTGAGTTTGCTGATGACCCTAGCTCCTCAGCCTTTGATGACTGCACAAATACCTCAGCCCTGGGCAGTCGTTTCACCACTGGGGACATTGGTGATGACCCCAGCTCCTCAGCCTTAGAAGATGGCACCATCCCCTCAGCACTGGGCAGTGGACCAACCAACTGGGACCCTGGTGATGACCACACCCCCTCAGCCTTGGGTGGCAGCACTGTCCCCTCAGTCCTGGGCAGTGGTCTTACCGTCTGGGACTTTGGAAATTACATCACCCCCTCAGCCTTTGATGACAGCACCGATATCTCAGCCCTGGGCAGTAATCCCACTGCTTGGGACCCTGGTGATGACTCCAGGTTTGCAGCCTTGGGGGTCAGCACCACCCCCCCAGCACTGGGCAGTGGTCTTAACGTCTGGGACTTTGGGGATGACATCACCTGCTCAGCCTTGGATGACAGCACTGATATCTCAGCCCTGGGCAGTGGTCCCACTGCTTGGGACCCTGGTGATGACCCCAGCTGCTCAGCCATGGATGGCAGCACCAATAATTCAGCCCTGGACCGTGGTCCCACCGCATGGGTCTTTGGTGATGACCCCATCCCTTCAGACTTGGGTGGTAGCACCGCCGCCTCAACCCTGGGCACTGGTTCCACCACCTGGGACTCTGGTGACCCCACCTCCTCAGCCTTGGGGGGCAGCACCTCACCCTTAGCCCTGGGCAGTGGTCCCACTGCCTGGATCCCTGGTGATGACTCCAACTCGGCAGGCTGGGGTGGCAGCACTGCCCCCCCCGCCAGCCCTGGGTAGTGGTTCCTCTGCCTGGGACTCTGTTGATGACCCCACCCCTTCAGCCTTGGGTGGCAGCACCGCCCCCTCAGCCCTGGGCAATGTTTCTCCTGCTTGAGACTTTGGTGATGACCCCAAATCCTCGGCCTTGGATGACAGTACTGCTCCTTCAGCCTTGGGCAGTAGTCCCACTACTTGGGAACCTGGTGATGACTCCAGCTCCTGAGCCTTGGGTGAGAGCACTGCCCCCTCAGCCCTGGGCACGGGTCCCACCACCTGGGACTCTGGTGATGACCCCACCCTTTCAGCCTTGGGTGGTAGCACCTCCCCCTCAGCCCTGGGTGGTGCTCCCACTTTCTGGAACCCTGCTGGTTACCTCATGTCAGCTTTGGGTGGCAGCTCTGCCCTTGCAGCCTTTGGCTGTGGCCCTGTGCTCTAGAACTCTATTCATGACCTTACCTCCGCAACCTTGGATTTCAGCTCAGCCCTGGGCAGTGGTCCCAGTGCCTGGGACATTGGTGATGACCCCAGCTCCTCAGCCTTGGATGACAGCACCAATTCCTCAGTTCTGGGCAGTGGTCCACCACCTAGGACATTGGTGATGACTCCAGCTCCTCAGTCTTGGGTGAGAAAACTTCCCCCGCAGGCCTGGGCACTGGTCTCAACACCTGGGACTCTGGTGATGACCCCACCCCCTCAGCCTTGGGTGGCAGCACCTCCCTCTCAGCCCTGGGTGGTGGTCCCACTCTCTGGAACCCTGCTGGTTACCTCATGTCAGCTTTGGGTAGCAGCTCTGTCCTTGCAGCCTTGGGCAGTGACCCCGTGCTCTCTCTGCACGTCTACTGATGACCTTATCTTTCCAGCCTTGGATGTTAGCTCTGCCCTGGGCAGTGGGCCCACCATCTGGAACCCTGCTGGTGACTTCCTCGTTGCAGCCTTGGATGGCAGTACCACCCTCTCAGCCTTGTGCAGTGGGCCCACCATCTAGAACTCTGCACGTGACCTCATCCTTTCAACCTTGGATGGCAGCACTCTCCTCTCAGCCCAGGGCAGTGGGCCCACCATCTGGAGCCCTGGTGATGACCTGACTGTTGCAGCCTGGGTGGCACCACCACCCTCTCAGCCTTGCTCAGTGGCTCTGTGCTCTAGAATCCTCCTGGGGACCTCGGCCCCTCAGCCTTGGATGGCAGCGCTGCACTCTCAGCCCTGGTTAGTACCCCACCCTTGGTGACCCTGGAGGTGACCCCATTCCTTTATCCCTGGATGGCAGTCCCACCCTCTTAGCCCTTGGCAGCCACCCCACCCTCTGGAACCCTACTGGTGATCCACTCTTTCAGCCTTGGATGGCAACCCCCCGACCCTGTCTCAGTCTTGGAGACAGCAGTACCACCTCTGGAATCCTGACCATGTTCCCACCCACTGAACCCTGCCATTGTTCTCACCCCTTCAGGACTGGGCAGTGGTCCTGCTCTCTGGAATGCAGCAGGTCTTAGTGGCTCAGTTAGCTGCGTGTATAGCTTTTTCAGTTATTCTTTCTTTGTTTTGTCCTTTTTCAGTTTCTTTTAGTCCAGGCTGGTTGTGTTTCTGAGGTATAAAGTTCTGAAAAATTTTGTTGGCCTCCCCTGCAATTCATGGAGGTCCAAGCCATCAGCAAAGTGGGTGCTTTGCAGATCTTTACTGCATAACTGCATTTCAATTCCTGGCTTCTGCAAGATTTAAGTCACACTTATGGATATCTATAAGTCACACTTAGGGATATGTATAAGTCATAATATCTTTAGCAATGGTTGTTCTGCCCTACTTTTAGTCTTCTCTCCAGGACACAGCTTCTTCCTTCCTTCTTTCTTTCCTTTCTTTCTTTTCTTTTTCTTTCTTTGTTTTTCTTTCTTTCTTTCTTTCTTTCTTTCTTTCTTTCTTTCTTTCTTTCTTTCTCTCTCTTTGTTTCTTTCTTCTTTCTTTCTTTCTTTCTTTCTTTCTTTCTTTCTTTCTTTCTTTCTCTTTCTTTCTTCTTTCTCTCTTTTGTTGTTTCTTTCTTTCGAGATGGTGTCTTGCTCTGTCACCCAGCCTGGAGTGTGCTGGCATGATCATGGCTCGCTGTAGCCTTGGCCTCCCTGGGCTCAGGTGATCCTGCAACCTCAGCCTCCTGAGGAGCTGGGATTACAGGCACATGCCACCATACCTGGCCAGTTTTTGTATTTTCATGTAGAGATTGGGTTTTGCCATGTTACCCAGGCTGGTCTTTAACTCCTGGGCTCAAGTGATCTGCCCACTTTGGCCTCCCACAGTACTATGATTACAGGTGTGAGCCGCCATGCCCAGCCAGAACACAACTGATTTACTTTTTTGCAACATGATTAGGTTGAAAACATTACAAATCTTCAAGCTCAGGTTACTTTATGGTTAATAATTTGCCCCTTAATTTATCTATTTCCTTCACATCTTACTATGAGAATCAAGGCGAAAACAGGCTGCATATTCTACACTTTCCTTGAAAATTTCCTTCTCTAAATATCCCTGCTTATCTTTTACAAGTTTTACTTTCTTCTCAACAGTAGAAGATAATTCAGTCAAATCCTTTGACATTTTATAATAAGGATCACCTTTCTCCCAATGTCAAATAACCTGTTCCTCATTTCCACCAGGAACCTCACCAAAAGTACCTTTAACATTCACACTTCAAGCAGTATTCTTTTTGAGGCAATCTAGGCTGCTTTTGTAATGCACCTCAAAATGTTTCCAGCCTCTGCTGATTACCCAATTACAAAGCTACTTTCATAATTTTAGGTATTTGCTACAGCAAGTATCCCACTTGCCAATACCAAAATCTCCATTAGATTTTTAGGGCTGCCAAAACAAACGACCACAAAGTGGGTGCTTAAAACAATAGAAATGTATTGTCTCACAGTTCTGGAGACTAGAAATCTAAAATCAAGGTGTTGGTTTTTCCCTAGTTGGAGTCCTAACTAGGGAAAAACAGTTGGGATAGTGGGACTGAGAGTAGACAAAAAGAAAAAGCAGATAAGCTATGTCTGCCTTTCCTTTCTTGCTTTCTCTCTCTCTCCCTCTCCTCCCTCCCTCTCTCTTTCTCTCTTTATTCTCTCCTTCCCTCCCTCCTCCCTTCCTTCTTTCTTTCCTTCCTTCCCTCCTTCCAACCTCCCTCTGTCTCTTTCTTTCTTTTTTTGGGGAGTCTCGCTCTCTCGCCCAAGCTGGAATGCAGTAGCATGATCTCAGCTCACTGCAACTCTGCCTCTCGAATTCAAGCAATCCTCCTGTCTCAGCCTCCCAAGTAGCTGGGACTACAGGCACATGTCACCATGCCCAGCTAATTTTTGTATTTTTAGTAGCGATGGGGTTTCACCATGTTGGTCAGGCTGGTCTCAAACTCCTGACCTCAGGTGATCCACCTGCCTTGGCCTCCCAAAGTGGTGGGATTACAGGCATAAGCCACCATGTCCAGCCTATGTCTGTCTTTCTTCATAGTCCAGGACACACAGCCCTCCTGCACAAATAACTCACAGTTATCCTATGTCCAGTTATCACCAGACCCCCGGCTAATGGGAAAATGCAAGTTAGTTTCCAATACTGATAACCTTGGCATTAGCAGTACTGCACAAAGCCCTCATCAGGACACAGCACAAGCAACATGCTATAAAATCCCCAGCAAGCCTTTGCCTCTTGGCAGTTAGCGCCTCTCTTGCTAACTTGCCCGTTACAGTCTTGTAATGTGTTTTTGTACTTTCATATATCATCTTTTCTTTACTTAAAACTGTCTGGGTTAGTTCTTCTTACCTGCATGGAGATAGTCACTGCTCACCCACAGCATTTTGGTGGCCTGTATGGGAACTACCTCTCTTAGTACAGGAGCATTCTCTCTCCTCACAGGAACCCTCTCCCCTCTCAATTTTTCTTTCCCAACTTGGGGCCCTTGGTGGACAGCATCTAAGCATGGAGACAACTGTAGGTCTCTGGCTGTGGTACACTGTAGCGGAGCTGAAAGGTGTCTGGGTGGGAAGCATCTGACCACCATGCTCCTTTGGGTGAGTGAGGGACCTGAGTTAGTTTTCTTTCTCTTTCTCTCTCTCTTTTTTTTTTTTCGAGACAGAGTTTCGCTCTTGTCCAGGTTGGAATGCAATGGCGTGATCTTGGCTCACTGCAACTTCTGCCTCCTGGATTCAAGCCGTTCTGCCTCAGCCTCCAGAGTAGCTGAGATTACAGGTGTGCACCACCATGCCCAGCTAATTTTGTATTTTTAGTAGAGATGTGGTTTCATCCTTTTGGTCAGGCTGGTCTCGAACTACTGACCTTAGGTGATCTGCTCACCTCAGCCTCCCAAAGTGCTGGGATTACAGGCATGAGCCACTGCACCTGGCAGTTAATTTTCTCTTTTCAGTCTCCCAGCAACCAGCTTGTAGTATTCCTCTGGCAATTGATGGTAACTGACTGGGGCCAATCTCCAGTGTTGCCTGAAGGCCAGAGAGTGAACTAGGCTGGCTGCCTTGCCTGGAAGGAAGACTCTCTCTCTTATCTTTTCTAGTCTAAAGTTCCCAATTCCTATGTTTGACTTATCTGACAGCAGAAGCTCATTCAGAGTGAATTCACACGTTTAGGGTGACGCAGACCATGTTTTTTACTCTGAATTTTCCTGTGGAGTCAGCCAGCCATCCTGTTCTGAATGTTGCTAAACCAAGTAGTCTCAGAAGGCCTCAGAAATGTGAGTCTCCGTTACCTGCCCCCTCTCCTGGGCCAGGACCAAGTGGAGTTCTTCCTTTACCGTTTTTCCTCATACTTGGGCTGTTTCCCCAGCGTAAGTGAGCACCTGGACTGGCCATCCAGTGTAAGGGCCCCAAGTGGCTGTGAGGTCTTTTGTAATAGGTAGGATGCCCCTTTAAACAATGCACCCAAGTTCCTCAGCAGACATGAATGAAACCCTTTTTATCTTGATGGGATGCCCCAAGAGAAAGCCTGGTTTAATTAGCCCCAAGTGGCTCATTTTCCAGTCTCACTATGGGACAAACTCTGTCTGTTCCTTCAGGCTCACCTCTAGGCTGCATTCTAAAACATTGGGATACATTTCACCTTCAAACTCTCAAAAAGAAACATCTAATTTTTTCGTGTAATAGAGCATGGACCCTATGCAAGAAACCCTCAAATTAACTTCCTCAGTATTTTATAACCAAGAGCAGCAGAAGGACAGGTCTAAGGAGTGAGAAAAATGCAGGGACAAAAAGGCAGGCGCAACTGTTGACTGCTTTACAAGCCCAAGCCCTGCTTCAGATTGCCCTAAGACCACTCCTCCAGAAAACTGTCATCAGTGCAGAAGGCCAGGCCACTAAAAGGCAAAGTGCCCCAATGGGATACATGGGAAAATCCCTGCATGGCTTGCCCCCTCTGCCACAAACTCGGCCACTAGAAACAGGACTGCCCTGAGAACCAAGCCTCCCCCAACCCCCAGGACAGTATCCCAACCCCTGATGGCCTTAAGCCAAAGGGGCTCTCTGCTCCAGTTGAAAATAGTTCACCTTAACTGGCGACTTGCAGAGGTGGGAGGAATTTTTTCCACACTGTGTAAATCTGGGGTGCTAAGGCTTTCCCTGATGGGAAATAAACAAGGGTGGTAGGGGTGCTGGCCTCACACTATGTAGTGGCTAGAAGGCCCACAAGCCCTCCTGCAAAGCTTAACCTTTCTCTTTCCTTTTCTTTTTATCTTTTTCTGTTCAATCCAAGGGTCTAGTCTTAAAAGGAAAAGACAATTTCTAACATCCTAACCCCTGATTTCGTTATTCTCTTAAAAACCCCAGCTGATTACATATTATGGCCCATTTATGTGCACATTTTAAATTGATGGACAAATTACAAGAAAAAAATTTGGAGCTCCAGTGGTTAGCTTGTGCTAAGAGTTGAGTAAAGTCTTCTAAAGCTCTCCATCTTCCTCTCTTTTTTTCTGCCTGCTTTCAATCTGCTGTTACGAAACTTCTGGTGCTAAGACTCATTATTTATGGCCTAACTAGAATGTATACATTGGAAACTCATTTAAAGTTAAAAGGAAAAGGGCAAAACAAATTTTATTAAACCAAACAACCTAGAATTTTTAACCTCCCTTAAAGTTGATGGAAATAAATCCAGCACCTCTTTCACACCTTATTCTTAAAGCTGACTCTTTTTATTCTATTCCTCTGCAAGCTCTCAGTAGTGATCCAACTGCTTCTTTTGAGCAGCTGCGCCCTCTCGATACTAATACTTTCATAAGTAAGGCAGTGTACGATCACTGTCTGAAGCGGGGAGCTCCAGGACTACGGCCCAGATGAAATTTCTTTATATTTGTTCTTGAAATGTTATTTACCCACACACTATAACTTCAGTATCCTAAGGTAGTAGGTTTTGTTTTTAACTGTTTTTCTCATACTCTTTACAGCCCATCTTCTTTCCTGTCTCCCTGAGTTTACCACATATTGTTATTTTCCTTAAATATGGCTCTGTTTTTACTTTGCCATGGCTAACTACTGTCTCAATGGTTTCACCCAGGGACCCACTCTACCCAGTAATATCTCAAGTTGCCAGCATAACACACAGTACTGACTGCTGAATATGCCCATGTAGGCCGGCACTCAAGAATGACATTATACTGCTAGCATTACCACTTCTATAGTTCTTCTATAGAAGTGGCAATGCTAGGAGTGTAATGTTAAGGAGTGTAATGCTAGGAGTGTAATTGTTAATTTCTTCTGTAGATTAACTTCTATAGATTGTTAACACACAAACCCAATCCTCTGGACTATGCTATTTACACAGACACCAAAAACACAGGTTTACGAGGAGGACCAAGGCTAAGTCCCTCATGACAATCATCCATTGCAACTGAGTGGATTGGGAAGGCACCAGAGAATGACCTGTAAGTCTTCCTCTGCATTAGAAACTCCAAGGAGCCCCCTTTCCTAGGGGCTTTAACACAATCCCATTGAAATTCCACCTCAACTATAGTCAAACACACCAGGAATGGGAGCCATACCATGTCTGTGACTAGTTCACTGTGTACCTCCACAGGCTTCCTCTATGGTGGGGAAATGACAAAGTTAATGCCAGCAACATTTATAGTCATTCCTTTATGCCTATAAAGAGTTCAGCGGCTGGGCGTGGTGGTTCACGTCTGTAATCCCAGAACTTTGGGAGGCCGAGGTGGGCGGATCACAAGCTCCGGAGTTCCAGACCAGCCTGGTCAATGTGGTAAAACCCTGTCTCTACTAAAGATACAAAAATTAGCCAGGTGTGGTGGCAGGCGCCTGTGGTCCTAGCTACTTGGAAGGCTGAGGCAGGAGAATTGCTTGAATCCGGGAGGCGGAGGTTGCAGTGAGCAAGAGTTTGTCTCAAAAAAATAAATAAATAAATAAATAAAATAAGGGTTCAGATACCAGGATGGAATATATTGGAATAGGGGTCAAAACTGGGCAACTTCTTAACCTCACTAACATCTATATCTTTTCCTCGATTTTCCCTTATCCCCTTAATATTTTAAAATCTGTCAGGTCCCACATCCACGTCACACAACAAGTGAAACTTTTCCCCCCTTATGCATGAATGACTACTTTTTGGGTCACAGTCCATCCACATTTGATCCCCAGGGACAATGGGATTCCTGTATTTATGCAAATTATACTGGAATCCAAACTCACCACACCCATGCCTGGTTACGATGTCCCTCCTCAGAAGTTTCATTAACAGAAACTGGGTTCTTCTTTTTATGTGGATCCAACCTGTTTATAGCCTTGCTTACTAAGTGGAGAGGCACATATATTACAGTTGTAGCCACACCTAGAGTGCATATAAATGCATATATAATTTATATAAATATATTATATATTATATATAAGTATATATTATATACAAATATATTTGTGTGTGTCTGTGTATATATAAAACTCCTCAGACTCCGTAACCTCTAGCCAAGTTCCAAATTTAGGATCCTTCCTAAATCAGACCTACAAAGGCCATCAGAAAAAAAGAAACGGAAGCGTGACTTAATCAACTTCCCATCATCTGGCATCCTCCCCACTGAGAATCCCATGATAGGCAGGAATGGTCTAGGACATTCTGTAGCTTGTGAAATCCTTCAGTTTGCAGGTATACCCATGCTTACGTACAGCATTCATAATCTCACCATCTTAGTCTGATAACCTTGAGAAGCTACAGTAACAGCCATCGAAGGCCAATAACAGGACCTAGATTCATTGGCAGGGGTTGTCTTGTAGAATCAACATGCTTTGGATGTGCTTAGCACTGAGGCAAGAAATACTTGCACACGTTAAATGAAACTTGTTGCTTTTACATGCATACCTCAGGTACAGTGGAAGGAAGTTTAGAAAAGATAAAAGAAAACATAAAGATACAAGAGGGCCTTCAAAAAGGAGTCCCTCAAGATTCCTCTTTTGCACAACTGTTTCAGAGCTTCTACAGTCGGGTTTGGCCATGGGTTACCCCACTTCCCCTGCCTATAATAATGCTCAAGTGTGCTTATTAACAGCATGTATCGTTAATGTTCTATCTCATTTTGTGTCTTCTAGAATATAACAACTTCAAACCAAAATGTTACTGCATCAAGGATGTCAGTGACTAAGAGAACTCCACGACTCTCCTTTGGACACAGCAGGACACAATTTTAGCCTGCAAATGCTGTTCAGTCATGGTCCCATGGTGACCCTGTCCAATTTTACTCCCAACACAGGGACCTAGATCCCCAAAACCTCCTGACCGACTAACAATCCTAGGTTGGGCCAACTCTATGCCCCTGGTCAGCAGGAAGCAGTTGGAAGATGAATAAATCTTCACCCTCCCATGCCAAAGATTTATCATTGTTGCTTTGTCATGGGAGGAATGTGGAGTCCTATTTTGGGAAAAAGAGTCAGGATGGCAGGACCAAGAGAAAGTAAAAAGAAAAAGCAGATAAGCTCTAAGTCTGCCTGTCTTCAAACTCCTGGACACACATCCCTCCTGAGCAAATAACTCACAACCTTGATGTGTCCAGTGATCACCAGACCCTCGGCTAATACAAAAGTGTCGATTAGCTTGCTGCAACCTTGGAGTTTTCAGTACTGCACAAAGCCCTCTTCTGCACACAGCACAAGGACCGTACTATAAAATCCCCAGCAAGCCTTCATCTCCTGAGAGTCAACTCCTCTATTGCTAACTTGCCCATTCATTGCGCTCTTGCAATGTGTTTTCATTCTTTAATAAATCTGTTTTTCTTTACCTACAGTTTTCTTGGAAAATTCTTCTTACCAGCGTGCCACTGGCCCCAGATAGTCACTGATCACCCATGGCAGGTAGGACCATGCTTTTTCTGAAACCTGTGAGGGAGTCTTTCCTTGCTCCTTTCTAGCTTCTGGTGGTTTGTCAGCAATCCTTGATATTTTTTGGCTTTCAACTGCGTAACTTCAATCTCTACCTTAGTCATTGTATGGAATTGTTTTCACATGGCAATGAGTGTCTCCGTTTTCATGTGGCCATCTTCTTACAAGGACACCATGTGAAACTGTGATATCTGGAACCTTCTGAAGTATTTGAGATTAATTTCAACATATGTTTTTAGAACACAGTAAAACCCAGAACAAAGCCTAAACAAAGTGAGGAGGGTCTCCATATGTGGGCAGCCCAGGATGGGAAATCAGAGCTGGAGTAGGGTTGGGTGGGCATCCATACATGTGGGGGGCGTGGTGCAGGTATGTTCCATCCTGGGCAATGTGAGCAAGGCATCTACGCAGGGGAGAGCCTGGGTAGGAGGTCTGAGCCCAAGCAGGATGAGGAGAGCGTCTGTGAAAAGTGTGCTGGGGTTTTAAACCTGAGCAGGGTGAACAAGGCTGTGCTCTATGTGCGAATGGAAGTGGGGAGCTCCTATGGCTTGTCGGAGCCTTGGTGGGGTGAGGAAGACATCCATGCAAGAGGGACAACGTAGCTTGGGGTGCTGGAGTGCACCTAATGGGAGGAGGGTGACTATGTGGTGGACAGCCTGGTGTGGGTTGTTAGAGCCATCATAGGACACTGTTGAAACGATTGGTGGAATTTAAATGAGATCTGAAAATTCCGATGGATGAATTGTGGTTACGTAGGAAAATGTCCTAGTGCCCATTAAACACTGAAGTTTTTGAGGACTATGGGGCATCAAATTGGCAACTAGAAAGAAACTTTGAGTTGTACCTGTAACTTTTCTTTAAGTTTTGAAATAGAAAATTATTAAAAACTCTGAAACAAATATGGCAAAATGTTATAATTCCAGAGGCCTGGGTTATATGTCCACAGGTGTTTATTACGTTATCACCTCGAGCTTTCTATCTGATTGCAACGTTACAAAATAAAAATACTTAAAAATTAAAGGTTATGCATGCTTAGTATTAAGAAAGTAAATCACTCATGAGTTTATTGCCCAAAGACACTATTAACACTGGGTGTATTTCCTTTATGTTGAAAAAAGGTAATTATCAAGGTAAACAGAACTTGATGATATAAGCTTTTGAAGGGGGATAATTTTATTAAAGCTAGAATTAGATAGGTCATTTTCCTTTTTTCACGTTTAGAGAAAATGTTGAAATTGCTCATGTTAGTGTTCTGACTGAAGGTGTCTATTCACTTGTGAGGCATTGCTGAAATCACTAGAGGGCGCACTCCTATCAAAGACCATACGAAGTTCTGAGACTACCTTAACATTTTTTGAAACCTTAAAAAATTCACCTGGGTGGCGGGGGGGGGGGGGGGGTGGCGGGGGGGGGCTCATTCCTATAATCCCAGCACTTTGAGAGGCTGAGGCAGGAGGATAGCTTGAGCCCAGGAGTTCGAGATCAGCTAAGGCAACATAACGAGACCCTGTCTCTATAAAAAAATGTAAGAAATGAGCCAGGCATGGCAGTGGTACATGCCTGTGGTCCCAGCTGAGAGGCTGCAGTGAGCTGTGATCATGCCACTGCACGCCAGCCTGGGTGACAGAGCAAGACCCTGTCTCAAAAAAAAAAAAAAAAACCTTCAAAAAAGCGTTCACCCATATTTTAAAATATCAGCATTGTATCCAGTTGTTTTTTTAAAAATCTATCTTATATCTGCTTACTTTTAAAATCAGAAGATGTGGAATCTATTGCCTACATTATGACTGTTACAATATCGGATTTTTCATTTTACCTAATTTAAAATTTTTGCTCTAGGTAGTGCATGAATCCTCTTGATGTTCCGTAGATTCTTCCTACAATTTTTTCAATTGTCAAATTGTCACAATTACCCTGCCAATGGTCTTGTCCTGGACATATCACCCTCTCTTTGGAGTTATGAGGCTTGTTTTTATTTTTATAAATTAGAAATAATCTGCTTCTTTTTAAGTTTGATTGTTTTCTTTGTTTTTTTTGCTTTTTTTTTTTTTTTTTTGTTCTTTCTTTCTTTCTTTCAAGGCAGTCTACTTCTGTTACCCAGGCTGGCATGTAGTGGCATGATCTTGGCTCGCTGCAGCCTCCTCCTCCTGGGTTCAAGCAATTCTCCTGCCTCAGCCTCCTGAATAGCTGGGATTACAGGCACCAACCACCATGCCTGGCTAATTTTTGTATTTTTAGTAGAGACAGGGTTTCACCATTTTGGCCAGGCTGGTCTTGAACTCATGACCTCAGTGGTCCGCCCGCCTCGGCCTCCCAAAGTGCTGGGATTACAGTCATGAACCACTGCTCCTGGCCAAGTTTAATGGTTTCCTAAAAAAGGTAATGAATATTTTCCTTGTTTGAAAGCCAAATCAGTCCTCATATTGGAGTGTGGGAAGGGAGTGTCAGGAGCTGGGTTTGTGTGAGAAGGTGTTTGGTGGTGGCAGTACTTGTTGGGGAACTTTGGCCATGAAGCAAGCCCATTGCCAGACCCAAGACTGTGCCACTGCCCTGTTGTTATGATGACTACATCACTGGGACACAGAGAGTGTCAGAGGTGAAAGATACCTGAAAGAAAACGTGTTCTGTGTGTGGTGAAATCCTAGGGTTCCACAAATGTTTGAGCTGAATTTCCCTAAGAAGTTCTTGAGCCCAAACTTGTGCTATCAGAAAACGTGTCCATTCAAATGCTAGGCTAGCTTATTTTTTTAGCAGGCCTCTACATATTTTTGGTGTTTTGGTACTCAGTTTTCAACTTCTTTTACATTTTATTGATTAATAGTAATAATAGCTGATATTTATTGAGTGCTAACTATGTGGCAAGCACCTCGCATGTGTCATCTGACTTAATAGTGTGGTTCACAATGTTATTTTTCCATTTTATAGATGAGGGAACAGAGGCCCAGAAATTGTCAGTGATTTGATCACTTAATTTAGACATATTGGACTCCAAGTCTTATTTGCTTAGCCATTAAATACTTTGGCCTTCCCATACAGATAGTTCACAACACTGTACTTCCCCCAACCCCTCAATTCAGGCCTGTGGGCTTCTTTATATGTAAAGCTGCATAAGCAAGTAAGCTGAGTCACCCTCAAAGCTAGGCAAGCCTCAGGGACTTTGCACTTGTCACAACAGAGCACAGAATGCAAAGACCTGATGGAAGTATGTCTGGAGGAGCAGAAAAGTAGGCCAATGTCACTGAAGTAGGGTGAATGATGGGGAGAGTAATAGAAGAACGGACTGGATTAATAAAAGAGGACCAATTTTTATAGGGACTTATAGGCCTTTGTAAGGCTTGAAATGAAATGTGGAGCCATTGCAGGGTTGTGAACAGATGAGAGACATGAGTGACTTAAAAGTTTAACAAGGTCATTCCAGCTGCTATGTTGAAACTAGACAGTGGGAGGTCAAGGGTAAAAACCAGGAAATAGTTGGGAGGTATATTAGTTTCCCTGGGAAACTGTAGCAAAGTACCACAAACTAGGTGGCTTAAAATCACAGAAGTGTGTTGTCTTAAAGATCTGGAAGCTAGAATCTGAAACCATCGGGGCCATGGTTTCTCTGAGGCTCTGTGGAATCCTTATTTGCCTCTTCCTAGCTTCTGCTGGTGGCCATTGTTCCTTGGCTTTCAGCTGCAGTACTCCAGTCTCTGCCCCTGTCATTGTATGGCTTTTTCCATGTGTGTCTCTGCCTTCACGTGGCCATCTCCCCTCTGTGTCTCCCTCCTCTTCTTATAAGGACGCTGGTCATATAAGGGCCCACCCTACTCCAGTATGGTCTAATTTTAACTTATCTAATTACATCTTCAGTGATGCTATTTCCAAATCAGATCACATTCTAAGGTTCTGGAGGTTAGGATTACGACATATATTTGTTGGGGGCAGACTGTAATCTATAACAGGAAGCTATTTCAATAATCTGGGCAAGAGATAAGGGGAGCTTGAACCAGAATAGCAGCAGTTGTGGTAGTGAGAAGTGACCTGGTTATGAATATATGTGGAAGGTAGACCCAAAATGCTTTGCTAATGAAATGGGAGTTGATCCAAAGAAACAGAAGCAAAGATGACTCCAAGGTGTTTCAGCTTGAGGAACAGGAAGGCTGAAGTTAGCAACACATGAAATGGTAAATGAAGAAAGACAGCAGATTTAGGGGAAAACCATGGTTTGGTTTTGGACAAATTAAATTTGAGATACCTGTTAGACATTCAAGAGGTGATGTCCAGCAGGGAGCTATATGAGCCTGGAATTCAAAGTGATTCTTTCAAAGTGATTGAAAGAAGGAGCTCAGAGCTAGAGACAAGCATTAGGGAGTGATTTCTAGAGAGCATGAGAGCCCACTTGTGATTTTGGGCATAAAGCTGAAAATGAAGCTTACTCCAGCCAGGCCCAGTTACTGGGATGCAGATGTAGACAAGATGAAAAGTTGGGCTTAACCTTTGTTCCAGTTTTTCTAGGTAGATGTGATGGTGGGAGAGGGAATTAGGAAGCTGGGGATGGATGCCAAGGAGTGATGATAATAATGAACCATAGAATTTAAGCGGAATAAACATGGAAGTGAAAATATAAGGGAGTGATAGAGAGTAAAAAGATGATTAGCAGTGGGCAGGTTGTTAGAGTACAAATATTAGAGGGAATTAGGACGAGAGAAAAGAGTGGGGTGATTAACATTGAGATTTTATTTTTTCAGCAGAACATTGACTAAAAAGACATTAAAAATATATAATTGAGTTGTTGAAGGTCCTGCAGTAATTTATGATGAGGTCTAGGAAATGAGCATGGATGTGAGTGGCCAAGGATGGAAAGAGAAAACAAGATCTTTGGAGTGGAGGAGGTCAAGCAGCTGAGAGGCCAAAGTGCCATATGGATTATATACAATGTAGACCATGAATGTAGGTCTGCACGTACACATGCATGTATGTACTTAGACTCCACATAGATATTGAAATCACCAAGAACGATGACAGGGCAGTTGTGAAAAGGCAGTGAACTACAAGCTCAAATCATCAATGAATAAGGGAGAGTGAACAGGAAGAGGAGAAATGATAACAAGGAGGTGTAGCAGGTGACATACTCTGAAACTTAGTCTTACAGGAAAGTGATTGAAAGAAGCTGGGGCAGGTAGTTTGGGGAGGGCCCACAGACAGGAAGTGGCAAAGGGGAACAAAGAGGACACCTATTCCACCTCTGGGCCCAGTGGTACATAAGGTATGAGAAAAAAAAATAGTCACCCCTTGAGAGCGCTATACAGGAAGCAATGACTTCAGAGGGGAGCCGAGTTTTTGATTAAGTCAGAAGTTCAAGGAAAATTTTGGAGAAGCTGAGGACGTAGGGACTTTTGCAGACAGAAAGACCAAAGGGTTTGGGAGGGTTGGGAAGGGGTGGTCGGTTGAGTGAGATGTGGAGGTGAAGGAATTCATTTCCATGTGAGTGATCATGGATGATCTAGATGGTTTGAACTTTTGTGATGACCGAAGTACACAGGCATTTACAGCATGATGAGTCCTGATGATCTTTTGCCTGGGAAACAGATGGTTAGTTTTAAATGTAGCCTCTTCTTGGGACTGGTGTGTCCTGTAGTGCAGTGTGGTTGATAAATGGGAGTGATGGGGGTGGGGTGGGGTTGTAGGCTCACTAGGAGCATGTAGAACGCTGGCCTCCCTTTGATGTTTCTTTTTTTTTTTCCTTTTTTGTGGAGAACGGGGTCTCACTGTATTGCCCAGGCAGGTCTCAAACTCATGGACTCAAGCTACTCTCCCACCTCTGCCTCCCTAAGAGCTGGGATCATAGGCATGAGCCATTGTGCCCAGCCCTTTGATGTTCTTCAGAGAGGCATCAAGTCCAGAGGAGGCTTCATCTTACCAGGAGAGATTGTAACTCTCAGTGTCTCGCTTTTAATCCTATTGGGTCACTATAATACTTCTCTTATTTCTTTTATTTTCATAGTCTGCTCATTACTTTAAAATAATACAATGATGTTGGTTTTTGTAAAACTGATAAATTATCATTATGATATATTCAAGTAATGGAGAAAAGTATAATGAGACTTAAAAAAAATCCATCGTCTCAGCCCCAAATCTCCTGAAACTGATAAGCAACTTCAGCAAAGTCTCAGGATACAAAATCAATGTGCAAAAATCACAAGCATTCATATACACCAATAACAGACTGAGAGAGAGCCAAATCAAGAATGAACTGCCATTCACAATTGCTACAAAGAGAATAAAATACCTAGGAATACAACTACAAGTAACGTAAAGGACCTCTTCAAGGAAAACTATAAACCACTGTTCAACGAAATAAGAGAGGACACAAACAGATGGAGAAACATTCCATATTCATGGTTAGGAAGAGTCAATATCGTGAAAATGGCCATACTGCCCAAAGTAATTTACAGACTCAATGCTATCCCCATCAGGCTACCAATGACCTTCTTCACAGAACTGGAAAAAACCACCTTAAACTTCATATGGAACCAAAAGAGAGCCCGCATAGCCAAGTCAATTCTAAGCAAAAGAACACAGCGGGAGGCATCACACTACCGGACTTCAAACTATACTACAAGGCTACAGTAATCAAAACAGCATGGTACTGGTACCAAAACAGAGATATAGACCAATGGAACAGAACAGAGGCCTCGGAGGCAACACAACATATCTACTCCCATGCAATCTTTTATAAACCTGACAAAAACAAGCAATGGGGAAAGGATTCCCTGTTTAATAAATGATGTTGGGAAAACTGGCTAGCCATGTGCAGAAAGCAGAAACTGGACCCCTTCCTGACACCTTACACTAAAATTAACTCCAGATGGATTAAAGACTTAAACATAAGACCTGGCACCATAAAAACCCTGGAAGAAAATCTAGGCAAAACCATTCAGGACATAGGCATAGGCAAGGACTTCATGACCAAAACACCAAAGCATTGGCAACAAAAGCCAAAATAGATAAATGGGACCTAATGAAACTCCACAGCTTCTGCACGGCAAAAGAAACAGTCACTAGAGTGAATCGGCGACCAACAGAATGGGAAAAAAATCTTTGCAGTTTACCCATCTGACAAAGGGCTGATATCCAGAATTTACAAAGAACTCAAACAGATTTACAGGAAAAAAACAAACAAGCCCATTCAAAAATGGGCAAAGGATATCAACAGACACTTTACAAAAGAAGACATACATGAGGCCAACAAACATATGAAAAAATGCTCATCATCACTGGTGATTAGAGAAATGCAAATTCAAACGACATTGAGATACCATCTCACGCCAGTTAGAATGGCGATCATTAAAGAATCTGGAGGCCGGGCGCAGTGGCTCAAGCCTGTAGTCCCAGCACTTTGGGAGGCCGAGGCGGGTGGATCACGAGGTCAAGAGATCGAGACCATCCTGGTCAACATGGTGAAACCCCGTCTCTACTAAAAATACAAAAAAATTAGCTGGGCGTGGTGGTGCGTGCCTGTAATCCCAGCTACTCAGGAGGCTGAGGCAGGAGAATTGCCGGAACCCAGTAGGCGGAGGTTGCAGTGAGCCGAGATTGCACCATTGCACTCCAGCCTGGGTAATGAGTGAAACTCCGTCTCAAAAAAAAAAAAAAAAAAAAATCTGGAGACAAGAGATGCTGGAGAGGATGTGGAGAAATAGGAACACTTTTACACTGCTGGTGGGAGTGTAAATTAGTTCAACCATTGTGGAAGACAGTGTGGCGATTCCTCAAGGACCTAGAAATAGAAATTCCATTTGACCCAGCAATCCCATTACTGGGTATATATCCAAAGAACTATATAACATTCTACTGTAAGGACACATGCACACGAATGTTCATTGCAGCACTGTTTACAATAGCAAAGACCTGGAATCAACCCAAATGCCCATCGATGATATACTGGATTGGGAAAATGTGGCACATACACACCATGGAATATTATGCAGCAATCAGAAATGATGAGTTCGTGTCCTTTGTAGGGACATGGATGAATCTGGAGAACATCATTCTCAGCAAACTGACAGAAGAACAGAAAATGAAATACTGCATATTCTCACTCATAGGCAGGTGAGGAACAGTGAGAACACATGGACACAGGGAGGGGAACACTACACACTGGGGTCTATTGGGGGGAATAGGGGAGGGATAGCGGTGGGGGAGCTGGGGAGGCATAGCCTGGGGAGAAATGCCAGATGTGGGTGAAGGGGAGGAAGGCAGCAAATCACACTGCCATGTGTGTACCTAGGCAACTATCTTGCATGTTCTGCACAGTTACTCCAAAACCTAAAATGCAACAACAACAACAAAATCCTTCACAAATTACTCTCATTACCACTAGGTGAACATCGTCTCAGACTTCTATGCGGGTTTTTACATTTGTAACTATTTTACACGGTCTTGGGTTTCCTTTAAATTGTGTGAATTATTGTTGTCAACAGTTTGAATACTATAGATTTATTCCAATCCTCTCACTTTACAAATGAGGACATTGAGTTCTAGAGAAAGGAAAGGACCTGTTCGAAGACACTCGTCCTGTCAGTTAGGCCCAGGTCTTTTTACTTTCCAGTTCAGTGGGTCTCTTTAAGCCGTGCTCCTCTCTTCTTCTCTTACCTTCTACATAGCATGCTCCCTGCTCTTTCAACACGCAGATCTCTGCCTTCAGAGATCTCACTTTGCCTCTGGATTTGAACACTCATTCATCTAGTCATTCAACAAACCTTTATTGGACATCTACTATATGCCAGGCAAAAATGTTAGGTCCTGGAGGTGTGGTAGTGAACAGAGCAGACATGATCTCTGACCTCATGAAGCTTTTACAGAACGCACGGAAAGTTTGTGCTTTCCTTCTTAACTTTCTCCATTCAGGCCAAGGCCCATATAACTATGCACTTGTTTATAACCCCAAGTCCTTCGATGGTGATAGGAAAAGAAAATAAAAATGATTGGACTTAAAGTCATATCAGCAGCATGTGGGAGTACCAAATGAGAACTTGCAAGTGGTAGATACTAACAAAATCCACGAGGCCTAGAATACTTTTCGGTAACTATCGTTTCAAACATTAATTTAAAAGTTTAATTTTAAAAATGCCATAGTGTTACATATAACAAAAATGCCCATAATACAACATTAAAAATTTAAATATGTATATGATCTATAAGGATGCAAAAGTCCTTCTCTCTAATTTTACCTTCCAGAGGTAGCACTTCTAAACCCTCTGATGTGTGTCCTCACTAACTTTTCTCTATGCTTACGTAGATTGTAGTTTTTAATAATAACAGTATTGTGTAATTGTTGCAAAATTCAAACAATGCAAACAGACTTACATTGCATAAAAAGTGAAAATTTCTCATATACTCACCCTCAATATCAGTCCTCATGGGTAACTATTAACATATTGATGCATATTTGATGTACATATTTTCAAATCTTTTTCTATATATATACAAACACACACACACACACACACACACACACAGCAAAAAGGGGTCTTGACATTTTTTGTTTGAAACCAGCAGTAGTTGGAAATTTTAAGTTCAGAAGTCGAGGGCACATTCCTGCGTGTTTCAGTTTTGACAAGTAGAACAATGCAGCCATATGCCAGTCCCTCTCTGGATTTAGTACCCAATGCTTGGAATGTGAGCAGATGCTGAAGGCTATTAATGAAGTCCTTGAAGGGAGGCCCATTCGTGTATGTTTTAGACACAGGCCAAAGTTAAATGTAGTGGCCAACTGAGCAGCTGGCAAGGGACTAGGAAAACGAGGAATGCACCAACACTGGTTGTGAGTTGATGAGCCATGGGAGCCACATCATCTGGAGCAGTGTCCTGACATTCCTGTCATTTAGGAAATGAAAGCAACACTTAGAGTCCTGAAGGCTTTTAACCTCAGTTGTCACATTAGTGTGTCGCAAATGTGATAGAGAAAAGAAATCTGGGAAAATTTTCGGATATGGTCTAAATAAAAAAGTTTTTTTTTTAGACAGAGTCTTGCTCTGTTGTCAGGAGCCAGGCACCAGGTGCCAGGCTGGAGTGCAGTGGCGTGATCTCGGCTCACTGCAACCTCTGCCTCCCGGATTCCAGCAATGCTCCTGCCTCAGCCTCCCAAGTAGCTGGGACTGCAGGCGCGCGCCACCACACCCAGCTAATTTTTGTATTTTTAAGTAGAGACAGGGATTCACCATGTTGGCCAGGATGGTCTCTCTCTTGACCGACCTTGTGATCCGCCCTCTCAGCCTCCCAAAGTGCTGGGATTACAGGCGTGAGCCACTGCGCCCGGCAAAACTGTTTTTTTTTAATCATGCCTAAGATTGGAAAACTCCAAGACTTTCTTCTTTTCTTTTTGATTTCTTGGATGCAAAGAACAAGACACAGAATGTGTGTTTGATTAATGCCAACTCTCTGAACTCTTTAATGTCAACTAGCTACTCTTCATTACCAACACCACATGTGCTCTTCTTTCAGTTTAGGTATACCAACGCAGCTGCAGAAGACACAGTGGTGATCTCTATCACACCAACAATCAGGTATTTGTCACAATAGTCTCCTAATCAGATCACACATGAAACCTCAATGAAGTCGCTATAACCAGACATGAAATAATTAACCTTTTCTAATTTAAAAGGCCTAACAGGGAATGGTCTCTGTGACAGGTGTAAATTTCCACTCCTTCTATAAAATTACTCACCTAGCAGATGCTCCTTCTAACTGAAAGAGAAATTTCATTGCAAAAAGAGTGTTCACCTTTTATTATGAATATTGCACAATGCATTAAGGTAATGGCTTTCCGCATAGCAGTGCATGACCTTGACCTTCTGACCACTAATGGTCATTGTGTACATACAGATTACAAATATTCACCTGTCTCCATTCTTCACCAGTGAATTGCAAGAACACTTGGATTCTAATGCTGAGGGTCCTTGGAAGTCTGAGAATGCATCATAGTCTTAGGCTTTCTTAAAAATGTAAATAGGTTACTGTGCTAAAGACTTGCATTGAAAATAGAGATTGTTCAGAAAAAAGGAATTCTATTTCCACTGCCAAAGAGAAGGATCAAGATCAGGAGGGAAAAACTATTTTTATACTACAGTGCAAAGATAAGAAACCTTCAGTCTATTATTTGAAGGTGGACCTGGGCTTAACTTGGTACAACTTTCAGCAATTTTCTAAAGTATGTACTCTTCACCCCCTACACTGAGCTACATACATATACAGACAATTTCGTTGAGTCCAACGTGAATGTGGTGTAAACTCAACAGAGATCTTTGGGTGTTAAAAGGCAGGCCCACATGCCCCCAGATTGCCTTTGAGAGGGAGAGATGCTTTGCACAGAGTCCTAATTTTCCCAGGGAGGAGTTGGGTGGGTGATAGCGATGGCAGAAGTGATGGAGACTGCATCGCCCTTAGGCTGAGTGTGGTTAAGTTTGGGAGTAAGTCAGAGAAAGTGTGGGGTTGCTGATCTTGGGTGTGCCAAGCTTTTTGAGTGCTAATTGGGAGGTGACATGAAGATGGCAGAGCTGGAAGTGGAAAAGGAGCAAAGGCTTCTGATAACAGTCTCTGATGTATGGTCAGGCAGAGCATCCTGGTTTTGCTTTTTACTTCTTTTATCTTTTTTCTGTGTTTCTCTCTTCCTTCCTCTGGCTTGATTTTATTCTCTCTCCCTCTTCTTCCTGGGACATGAGTGACAAGGATGGACTTTTGAGAGGCTCTTAACTTGAAATTCCAGCAAAGAGAAAGACCTGTGGTTTGTGTAAGCCTCTCTCAGTTGTTCAAAACATAGAGAGTGGCTTCTCCTTCTCTTTGCTCTGCCTCCCATCCAATCCAAGATCTCTCAGTATGCACTATTAGTGTTCTTTTCTTTGAAAGGTCCCATTTTCTCTGAGTCTTCTCTTTCCCTTAGTTTCTTTCTCCATGATTTAGACATAAATGAAAATAAAGTGGTCTTTGTTCACTTTAGTTTATCGAACAGAGTATTGCCTTTTATTTTAAAAGCAGTTGAGCAGGAGTTTTATATTTCTTGCCCATAAAACCTAAACCTCGTTAACATTTTTCAGGTTGGTTTTTGCCCGCTTTGGGACAGTTGCTCTCATGAGATAAAAGGTTACCCATACCTATCCCTTTTGTGGGCTTTGTATTTCTCAGATCTATTGAAAAAATACTATGTATAATAAAAGCTAGCAATTATTGAGCTTACTCGGTGCCAGGAACTTAATCTACATGATATTATTTAATAATAGTAGCCACTCCAAAGGGCTGTGTGATGACTGAGTGAGCTCATGTATATAAAGTTCTTAGTGCCGTGCCTGGAAGATAGCAAGCTGTCAATAAGTGTGCTATTAATACTGCTATTACTACCACCATGATGAAGTTACTGGAATAAGCCACCGCCGATGGTCTTGAAAAAGCAAAGTTAAGGGTCTAGTCAACCAAGACTCACTAGATAAAGCAATGTAGTCTGTAATAGGATAGTAAAAAATTCCTGGGATATGACAGAGGAGCAATGGTCTGGAAGCAACAGAAGGAGTAAGAAATAAGCTGATAACACTCCCCACTGCCAGCCCCAGGGATAAGGTGAAGCTAATTTAGGAGACAGTCTCTGGCAAGATTGGCTATAGTAGTGAATTAAGAGCACATCCAAATTTGGATTTCAGTGCTAGCTGTGCCATTCATAAGCTGTATGACCTTGGATAAGTTACTTAACGATTCAGAGTTCCATTTTCCTCATCTGTAAAATGGGAGTGCTAATATTAATAGAACCTAGCTCAGATGGTCGTGTGGTAGCGTATGAGCAATAATAGTATGTGCGAAGTAAGCTTGGCATGCCTGTTACCTAATAAATGAATGTTGTTGTTATTGCCATTATCCTTTCAATCACCCTGCAAAGAAAATATGTTTGTCCTCATTTTATGGTTGAGAAAACTGAGGCTAGAGGGAATCAATAGCTTTTCCAAGGAGTAGTTAATAGGAACAAGGCTAGAATTTGACCTGAGATGTCTCTACTCTAAAGCCTGTGATCTTTTACTGCTCCACGATGCCTGTGGAAACAGTGTTCTTATCCCAGAAATAAGAAGCACAAGGTCAGGTCTCACCTTAAAATAATAACAAAAACAAACCCTAACATGTTCTTCAGCCTCTGAGGCACCCTGACTGCTCATTTCACTTGCTTTCAACTCCAGGGAAAAAAGAGCTGTTTGTTACTCATGGTTTGATGGAGCTATTTTATTTTATTTTTTTTTACTTCTCCAAAGCCAGCTTCCCCTTTTCACTAAATTAGTGTCATTTCCATGAAACAGAGGTGTTTCTGATGTTTCAGCCTTTTCATCTCTCTCTAAGCATTCACTTCCTGGAAGCTTTTTATTTTCAGGTAGATTACTGCTTCCCCAAACACAAGGACCTCAAGTCTAAGCATTTTATGGAGCCTCAATATCTTGTGAGAATTGTTAGTGGTGAGCTCTGATTGCACAGGAAATTCTGGACATCAGATTCTCAGGAGACCTGCATGCTTCTCTCATCCCCTACATGATATCACATTCACACCCTTGGCTTCAGTTTTTTGGCATATGGCATTGCTGGTTCTGGCATCTGATACTCTCTGTAGCTTCAGTGCTGCTTCTTTTTTCTTTTTTGAAATAGCATGCTCTTTTAGGTGTTGCTCACACATACCTTGCTTAGTACTGCAGGCATATGGTGTTCCTAGAGTCTTACCATTCTTGCCCAGCAGAGGAGTCAAAAGAGGCACATTTATCTGGCTGAACTTGGGGAGAGCAAGGATTCAGTAGGCTTAATGTCTCAGGAAAATGACTGTAATCATGAGTAGAAATCATCGTAAATTGCACAGTCTGAATTTCTTTGACAGAAAATCATTGAATATTCATGATGAAGAAAGCATTGTGCTAAATACTACAGGAATACAAAGACATAGCTCTGTCCTTCCAGAGCATAAGAGTTAATAAAGGAAAAAAACAATATTCAAACTATTTGTAGAGTTTGAAATTTCACAAGGAGAATACATCCTTCTCCACAAAACAAAAATTCTGTGGGGATCCACAGTCTGTAGGACAAGAGAAAGCTTCACAAAAGAACTCATGTCTGATCTGGCTCTGACATTAAATAGGTGCCCAAGAAATATTCATTAAATTGGGACTGGACCAATGAAATATGAGCAAAAGAGGGAGTGGTATGAGCAATATTACAGAGGTAAGAATTGGCAGAATGTATACTGGAAATAGAAAGTATTTTAGGCCAGAGTAAAAAGTATATGTCAGGGAGGGATTGGGGAGGATGGTGGCAGTGAGGCCCAGATGGAGGATCATGCCCTGGAAAGCCAGGCTAAGGAGTTTTTCCTTAGTTTAGCAGACATTAGGTAGCCACTGAAGATTTTTGATGGTAAGAATGCTAACGTAAATTTATTTCCTAAGATGGCTCTGAATGGCAGAACAGGTGGCCAATGCTTTTTTAAACAAACAAACAAACAAACAGCAGTTGGGGAGAGGTCTGGAGAGTGAACAGGAAGAAAAAAGCCACTCTAGTTGGTGATCAGGATGCATTGAAGACCACCCTAAAGAATGGAGTTAGAAGCCACATTTCAAAGATTTAAAAGAATAAGTGTGGTAGAGGATGGAAGGTAAGCAAGCTTCAGCAACTTGAGAACCCAGGAGCCCAAAGGGAAAGCTTACGGAGTCTAGAGCATCATTGAAGCCAGAGAGGAAGGGGCCTGCAGAGGGAGGCACTAGAAATGAAGGAGGGACTGGCCAATTTATACAAAGAGATGACAGAGGAGGAGGCTGAGATGGGAATTAGTGGAAGGGTTTTTCACAGAAGGGAGAATTTTTTTTCAGAGATAGGACTGAAGGAAGAGAGATTAAAGGAAATGTCTTAAGGAAGAGAATGAGCCACAAGAAAAGGAAAGAGTAGCAAAATCTTGTTTGGGTCTACATATTGAGCCTTGCTGTCTTGGCAGAATGCCCCATGCTCAGAACATCCTTCTCAAAGCTTGCCCATCATCTGGGCTTCTTCCACAAGATTCATGGTCTGATGGATTCTCTTCAGCTTTGGTTAGACACAACCTGACAGCTGCAGTTGACTCAGCCCTCCTTGCAGCGAGCTGACACCATATCTGGTGGGCTTCAAAGACAGTATAAATGGTTCTCCCTTGAGAGCAGGTTACACTTGGCACCTAGGCAGCCTCATTACACAACCATTTAAACTGCTATCACTTGAAAGGAATCAACGGCAGTTCAAGGTCTGATTGAGTAGACTCTACATTTCTGTGTTCATACATAACAATCTTACAGTCAAGGAGTTCCCAACCACTGTAGGGGAAGATGTAAATATGATCTTAGAAACAGCAGATTGTTTCATTTTCTGTAAGGGGGAGTCCCAGATGATCTTACTCATTAGACAGTAGGCAAGACCCCTTTAATCTTTTGAAATAGAAGGGAGTTTTGGGCAGCCCTTTAAATGGCGGGAAGCTCAAGCTTTTTGCTCTGGTGCATCCATCTGGACACAGGCGTATCAACTTCTCAGAGTCTATCCTTCCTTGCAGTTCCAAAGAGAGGTCTCTAGGTGTTGAGTGCAGTAAGCTAGAGTCTGGGTTTTCCCCCATAGAAAGGCTCCAGCCCCCTTGTAAACACAACTTTCAGAAGCTAATTTAACTGGTTCCACTTAAATGAACTGGGAAATGACTCAACAGAAGGGGACAGTGGGACATGCGCCAGTTCTACCATTGTGGCAGGAGCAGCCGCACCAGGCCTTTTACTTTCAGCAGGAGAATGTTGACTTTCTGAATGCAACACACTTTTCTATCTACTTACTGTGTTATTTAAATAAATTGCTTTGCTCTTGAGGGACCTTATACTCTTTGGCTCAGTGAGAAGCTGGTAGATTGGAGTCAGAAGGGGCTGTCAATGTGGAATCTAATAGAGTTTCAGTGTGGGAATATTAGGGGTCAGAAGCAACCTTACATTAGTTATCGCATCTTGTTATTAGATGACATGGATATTACTATAAAGAGGAAATCTACAGGGATCGCAGAGATGAGAGCAATAAATTGGCTAGAAGAAGTAGATTTCGATGAGAAAACAAGTGCTTCAAGATGTGTACACCGAACTGTCCTATGGACTGCCCAGGCTCCTTGCTGTACTCTCATCTGTCACTTTTTACTCCTTGAAATACTGTCAAGTTCGGATTATTCACTGTCCTCAGATGACAAGGGTTCAGCGCCAACAGACTAATTTTCATGTCGGCCTAAACAAACTTAATTAGGGAAGCTGTTCTGTGGCCAAAAATCACCCAGTGCATTCCAAAGCCAGATCTAAAAGGCTTGTGGATTTTCTATTGTTTGTTATCATCTGTACTATTGCTTTCCTTCTTTCATGTAGGACAGGGCACACAGGAGCTTATTGTTATCCTGGCTTCCCCACTGGCCAGCTGTGTGACCTTGGCTGACTAACTTAACTTCTCTGAACCTCAGTGCCTCCTATGCAAGCTGGAGATAATAGTGGTACTGGCTGGGCGTGGTGGCTCATGCCTGTGATCCCAGCACGTTGGGAGGCTGAGGCAGGTGGATCACCTGAGGTCAGGAGTTTGAGACCAGCCTGGCCAACATGGTAAAACCCTGTCTTTACTAAAAAATACAAAAATTAGCCAGGTGTGGTACTGGGTACCTGTAATCCCAGCTATTTGGGAGGCTGAGGGAGGAGAATTGCTTGAACCCAGGAGGCGGAAGTTACAGTGAGCCGAGATTGTGCCATTGCAGTCCAGGCTGAGTGACAAAAGCAAGACTCCATCTTAAAAAAAAAAAATAAGTGTTCAGTGAAGTAATGCATTTGGGAGTGGTTAGCGATGCCTAGCGCACAGAAAGCACTAAATGATTCTAGTTGTCTAATGATAACAATAACAGCAGTTCAAGGCAAATGTATGCCTGGTGTAGTGGCTTGCACGTATAGTCCCAAGTACTCGAGAGCCTGAGGCAGAGGATCTCTTGAGGCCAGGAGTTCAAGACCAACCTGGGCAGCATAGTGATACCACTGTGGGCAATATAGCAATACCTCATTTCTACACAATTTTTAAAAAATAATAAAAATTAATAAAGCAAATATGTAATGAATTGAATTGTGTGTCTTTGAGGGGTGATTCATTTCATTTGCCCCAATTAAGGGTACTTTGAAAAGGAAAGAATAAATGTGAGGACAGACGAGTAAGTAAAACATATATATTCCACATGTCTATTTTCTTTGCACCCAAGGGTTTCATAATTGAGATTTTAAAGTAAGTTAGAATGAGAACTGTAAAATAATTTACCCTTGCTGAAGTCCTCAAAACTTAAGACTGTAAATAACTTCTGTGTTTAGTCACCCATAACTTACAACCTCGCTATTACTATTGGTAGAAATACATATTTTTCATTATAGCAAGTGCTGGTACCCAGGGGCCTATACTAGGTATTAGCTAAGGTATGCAGCATCTCATTTCTCTTTGATCCATTATTTTTTAAATGAACACATCAGAAAAATTGGCACCTGGATATCCTGATAAATGCAGTCTTTGGCTTAATTTGGCCTAATTTAAATTTATTTGGCTAAATTTTGGCTTAGTTTGATTCGGGCCTCTATCCTCAAGAGATTCAAGTTCAGGAGGATTGGAATGGGGTCCAGGAATCACAAGCACTATTGATGATTGAGACATCAAAGGTCCAAGAGTCAGACTTGGAAAACCATGGGTTATTGGGAGCCAGCCTCTCTCTACCCCAATATATCCCTGGCCATCCCATGCTGCCCAAATTATTCTGTGGTCTGAGATCCCCTCATGTGTTTTAGTTGTCATGGCTTTAGAGCCCCAGTACACCTCTACTCACCTCCTGCAGAAAGCAAGGAGTCCTTAAGCAAGGTTTGCCCTCTCCTCCTGACATGAGCCCCCTTAGCACCCTGCATCATTACCATAATTGCTTCCCAACTTCTGATTAGATAAAAACATGACAGCAGCAATCAAGTTTCATCTTCAACTTGTAATTGGATGCAATACAGTGATTATGCATCCTGATGAAAGGGCATTTCCATGGGATAATAAGTCTTCACAATAGCAATCTCCTTGGGATGTTTTTGCTTTTGCCTTATGGCTGCATGTCCTGTCCCCACTTCCCTTCCCCCAAAGGGAGAACTGACTTGAGCATCTGCTGATGATTTTGCCTTAATTTTTCTTAACACACACACACACACACACACACACGCACACACACACACACAATCTCATTTGATGCATCTGTTGTTAATTGGCTGTCTCTCATGACTAGTCCGGAGCACACTCCTTCCTCCAACAATCCCTCTAAACTTCACGATCACTTAGAATGAAATGGAAAGAAAAATGATCTGTGAATCATTTCTTTAGAAGTCTAATTTTTATTTTCCTCCATCGGTTCGTAGCATCTCTTTTTCTTCTTTTTGTCCTTTTCATGGTCTCTTCTCTATTATCAGAATCAGGTATGTAGATCTCTCCCTCCTTCTCCCCCTCTCTCCCCTTTTTCTTTCCTTCTTTCGCTCTCCTTCCGTTAGCATCTCTAAATGGAAACTTGTTAGCACAGTAGAGTGTAAAGAGCCCAGGCTCAGAAGTCGAGTATTACCAGCGGCCATTTACTGGCTGCGTGAACCTGGGCAAATTATCTCAGCTCTCTGAGCCTAAGGTTCTTTGTTGGTGAGATGGGAATCACTGTGCATATGGTATTTTTGTACTTTGCAGCATGTTGTTTGGAGGAATTAATTATACATATGAAAGTGCTAAGCTCAGAGTGAGCACTTATTAAATGCTGGTTATTGTTTTGATACCTACCATATAGGTTTTTGTTTTGTTTTGTTTTAGTGTGTTTTAATGAGATCATGTCTTCAAATAGCTTAGAACACACCCTAGGTAGTTGCACAACAATTAACTGCTTCATTGTAATTTCCTTTATTTGAAAAAATGGGATCCAGAATGGAAGAAGAACTAACATCATTAGATCTCAAACCAGGTATTTAAGGACTCCTCATAATCAGGCCATTATGCATTAATGCAGTCACATTGTCAAATATCTCCAGTGCGCCTGACCTTATCAGTGCTTTGACAACATTGTGTGTACCACTCTAGAGCTTGGTGATGGTTGACACAAAAGTTATTTTTGGACATCACTGACTACCCTCACTTCTTTCTTTTTTTATCCTTGCCTCTATTTACCTTGTATAACCCTCCTGGTGGCGTTCAAGGCTGGAGAAGATGCTGAGCCAAGTGCTATATCCCTATGCCATCTACCATGTACTTTATTGAATTTGATTTTTGGCTTAATTTTCTCTAACTGAAAAAATCATGGACATTTAGAAACTGTAAGTTTAAGCCACTCATTTTACAGTTTAGGGGGTTGAGACTCACGGTGTCAACTAATTTGTTCAGGACTAAGCAGGGGATTCATGACAAAGCCGGGGCTGGAGGCTATGCCACCTACTCAAGTGCTTATCCCTCTGCAGCACACTATTTATGTAGATTATTTTATTTATTGAGCTATAAGTTCCAAACGATTCTGTTCCTTTTATCTATTGCAAAAGCTCCCATTTTATTTATTTTTATTGTTTCTGACTCTGCCTCTGTTACGGGTTGAACTGTGTCCCTCAAAAATGGTTGACTGAAGTCCTAACTCCCAGTACCTTAAATGTGACCTTATTTGGAAATAGGATCATTACAGAGGTAGTTAGGTTAAAATGAGATCATTATGGTGAGGCCTCGTCCAGTATGACTGTTGTCCTTATAAAAATGGGAAATTTGGATCTAGGGACAGACACAGAAGGAAGATGATGCCCAGATACACAGGGAGAAGACAATCATGTGACTGGAGGGCTGTATCTATAAGCCAAAGATTGCCAGCAAGTACCAGAAGCTAGAAGAGACAAGAAAGGTTCCCCCCAAACCTTCCCCCAGAGCCATTGGATAGCATGGCCCTGCAGACACCTTAGTCTTGGACTTCCAGCTTCCAGAACTGTGAGACAATACATTTCTTTTGTCTTAAACCATCTGGCTTGTTACAGTAACCCTAGGAAACTAATATACCACCATGGATACCTTTGTTATTCCCAAGAGGTACATATTAAAGCCAGAGAGAGAAATTTGTTAAGAGAACAAGTATTTAGCACACAATACTTGTTTGCCTTAGATCATATTCTATTTGTACTTGAGAGCCAAGTCAAATGTCGATGGTATCAATGTTGATTGCTGTCTGTGCCATCTGTGTTAGTTAAGGTTCTCCAGAGAAATAGAACCAATAGGAATATGTATATATATGTATGTATATAATGATATATATATCATGTATTGTATTTATATTAGGCAATATGAAATATGACCTAAATTCACTGAGTCTCACGTATATACCATATATATATATATATATGATTTTTTTGCCAAGCATCAAAGTCAAGAAACTCATACTAACAACTACTTTTTTCTCCATCCTGGCACTGGCACAGTTACTAAAAATGGTCAGTACACATGCAGTGCTAATGTACACTGGTAATACTCAGAGCAGATTTCATGATAGATTTCTCTCTCTCTCTCTCTCTCTACATATATATATATATATATATATATATATATATATATATGAATAAATCATGGAGGCTGATAAGTCTCACAGTCTGCTCTGAGAACCAGTGGAGCTGGTGGCTAAGGGCAGGAGAAGATGAATGTCCCAGCTTAAAGACATGAAGAGTGAATTTACCCTTCCTTTACTTTTTTGGTTCTATTTGGGCTCTCAGTGAATTGGATGATGCCCTCTTGCATTGGTGAGGATGATCTTTATGAAGATCAAATGTTCATCTCTTCCAAAAACATCTTCACAGACACACCCAGAAATAATGTTTCATCAGCCATCTGGATATCCTTTAGCCCAGTCAAGTTGACACATAAAATTAACCATTACACCTCCTGCTGGACCTGTAAGATTATTTTGTTGTTGGTTTGTCGCTTGTGCTTATTCTCAGACTTGGAAAATTTTTGAGGAATATGCTTCGGTTTATGGCTTCATAGGGTAGATGTGCTGGCCAGTGGTGTTCCTCTAGGCATAGTTATAGTTTTTGAGAACTGTTACAAGTCCCCTACTTGTGTGACACTCTCCAGGTATGCCTTTGTTCCCTCATATTTCTTTCAAGGTTATGCATCTGGGTCTGGCTAACATAAGGTCCTTTATGTTAATATTATTGCCTTGCTGACACAGCTGTCACTGTAATCCCACAGGACAGTGATAGGATCCAGGGCTGATTTTTTTTGCCAAGCATCAAAGCCAAAAAATTCATACTAACAGCTATCCTCTTCTCCATCCTGGCACTGGTACAGTTACTAAGAATTGTCAATACACATTCAGTGCTAATATACACTGGTGATACTCAGAGCAGATTTCATGATACATGCTTGGGAAGTTTCATAAACAGGGGTCATTGTTTTTAATCCTCTTGATGGTGTTTCCCCGGAGCTGGGTTTGGAATGCTGCTGAAAGTTAGATGGCTAACAATGCGCTATGAAGACTGCATTGAAATCAAGGAGAAGAAACAGGGGTTAGTCATCTAGCTATGACTGAAGCAATTAACGATGAACATTGGTGGAACTTTACAAAGGGGCATTGCTAGTGGGTACTGTGGTGCAGAATGAATACAGCATGGGCTTTGATGTCACTCAGATGTAGGTTTGAATGTGTGACTTTAGAAATATGACCTAAATTCGCTGAGCTTCAGATTTTAAAACTCATGAAAAATTCCAAACATTTCAAAGGTAAAAAAGAATAATATAGCAAGCATAAATGCACTCACTATGAAGTTTCAAGGTATCTTTCAAGGTGTATTACAAGTACAGCCATAGCCTCATGTGTATCCTTCTCCAAGCACATTGCTGTCTCTGCCCTTACCCTGCCACTCTCCTCTGTCCCACCACATTTACTCGAAGCAATTAATATTGAAAACTCAAAAACACTCATAGAAAGTAAACTGCTTCTGAAATGGTTGGTAGAGACTTTGCAAGGTTAATTAATATATCTGGCAAATAAACAGGAAAAGGGCTTGTTTAGGGAAGTCATGGATGGTGTTTCTACTTTTTAAATATAAATTAGAATCTTCTAGGAAAATGCTAGATTTCTAGTAGGCTACGTAGTTTTCTGAACAAGACCAGGTTAGTTTGTCACTGTAGTGAATGCTCAGTACACACGGGCTGTATGTGGATGTGATGGCTAATTTTATATATCAACTTGACTGAGTCATGGTGCTCAGATATTTGGTTAAATATCATTCTGAATATTTCTGTGAAGGAGTTTTTTGTTTTGTTTGTTTGTTTGTTTGTTTTGAAACACAATCTCTCTCTGTGGTGCCCAGACTGCTAATCTCGGCTCACTGCACCCTCTGCCTCCTGGGCTCCGTACCTCAGGTGATCCACCTGCCTCAGCCTCCCAAAGTGCTGGGATTACAGGTGCGAACTCGGCTCACTGCAACCTCCTCCTCCCGGGTTCAAGCGATTCTCCTGCCTCAGTCTCCCAAGTAGCTGGCATTACAGGTGCCCGCTACCACACCTGGCTAATTTTTTGTATTTTTAGTAGAGACGGGGCTTCATCATATTGGCCAGGCTGGTCTCAAACTCCCATCCTCAGGTGATCTGCCTGCCTTGGCCTCCAAAAGTACTGGGATTACAGGCATGATCCACCTCGCCCAGCCCTGTGAAGGTGTTTTTGGATGACACTAATATTTAAATCTGTAGACTTTGAGTAAAGCAGATTATCCTCCATAATTTGGGTGTGCCTCATCCAATTAGTTGAAGGTCTTAAAAGAACAAAGACTGATCTTTCCTGAGCAACAAATAATTCTACCTCCAGACTGCCTTTGGACTTGAGATGCAACATCAACTCTTCCCTCTGTCTCCAGCCTGTTGGCCTGCCTTGAAGATTCTGAATTTACCAAACTTCCATAATCACAAGTGAGTTCTTTGCAATCTCTCTCTCTCTCTCTCTCTCTCTCTCTCTCTCTCTCTTTCTGTCTCTCCCTTTCTCTCTCTGTGGATATATTTGTATACACATCCTATTGGTTCTATTTTGGAACCTGGACTAATATGGTAGTTAGTCTTTTGCTTTCCAAGGGGGGAAATGGTGAGTGCTCTCTACTCATTTTATTGGTGCCTATGCTTCCAATATATTTGTACAGCTATACATGCTTTACACCTTATGTCACTCCTCAGTGCAAAAGCTCTCCAGGGCTGCCTCCACCCAGCAGGCTAAGTAAAAATGCCTTGGTCTGGCCTTCTAAGCTGTCCACAGTCTTTCTATCCTCTCTGTCCTTATACTCCTATGTTCTGAATAAATTGTATGAAACACCTCTGCATGTGACTTTTCTTAATCTGGAAGAGTATTCCCTAAGACCAGCTGCACACAAATCCTACTATATTTTGGGTTATCTTCTAGAAGCTGAAAATTTGTGGGGAAGAAGACAGATATGGTCCCTTTTCTCATAGAGTTTGCACACTGGTGGGAAAGACAAAGAACAAATGAACAAATAAATAAGCAAATATAATAATTCCAGACAATGATTAGGATTCTAAAGAAACTGAAATACGGTAATACATACAGAGTGGCAGAGAGTGCTACCCTAGATTAGTGTTCAGAAATGCCTTCACTGTGAGGGTGGTATTGGCACAGCTGTGGCCCCTGCCCTCCGTAAATCTCACAACCTAATTGAGGACACAGGAACATATACAGAAGCTGTAATGTGGGAGTGTGAGAGTTATCATATGAGATTACAGAGAAGAGCTACTTAACATAGGCTGGGGTGGGTCAGAGAAGGCATCCTGGAGGAAGTGACATTTAGGCTGCGATCTAAAGCATAATTAGGAGTTAGTTAAAAAATAGTGGGGGAGGGGAAGGCATTACATGCAGAAGGATTAATTTGTATAATGAATAACCAGAGATGAGGAAGAGTCTGGCCTTTGGGAAAACGACAAAGAGTTCTGCAGGTTGAAACTTAGATATGAGCATAGGAAGGTGAATGATGAAGCTGGAGGGTTGGCAGGGCTCTGTAGGTCCTGCTATTACAGTTTCAGGTGCTGAGATGGGTTTTATTATTATTATTATTGTTGTTTTCTTTCTGTGTGTAAGCAAACTGAGGACTGTGTGGGGTCTGCACGTGGTTTCATAGCTAGTAAGCAGCAAAGCTGGGATTCAAACCCAGGTTTATTTGACTCTACTATACCATGCCACCTTGAAAGAATTCAATTCGATTATAATTATATAATTTTTCATATAGAACATCGAGTAGTCTTGTTTGGCTGCAACATATGACATATACAGGGAAATAGTGGGACTAAAAACGTTCAGTGAGGCCAAATTATTAAGGGGAGGGGTAGTTAAATGCATGTCTGAGAAAACTATACTTAAGTATCATGATTTTACAGGTAAGAAAACTGATGCTCAAAGAAACTAAGAAAGTTGCCCATGGTTGCAAAGTTAGTAAGTGGTGGAATTGGAATTGATCTGAGGTTTAACTGGTGCCGGAGTCTGAGACTCTGTGCCGAATCCTCAAAACTGTCTTCCTATTTTACCTTCAACTGCTTTCTCTCCACTGACTCTACTGGGGCATCCAAAAAAAATTCCACATATATTGAGCACGTACTGATTGCCACAAACTGTACAAATTGTTCTGCATTTAATAGCTCATTATAAAATGCATTTGCTCTCATTTTATAAATGAAGAAACTATGTCTCAGATAGGTAAGTTAACTTGTTGAGATTTGTACTGAAAATACATCATACAATTGTTTGCATAATGGTGATAGTTGAAGCTCCAGTAGTAGATGTGGTTACTGAGGTAGATAATGAGGGGTAGGGTAAGAAAGAGTAGAGAAGAGGAAAGGAAAATGGGCAGAAGTGGTCAGCTCGGGCTGCCATAACAAAATACCATAGACTGTTGGGCTTAAACAACATGAATTTACTTTTCATGGTTCTGGAGGCTGGGCATTCCAAGATCCAGGTGCTAGTCAATTTCACTCCCTAGTGAGAGCCCTCTGTCTGGCTTGCAGACAGCCATCTTCCTGCAAAAACCTAATTATCTCCCAAAGGTCTTATCTCCTAGTACCATCACATTGGGAGTTAGGGCTTCAACATATGAATTTGGGTGGTGGTGGTGGACAGAGTTCAGTCTATAGCAGAAAGGAAGGGAAGGAAAGAAAAGGGAAGGGGAAGGGAGGGGAGGGGAGTGGAGGGGAGGTGAGTGGACTAATTGAGAGCAGAGCTTGGGAGAATGAAGCAAAGGGGCCAGTGGAGACAGAAGCAATTATTAGAGGAGTGCAATGCCATGGAGGATGTGGCAGGGAAGAGGCTTCCAGGGGGAAGGGGCGGCACCAAGAGTTTTCAATGCCACTGAGTCACTTCTGTAGACTGGGTCACATGGAAGTGCCTAGATGTTGGATCTGGTTACCTGGGACGTTTCAGAGCAGTTGCAACTGGTAGAGTGGTGAGGGCTGAGGACAGATAGTAGAGGATTAAAACTGAGATAACAGAACACAGGTGGATGCAAAGGTTTGGTGGAGACTGGACAGAGGGGACAGGGAAGATCTCTGGTTGGTTGAGAGAACAAATTTGGGATAGGAGATACTAAATAATTCTGAATGATTGACAGGAAGGGGATAGTACAGAATAGACAGGGTTTTAGCAAGCCAGTGAGTACAAGTGGTGAATAAGTAATGGAGTGAGCAGCTGGGGAGCTGAGAGGAGGCAGGGCTGAGAGCAGAGTCAGAGAGCCTGGCTTTGGGCAGACGGATGTGTGTGGTGCAATGGACACAATGCAGGTTTCAGGGAATTACAGACTTGGTTCTTGGTTCTACTACTTACTATGATTTTGTTCAAGTCACTTAATCTCTGTCAGTCACATTCTCCATACCTGGAACATGGGGGTAATGAGAGAACCTATGTCTTAGGGTAGTTGTGAGAATCCACTGAGATAGTGAACAGGAATGCATCTGGCACAGGGTATGGCACCTAGTGGGTGTTTGATAAAGGGACAATAAACAAAAATGCAGAGATATTGGGAAGTGTGAAATTGAGTTAACACATATGAACTGGGCTCATAGTTCAACAGGCAGCCTAAATTGCCTGGATTGGGTCCCACAGCGCTCTGGTGTTTCTTCCTTGTTATGTAAGGACTCTAATCCTATCACGGTGGCACCGTCCTTCTGACCTCATCTAAATCTAATCACCTCCCAAAGGCTGCACCTCCTAGTACCATCACATTAAAGGTTAGGGCTTCAACATTTGAATTTTGGTTGGGGGTACAATTCAGTCTATAGTGGAAGATGTGTTAGTGCTACTCACCATTTTTTTTTGAGATCGAGTCACTCTGTTGCCCAGGCTGAAGTGCAGTGGTACAAACACAGCTCACTGCAGCTTCAATCTCCTGGGCTCAGTGAATCTTCCTACCTCAGCCTGCTGAGTAGCTGGGACTATAGACATGTGCCACCACTCTCAGCTAATTTTGAAAAAAGTTTTTTAGGAACAGGGTCTTGCTATGTTGCCAAGGCTGGTCTCAAACTCCTGGGATCAAGCAATTTTCCCACCTTGACCTCCTAAAGTGCTAGGATTACAGGTGTGAGCCACTGTGCCCAGTCTCACCAATACTGATTATCCCTTTCCTCCTGGGCTTAGAATAGGACTATACTTTGCTCCTCTCTTGAAGTTACATGTGGGCATGTGACTTGCCTTGGCAAATAAAGTATGAAAAATGATTCTAGGTGGAAGCACTATTGGTTCTCAACTCTCCAGTTCTCTTTTCCTCTGACTTATCAAATGGGGAGAACTTACTGATAATGGAGGTGCAATGCTGAGCCACCAAGCGGAGGAGGACAGTTGCCTTTGACAATCACCCAGACCTGCAGTAGACTGTGTGGGAAAGAGACAGGCTCATTCCCTTGTAACCCACTGAGATCTTGAAGTTGTTTGGTATTGGAACATAATCTGGCATATCTTGATTTATATACCCCCAAAAGTGAAAGCAAAGTGTCCTCTAATTTAATACTTGGTAATGTCTTTGAGGATACAGGATGAAAAGTGAGCATCAAGTTAATGTGACTGGTTTTTAACAACTTGCTAGAATTTATAATCTCTCAAATTAATGTTCTTGTCTTCAAAGTAGTCACTGTGGGATTATATAATAATTTAAATGATGTACAAAACAGTTAAGAAATTCCTTTTACAATCCAACCTCAAAATTGATTAATTTAGTCTTTTGCTATATGCTTGGCACTGGGGATACAGAGATGAAAAGCTGTGTTCTCTCACCTTCAAGAGTTCACAGTATTCTAGCAGGAAATATGTAAGTGATCTAAAGTGTCCCAATGTATGCAAGGACCATAGGTGAGGGAAGAGGTCAGTTCTACCACAGAGATTCACAAAAGGCTCCCTAGAGAAGAGGTGACTAGGTATTCACTAGACAGAGAGATTGGGGTTGAGGGGATAGATAGATCGGGATAGAGGGACCAACACGAGCAAAGGCATGGAGGGTTGAAGTACCCTGGCCCATTTGGATAGGTGCGAATGCTTCTGTGTGTCTGCAGCCTAGTGTAAGGAGCCGCTGGAAGACATGAAGATAAGCAGGGAGGGGTAGATCATGCAGGGCCTGCTATGCCACACTGAGGAGTCTGTACTTCAGTCGATAAGAGAGAGAACCAATGATGGGTTTTAGGCAAGGGAGCCACATAATGTTTTTCTTCTTTTGGATGGGAATAGAAAAATACACTTATTATTGTGACAGAAAAATATTGCTAGGTACAGTCTCACTACCTTCTAAGAACTGTGAATTCCAATCTCTAGTGAGTCCATTATTGATGGGTTGAGTGTGATCGATGCAAGTTTGGAGCTGCCTGAATAGAATCAAATGCTCTGCAGAAAAGGGGGAGGGTGAGGAAATTAGTTCGTGGGTAGGGAAAGAAAGCAGAAAAGGAAAGGGAGAGAGGGTGATAAAGAAACTGAAGACAAAGATGTCTAATGGAGATTTCGTATTAATGCGGTTGCTGTTTGGTGCTCTATATACACTCTCTTTTCTTTACAGGATTGCCATCCAAATCTGCCTTGCTTGCCTGTGCTTTGTGGAGAGGATTTGCTATGTAGAGATGCAGTGAAGTAGTGATTGTTACTTCAACGTTGGTGTGGGGCAAAATAAACAGAAGTCATACCTGGAGACAACCAGCATCTAGTGTAGACTCTGGCTTGTCCTTGTGACTTGTTTTGGCCAATGAGACAACAGAAAACTTGATGCCAGCAGAGACCTGGAAACACTCTTGCTTGCACCTGTATACTTTGTCCCTTGCTCCTCTGCTGTATGGGCTATACTTTTGAATAGTGAGAAACATGTGGCCCAGTCACCCCAGTTGCCTCAGCTGACAGCCAGTCAACTTCCAGGTATGTGAAGTGAGCTCACCTGAGACCAAAACTATCCAGCCAGGCCCAACCAAAATCAGAACTGCCCAGCTGACCTGGAGGCTCATGATAACAAATGAGTGGTTATTGATTTTTTGCCACTGAGTTTCAGGGTGATTTGTCACACGGGATTGTTGTGACAATGGGTAGTTGATACACATGTATAAAAGTAACCCACCCAAAGAGCTACTACTGCCTCTGCCATGGTTAGAATAATGAGGGATCAGGAAGCTGCCACTTTAACCATTGGCTCCAAATTCCAGCTTCTAGATTCATAGGTGTTGAAAGCAGAACACAGGCCCTCCATTGTGCTAGCAAAGATTGTAGCATAGGCAGTGTGGTCCTGGGGCTAGTGGTTCAAAACCCTCTTTTGCAGACGAAAAAAAAGAGAGGCACCTGTGTTTGTTTAGCTGGAAATCAATCATGGCTTTCAAATACCTCAACATTTCTTACTCTTCTGAAAAATGTTACCTTGACTCCTGTGGTTTCTAAGTACGAGTCTCTCTACTTCTTTGCCTCTGTACTGGTTTCATGTTTTTGTCCTATTTTTGCATTATGCTTAAGCTTAACACACATTCCATGTTACGTGGAAGTAGTTATGAATCCCAAATCAGAGTATCATGAAAATACTGAATTGTAGAGCCTAAAGAGACCTTTGTGCATCACTAGTAAAGACATCAGCACAACCCACTCTTACAGGTCGGACTTTGTCCTCAGGTCCTCCCAAGCATTCTCTCTTGCTTAACATTCCCATGATTTTTGTGTGTGACAAGGTGAGATGAGGAAAGGCTTGGGAAGCTCCCTAAAGCACCATGTTGTAGTGTCAGATTCAGATTCTAGGAATCCAGTTCTCAAATACCACATGTAGGTGTAATATGTTTTGGATTTGTGTCCCTGCTCAAACATGTCGAATTTTAAGCTTCAGTGTTGGAAGAAGGGCCAGGTGGGAGGTGATTGGACCATGGAGGTGAGTTTCTCCCCTGCTGTTCACATAATAGTGACTGAGTTCTCATGAGATCTTGTTTAAAAATGTGTAGCACCTCCCACCTCTCTCTCTTCCTTCTGCTCCCGCCACATAAGATGTGCCTGCATCCCTTTCACCTTCTGCCACAATTGAAAGTTTCCTGAATACTCCCCAGTCATGCTACCTCTACAGCCTGTGGAACTGCGAGCCAATTAAAACTCTTTTTTCATAAATTCCCCATTCTCAGGTATTTCTTTATAGTAGTGTGAGAACGGACTAATACAAGGTGAACACTTGGCACAAACAATCCCAAATGTCCAAATTCAATTTCAGTTCAGTCCCTCTAGTTATGACTAACGTATCTCCCTACACTTCATAGAAAATACTTATTTTCCTACCTTTTGTATTTTACAGAATTTATTCAGGGCTCCTTTCTTGTACTCTACTTAAGTATGGACAAAACGTTCTTGAAATTTCAGGCACAATAGTAATTTACATGAGAATGTCCTTATTTGTAGGAAATGTATACTGACGTATTTAGAGGTAAACTCATGATTCCCGCAATTTACTTTTAAAAGGTTCAGCAAAAATAAAATATATACATCTATTATTTGTCTGTGTAACACAAATATGGCAAAATGTTAACAATTGTTGATTTAAGTAGAGTGTATGTGGGTTTGCATTGTCTAAGTCTTTGAAGTTTCTTGTTTAAAAAAATTGAAAAAAATTCTATAAAGAAACTTCTGGCCTAGGTGGCTCCATCAGAGCTTTACCACACAGTCAAATAACCTAATTATATATGCAGAGTAACTAATTTTTCAAGTAACTTTTGAACGCAGCACTCAGACTGTAAATACTTCATAAGATAAATTCTAAGGACGAGGAACGACAAAGACATCTTAACTTTCCTCATTAGCTTTATTGTTAATAGTATTTTATTTTGAATCAATTTTATGCATATCATAGGATAAAGCAAATAAGTATATTAATGTTTTTAGGAACCAATATTTTCACTTCAAGAGAAAATAGTCAGAAATATATTATGCTGATGGGAGATACCTAGAGGTTATTGAGATTCAGAGTGGTTTGTTTCCAGGTGAGCACATAAGAATCACCGGCTTTGATACTGCAGGCTGAGAACTATGGCAGCAACTTCCGTGACCTTTGCTCACCAAGCATATCTCTTCCAACAGATATATAGGACTCTGTTTCCTTGTATTAAAACCTTTTATACTTGGAATGCATAGAGTGGCTCCTATTTTTCTGATGCAACTCTGATTAATAGAGATGGCCTATTTTAGTTGTGGTTCATTCATACCCTAACTTAGAGCCCTTTAGAGGATTGGCTTCATGTGCATTGGATTTGCTGTAGCACTCCTTACCTTGAGTGGGACCTGGACCTTGACTTCTCTGCACCTTGCCCCTTGAGGCTGTAGAACTGGTGCTTAAAGTATTCAATACCAGCAACTATTCACAGAGTAAAAGTGATGCCTCAGTCCATTTGGGCTGCTATAACAGAGTACCACAGACTGGGTAGATTAAACAACAGAAATTTCTTTCTCACAGTCCTAAAGCCTGGAAGTCTTAGATCAGACTGGCACCCTGATTGGTTGTGCCCTCTGCCAAGCTGAATAGTGCTGATTTCTCCTTGTATCCTCATATGGCAGAGAGAAGAGAGAGCTCTCTAGGATCTCTTTTACAGGGCACCACTCCCATTCATGAGGGCTCTACCCTCATGACCTAACTGCTTCCCAAATATCCCACCTTCTAATACCATCACATTTAGGATTAGGATTTCAACATAAAAATTTAGGGGTGTGGGACGCACACACTCACTTCATAATGAATGGCTTTGGTGTACTGATGATATTCAGCTTCCTTCTCTGGGAAATTTGACTTGGCAGCTCCCACATTCTCTATTTTTTTCTTTTTCTTTCTTTTTTTTTTTTTTTTGAGACAGAGTCTCTCCGTAACCCAGACTGGAGTGCAGTGATGTGATCTCGTCTCACTGCAACCTCCGCCTCCCAGGTTCAAGTGATTCTCCTGTCTCTTTTAATCATGTAAACATTTTAAAGGATATGTTACTGTATTTTATGCAGCATTTTTTGTTATTTTTGGCAGGAGGCTTCATTCGAATAACCTAGCCTGTCACTAAAGGAAATGGAAGCCCGCAGAAGCTCTTAAACCTTAATCCAAGGAGGTTCTACAGGGTTATGCTAATGAAAAGAATTTTGTGCACCCTGGAAAACCAGTGGAAGGGATCTATTATATTTAAGGCAACAGCCATTTTCAGAGCCTCTCCATTTAAAGCATTTATGCATCTCTCTAATTCATGATACTATCCTTTCTCATAATAATGACTTGAAAAATTCAGTATGGTAAGGTTTCAATTCCTTGCACTTATAAATTTAATTCATTCATAGAAACCCTGAAACACATCAATGGGTCTCAATATAAGAGGTTGTCGCTTAGAAAATATCTAGGCCACTCAACTCTGGAAACCAGTAAGCCCACAGAAAGGGAGCTGAAAGAAATGGGCAGATGTGTTTTACACACTTATTGACCACTAGGAATGCTGCAGCCCAACAAGTCAAAATGCTCCTGTTCATACAGTTTCAGACTGAGCTAAATTGCTGTCTTCCCACTACGTCTATACTTGAGATACACAAAGTAAATTGACGTGGCGCTAACCTAAAATATCTGCTTCCTGTTGAATTTACTTTCTTGGATCTCAAAGATGAGAAGAGCAGAGTGTGAAATTGAGCTTATTCACATGAACAGTTCTGGAGTTCCAAGCTGATTGGAAGTTAATTCTTCAGCCAGAGAACTCTCTCTTTGCATCTTTCCTACCCTTTTTGACAAGAAAGTAAGTGGAACTTCACAAATCTTATTGTCAGAATGAAAACTCCCCCTTTAAGTTTTCTCTCCTGCATCTTGAATCTCCATGGATTATAATCTTAAGAAAACAGGGGCTGCAAATACAACTTGGGTATTCTTCCCTCTAATATTGTAACAGAAGGAGTTCAGGAGAGAACTCGAGGAGATTTTATTGATAGGATCTCACGTGAGTGTTTTCAAAGGGTATTTTGGGTGAGGACCCAGAAAATGAGATAAGATGATCCTTTTAGGCTGAAAGGATACTATTTTTCAAACGACTTTTTAATGTAAATTTCGCCGCTTAGTCTTTTTGCATGACATGGTCATTGTAGAAGAGTTAGAAAACACTGCCAAGTAAAAAGAAATAGGAGACATGTGGTTAATAACAACCAGCATTTATTGAACACGTACCACAGGCCAGGCACTGTACTACATCTCATTTAATCCTTAAACCAGTCTGATGACTTTAGTACTCATTAAGTCCATTTCACAGGTGTAGAGAATGGGGTCGAAAGTCCTACAGTTAAGAGGCGGTGGAGTTGAGATGTGAATATAGGCAGTCTGAGTCTGGAGCCCAATTGCTTACCATTGTGCTTTTATATTTTTATTCCAAGTGCTGTCACTTCGATAAGCAACTGATTACAGAGGAATCAGAGTCAAGGATCTGAATTTCAGCTTTGGCTTAGACATTAATTAACTGTTAGAGCCTAGGCACCTTGTTTAATCTCTCCCTGAGACACTTTCAAAGGCTCTCAGTTTCCATTAGCATAAAATCAAAGTTTCTTAGTCTGGCACTCAAGATCTCTATTCAATTCTGGTTTGTCTACTGTTGGTGAATTTCAAATCCACTTGAACTTTCCTTGCTTTTACTCTACTAATGCTTTGGGGTTGATTTGTTATATCCTGACTTATCCCTAAGCAAGCCATGCCCTCCGTCTATGTCTTAGCTCTGACTAGGCTTACTCATTATTCATGAAAAAAACATTGAGTGCCTACCATATTCCAGGTGCTGGGCTAGATACTAGGACCATAACAATAAATAAGGTGTCCAACATCCCAGGTCTCAAAGTAGAGAAAGAAATGAAGGCTAAATGAAATAAACAAAACAAAGCCATTAGGACTGCAAGTTATGATTAAGTGCCATGAAGGATAAAATAACAGAGGAACCTACTTTAGATGGGATGATCTGGAAAAGTTTTTCAGAAGAGGTGACATTTAAACAGAGCTATAAAGAATGAGAAAGAGCCAGCGTTGTTACAATTGGGAGAGGAGCATGTGAGGAAGGAAACAGCAAATGCAAAGCCTTGAGAGAAAAACAAGCTTGGTTTTGTGTTATGGACCAAACAGAAGGCCAGTGTGGCTATAGAGTAGAGTGAGAAAGGAACAGAGTGAAAAAACGTGAGGCTAAAAAGTTAGTCAGGACCAGTTCATGCAAGACACCGTAGGCCAAGGCAAGTAGTTCTTGGTTTTGCTTATTAATAAAATTAAAAGCCATTTGACACTTCTTCATATAAAACTGAAAGGCAAGTAGTTCTTGGTTTGCTTATTAATGAAATTAAAAGCCATTGAAAGCTTTCAAACAGAGGATTAGTATAATCTGCTTTGCTTTTTGAAACAACAATTCCTTCAGTTCACATGTACACGATGGTTTTGGGAGAGTTGGAATGGAGGCGTAAACAGACATCTTACCAAAACTGACTCAAGAAGAAACAAAAAACCCTGAATTTTCTTATAAGCATTAAATATATTGAATCTGCTAATAAAAATCTTCCTGCAAAGAAAAACTCCAGGTGACTTCATCAGTGCATTCTACCAAATATTCAAGAGTAATAGCCAGGTATGGTGGCACACACCTTCAATCTCAGCTCCTGTGGTGGTTAAGGCACGAGAATTGCTTGAACCCAGGAGGTGGAGGTGGCAGTGAGCCGAGATCGCACCACTGCACCTTAGCCCAGGTGACAGAGAGCAAGACTCTGTCTCAAAAAAAAAAAAAAAAAAAGAAAAGAAAGAAATCCAAACTTATCCAAATTTATCCAGAGAATAGAGAATAGGAAAAGGGGACATTTCTAGCAAATTTTATTAAGCTGACCTTGTAAACAAAATCTGAAAAGGAAACAATGAAAAAAATCATAGGCCAACTTCATTCACAAACATTGCTGCAAAAACCCTAAATAAAATATTAGCAAATTGAAACTAGCAATGTTTAAAAATATAATAACCAAAATTGAGTTCATATTAAGAATGCAAAGTTGCTTTAGCATACACACACAAAATAAATCAATGTAATTCTGCCACCTTGACAAATTCAAGGAGAAAAATCTGATGTAATCTCAATAGTTGGAAGATGATAATTGTCCCTTAAGTCAATCTACAATTTTAGTATGATTAAGACTTATTATAAAACTCTAGTAATTAAGACAGGGTAGTATTTTCACAGGGAGAGACAAATAATCCAATGTAATAGAATAGAGCACAGAAAGATACACACTGTACATGTTTTGACACTTCATATAAAACTGAAATGGCATGAGAAGTATGCATTTTTGATTAATAATGCTGTAAAAACTGTGTATAGGACAAAAATGAAAATTGACCCCTACAACACACTATATATAAAAATCAACTTTAGGAAGATAAAGGACCAAAATGTGAAAAAGCAAAACTTTTAGAATATGGGAGGCTACCTTTGTATCCTCAGGGTAGAGAAGAGTTTATAAAATAAGGAAAAAGTAGCAGAACCAAAGAAAAAGACTGATAAATTCAATTACATTAAAATTAAATACTTCTGTTTATCGAGATACATCACAATAGAGTGAAAGGACTGGCCACAAGGGGAGAGAAAATTTTGCAGCACCTATGAGCCAATAAATGACTCATATAGAGAATATATAAAGAACTCAAGAAAATCAACAAGAAAAGGACAGATAATCTAATAGAAAAATTATCAAAAGACTTAAATAGGCAGTTGATAAAAGGGGAAATTCAAACAGTTAGTAAACATCAAAAAGGATTCAACTTGATTGGAAAATGCAAATGAAAACCATAATGAGAAACCATTACACACCCATTTTTCTAAAAAGCAAACATAAAGCTAGGCTAAATAACACAAATGACCATTTTGGCACTTTAGAAATTACCCTAAAGTATATATGAATCCGACAAACATTTATGATTGAAAAGCTGCTTGACTTTGGGTAAGAACATTTAAAATCTGTGGCATTCTGGCCTAGGAATGCTCCTATCTCATATCAGCTCCATTGGTGTGGAGGAGGTTCTGTCACATCTTGAGTTGCAGCTTTTCTGCCAAGGTAAAGGGGCAGGAACAATTCTATTTTGAGAAAAGGGCAGTGCCCATGCTTAGCATCACTGTCAATGGAATTAACTTCTAGGAGATTGACCATTGGGAGAAGGCCAGTGGCTTGATTGTGGTTGGGGCAAATGTATTTCTTTTTTAAAAATTTAAATAGTAATTTCAGATTCAGGGGGCACATGTGCAGGTTTGTTACATGAGTGTATTGCATCTGATGATCCAATCACTGAAGTAGTGAACATAGTACCTAATAGGTAGTTTTCCAACTCTTACCTCATCCCCTACCTCCCCGCTTTTGGAATCCCCAGTGTTTACTGTTCCCATCTTTGTGTCTCTGTGTATGGCCAATGTTCAGCTCTCACTTATAAGTGAGAATATGTGGTATTTGGTTTTCTGTTTCTATGTTAATTCGCTTAAGACAATGACTTCCAGCTGCATTCATGTTTTTGCAAAGAATATAATTTTATTCTTTTTTGTTGCTGTGTAGTATTCTATGGTGTATATATATCACATTCTCCTTATCCAATCCACCGTTGATGGACACCTGGATTGATTCCATATCTTTGCTATTGAGAGTAGTGCTCAAATGTATTTATAGCTGAGCCTGCTCAGTAGGGGTCAAATGTATTTATAGCTGAGCCTGCTCACTTGCACAGCAGAGATCTCAGGAGGCCCCAAGCTAGTCACCCACTATTGGCCAACTCTGAGGCTGTGTATATGCTTATAGGCAAAAGCACCCAGCATAATGCAAAACAGTCAGATCTGAAAACAGTCTGACTTTGAACGCCATCTTCTACTAAGGCACAGATGCACAGATGATACCAGCATGAGGGGTTCGAGCACCTCTGACCACAAAGTTATACAAATATAAAGACAATCCCTAGGAAGCCAGACTTAAAAATAAAAACAAGAGTGATGAAACATAATTGAGCAGAGGTGTCAGTGGCCACATACTTGCACCATGCAAGAGTAAAAGATTTAGCCTAAGCAAATTACCAAACAAAGAAATAAATAAATAAGCAAAACAACAACAGAAACCTTCAGGAGAAAACTAGCAGAATACAGAGTGGCTACAACATTGATCATAAACGGCCAATTGTCAGGAAGAAAACACTGCAAGACGTGAAAATAAATAGAAAAATGTGACACATCCAGGAAAATATACATCAGTGAAAACTATATTGGAGTGTCCCTAATGGTTGGATTTAGCAGACAAATAATTCAAAGCATCTATTATAAATATATATAAAGAACTAAAAGAAACCATGTTGAAATAATTAAATGCAAGTATGACATAGATGAATCAACAAAAAGAGTCTCAATATGGAGTTAGCAATGATTTTTTAAAAGGTAATTCTGAAGCTGAAATGTGTAATAACTGAAGTGAAAAGTTTACTACAGGGGCTCAAGAGCAGATTCTGAGTGGCAGAAGAAACAGTGTACTTGAAGATAAACTATTTCAATAGAAATTATGCAATACAAACAGCAGAGAAGTAAAGACAGAAGAAAAAATAAACACAGCCTTGGAGACCTATGGTACAGCATCAAGCCTATAAATAAACATATGATGGGTGAAGAGAGAGACAGGGGCAGGAAAAGAGAAGAAAGGGAAAGAGGAAAAAATAATAAAAATAAATAAATAAAATAAAAAGAAAAAAACCTGTCCAGACACGGTGGCTCACGCCTGTAATCCCAGCACTTTGGGAGGCTGAGGCGGGTGAATCACCTGAGGTTGGGAGTTTGAGTCCAGCCTGGCCAACATGGAGAAACCCCATCTCTACTAAAAATACAAAATTAGCTGGGCGTGGTGGCGCATGCCTGTAATCCCAGCTACTCAGGAGGCTGATGCAGGAGAATCACTTGAATCTGGAAGGCGGAGGTTGTGGTAAGCCAAGATTGCACCATTGCATTCCATCCTGGGCAACAAGAGTGAAACTCTGTCTCATACAGACACACGCACACACACACACTCTCAAACACACACAACAACCTGAAGAAATAAGGTCCAAAAACTTCCCAGAGTTTCTATAGATCTAAGAACCTCAACAAATCCCAAAGTAGGATAAATACAATGAGATCCACGCCTAGTCTCATCACAGTCAAACTGTTCAAAAACAAAGAAAAAATTGTGACGGCAACAAGAAAAAAAATCTCGTTATGTACACAGGAGCATAAATACAATTATCAACTTTTTCATCAGAAGTAATAGAGACCAGGAGTCAAGAGGACGATATGTTCAAAACATTGAAGGGAAAAAGCTGTCCAATAAGAATTTTATTTCTTATAAAAGTATCCTTTGAAAATGAAGGTGAAATAAAGACATTTCCAGATAAACAAAGACTAAGATAATTTGTTGTGAGCAGACCTGACTTATCAGAAATCTTTAAGGACTTAAGAAAGTTCTTCAGGTTGAAAGAAGGTGACAATAGCTAACAATTTGACTCCATAGGGAGAAATAAAGTATGACACAAATGGTAAATATGTAGGGTAATATGAAGGAGTTGGTAAATGTATATCTTTTTTCATTTCTCCTCTTTTTAAAGAAACGTAAAGTTGTATAAAGTAACAATTATAATATTGCATTGCTGGGCTTAAAATATACAGAGATATATATTACAAAGATAGAGATAATGCAAATAAAGCAAGCAAGAAATAATAAATGAAACTCTTTTATTTTCATGTCTTGTAATGTTTTCTTCCTGATGACTGGCCTTCTCCACTGTGTGCATGTTTCCTCTGTGACATCACGTGGCCTTCTTATAAGGACAACAGTCGCTGGATTTAGAATGATATCATCTTGCTCTGTGGCCTCGTGACCTGCAGGTATTGGGACATTCACAGCTAAGATGCCAGAACCGCCTGGAAGCCTACAAATGGTATTGCTGTCTCTAAGCCAGATTTGATCACCTGTCTGGAGCAAGAAAATGAGCCTGGACTATCAAGAGATAGGATGGTGGCCAAACCCCAGAAATTGGAGGACTTCCACCAAGATGGCCGAATAGAAACAGCTTTGGTGCACAGCTCCCAGTGAAAGAAATGCAGAAAGTCAATAATCTCCACATCTCCAAATGAGGTACAAGATTCACTTCAATGAGACTGGTTGGACAGTGGGCATAGCCCAAAGAGGGCAAACTGAGGCAGAGCAGGGTGGTGCTTCACCAGGGAATTGCATCTGACCGGAGGATCAGGGGCTTCTCCCTTCTGGCACACCAGTCCAGATACTGTGCTTCTTCCAAAGCCTCTGCAACCTATAGACCAGGAGATCTTCACCAGGCTGAACAGCACCTGAGTTACCTGCCCTGACCGGTGCCGCAGATTGTTGACACAGATCTAGGCAGACGCATTGGCTGGACAGGAGAGCCTGCAGGATGGAGCTACTGGCCCCCCAGAGATAGGTGTGCTAAAAGCAGGGAGACAGGTGATAGGCTAGGCAAGTCCCTCTCCACACAAAGCCCAGCAGGCTGAAGTCCTCTTGCTTGAGGGTTTTGCAGCCAGCACATCAGTTCGGAAGGATCGAGCTTGGTGGTGGGGAAGGGCATGAGCTATTACAGAGGCGGGCCTAATCTCCCTGTGTAAACAAAAGGCACAGGAAGCCTAAACAGCAGCCAGACTGAGTCCGTGGCAGCCCAGCAGTGCCTCTATAGGCAGACAAGGGACAGACTGCATCATCAAGCAACTCCCTGAGATCAAAGCCGTATAAATCCACGAAGATGGGAAGAAACCAGCACAAAAAGTATGAAACCATCAAATACCAGAATGCCTGTCCTCCTTCAAGGGATCACAACTCCTCACTAGCAAGGGAACAAAACAGGATGGAGAATGAGTTTCACAAATTGACAGAAGCAGGCTTCAGAAGGTGGGTAATAACACACATCTATGAGCTAAAGGAACACATTCTAACCCAATGCAAAGAAATTAAAAACCTTGAAAAAAGGTTAGAGAAAATGCTAACTAGAATAACCAGCCTCCAAGAATGAACAAAGCCTCCAAGAAATATGGGATTATGTGAAAAGACCTAATCTACACTTGATCGTTGTACCTGAATATTATGGAGAGAATGAATCTAAGCTGGAAAACATTCTACAGGATATTATCCAGGAGAACTTCCCCAACCTAGCAAGGCAGGCCAACATTCAAATCCAGGAAATACAGAGAACACCACAAAGATATTCCTCAAGAAGAGCAACCCCAAGGCACATAATCGTCAGATTCACCAGGGTTGAAATGAAGGAGAACATGCTAAGGGCAGCCAGAGAGAAAGGTCAGGTTACCCACAAAGGGAAGCCCATCAGACTCACAGCAGAAGCAGCTACTGAGAGACTTCATCACCACCAGACCTGCCTCACAAGAGCTTCTAAAGGAAGCACTAAATATGAAAAGGAACAACCAGTACCAGCCACTACAAAAATGTACCAAATGGTAAAAACCAACAATGCAATGAAGAAGTCACATCAACTAACAGGCAAAAAAAACCAGCCAGTCACAAAATGGCAGGATCAAATTCATACATAATAATATTAACATTAAATGGAAACTGCCTAAATGCCCCAATCAAAAGACACAGACTGGCAAAGTGGATAAAAGGCCAAGATCCATTGGTGTGCTATATTCAGGAGACCCATCTCATGTGCAAAGACACCCATAGACTCAACACAAAGGAATGGAAGAAGATTTACCAAGCAAATGGAGAGCATAAAAAGAGCAGGGGGTGCAATTCTAGTCTCTGATAAAATGGACTTCAAACCAGCAAAGATCAACAGAGACAAAGAAGGGCATTACATAATAACAAAAGGATCAATCCAACAAGAAGAGCTAACTATCCTAAATATATATGCACCCAATACAGGAGCACCTAGGTACATAAAATAAGTTCTTAATGACCTACAAAGAGACTTAGACTCCCACACAATAATAGTGGGAGACTGTCAATATTAGATAGATCAACAGGACAAAAATCAACAAGGATATCCAGGACTGGAATGCAGATCTGGACCAAGCAGACCTAACAGACATCTACAGAACTCTCCCCACAACATCAACAGAATATACATTCTTCTCAGCACCACATCATACTTACTCTAAAATTGACCACATAATTGGAAGTAAATCCCTCCTCAGCAAATGCAAAAGAACCAAAATCATAACAAACAGTCTATCAGACCACAGTGCAATCAAATTAGAACTCAGGATTAAGAAACTCACTCAGAACCGCACAACTACATAGAAACTGAACAACTTGCTCCTGAATGTTGACTGGATAAACAATGAAATGAAGGTAGAAATAAAAATGTTCTTCAAAACCAATAAAAACAAAGACACAACGTACCAGAATCTCTGGAACACATTTAAAGCAGCGTCTAGAGGGAAATTTATAGCAATAAATGCCCACATGAGAAGCAAGGAAAGATCTAAAATTGACACCCTATCATCAAAATTGAAAGAGGTAGAGGAGCAAGATAAAAAAAAAACACTCAAAAGCTAGAAGACAAGAAATAACTAAGATCAGAGCAGAATTGAAAGAGATAGATACACAAAAAAACCCTTCAAAAAATCAATAAAACCAATAGCTGTTTTTTTGAAAAAAGTCAACAAAATAGTCTGCTAGCCATACTAATGAAAAAGGAAAGAAGAGCCGGGTGTGGTGGCTCACGCCTGTAATCCCAGCACTTTGGAAGGCTGAGGTGGGTGGATCATGAGGTCAAGAGACAGAGAGCATCCTGGCCAACATGGTGAAAGCCCGTCTCTACTAAAAAATACGAAAATTAGCTGGGCATGGTGGTGCGTACCTGTAGTCCCAGCTACTCAGGAGGCTGAGGCAGGATAATTGCTTGAACCTGGGAGGTGGAGGTTGCGGTGAGCTGAGATTGTGCCACTGCACTCCAGCCTGAAAAAAAAAGGAAAGAATCTAATAGATGCAATAAAAAATGATAAAGGGGATATCACCACCAAAGCCACAGAAATACAAACCACCATCAGAGATTACTACAAACAACTTTATGCACATAAACCATCAAATCGGGAAGAAATGAATAAATTCCTGGACACTTATACCCTCTCAAGACTAAACCAGGAAGAAGTTGAATCCCTGAATAGACCAATAAAAAAGATCTGAAGTTGAGGCAGCAATTAATAGCTGGTACCAATCCTTCTGAAACTATTCCAAACAATACAAAAAGAAGGAATCCTCCCTAACTCATTTTATGAGATCAACATCATCTTTTTTTTTTTTAATTTTTTATTGCATTTTAGGTTTGGGGGTACATGTGCAGAACATGCAAGACAGTTGCATAGGTACACACATGGCCGTGTGTTTTGCTTCCTTTCTCCCCTTCACCCACATTTGGCATTTCTCCCCAGGCTATCCCTCCCCACCTCCCCCTCCCACTGGCCCTCCCCATTTCCCCCCAATAGACCCCAGTGTTTAGTACTCTTCTCTCTGTGTCCATGTGTTCTCATTTTTTATCACCCACCTATGAGTGAGAATATGCGGTGTTTCGTTTTCTGTTCTTGTGTCAGTTTGCTGAGGATGACGTTCTCCAGATTCATCCATGTCCCTACAAACGAAACGAACTCATAATTTCTGATTGCTGCATAATATTCCATGGTGTATATGTGCCACATTTTTCCAATCCAGTCTATTATCAATGGGCATTTGGGTTGATTCCACGTCTTTGCTATTGTAAACAGTGCTGCAATGAACATTCGTGTACATGTGTTCTTATAGTAGAACGACTTATAGTCTTTTGGATATATACCCAGTAATGGGATTGCTGGGTCAAATGGAATTTCTATTTCTAAGGCCTTGAGGAATCGCCATACTGTCTTCCACAGTGGTTACTAATTTACACTCCCACCAACAGTATAAAAGTGTTCCTTTTTCTCCACATCCTCTCCAGCATCTGTTGTCTCCAGATTTTTTAATGATCGCCATTCTAACTGGCGTGAGATGGTATCTCAATGTGGTTTTGACTTGCATCTCTCTGATGACCAGTGACGATGAGCATTTTTTCATATGATTGTTGGCCTCATATATGTCTTCTTTCGTAAAGTGTCTGTTCATATCCTTTGCCCACTTTTGAATGGGCTTGTTTGTTTTTTTTCCTGTAAATCTGTTCGAGTTCTTTGTAAATTCTGGATATCAGCCCTTTGTCAGATGGGTAAACTGCAAAAATTTTTTCCCATTCTGTTGGTTGCCGATTCACTCTTGATACAAAAACCTGGCAGAGACTCAACTAAAAAATAAAACTTCAGGCCAATATCCATGATAAACATTGATGCAAAAATCTTCAGTAAAATACTGGCAAACTGAATGCAACTTCACATAAAAAAGCTTATCCATCACAATCAAGTAGGCTTCATCCTGGGGATGCAAGGCTGGTTCAACATAGGGAAATCTATAAACGTAATCCATCACATAAACAGAACCAAAGACAAAAACCACATGATTGTCTCAATAGATACAGAGAAGTCCTTTGACAAAATTCAGCAGGACTTTATGCTAAAAACTCTCAATAAATTAGGTATTGATGGACTGTATCTCAAAATAATAAAAGCTATTTATGACAAACCCACAGCCAATGTCAAGCTGAACGGGCAAAAACTGGAAGCATTCCCTTTGAAAACTGGCACTAGACAAGGATGCCCTCTCTCACCATTCCTATTCAATATAGTATTGGAAGTTCTAGCCAGAACAATCTTCTAGAAAAAAAATTAAAAGGTATTCGATTAGGAAAACAGGAAGTCAAATTGTCTCTATTTGCAGACGACATGATTGTATATTTAGAAGACCCCATCGCCTCAGCCCAAAATCTCCTTAAGCTGATAAGCAACTTCAGAAAAGTCTCTGGACACAAAATCAGTGTGCAGAAATCACAAGCATTCGTATACATCAATAGCAGACAAACAGAGAGCCAAATCATGAGCAAACTCCCTTTCACAATTGCTACAAAGAGAATAAAATACCTAGGAATACAACTAACAAAGGATGCAAAGGACCTCTTCAAGGAGAACAACAAACCACTGCTCAAGGAAATAAGAGAGGACACAAACAGATGGAAAAACATTCCATGCTCATGGTTAGGAAGAATCAATATCGTGAAAATGGCCATACTGCCCACAGTAGTTTATAGATTCAACACTATCCCCATCAAGCTACCATTGACCTTCTTCACAGACCTGGAAAAAACCACTTTAGACTTCATATGGGACCAAAAAAGAGCCTGCATAGCCAAGAAAATCCTAAGCAAAAAGAACAAAGCTGGAGGCATCACCTTACCTGACTTCAGACTACACTATAAGGCTACTTTAATCAAAACAGCATGGTACTGGCATCAAAACAGAGATATAGACCAATGGAACAGAACAGAAGCCTCAGAAGAAATACCACACATCTACAACCATCTGATCTTCAACAAACCAGACAAAAACAAGCAATAGGGAAAGGATTCCCTGTTTAATAAATGCTGTTGGGAAAATTGACTAGCCATCTGAAGAAAGCTGAAATTGGACCCCTTCCTTACACCCTACAGTAAAATTAACTCCAGATGGATTAAAGATGTAAACATAAAACCTGACACCATAAAAATCCTAGAAGAAAACCTAGGCAAAACCATTCAGGACATAGGCGTAGGCAAAGACTTCATAACTAAAACACCAAAAGTAATGGCAACAAAAGCCAAAATAGAGAAATGGGATCTAATTAAACCTAAGAGTTTCTGCACAGCAGAAGAAACAATCATTAGAGTGAACCAGCAACCAACAGAATGGGGAAAAAGTTTTGTAAGCTACCCATCTGACAAAGGGCTAATATTCAGAATCTGCAAAGAACTAAAGCAGATTTACAAGAAAAAAACAAACAAACCCATTCAAAAGTGGGTGAAAGATATAAACAGACACTCTTCAAAAGAAGACATTTATGAGGCCAACAAACATAAGAAGAGATGCTCATCATCATTGGTCATCAGAGAAATGCAAATCAAAACCACATTGAGATAGCATCTCACACCAGTTAGAATGGCAATCATTAAAAAATCAGGAGACAACAGATGCTGGAAAGGATGTGGAGAAAAAGGAACACTTTTACACTGTTGATCGGAGTGTAAGTTAATTCAAGCTTTGTGGAAGACAATGTGGTGTTTCCTCCTCAAGGATCTAGAAATAGAAATTCCGTTTGACCCAGCAATCCCATTACTCAGTATGTACCCAAAGGATTATAAATCATTCTATTATACAGACACATGAACATATATGTTCATTGCAGCACTGTTTACAATAGCAAAGACCTGGAAACAACTCAAATGCCCATCAATATAGACTGGACAAAGAAAATGTGGCACATATACACCATGGAATATTATGCAGCCATAAACAATGATGAACTTGTGTCCTTTGTAGGGACATGGATGAATCTGGAAACCATCATTCTCAGCAAACTGACACAAGAACAGAAAACCAAATACAGCATGTTCTCGCTCATAGGCAGGTGTTGAACAATGAGAACACAGGAGCACAGGGAGGGGAGCATCACACACTGGGGTCTGTTGCAGGGGTCTAGGGGAGGGACAGTGGGGGGGTGGGGAGGCTGGGGAGGGATAACATGGAGAGAAATGCCAGATATAGGTGATGGGGTGATGGAGACAGCAAACCACCTTGCCATGTATGTACTTATGCAACAATCCTGCAGGATCTGCACATGTACCCCAGAACCTGAAGTACAATTAAACAACAACAACAACAACAAGCCAGCTTTAGAGACTGGCAATTTTTCCACTAAAGAAAAAAGTAGAGAAGAAAAAAAGAATGATGTAATCTTAACTAATTGTATCTGCAAAGATGCTATTTCCAAATAACATCACATCCTGAGATTATGAATAGACACAGATATTTTGGAAACAGTATTCAGTGTACTACAGGGAATATTATAAACAACATGATGTCAACAAATTAGACAACAAAGATGAACTGGACACATTTCTAGAAATGTTTTTGCATCTGTTTTCATGAGGGATATTGGTTTGTAGTTTTCTTTCATTGAGATATCTTTTTTCAGACATTGGTATCAGGTGATATTGGCCTCATAGAATAAGGTGGGAACAGATTCAGGAAGAAATGAAAACATCTAAATAGACCTATAAATAGTAGGCTGGGCACAGTGGCTAATGGCTGTAATCCCAGCACTTTGGGAGGCCAAGGTAGGCAGATCACTTGAGGTCAGGAGTTCGAGGTCAGCCTGGCCAACATGGTGAAACCCCATCTACTAAAAATACAAAAATTAGCCGGGTGTGATGGTGGGTGCCTGTAATCCCAGCTACTTGGGAGAGTGAGGCAGGGGAATTGCTTGAACCTGGGAGGCGGAGGTTGCAGTAAGCCAAGATCATACCACTGCACTCCAGCCTGGGTGATAGAGCGAGACTCCGTCACAAAACAAAACAAAACAAGACAAACACGTAACAAGTAAAAAAAATGAAATGTTAGGTTGGTGCAAAAGAAATTGCAGTTTGTAGCATTACTTTCAATGGTAAAACCACAATTACTTGTGCACCAACCTAATAATAATTAAAAATTTTCAAAAAGAAAAATTCATATTTAAATGGCTTCACTGGTGAGTTTTATCTAATATTTAAAGAGGAAATAATACCACTTATTCACAAACACTTTCATAAATAAAAGAAAGGGATCACTTCCCACCTTATTCCATGAGGCCAATATCACCTGATACCAATGTCTGAAAAAGATCTCTCTTTGAAAGAAAACTACAAATCAATATCCCTCATGAAAACAGATGCTAATATCCTTAACAAAATATTAGAGTGGTAGACAGAACTCTAACATGATTCCCCAAGATTCCTGGTCCTTGGTGTACACACATATTTTATCAGTTATTTAATAAAACACGAATCTAGGCATTGCTGTGAAGGGATTTTGCAGATGTAATTAACGTTCTAAATCAGTTGACTGCAAAGGAAATTATCCAGGTTGGCCTAGCTTAATAACATGAGCCCTTCAAAAGCAGAGAGATTCCTTTGGCTGGTCTCAGAAGGGGAAGTAAGAGATTTGAAGCATGACAAGGATTTGACATGCTGTTGCTGCTTGAAAAAGCAGAGAGCGGAGAATACCAGCAGTCTCTAGGAGCTTAGAGCAGCCCCCAAAAGTTAGCCAGCAAAGAAATTAGTACCTTGGTCCTATAATGACAGGAAACTCAATTCTTCCAATAAAATCTTGGAAATAGATATTTTCCCATAGCCTCCAGATGAGACTCAGTCTGGCTGGCACCTTGGTTTCAGCCTTGTTGTACTCTTAGCAGAGATCCCAGTTATGACATGCTTGACTTCTGACTTACAGAACTGTGACCTAAATAAATGGGTGTTTTTTTTTTCTTTTTTTCTTTTTTTGAACGGGGAGCAGACTGGCACTTTATATATACACACACACGGCAGAAGGTACAGGGACTCAGTAAGAAAATACACTCTGTGTTCAGGTGAACCACCATCACCACCCACGCAGAACACTCTGGGAAATGGGTGTTGTTTTAAGCTGCTGACTTTGTGGTAATTTGTTATGCAGCACTAGAAAACTAATACAATTAGGAAACCAAATTCATATAAAAAACATATAAAAAGTACTATGCACCATGACACAAATGAGATTTATTCTAGTGATGCTAGTTTAACATCTGAAAATCAATTAATGTAATATACTATATTAATAGAATAAAGGACAAAAAACCCGCAATCACCTCAAGATAGGCAGAAAAAGAATTTGACAAAAGCCAATGCCCATTCATGATGCAACAAACCAGGAATAGAAGGGAACTTTCTTAACCTAATAAAAAGGGTGCTTACCAAAAATATCCACAGTTAACACCATATTTAATGGTGGAAACAATGCTTTCCCCTAAGTTTAGAAGTGAAGTGCAGTGGCAAATCTCATACATTGCCAATGAGAATGTAGATTGGTACAGATACAAAAGAAACAGTTCGGCTGGGCACTGTGGCTCACCCATGTAATCCCAGCACTTTGGGAGGCTGAGGTGGGCAGATCACGAGGTCAGGAGTCTGAGACCAGCCTGACTAACGTGGTGAAACCCTGTTTCTACTAAAAATACAAAAATTAGCTGGACATGGTGGCACATGCCTGTAATCCCAGCTACTTGGGATGCTGAGGCAGGAGAATCATTTGAACCCGGGAGATGGAGGTTGCGGTGAGCGGAGATCCCACCACCTTGCCCTAACCTGGGCGACAGAGCAAGACTTCATCTCAAAAAAAAAAAAAAAAAAAAAACCAAAGAAAGAAAGAAAAAGAAATAGTTCATCACTATCTGATAGAAGATAGAAGATTCTCATGACCCACCAGTTCAACTACTAGGTGTGTCTCCTAGAATATCTCTTATATATGTTAATAGCTACATTGTTATAGCCCCAAATTGGAAAAATGCAAATGTCCATCAAGAATAGAATGAATAAATCAATTATGATATCTTTGTACAATGAAATCCAAGATAGCACAGGAAGTGAATGCCAACATAAATGAATCTCACGAGTACATTGTGCAAAATAAGTAAGTAACCAAAGAATATATGATTCAATTTCTGTGAACTTTAGGCATAACTAAACTATATTGTTTAAGGATGCCTGCACAGATAGTAAAGTTATAAGAAAAAGCAAGTAATTTATTCTACAAAATTTACAGTAGTGATTACTTCTGGGGAGAGGGAAATAATGTGATGAGGGGCAACATAACATGAAGACACTTTTAAAGGACTGGTAGTGCTTATCCGGGTTAATTGGTATTCACTTTGTAATCATTCTTGAAATTGTGCATATGTTTTATAGTTTTCTACGTGTATGATATACATCCCTATTAAAAGTTTAAAAAATAATAGAAAAAAGATGCGATTAGGTGGTAGAATGAAAGGAACTAGTGATGATTGGTGTAGGTTGTTAGGAAAAGAGAAGAATCTGGGATAGTTTCCAGGCTCCTGGAGTAAGATTGGGGCAGTGGAGATGAAGAGAAGGGGCCGGACTGAATTATATTTAGTAGACAAAAATGGCAGGATTTGATGATGGATTTGATATGAAAAGTTAATCCATGGGGAGAAATCAAGGATAATATCTCGGTTTCTGATCTGGATTGTAAAATGGGTGGAGATTATTCAGTGAAGTAGGGAACAGTGTAAGAAGAAGAGATTAGGTGGGGAAGACTGTGAGACAGCCAAAAAGCAATGCGACATAGGCTTTTGCCAACATAACCCTAGAGAACTCAGTGCAGAGGCCAAAACTACTTTTTACCAGCATTGGCAAATAGAGCTAACATTTATTGAATGCCTATCATGTACCAGGCATCTCACACATAGCATCTCTTTAAGCTTTTTGACAACTCTGTTAGGACCATACTATTATTATCTTTCCTTTATCAAGGAGCCTTAGAGAGGTTAAGTAATTTTTCTGAAGTCACATGGTTGAAAAGAGTAGAACTGGGATTAGAACCTCAAGAATCTGACTCTTGAGCCCATGGTCTTTTGAAACCCTGGGCCAAAGAAGTTCAGTGATGAAATCACATAGGACTAACGATATATGCCTTTTGTGCTACCCAGTGCCTGGGTCTGCGTTGATATGGAAACGTTCCTCTGTAGTTCCTTTCAGGGCTTTGATATCAGCCAATCCCATTAGGTTTCTCATCTTTTCTCCTCTTTGGCATCTTCCTAAATGCTAACCTCTCTGGCCATTCTATCTTAAGTCTCATCTCTGGTCATTCTTAGACCATCATGTGCTTCCTTCACACCAATTCAACCCTGAATTCATTCACCTACTTAATTCTCTACTATTACCATGGTGCCTTCTGGAGCCCTTAGACTGGATCCTGGCTCTCTCCCAAGTTAAGGACTTGCCGTGATCCTCTGAGTACTTGCTGCATATTCTTCTATGACCCTGAATTACAGGATGAGAGTAAGGTCAGAATTATACTTCATTTCAAGTGCCATTTCCAAATGACCTTTCATCTTTAAGGCGCATGTCACTCAGATACAGTATCTTCGATTCTTCCTTACTGTTATCACTTTGTAACCTCACTTTTATTTAGTGAAGCACTTGTCACCCAGATCATGATCTTCATATCCATCTAAGTGCCATCATTTTGGATAATCCATCCAATTTCCTCGTCTTTCCCTTCTCTACTCTTCTTTAACTCCACCTCCACTCCACCTCAACCATTCCCCGTAAGACCACACTTTGGAATTTGTCATATTTTATCCCTGATATCTAATCTTCTGAGACCCGTCTATCCACAATTTTTTACTCTCTAAAACCTCTCACTCTTACGTTGATACTATATCCATTTGCTGATCTAATTGAAACCATTTAGTTTTTCTCCTAATTCACTTTTTGTCCTCTGTAGTACCAACCTCATGGTTCATCACATCAACCCTTGAATCTTGCTTTTATTCTTCCACCTGCTTGTTCACCATGTGAAACCCAAACTCCAAACCAATTCAGACGTCCAATTCTTTTGTTCCTCTTCCTGTGCTGCTGAGCACTGCTGGAGAAAAATCACACAATTGTTCAGATTGGGGTCAGTGCAAATTCAGAGTTTCTAACCTTAGTGGGACCTTTGATACTTCATTCTAAATGGCTACCCAGCTGTCCTACTCTTCATCCTTTGTCAGCATCTTTCTCCTTCTTTCAGGGGCTATTTTCAAAGCTCCCAGTCTTCTCAAGCCCTTCACCCTACCACTTGCCTCCTTAATTTCAGAAGACAACCTTGGTTCTTACTACACATGATAAATAGAAGCCACCAAACAGGAACTTCCTCAATTCCTTGCTATTAAACCTACTAATCCATTTACATCTACGCATATTGAACTTGCTTCTCTCCTATTATCAGAGAAGAGCCCCTCTGACTTTGCTTGGATCCTATCAGAGTCATTGCTTTACCCTCCTCATCAGTATTTTAGGGAACGTATCCAATATATTATAATTTCTAACTCCTATGCATTAAATCATCTCCTCTCGGTTGGATGCTTGTTTAACAAGTTCAGAGATATCCCATCTTAAACAACAAACAACCAAAACCAAAATGAAATAAAACTTACTTAACCCTGAATATTTGTGTTTACTTTTCATCCCAGCTTCTCCAGAGAAAGACCTACATTCACCATATTCACTTTCCCATCTCCCACTTTCTCTTTAACTCATCATCACTAGCCTTCTGCTCTCCCCATCTGCACTTTTCTGAGCTCAGGTCAAGGCTTCCAATGAGTACATTTTTGTCAAACTCAGTGAACTCTCTGCATTTCCACCTGACTCAGTCTCTTTTGGCAATTAATGATGACCATTCCTTTTCTGAAATTATCTTTACATTTCCTTTCTATGGTGGCAGCCTTTCTTGTTTCTCTTCCTATCTCTCTGATTATTCCTCATTATCCTTTGCAAATTCTTTGTGAGCCCACTCCTTAAACATTATTCTTCCCTGGGATTTCCCTTATTTTTTATACTCTCAACTTTAAGTTTATTCAAACCATTGGCTTGAATTACCGCCCTGTAGCTGAAGATACCCAAATCCACATCTGTAGCCCCAGCCTTTCTGCTGAGCTCTAGACCTGCGTATTCAACTAACGAGTAGACAACTCTCCCCAAACATAACATGTCCAAAACTAAAGTGGTTACTTCAAGCCACTACTGCAACATTTTCCTTCTGTTCTCCCTGTCTTTATGGATGACATTTTATTGTATCATCATGTTGCTCAACCCAGAAATCAAAGTCTCATTCTATTGTTTTCTCTCTCATTCTGTACCCACATTTAAATGTGTAACCAAATTCAGTAGATTCTGCCTGCTTGTCACATCTCACATCCATCTAACTTTTCGCTTCCTACTGTCACTGCCTTAGTTCAGTTCTTGTTCTCTCTCCCCTGGACTACTGAAATAGCCTCTGCCCTGCTCTCCCTATTTCCAGGTGCATCCCTGAAATCCATCACACCTATAGTAGACAGATAACCTGATCATGTCCATTCCCTGCTCACAGCATTTAGGATAAAGTCTGAACAATTTAGTATGATCTGAAAGAACTTCCACGATCTGGTGTCTGTCTAATGCATCAGTTTCATTTCTTGCTTCTCTAGAACCTTAGCCTCTAGCCATGTGAATTTTCTGGAAGTTTCTTGAACACACCACGCTCTCTCAACCCTCCATACCTTTGTGCACACATTCCTTCTGCCTGAATTTCCTGCCATCTGCCCTCAGAGAGTCCACTCAAAAGACACCTTCCCTTTGTTGCCTTCCTAAAGTCCCCCAAGCAGTCAAAGGCACGCCTTCCCTTTTGCTTCCATGCTTGTTTTATGGACCTCCATTACAGCAGTTAGCATATTTCCCCCAATTGGTTTTGCTTGTTTGTTGTTTTCATATCAGAGGCCAACAAACTTGTGGCTTTCAGGCCAAGTCCTGAGTTTTGTTTGGCTTGTACAGTAGGGTTTATTATGTGAAGGATACAAGGAATAAGCTCATGTTTCCTCCAGGTAGCAGTCTAGAGCTAAGTAGCAGTTGCCTCCTTTAGACTGCACTTGCATTCCCCAAGTCATCTTAGTCCTACCTTTCATTTCAACTCATTTGCCTTACAAGTTTGGATCCTTTGGGTATTTTGGTTTGTTGCTGCTTCTTTACAGGTCCATCTTAAACCTGCTGTTTTGGGTTCACTGACTACTGTGATCTGCATGAAAGTGAGGAACATGATTTGTTTCCTGTTGTATTTGTCCTGGTTCTCAGAATCACCTGCTATGCAGTAGACAGTGTTTGTTTGATGAATTAATGTTCTCTCTATCTGGAACACTGTGTTAGTTTGGATCCTTAATTCTAATACTCCACTCATCCCTGTGTCTTTCTCTTTGCCATGCGACTCTGCAGTTTTTTGTTTTTTGTTTTTTTTTTTGTTGTTGTTGTTTTTGTAGATCGAGTCTCACTCTATCTTGGCTCACTGCAACCTCCACCTCCTGGGTTCAACTGATTGTCGTGCCTCAGCCTCCTCAGTAGCTTGCTCCTGAGAAGCAAGAAATGAAGGTGCGCACCACCTTGCCCTCGCCAACTTTTTGTATATCTTAAGCAGAGGTGAAGTTTTACCATGTTGGCCAGGCTGGTCTCAAACTCCTGGTCTCAAGTGATCTGCCTACCTCAGCCTCCCAAAGTGCATGAGCCACCGCACCTGGCCAGACTCTACCCTTTTACTTCAGACTTCACCATTTGACTTGCTTTGGCCAATAGGATATTTGTAGATATGATGTAAGCAATGACTTATGTGATCAGGCTGGTGCTTCTGCCATCGCGTGAAAAAGAACCTGCTCTGGGTAGCCTGTAGGTCCAAGGAGAATGAGAGAAATGTGGAAAAGACCTCTCTCCATAGCCACCATTTGGAGCCAAACCCAGATGAGGCCAGCTGATCTCTGGATGACACTCAGAAGTGAGAAATAAGTGTTTGTTGTTGTTTTTGTTTTTTCTTTTTATTGCATTTTAAGTTTTGGGGTACATGTGCAGGACATGCAAGATAGTTGCATAGGTACACACATGGCAGTGTGATTTGCTGTCTTCCTCCCCTTCACCCACGTCTGGCATTTCTCGCCCTGCTATCCCTCCCCAGCTCCCCCCACCGCTGTCCCTCCCCTATTCCCCCCAATAGACCCCAGTGTGTACTGCTCCCCTCCCTGTGTCCATGTGTTCTCACTGTTCATCACCCGCCTATGAGTGAGAACATGCGGTATTTCATTTTCTGTTCTTGTGTCAGTTTGCTGAGAATGATGCTCTCCACATTCATCCATGTCCCTACAAAGGACACGAACTCATCATTTTTGATTACTGCATAATATTACATGGTGTGTATGTGCCACATTTTCCCAGTCCAGTCTATCGTTGATGGGCATTTGGGTTGGTTCCACGTCTTTGCTATTGTAAGCAGTGCTGCAATGAACATTTGCATGCATGTGTCCTTATAGCAGACTGATTTATAGTCCTTTGGATATATACCCAGTAATGGGATTGCTAGATCAAATGGAATTTCTATTTCTAGGTCCTTGAGGAATCGCCACACTGTCTTCCACAATGGTTGAACTAATTTACACTCCCACCAGCAGTGTAAAAGTGTTCCTTTTTCTCCACATCCTCTCCAGCATCTGTTGTCTCCAGATTTTTTAATGATCGCCGTTCTAACTGGCATGAGATGGTATCTCAATGTAGTTTTGATTTGCATTTCTCTAATGACCAGAAAAAAACACCTTAAATTTCATATGGAACCAAAAGAGAGCCCGTATAGCCAAGTCAATTCTAAGCAAAAAGAACACAGCAGGAGGCATCACACTACCGCCCGTCAAACTATACTACAAGGCTACAGTAATCAAAACAGCATGGTACTGGTACCAAAACGGAGATATAGACCAATGGAACAGAACAGAGGCATCGGAGGCAACACAACATACCTACTACCATACAATCTTTGATAAACCTGACAAAACAAGCAATGGGGAAAGGACTACCTGTTTAATAAATGGTGTTGGGAAAACTGGCTAGCCATGTGCAGAAAGCAGAAACTGGACACCTTCCTGACACCTTACACTAAAATTAACTCCAGATGGATTAAAGATTTAAACATAAGACCTGGCACCATAAAAACCCTGGAAGAAAATCTAGGCAAAACCATTCAGGACATAGGAGTAGGCAAGGACTTCATGAGCTAAACACCAAAAGCATTGGCAACAAAAGCCAAAATAGACGAATGGGACCTAATCAAACTCCACAGCTTCTGCACAGCAAAAGAAACAGTCATTAGGGTAAATCGGCAACCAACAGAATGGGAAGTGTTTGTTGTTTTAAGCCACAAGTTATAGGATGGTTTGTTAAGCAGCAATAACTAACTGACACATATGCCCAATCTTCACTTCTCTAGTTTCAAAATACTGCCCACACTCAGTTCATTTCAATAACTGCTAATATACAGTTATGTCATTATCCTGCCAATTTTATGGCACATTATTATTATTACTACTATTAATTTTACTTTAAGTTCTGGAATACATGTGCAGTACACGCAGGTGTGTTTATATAGGTATACATGTGCCATGGTGGTTTACTGCAGCCATCAACCTGTCATCTAGGTTTTAAGCCCTGCATGCATTAGGTATTTGTTCTAATGCTCTCCCTCCCCTTGTCCCCCACCCCCTGACAGGCCCCAGTGTTTGATGCTCCCCTCCCTGTGTCCATGTACTCTCATTGTTCAACTCCCGCTTATGAGTGAGAACATGTAGTGCTTGATTTTGTGTTCCTGTACAGCACATTATTATTATTATTATTTTAAAAAGCAGAGTTCTTATGATATAATTCACATGCTGCAAAATTCACCCATTTAAAGTATACAATTCAGTGGCTTTTAGTTTATTCACAGAGATGTATGTCCATCACCATGATTGAATTTTGACCATTTTTACTCCTTCCTCCCCTTATTAAAAACCTCACACCTCATAGCCATCACTCTCAAACTCCACCCCATCCCCAGCAATAGATATGCACAAATTTGTCACTGTGAGTTTGCCTATTCTGGACATTCCATATGAATAGAATCATGCAATATGTGGCCTTTTGCATCTGGCTTCTTTCACAAGATCTGTTCATGTTGTCCATGTATCAGTACTTCACTTCTTTTTATTGCCAAATAATATTCTGTTATATAGGTATGCCATATTTTATTTGTCTACTCATCAGTTTACTAATATATGGGTTGTTTTCACTTTTTTGTTATTATGAATAATTCCGATATGAGCATTTATGTACAAGTTGTTTGCATAAATAATACTTCAGTTCTGTTCGGTATATATCAAGGAGTGGAATTGCTGAGTCATAGGGTAACTCTACGTTACACTTTGCGAGGAACTGCCAGACTCTTTTCCATAGTGGTTGCACCATATTACATTTTCACCAACGGTGTATGGGGTTTACAATTTCTCCACATTCTTGCTAACACTTGTTATTATCTAGCCATCCAACTGAATGTAAAATGGTGTCTCCTAATTTTGATTTGCATTTCCCTAATGACTAATGATGATGAGTATCTTTTCATTGGCTTATAGGCCATTTTCATTTCTTCTTTGTAGAAATGTCTATTCAAATCCTTTGCACATTTTTAATTGTGTTATTTGTGTGTGTGTGTGTTTCAGACTAACATTTTCTTCATCACTCATGTGGCCCTTACTAGTTACTGCCTGGTGTTGATAGTATTTTTTTTCATGTGTGGGCAACTTATTTTCTTAGTCAGACAGAAAACTCTTTGAGGGCAAGGACTGTCTTATACTTATTGTTTTCCTCACTGCAGCTAGTGATAAAAACATCACCACTACTCAGAGCTACCACTTATTGAACCCTTAATATATTCTAGGTACAGCGCCAAACATCTGACATATATTATCTTCTCATTTGATATTCATAGCAAGTATATAAGGTTGTTATCATCTCCATTCGACAGATTAGGCAATTGAGTCAGGCAGAGGTTAAGACATATGCTCAAGATCACATGGCAAGTGGCATAGAGGGGACTCAAAGCCAGGTAAATCTGACTCCTAAACTTGTTCTTTTAACCATGAAAGCCATTGCTTCAGTATTTGCTGTATGCTAGTATGATGTGTGTCTCCTATGCACACAGTGGGCTCACAATAAGTACTTTTGATTAATTAGCCTGTAAAATGCAGATAATAAATTCTGCCTTTATCTGATAAAGTAAGTCCCACAAAAGTACTTGGAAAATCCCCAATGTTTTATAAATATGAGACATTTTTTGGAATATTTGCTTATGGGTTGTACAAATGAGTGAAAATATATGGTGGTAATGCTGACATTCACAAGTTGACTGTCACATGATGCTATTGCCAAGTGTCATACTGGAAAAGTTCCAGCCTTTCCTAACGACTACATTTTCTCTGAGACACTAAAATCTGGAATTGAAGAATTCTCCAGAGGCTAACATCTACGTAGACCCTTCGTGCCACCTTGCTGAAAAGAGTTTCGTCTACAATTCTCATTGGCTTTTTCCCCATTTGTGAAGCTTCTATCAACAACATCTCTCCCATCTCCATTTCTCACTCTTTCTGTGGATGCAGCTCGGCCTACCAGACATCTAACCATTCTAATAGCTCCTCAGTTGCTACGGGGGTTCTTTGGAATAAGTCAAGCTGTTGGAAGCTTTGTCTGGGCAAGGTGTGTAGCTGACATCTAAAGGAACTATTCCCTGATGTCGGGCACTTATCCCAACAGAAAAGGAAGAGCTGCCAAACCTGGATGCAGTGTGCAGTGGCGTGTTTTCAAAGCTTGCTGAATTTTGAATAGCAAATCTGACCATGCATACAAAGAAAGACGATTTAATATTCTGACTACTTCTTCCCTCCCGTAATACCATCTGCAGCGGAGACACAGTAGCCCTCCTCCTTTTCATTAAAACCAAGACTAATGTCTCACTAAAGTAAAAGATCCTCATCTCTTGTCCCAGAATACTGTGTGCTCCCTACCCAAGGCAAGAATGGAAGGAAAGTGCAGACCATTTAGCAAGCATGTTTATATTCAGGGAAGTGTGCAGAAACAGAAGAGGGCTGCAAGTGAATCTGCTAGGGGTAGATAAGAGCCGCAGGTCACCAGCACCACATGTGACCTGCTTGCGATATAAGCCATGTGCTTTATGCCGTAATTCTTGTTTTACAAGGCAATAAAGCAGGGGGTGCCAGGAGACAAAAAGTGCTTTTCAGCGAGAGTGTATTTTGGTCACGTTGTCTGCCCTTTTCTTTTCTCTTCATAAATTCGGCATGACTGGTTTAGTCAATTGGAAGTTTTGTGTATTGTTTGACTTATATATGCACGGTGCCTAGGTTCTGTCTCATTATGCTTATGTTAGCACAAATTACTGCATGTGAGGCTCCATCACCTAGAGAGGGACACAGGAAAGGCAGCATGTCACAGAAAAAAGAAAATGAAGCTAGGTGTTTACCCCTGCTGTACACCTCACTAAAATAGTATCAACGATGATGACTGATTGTCTTCACATCACATTTAATGTTTTTAAAAGATTTTTTCTGTGTTTAAGAGCACAGTGTTTTGAGTCAGATAATTTTAAGATCATACCCTAGCTTTGCCACTTACTAGCTGTTTGGCCTTTGGCAATTATTTAGCCTCTCTGGGCACTGCTTCCCTCATCTGTAAAATGGTAGTTTGATTCCTAAAACGATGCTATTAACTGCTAACCATATTGCTTCATTATGCCCTATGCAAGAGGGTACTGGATTTTTTGGTTAAGATTAAATAAGATACCGTATGAACAACATTTGATACAATGCTTGGCACATGGTATTTCGTAAAAGCTTTCATTATTTTTTTCTGGGATTACCAATACCTGGAGAGAGTATACGGACTGTGCCGAATAAGAGTAGGAGAAGGGATTCTGAATGGAAAGGGAAATCTGGGGAGAGATGGGGAGCAGTGAAGTCTCGGTAAATACCATAAACTTTGACACTTTCACCTATTACCAGCTCTGTGACCTTGACTTGTCACAGCCTCGGTATTGAGCCTCAGTTTCCTCCTAAGTAAAATGGAGCTAATAATAACACTATTTTCATGAGGATTAAATGACATATAAAACACTGAGCATGGGCCAGGTGCAGTGGCTCACGCCTGTAATGCCAGCACTTTGGGAGATCATGGCGGGTGGATCACTTGAGGTCAGGGATTAAAGACCAGCCTGGCCAACATGGTGAAACCCCGTCTCTACTAAAATTACACAAAATTAGCTGGGCGTGGTGGTGGGTGCCTGTAATCCCAGCTACTTCAGAGGCTGAGGCAAGAAAAATCTCTTGAATCCAGGAGGCAGAGGTTGTAGTGAGCTGAGATCATGCTGTTGCACTCCAACCTGGGCAACAAGAGCAAACTCCTTCTGGAAAAATAAATAAGTAAATAAATAAATAAAATAAAAATAAAACACTGAGCACAGTGTTTGACAGAGAGGAAATGCTTAATAAATATGAACTGCTTTTATTCAAAATTATTTTCCCCTTGAAATTTGACACCCCAAGTTAGGAGCACAACAGCTAGGTGGATGCCAAGATATTGAGCTGTAGAGCATGTATAAGGCCACTGCCGAGTTCAAAGAGCCTGGAGAGGAAGAGGCCAATCTGTAAGATTCATCTACCCCAAGCCGATCAGGACCCACCTCCAGCATGTTGTCTAGGGCAACATAACTTTTGATGAGTCCTGGGTCCATGACCCATGCATGACATTTTGGATAGCATTTGGCAGGTCTGAGCCTATTTATAAACACTGTTTATTCAGACATTTTAGTCACTTGGAAAGCCTCCTGAATCACATGGGACCAAACTCAAGGCCTTTGTAGAAAGGGGCAGAAACTTAGTCATTTTTGTTGATCTACCAAGCCAGCCGTTTTGCAAAGCGTTTTGAATATCTTGGAGAATCTGATGAAGGCCAGTCCCTCTTTCCCCAAAGAATGCACATAAGCCCTAATCCCCCACTTCCCTACACAGTTTAGTGCACAATTTTGGAGAGTTCAAAGTCTCCATAAAGTCTACTATGGACCCCATAGGGGTTCATGGACCTCAGGATAAGAATCCCTGTATTAATGGAGGAGGATCTTTTTTTATTGTTATTATGGGATTTTGGCCATACAGCCCATCACTCCTGGCTTCAAGACAGCTGAACAGTAAATTCATAGACAGAAATATTTCAATTTAATTATGGTTTGGTTTTTCTTTTCCAGAAAGAAATACATGAGGATGCACCAAAGAAGTTTGGTTTCAAGAGTCAAAATAAAAAGACTCATTTACACAAAGTGGGTTGTGGGGATACTTATTTTGATTTGGTCTCATTGGTGCCGTGCTGGCATAAACTGCCCGAGGGAGACTTAATCAAATTCTGGGAAACTGGCTTGTCGAAATATATGTTTTTAATACTTACCTGATATATGGGGATGAAATTTGCAATTAGCAATCTCTCTCTAAACATACGCACTTTCTTCTTCCCTAAAGAAGATAAAAGTCCTAATATAAGTTGTTGCAGATATTCTGACAGTTCTAGTATTTTGGCACATAAATGGATCTGTGAAAAAAATATATTCCTTTTCTTGTTATTAAATCAAAATTTCAATGTGTCCTACTTGCTACTGCTGAATGGTGCATTAGCCATACAGATGTTGATGCATAATCAATGAACTCTTTTAAAATGCCAGTGTTCCCCATAGCAGAATCATCATTCATTGAGTAAGGTGGGAGGAAGACCTGAGCCAAGAGAAACAGGTTCATTCTTGAAGAACCAGAACACTGGTCTTCAGAGTTTGGGAAAACTTGTGTCAGAGAACCCCTATATAGAAGGTCAATAGAACACGGACCATAACTAAAAGATGTTGTACTGGCCTCATGTTTTGCTAACCTCTGTGTGTTTTGTCACATGATCTGCTTGTAGAGCCCTTAAAATGAGCTAATAAAACATTTAAGTGTAGGTAGTTATGTGGAACCCCCAAAAGGGGGGAAGCTGAGGAGGTTATGGCCCCTTACATAACCGCAGTTATGGGAGAGTGGAGGAGATAGCAACTATGGGAGGAGATGAGAGAAAGCTGAGAGTTTGTAGCCTGCAGCAAAGAAAAGAACATGAAGAATGTCTTGGAATCGAGAAGGGTCTCTTGTAGTCTATCATTCAGCCTGGAGATAAACATCATATATGAAATTATCTGAGAAAGAAGGATCCCAACAGAATTCTGTCTGGATTTTCTTCTCAGATCACAAATACTCCCAAAGGTTGCAAATAGAAATAAAGGTGATTTGGTGGATTAGACAGCTTAAACATTTTCTGACTATAAAACACCCGTTGTTGGATAAAATATTTCATTTTAAAATGCATAGTTGAGTATACAATTAAGAAACAGAAATTCCCAAAAGTCAGAGACCCCCAAAAAGACTGAGAACTGAGTGGAAAGCACATGGGTTAAATGTGAGGCTTGTCTGGCATGGGAGGATGTTAGTGTCAGTAACCCAAGAGCCTGAGTTTACCATACCCAAGTATACTATATATAAGTACAGGAGATTTATTGAGTGACTTATATGACATGATGTAGCTGCTGTCATGGATGTGGTGAACAGGAAACACTTCTCCACTGCTGGTGGGAATGTAAACTAGTACAGCTGCTATAGAAAACAGTGTGGAGATTCCTTAAAGAAATAAAAGAAGAACTACCATTTGATCTAGCAATCCCACTACTGGGTACCTACCCAGAGGAAAATAAGTCATTATTCAAAAAAGATACTTGCATCTGCATGTTTATAGCAGCAGACTTCACAATTGCAAAATCATGGAACCAACCCAAACGCCCATCAAAATGGGTGCACCAAAATCTCACAAATCACCACAAGGAACTTACTCATGTAACCAAGTATCACCTGTACCCCAATAATCTATGAGAAAAAAATAACAAACTAAAACAAAAAGAGATAGAATTGAGGCCCCCACATAAAACTAGAACCATCAAAAGGATACATTCTTGTAGCTCCTTGGAGAAATGGCTGAGTACAGGTCTGGGGCAAGGGAAAAAATACCAGGTGAGCCTGGGATATTTTATTGTGTTAAGAAGATATTACATGCAAAAAGACTAGGAGGATATGGCAAACAAAACAAAACAAAACATAAGAACTGACTCAAATGGACTCCCACTGGCCAGTCTGAGGACAAGTTTAGCATCATTTACAGAGGAAAAGATACTGTTACAGTGCAGAGGTCTGGAGGACTACCTTAACCGAGTGGTCAAATTATCATTGCCGACAATGGAACAAACTGATATGTGTCTTTAGATGTGACGTAATGGGAGAAACACAGAAAAAGTCTTCAAAGAAGTTAGTGTAAATATGTTCAAAGAACCAAAGTGAATCATGTTTAAAGAAGTAAGGTACAATAGCAATTTCTCATCAAAGAGATCTGGGGCTGTGGGGAGTGCGATCCCAGGAGTGTTCTTCTTAGCTGTCTGTTTCTTGGATTCTCTCTGTCAATCTTGTGACTGGCCTGCCTTCTTGCTCATTGCTGCATTTGACCCCTGAACAACACAGGTTGGAATTGCACAGGTCTACTTATACACAGAATATTTTCCACAAGTATATTGGAAAGTTTTTGGAGACTGGCCACAATTTGGAAAACTTGTAGATGAACTGCAACACAGAATTTTTTCAACAAGTATATTGGAAAGTTTTTGGAGATTGGCCACAATTTGGAAAACTTGTAGATGAACTGAATAGCCTAGAAATATTGAGAAAATTAAGACAAAGTTAGGCATGTAATGAATGCACAAAAGATGTGCAAATACTGATCTATGTGTTAATCAACTGTTTTTGTTTTCGGGAAGACTTCCAGTCAACAATAGGCAACTGGTAGTTAAGATTTTGGGGAGTCAAAAGTTGTAACTGTATTTTTTTTTTTTTTTTGAGACCGAGTTTCGCTCTTGTTACCCAGGCTGGAGTGCAATGGCGCGATCTCGGCTCACCGCAACCTCCGCCTCCTGGGTTCAGGCAATTCTCCTGCCTCCGCCTCCTGAGTAGCTGGAATTATAGGCATGTGCCACCATGCCCAGCTAATTTTTTTGTATTTTTAGTAGAGATGGGGTTTCACCATGGTGACCAGGATGGTCTCGATTTCTTGACCTCGTGATCCACCAGCCTCGGCCTCCCAAAGTGCTGGGATTACAGGCGTGAGCCACCGCGCCCGGCCGTAACTGTATTTTTGACTGTGTGGGAGTCAGTACCTGTAACCCTTGCCTGGTTCAAGGGTCAGCCGTATTTGTCTCATGAAGCTACCAGCCTTTCTTTTTCTTTCTTTTTTTTTTTTTTTGAGAGTCTTGCTCTGTCACTCAGGTTGGAGTGTAGTGGCACGTTCTCAGCTCACCACAACCTCTGCCTCCCGGGTTCAAGTGATTCTCTTGTCTCAGCCTCCTGGGTAGCTGGGACTACAGGCACGCACCACCACACTCAGCTAATTTTTGTATTTTTAGTAGAGATGGGGTTTCACTTTGTTGGCCAGGCTAGTCTCAAACTGCTGACCTCAGGTGATTCACCCGCCTCGGCCTCCCAAAGTGCTTCTACCAGCCTTTCTTAATTGCTTGCCACCAAAATCTCCTTTTCTTTTTTTTCCCATTGATAACAATTTCCAGTTTCTTTTTTTTCCTTTTTAGTTGACATATAATACTTCTATATAAGATACAGAATGATATTTTGATATATGTATATAATGTATAACTGTAACCACCCAATGGGTTCACCTTGCCTGCTGTCTAGACAGAGCCAATTTATCAAGACAGGGGAATTGCAATGGAGGGAGAGTAATTCACGAAGAGCTGGCTGTGCAGGAGACGCGAGTTTTATTATTACTCAAATCAGTCTCCCTAAGTATTCAGGGATCAGTGTTTTTAAAGATAATTTGGTGGATAGAGGCTTGGGAAGTGGGGAGTGCTGAATGGTCAGGTTGGAGATGGAATCACGGTGGGGGGCGGGGTGAAGTGAATTTTTCGTGCTGTTTTATGTTCCTGGGTGGGATGGCAGACCTGGTTGAACCAGATCATGGGTCTGGGTGGTATTAGCTGATCCATCCAGTGCAGGATCTGCAAAATATCTTAAGCTCTGATCTTAGGTTTCACAATAGTGATGTTATCCCCAGGAGCAAGGCTGCATGCCCCCTAAACTGTAATTTCTAGTCTTGTAGCTAATTTGTTAGTCCTGCAAAGGCAGACTGGTCCCCAGGCAAGAAGGGAGTTTTTTCAGGAAAAAGCTGTTATCAGTTTTGTTTCAGAGTCAAACCATGAACTGAATTCCTTCCCAAAGTTAGTTTGGCCTATGCCCAGAAATGAACAAGGACAGTTTAAAGGCTAGAGGCAAGATGGAGTTGGTTAGGTCTGATTTCCTTCACTGTCATAATTTCCTCAGTTATAATTTTGCAAGGCCAGTTTCATAATGATTAAATCAGGATAATTATCATATCTATCACCTCAAACATTGATCATTTCTTTGCTGTGAACATTCAAAATCCATTGTTTTTGGCAAGGCCTTAGGCATGATCTTCCCATGTACTCTTTTAAATAAAGTCCATCATTTCAGGCAGAGCTGTGGAGTTCTCCATCCTGCCTCTCCTCCTGGGCAGTACTTCTGCACCACTGCTGGACTGTCAGGCGAGGTGGTCACACCACTGCACTGGAACTGAGGTCAGAGGCAGTGGACTGCTTCTTCTGGAGAGGCACTTCTGCTTCACTGGGGATGGTGGGAGCCCCTGGTTTTCTCAGCTTGCCTGTCCCATCATATAACCTCTATCCTCTGAATGAGCTAGGGTAGAGGCAACTGGGTACCATTCTTCTAGGCCTATCACCCCTCAGGGAGAGCCCTTGCCCTACTAGTGGGAACTGGATGGGGAAAGGGAAGTTCCTGTCCCCTTAGACTTGTTTACCAGGGATAGAACTTTTGCAACATAGGGCTAGGGAAGATGAGAGACACCAGCAGCCTGCTCCTCTCAGGTTAGAACTGTGTAGCCCTGGACTAGTTGTGGGGAAGGGGAACACCTGTCTTCACAGCCACTCATACCCAGAGTTAAGATTTCATTGCAAAGATCTTGTTAGGTGGAGCATAGAGCAGATAGTAGCTCAAATACCACAAACTCTCACTGTACTTGTTAAGATTTAGTACATTTTCTTGGATAAATGTTTCTTCATTTGCTATATGTTCTTAGGACAATTTCCAGAAATTCTACATGTTTTATAAAAAGAATTTTCAGCAATTAAATTGTTGTTTTACCGCAGAAGACTTTGTTGAACTCCTCGCACCACCATTCCAGAAGTCCTGCCTGTCCATGGGCCATTTCTTATGTATAAGGAAGAATGATTCGGTGGATACAACCAAGATCTCAGAGGGTGGAGCCAAAAGCTAAGGAGAATAATTACCAGAGAGCAGGACTAGGCCCTGGTGAAAGAACTAGTGAGGGATTTCAGAATTGCTATGGACTGGTCTGTGTCTCCTGTTCCCTTCCTTTGTGAATGGAAGTGTCCACTGTAATTATTAAGTTTGTAACTCACCATTGTATGTTGGGCATGTGGGAGAACGCAATTTGTTTCTTTATTTCATAGGTTCTCAGATCTAGAGGCGCTGTACTCAAGGAATTTCAGTTGAGGAGCCTCATCTCCACCTAGACCTGATTAAGCTGATGAAATCTTGGTCCTCAAATCTAATCCTGATGTTAAATTAGGCTGAGACTTAGGGGAAGATGAATGTATTTTGCATGTATGAGAAATGTGAATAATTTATGGCTAGAGAGGAGAATGTGGCAGACTTAAAATGGCTGCAAATTCCTTGTTACTCCTCCCATCGAATCTGGACTGGCTTCAGTCACTTGCTTGACTAATAGAATACAGTATATGTGATATTGTAGAATTTTAGTCACAAGGTCAGAAGAAACCTTGATCTTCTGCCTGGGACTTTTTGAATACATCTACCATGCTGTGAGGAAGTCCAAATAACCACATGGAGAGTCACACAGAGAGAGAACTTGAGATCTCCAGCTCGTAGCCCTAGCTGAGCTCCTAGCTGATACTCAGTACCAATTTGCCCGTAATGAGAATAATTCATTCTGGAAGTGGATACTCCAGTTCCAGCAGAGGCATCAGGTGATGCTGTGTAGAGCAGAAACGAGCCATCCAAACCCAAACTGCAGACTCCTGAGCAAAAGTAAGTTATTACTGTTTGAGCTACTGTTTTAGAGTGGTTTGTTATGCAGCATAAATAACCATAACATTCCTTAACCTAGCAATTCCGCATCTATCTGTCTACCCTGGATAAACTCTTGTGAATAAAAAATGTGAATGAGGATGTTTATGCAGCACTTTATATAAAAGTGAAAAAGTTGTAACAATGTGCTATCCCTCAGTTGCGGAATGGATAAATACACTGTGGCTTATTCATACAGTAGTTAAAATAAATGAGCAAGATCTATCTGTGTCTATATATAGTCTAAAAAATATTGTTAAACAATAGCAATTTATAAGATACATGCAGTAGATTCCATTTATATACATTCAAAAATATACAGAATGATGCGTGCATTATTTATGACCCTACATTATTATGGTAAATGTATAAAACCAAACAGCTGATTAATAAACATCAAATTCAGGAAAATGTTTCTCTCTGGGGAGGAGAGAAGGAGGGAGAAAGGATAAAAGTAGGGCTTTAGCTGTAGTAGTAATGTTTCTTTTGTTCTTCCTTTTTATAGAGCTCCATAAGACAGTGTTTACATCTGTTTTATCTTAGTGATAGGCACAAAGGAGTCTGCTATATTATTTTCTAATTTGTATTCTTAGTCATATTTTACAAATTTTAATGAAAAAAGCAAAGAGAGGAAAGGCATAGATTTGCACTCACTAATCACTACAATATACAGCAGGCCATCAAATAATATTCCTTCTTTATAACACTGATAAAAGAAATCTATTTCTGGCTGGGGCCACTGGGGATGTGGAGTTTGCATGTTCTCCCAGAGTCTGTGTGGGTTTTCTCCATGTCCTTCTGTCTCCTCCCACAGCCTAAAGCTGTGCACATGAGGTTCATTGGCGTGTCCACCTGGTCCCAGTGTGAATGAATGTGGCTGTGTGTGTGATGGGTTGGCGTCCTCTCCAGGGCTGGTTCCCGCTTGGCATCCTGAGCTGCTGGGAGAGGCTCCAGTCACCACAGCCCTGAACTGGAATGAACAGGTAAATAATTCTCTTATTAAGATGTCTTAAATGCATGTATAGCTCAGATTTATTTCCATGTTTACTATTAGATGTGTTTTGGGTCTTTTGTTTGGGTCTTTATTTTGAAGTTTGGTGACTTTTTGACCGTAAATATGCCATAACTCTTGTTTATATCAATTAACTTGTGGTAAAACTGGTTTCCTTATAAGTCATTTTGCCTAAAGTTAGTTTCTAAGAACCATTGAGGACGTTAAGTGAATTCTTATCATACTACCTTCATTTTTTTGGTCGTAATCAACAGTAAATATTTTATTTTATTTATTTATTAGATGGAGTCTCACTCCGTCACCCAGGCTGGAGGGCAGTGGTGTGGTCTCAGCTACTGCAACCTCCGCCTCCCTGGTTCAAGCTATTCTTCTGCCTCAGCCTCCCAAGTAGCTGGGACTACAGGTATGCACAAAAAAAGCCTGGCTAGTTTTTGTATTTTTAGTAGAGATGTGGTTTCGCCCTGTTGGCCAAGCTGGTCTTGCACTCCTAACCTCAGGTGATCCATTCGCCTTGGCTTACCAAAGTGCTGGGATTACAGGCATGAACCATTACACTTGGCCAGCAGCAAAGATTGTAAAATCAACTTTACTAAAATATTATTTTAGTAAAGTTAATTTTTTGGTCTAGGTTAGCTTTTTGTCTGGCTTCTATTGTTCAGCATTACGCTTTTGGAATTAATACATGTTAATAAATATATCAGTAGTATGTCCCTTTGTATTGCTGAATAGTATCTCATTGTATGGATACAACCCAATTTTTAAATTTACCTCTTGTTGGAAATACAGATTGTTTCCTGCTTTGGCCATTATAAATAAAGTTACTATGAACATTCACATACAAGTTTTTTTGTGGACATAGGTTTCCATTTCTTTTGAGTAAATAGCCAGGAGTAGAATTTCTGAGACATATGGTAAATGTATGTTTGACTTTGCCGGATGCTACCAAACTGTTTTCCAAGGTGCTTATACCATTTTACATTTCAGGAGCAATGTATGAGAGTTCCAGTTGATCTGCATGCTCACCAACACTTGGTATTATCACTCTTTTTAATGTTAGCCATTCAAGTGGGTGAGTAGTGGTATCTCATTGTGGTATAATTTGCATTTTGCTAGTGATCAATAATATTGAGTATCTTTTCCATGTCTATATTGGTCATTCCTATGTGTTATTTTATGAAATGTTTGTTTGAATTATTATCCATTTAAAAATATTAAGTAGTTTGCCATCTTATTATTGAGTTGCAAGAGTTCTTTATGTGTTCTGGATAGAAGTCCTGTGTCAGGTATTTGGATTGTGAAAAACATTTTGAATTAAATTTTGTGTATTATGTGAGGTAAGGGTGGAGGTTCATTTTATGTCATACGGATAGTCAATTGTTCCAGCACTTAGCTGGACTGTGCCTGGAATCTGCTCTATTTTGGGCTTCTTACTATGTGAAATAATAAATGTTATTAATTTATGCAAAAAATCTGCACATATTAATTCCTATGTCCAACCTCCCTGTTTTCCATCTAACATTTCTACTCAGAGCAACAGGAGAAGGCATGGGGGAAATTACCCAAGTGTATAAGGCTCTGCAACTACACACACACACACACACACACACACACACACACACAGGGAGAGAGAAAGACACACACACACGCACGCACACACACCCCACAGAGATTGATTTTCTCATTCTTATCTACCCAAGAGCAATGACATACGTCATCATCATAGTTCACAGCAACCAGTGGCAAAATTAGTTTAAATCCAAAATAAAATCCCCAATACACCTTTCTCCCTTCCTTTAGCACTGGCACATTTTACCCTGCTGACTCTGATTCCTTTTCTAATTCTGTGACCTAAGCCTTTATCATCTCCCGCTAGGTGTACCATAACCACCTTCCTGGCCTTTTATCCCCCAAATCCATCCTGAGAGACTACTTTTCTTTTTCAGTACTGTTTTCCCTAAATTGTTCCTAAGCTCAGACCTCCACAATGTCTTGTTCTCTGACCGCATCAGGTCTAGACTCTTCGGCCTGGCTCTCAAGACCCCACCGCTTCTATCTTCCCAATAGGCTGGCATCCTCACTTTTCCATAGACAGCCTCTATTCATTCCTGCCCCTGTGCTTTGCATTCATGCCATTCTCCTCTATAAAGCCTTCTGTGAGCTCTCTAGCCTCATCACCTTTTTTTAAATTGTGAATTCCTGCCACATACGCCAGCCAGCCCCTGTCATCTCTAATATTATTTACTGTTATTGAATATGTACATCTTGTCTCCCCAACCGGGATAGTGGCTATGTGAGTGTAAGGACTCTATCTCATATTCTTCTCTCTCCTGCAATGCTGATCACATAAAAGCTTTTTCTGGATTATTTTAGGACTTTTTACTTTTAGAGTTGCCTTTCCATCTCTGCAGTTGGCTTTGGTAGCTTTGTGCTCCTGGAAGGAGGAAAGATTTCTATGGGAGGAACACTATGGCAACTCCACCCTCAACTTCTTGATTATCTCCACAGGTTTGGAGGTGGATGGGAAGCCAATATTCTCTAATTCCAGGCTAGTAGTGAACTAGGAAGCAAGAGACGGATAGCTGGAGAGTATTCTTTCTCAGACATCGGGAAACGGCAAGCAACTGACCCCTGATTTGACCCTTGATTGCCCCATCAAAGACAAGGACCACTCTCTCCAAAGGAGCTGCAGTCACTGCTGTTCCCTAGCTTTAACCAAGTGAAGGGAGAAACTTAATTGTAAATATATTTTTAGAAATGATTATTTTAAAAGTGCACATAGGAAATACATAAGGAGAAAAGTATACAAGAAAGCGCACTTTTATTTTCCATTTTCTATCCCCATTGCCAATGAAAGAGGCTCTCCCTACACTCTCACCTTGTAGTTGAGCTATTAAGGAAAGGATTCTGCTGGCGGTTCCCAGTACCTCTCTATAGAGCTGGGGAGAGAGTAGTAATTCCTCACATATAACCCCATGCACATACATACACATACAATCAGTCTCCTTGGCTTTGTCTTTTCTTACCCTTTTTCAAAAAAATTCCAATCTGAATGCCATCAGTGATTTGATCTGTCTATCTCTCAGAAGGACTGACCCTTGGGTTTCATTCTTGCTGGCGAAGAATTTTAGCTGTTCAATAGCATAACATCTGTGCCTGGGGACCATGAATCACTCATGATTTTCAGTAATCTTTATAACAAACTTCCAATGGCATTAAATTCAGTTTTTACATGTATGAAGTCTCATCCTGTGGGGGAAAAAAAAGGCTGTAAATACAAAGCTTTCAAATGAAAGTAGTGATTAGTAATTGACTGTCATCCACTTTGTTTTGCTCTGTGGATTACTTCAGCTAGAATTCCTGGTGCTGCAGAAACCTAGTTGAGAAAATAACAATCCTTTATGAGCAATTTTAGGTTTTCTTACCCTTTTGCAATCTTCTGCTTTTATTTGTTTTCCATTAGCACATGCTCAAGTGTAGCTTAAAGAAAGAGCACTAAGCTGAAAGTGGGAGATTGAAAATCTCCTCTGCCATTTTCTTACTCTGTGACTATGGGAAGGTTATTTTCTTCTCTGCCTCAGTTTCCTGATCTGTAAAAGGAGGGGCTTAAAAAGGATAGCCTTGAAGGGCCCCTCCAGTTTTGACATTTTGCCGCTGCATTCAAATATGCCATTTTGAGGGACATTTTAAAAACAATAAATGGAATGTGTAACACCTGCATTAGCTGTTTCTTTTTTCTTCTTCCTTTTCTCTCAGTAATAAGCCTCAGAGGTGGGATTTCAAAATTAGAATTTCCTACAGGCTGTAGCCATAATGATAGAACAGGAGTACTATTAGAGTTAATATTCTTATCTGTATATATCTAGAGAAGCAAAAAACGTTTGAAGATCTCTTCGCTGTTTCTCTCTGGGTTCTTTATCCAGTGGTGTTTATGTAACTAATGTGTCTTAGCAGTAAGAAAAGTGGAACTGCCACGAGTGAAAGAAAATAAAGCCCCTCCTTTTCTCTTTGTCCCAGCCTGTCTTCGTGATTGTTTCTCGGCTAACCACCTGTGTTTTACTGATCAAGGAGATCAGCATATATCATCGGCACTTATTCACTGCTAATAGCCTTCCCTCTCCTGTCAGGGCTGTCACAGTTGATTTATATTTATGTATGTATGTATGTTTCTGTGAGTTCCATCAGGTTTAACAGCTGAAAATCAAGCTTATTAAGAAGGGCCCTAAGTATTTCAGAGTGAGCTAGTTTTCCAAGGCCAGGCTTAGGTACAGAATCTGGTGAAAGGGAATCTAGACATGGATCAAATAAGAACCTGGAGCTTTATTCCCAGAAATTTGGGTGGAGAAAGGGAGCTAAACAGTAAATAGGATACCTCAAGGGATGGGCTGTGTGTTTAGCTTGGCAAAAGTACCTGATGACCTCATGTACTTCTTCCAAGTCCACACAGCTGCTTTAATATACTGCCATGTGCACAAAAGCAGCTCAAGAATGGCGAGAGTTTTTAAATACATTCATCGCTTCATTCATTTTTGCAAGTAGCACTCTGGGCTGTGTTGCTTTTTATGAAGATCGGACAAAGAAAACTCTTAAAATTGTTTCCTGGTATATTTGTCTGCTCTGTTTCAGTCTCTTCTGCAATTCCCTACTCATCTCTTCAATTTTGTTAATATTGGGGTGCCCCGAGGCTTAATCCTTGAACTTCTTTTCTTCTCTAGCTACACCTAATTCCTTTTGTAATTTCATCTAGTGTTATGCATTTAAATATCATTGATATGCTAACAACTCTCAAACCTATGTCTCTAGTATGGACCGCTCCTCTAAACTCCAGGATTATGGATCTAGTTGCCTACTTGCCATTTGCACTAGAATTGGTAGTCTATGCCTCAAACTTAACATGCTAAAAACCTGAAGTATTTCTCAAATCTGTACATCTTATAGTCTTCCCCATCTCAGGTAGTGGCTCCCCCTCCTTCCAATTGCTCAGGCTGAGAACTTTGAAGTTGTTTTTGACTTCTCTCTCTCTTACACCTCACAACCAATCCATCAGGAAATTCTGTTGGCTCCATGTTCAAAATATATCCTGCATTTGACAACTTTTGCCGTCTACTGCTATTGCCCCAAAGCTACCATCATCGCTCCCTTGGTTTATTGCAGTAGCCTCCTCACTGGTGTTCTTGTTTCCTCTGCTTTCCCCTGTAACACTGTATTCTTTTTTTCTTTTGTTCTTTTTCCCCCTCAGACAGAGTCTCGCTCTGTCATGCAGTGGCGTGATCTTGGCTCACTGCAACCTCTGCCTGCTGGGTTCAAGCGATTCTCCTGCCTCAGCTTCACAAGTATTTGGGACTATAGGCACGTGCCACCACGCGGGGCTAATGTTTCATATTTTTAGTAGAAATGGGGTTTCACCATGTTGGCCAGGCTGGTTGCCGACTCTTGGCCTCAAGCGATCCACCTGCCTAGGCCTCCCAAAGTGTTGGGATTACAGGCGTGAGCTACTGTGCCTGGCCAACACTGTATTCTCAATGCAGTTTTCACAGTAGTGGAATTATTTTAATGGTAGGCCAGAGCATGTTACTTCTCTGCTCAAAGCCCCACCCCCTGCCCACAAGTTTCATTTAACTTTGAGTATAACCCAAAGTTCTTCAGGGTCCATAAGGCCTGATATAATCTGCTTCCTCCCTTCCAGTTAACTCTCTGATTTTATCTCTTAATAATGTCCCGCTCACTCTGCTCCAGCAACCCTGGCCTCCTTTATGTTCCTCAGACACACCGGGCACATTCTCGTCTCAGAGGCTTTGTATTTGCTCTTCCCTGTGCCGGAATGCCCTTCCCCTGTTAGCATGGCTCATTGTCTCATCTTCTTTAGCTCTAGTCTCTGCCTTAGAGTTTACATAGCACTTGCCACAATCTACATATATATTAATTATATACCAGTATATAGAAGCAGAATTGGTATATGTAATTACATATTAATATAGTATATACTACATGAAATATATAATTATATATACTAGTTATAATTATATATCCTAACATACATATATACTATGTAAAATAATATAAATTATATGTTAGTATATATTACATATCCTATATATAATATATAACTATATATTAGTATATTATATATGCTATATATAACATAATTATACATTAGTATTACAAATACTATATATAATAAGTAATAATATATAATTATATAATATATACAATCATTATTACATATATTAGTGTTATATATACTATATATAATATAAAATTTAGATAATATATGTTATATATATTTTAATATGTACTATATATGATTAATATGATTTTAATATGTACTATATATATGTTATCTATATATTATTTTATATATTATATTGCTGTAGTTTAAATGTATGCATCTTTCCAAAATTCGTATGTTGGAAACTAAGACCCAGTGTGGTATTAAGAGGTGTGATCTTTCAGGGGTGATTAGGTCATGACGGTCCCACATTCATACATGGAACTAGCTAGGCCCTTTTGCACTTCTGCTTTCTCCTTTGTGAAGACACAGCGTTTGTCTTCTCTGGAGGACGCAGCAACAAGGTGCCATCTTGGAAGTGGAGACCAGGCCTTTACCAGATAACAAAACTGCCAGAGCCTTGATCTTGGACTTCTAGCTTCCAGAACTGTGAGAAATAAATTTCTATTTTTTGTAGATTACCAGTGTCAAGTATTTTGTTATAGCGGCAGGAATGGACTAAGATGTATATATATATATATATATATATATATATATATATATATATACACACACATATACACACACACAGATACATATATATATACATATACATATAAACATAAACGTGTGTGTGTTTATTGTCTTCTTCCACTGGAATGCTTAGTCCATATGACAAGTAGTAGAAAAGTTATTTTTGTCTGTTTTGTTCACTGCTGTGTTCCCAGTTGTCAGAACCTAAGTAGGCACATAGCAGGTACTCAATTTGTTGAGTGAGTAAGTGAATGAAGCCATTATCCAAGCCTGGGTGACTGTTGTTTGAGATCCAGGCCTCAATGAGGCAATGAAGAGGAAAGGTCATTGGGATTTGTAGTAATGTAGAATCATTGTAGAAATGTATGGTCTCCAGGTAGCCCACCCCAAAAGACATTTCCTAGTACCTGCTTAGATCAAGTAATGGAATTACAAAACTCATGTTTTTCGTAGTCAACTTATAATAAATATAAAAAATATATAAAACTTGTAATAATGGAGGATCTTGAAGTATAAGCACTCAGTATGACCCTGGTTGGGTGGCTTTATACTAAGCAGGTTTGGAGAGATGAATTATCATGACAGTTAATTTTATGTGTCAACTTGACTGGGCCACATGGTACCTAGACATTTGGTTAAACATTATTTCTGAGTGTGTCTGTGAGGATGTTTCTAGATGAGATTAGCATTTAAATTAAATTAGTAGACTGAGTAAAGCAGATGGCCCTGCCCAATGTGAGTAGGCATTATCCAATCTGTTGAGGGCCTGAATGGAAGAAAAAGGTGGAGGAGAATGCATTATATTAGCTCTCTGTCTCTTCCTGACTGCTTGAGATGGGACATTGGTCTTCTTTTGCCCTCAGACTAGAATTTACACCATTGGTTCTCTTGGTTCTTGGGCCTTCAGACTTGGACTGGAACTATATCACAGGCTTTCCCAGGTCTCCATCTTCTCAACTGCAGATCATGAGCCTTCTCAACCTTCGTAATGATGCAAACCAGTTCCTTATTTTTAAAACATGTGCATCATCTCCTATTGGTTCTGTTGCTCTGGAGAACTCTAATACACTTTATATTTATTTTTATAATGACTGTGTAGTCCCCCATGCTTCCCACTCTCCTCAATACTCTTTCATAACCAATGGAAGAAAGTTAGGGAAGAAATTACCAAGTGTGGGAGGCTGGGCTTGCAATTCTTGGTAGTTAAAAAAATTATATATTTTCACTCCTGTTTGCCCAAGAATAATGACACAGCAAACAGTGGCAAGCAGTTTAAATTTATATCTAATATGTCTTCTTTCTTTCAGCTCTGCTGCACTGTCTATTGGTGATCATATTCTTATCTTTGGAATGTTCTCTTACCCTTTTCTTTTTGGACACTAAGTTGTTCTGGATAAATATAACCACGTTATACTTATAGGACCCCTTCTCCATTTACTTTTTTTTTTTTTGATAGAATGTCTCTCAAATCTCTCTCTTCCTCCTTCGTTCTATTTCAATTACTGTGTTCCAAGCCCTGATCATCTTATGCCTGGCAAACTTTAATAGCCTTCTGTTTGACTCCCTGGATTTCAGCTGCTTTTTCTCTGTGCTGCATCCTGGCATTCTAATTATCGGGCATCTTGGAAGGTGTCTTAGTCTGTTCAGTCTGCTATAAAGAAATACCACTGACCAGCTTCTTATAAACAAAAGAAACTTATTTCTCAGAGGTCTGGTGGCTGGGAAATCCCAAATCAAGGTGCTGGCAGATTTGGTGTCTCGTGGGGCTCAATTTCTGGTTCATAGATGGTGTCTTCTAGCTGTTGTTCTCACATCAGGAGTGGGCAAGTCAGCTCTCTGAGGCCATTCCTCCTAGACAGCATGTTCTAGCTGTTTCCTTACACTGGAAATGAGGCTAACTAGCTCTTTACGTTGTTTTTTGTAAAGCACTAATTCCAATCGTGATGGCTTTGCTCTCATGATTTAATCTCCCAAAGGCCTCACCTTCTAATACCATCACCTTGGGGGTTACAGTCTCAACATATGAATTTTTAAGGGGACACCAGCATTCAGAGCAAAGGAGCAGGACTGTGGTTTTAGAATTTGGGGGCTTAAGCAAGCATCAGATGCTGTGTAGGACGGGAGATTGGGAAAGGAGAAAAGAATGCTCATCAACCTTCAGACTCAACTAGTCTAGAGATCACCACCAGCCCTCAGCTGTTCAGTCTTGTTGAAATATTCTGGGCAGAGGAAGGGGTGGGAGTCTTATACCCAGATTGTGACTTACCAAGGGCTGGGGCCAGAAAAACCAAGTATACCAGCATGCAGGCCTCCTGGAGACCCCCTGTAATTAGGAGGTTCATTATTCCTAATGATTGGGCTGCAATTTTTATCAAGGGTCTGGACCAGAAAGAAGCCTCTGCTTATTAGCAGAATCTCCATGGAGAATCCTTATACTTTCCCTATGCTCACCTTTCTTTGTTGGTGGCATGAGGAGGGATATGGAGAGAGGAGGGTGTGGCAATTATTGTTCTGGTTGACTGGCAGTTTCCTTCTCAATATTCTGCCTCTCCTACCCTATTTCTGCCCAGCCACCTTGGTTTTTCCTGGGCAATGCTCTGCATTGTAGTCCACTCACACAGTTTTCCCAAGAGCATCCATAGTCTTGCACGACACTAGCCCCATGACTACTTGGTCTGGACACTTAAGTTGGTCAATGAGTTCCTTCCTCACAGTTTGTGTTTTTGAAGTCAGAGTATGCTTCAGTTCTCTCTGTGTGTAGTTGGCTTTGTTCAAACGTGAAGTTCTGGAGTTGTTGGTGATGGCAGCAAGAAGAAAGAATGAAGTTGTAATTCACATGGCAATAGTGACAAGAGACATGCAGAGGCCTGGCTCATTCTGCGGCAACAGTGTAGTCATTTCTGAGGCCCAGGGAGATTCCTGGCTTTTGATTCCCTAAAGTAGTAATGATGATACTTCACATTTACAGCATGCTCCAAGCACTTTAAATAGGTTATTTCAGTCTCATAACAATCCTATGAGGAAGATAGTGTTATAATTTCCATTTTACAAATGAAAAAACTGAGGTAGAGGGAGGTTGAGTGACTTGCTCTAGGTAACAGAGTCCGGACTTGTACCCTTGTAGTTAGATTTCATTCTCTTCACATTATACTTCCAATCTTTGTAGCAATTCTCCAAATTTCCCTTGCCTAAGCCAGTTCAAGGACCCTATCACCAGCCCTAGGCAAGAGAAAGGGTCGTAATAGATGGAATAACTTGTTATATGTCCAGCTTTAGAAGTTTAATTCTCTCTGGCTCTTTCTCTTTTGTTGCTTCTTTTCTTCTCCTTTTCACTTGCCCTTCCTTTCTTCTTTTCCTCATTTCTTCTCCCTAGCTCACTCTTTCCCTTTTTGAAATTTGTCAATCATTCCCCCTATTTTCTTGATTATTCTTAACAGCATGCAAGAGTATTGCCATTTTCCATATTAAAAACTGCTCTCTTGACTCCATTTACCCCTTCAGTTTCAGCCCCATCTCTATGCTCCTCTGTACAACCAAACTCTTTAAAAGGATTATGTATATTCAGTTTCCAATTCTTCTGCTCTTATACTCTCCTAAACCTACTTGTCAGGCATGTGCCCTCCGCCAATCTACTGAAATTGCAAGTTTACAAATGACCTCCGCATTGCTAAATCCAGAGGTCATTTCTGAGTTCTCACATTATTTGCCCTCTTGGTAGCATTTGACGCCTTCACTCCATCCTCGTTCACTAACTCACTTGGCTCCTAGGAAGCTACACTCTTGTGGTCCTTTTCAGTGTCACTGGTTGGTTTTTCTTATATCCCTGGCGTTTTAATCGTGGCATTCTCCTGGCCTCAGCCCTTGGACGTTGGTCATCCCCTAGGTAATCTCATCTAGTTTCATGACTTTAAATACCACCTGAAAGCTGATTTCCAGGTGTATGTTTGCAACTCGGACCTCTTTTCTAATGTTCAGATTCCTTTATCCAACTGCCTACTTGGTATTTCCACCTGAAAGAGATTCAGCATCTTAGCGTATCTTAGCAATTCTGCTTCTTCTGTAGCCTTCCCCATCTTAGTAAGTTCCACTGGTTTGTGCCAAGAAGCTTCATTCCTCACTCCACTCTTTCTCTTACAGCCTGTATTCAATTCATTCACATGTTCAAAATACATACAGAATCTTACCATTTCTCATAACTTCCAGTGCTACCACCAGGGTCCAAAGTCATCTTTATTTCTTTTCTGGATTATTGCAATGGCTTCTAACAGGTCTCCGTATTTCCTCCCTTACAGTTTACAGCTTACTTTCCACTCAGCATCCAGAATGATCCTTTGAAAATGCTAGTTATATCATGTCTCTTCTCTGCTCAAAACCCTATGATGGCTCCACTTTTCAATCAGAATAAACCCCAGAGTCCTTACAGTGACCTATATGATCCTATAGGATCTGAGCTCCTATTACCTTTCTGACTTGATCTTCTCCTATGTTACCGTTTTTCCCCCTGTGCTCTAGGTGCGCTGTACTCCTTGCTGTTCTTTGAATACATTAGGTAGGTTCCTGCTTCAAGACCTTTGCATTTGCATTTCCCTCTGCCTAGAACGCTTCCTTCCAGATATATATATATATATATATATATAGCCCATTCTCTTACCTTCAAAAAAATCTTTGTTCTAATGATGTTTTCTCAGGTGGTCAAATATCACCCTATTTAAAATGGCCCACCAATTTTAACATGGCCCACCAATGTTCTCTATCCTTTTTCCCTTCTTTATCTTTTTCCTTAGCACTTAGTACATTCTCATATATTAATTCATTTACTTTGTTTATTGTTAGTCTATTTGTGCTATGGATTGAATTGTGTCCCCTCCCATTTATATGTTGAAGTCCTAACCCCCAATGTGATGGCATTTAAAGATGGGGCCTTTGGAAGGTAAATAGGGGGAGATGAGGTCATAAGGATGTGGCCCACATGATGGGATTAGTGCTCTTATAAGAAGAGATATTATAGAGCTTTCTCTTTCTCTCCCCCAACTTCCCCCTCTCTCTCATGTGAACACACAGTGAAAAAGTGGCCATCTGCAAACCAGGAAGAGAGCCCTCATCAGGAAACAAAATCAGTCAGCAATTTGATTTTGGACTTTTCAGATTCCAGAACTGAGAAATAAATTTCTGTTGTTTGAGCTACCTAGTCTATGGTATTTTATTATGGCAGCCTGAGTTGATGAAAACAACCCCTGCCCCTAGAGCATAAGCTCAAGGACAAGAAGTTTTGTCTGATTGCTTACTGTTATATCATCAATGCTTAGAATAGTGGTCTAGAATGTAGTGGGTGCTCCGTAAATATTTGCTAAGTGAATGCATGAATGAATGAATCAGATATGGTCCTTGCAGAGAGGATGATGTGTACATGAGCATACTATGAGGTTGACAGTGATTAAGTCACATGATGAAGGTACAGATAATGGGTTCCGAGGGCTCAAAGAAGAGAGAGGTCATTCAGATATGGAGAGGGAGTGAGGGGAATTCAGGAGTGCTTAATGGAGAAGGTAGCATTTGAGTTAGACTTTTGGACTTGTGGGTGTATGGGGAGACACAGGGAGTTCAGTCCAGCTGAAGGAGTGTATTGGAAGGGTAGCAGAAGTGGAGAATACAATTAGAATGAAGTCTGGAGCAAAATCATAAAAGGCCCTGAATACCAGGGTAAGGAGATTTGTCTTTAGGTGCGGTCTGAAGTGGAGCGGATGTGAAGGTTATAGAATTGGCAGTAAAACTTCGAGTCATTAATCAATGATAGTCTCTGATTTAACTTTTGGTTCTTTACTCAATTACTTCTCTCTTGCTTAACTCCAAGTTCTTAGGAGCTTGAGGATAATAGACATAACCATAATAGACAAGAAGCAAACAAGAAGAAGAAAGAGGGGAGATTGGATATGAAAACAAATATACTTCCAGGGAGAAAGGGCTAATAGCTCAATTGCTTCTTGGCTTGAAGGATGAAGATGGGACTTTCAACTTCAGGCTTAATACCTCTCTGACTGTGCAATCTAATAACTAAGGTTCTCAGTGGTAGCATGGATCCATAATGCTGAGGAGAGATCAGGACAGGTCCAGAACCTTTTAACAACACGGTAAAGGATGTAAAGCATCTCAGAAATGTTTAAAATGATTTTTTTTAATTTAAAATAATTTATAAAAGGTTGGAACTGGAAGGGGCACGTTTAAATTATCTGGTAAACTCACTTATATTAAATATTATAAACAAGGCATGATTGTAATACTGGTTTGACCAAGTGCTGCATGCACTGCTCTGTGTGTGTGTGTGTGTGTGTGTGTGTGTGTGTGTGTGTGTGAGAGAGAGAGAGAGAGAGAGAGAGAGAGAGAGAGAGAGAGAGAGAGAGAGAGAGATAAGGCTGTATTAAGTGAAAAACATTAAATTCAGCATTCCAGGTTTTTCTCTCCTGAACTGGTTCAAATGGGTAGAATATGTTTCATTAGTCTATTAGAATGTATTAAAACTCACCCACACACTTGATTCTTTGAGTTCCTCTTCATATTCCTCAATAATAAGTACTGTCTCAGATTTATCTGTACATTCCCTACTGGCTGGCAGAATGTCTTAAAACAGATTAAGCACTTGAATAACATATGAACTGAAATATTGAATTTCATGTCTTGAGGCCCAGCCACATGAAACACATTGTTTTATTGGTGTGGGCACAAAACTTATTTTCTTAAAAGGGGATAAGATAATGCCTTATGTTTTATTTCTTTTGTTTTTCTTTAACTCTGCTTGGAAATTCTTGCCTTTTTATAATACCAACCACCCATTGGACAGATGTCTTCAGGGATGTCAACATTGCCCAGATCTCTTTCCTGTGTTAGAACTGAAGGTTTGAAGCCTAATGTCTTGTGAGTAGTGTTTGGCCCATTTTCTCCTAAATGAAGTACTTTATACTCACTCACATTGAAGCTCATCTCTCACTCCTTCACATGGAAATGCAAACTTGAAGGCATCTCCTGCCATTTATGCATTGACTTAGAATTTCAAAATGTACGAAGAATTAGTGTGTCAATCATTTCTACATCTTATTGTTTAAAATATATTTTATTTAATAAGTGCTTCTATAGAGCTTACTATGTGATGGGCATTATTTTAAGTAATTTATAAATATTAGTGCATTTGATGAAGTTACTCCCGCTCCCACTTTGGGAACTCTCAGTTTACCTTTCATCAGTTTCCCTGCTATTTATTGGTGTTACTTTACCCAGAGCCTTCGGGTAGAGTTTAGTGAGTGTGTGAATTTGGATGGAAAAGTTAAATTCATATTTTTAATAACCTCTAACTGAAATTTGGCATTTTCTTTCCTTATAAATGTAGACTACAGACTACACAGATCTTAGGGGTACTTGTGCCTTTTTCATCAGTATCACAGATATCACCATATCACATGATATTGAGGATTTCTTAAGATGTTTATGCTCATCACTACTTCAGAACCGAAGTGGTTATTAGACTTGTTGCTGTTTCATATTGCTTTTTCAGGTGTTAAAGGAGCATATATGTTACTGGATCACAAACATGTTTTAAAAATATTTTGAGAAGTGTGCTATTACAATATCCAGATGGTCCCCAACTTACAATGCTTTGATGTACCATTTTTCAACTTTACAATGGTGCGAATGCAATATATGTTGAGTAAAAATTGTATTCTGAGTACTCATACAGGTTTTTGTTTGGTGCTGTTTTTCTATTTCAGTACAGAAACAGATTCCATTTTTTACTTTTCAGTACAAAATTCAACACATTATATGAGTTATTTAACACTTTATTATAAATTAGGCTTTGCGTTAGATAATTTTTTGCCCAACTGTAGGCTAAAGTGTTCTGAGTGTGTTTAAGGTAAGCTGGGCTAAGCTATGATGTTTGGCAGGTTAGGTGTATTAAATGCATTTTTGACTTATGACATTTTCAACTTACGATAGTTTTATTGGGATGTAATCACATCCTAAGTCAAGGAGCATCTGTAGTTGGCTTCCTTTGTATTTTATTTCATTCATTTAAAAATATCATTCTGATAAGGAGCTCATGTGGTTCACCAGACTTTCAAAAAGGTCTATGGCACCAAAAATGTTCAGAACCCCTACTTTATATTCCCTCAGCTATAACAGGCAGAGGCTGGAGCTGAAGTGAGGTAGAAATAGGGAGAACTCAGGAATCCTGCATTCTAATCCCAGCCCCATCATCCACTTAGCTGTGTGACCAAGGGTATAGCTCTTCATCTTTTGAGACTTCTGCCCCTGCTAGTTCACAGTGTGTGGTGAAGATTAAGTGACATAATGCCTGTGCACAGAGTTGCTTTGAAAACACCTTAAAGCACCATATACCATATAAGGTATTTATTGAGGAATAGTAGCAAGTTGTGGTTTCAGAGGTCTGATGCCACAGAGGACTATTAATTTTACGGTATTCTCATATTCAAGCAGACTTGGAATGAATGCAGTTGGGCAGAACACTCTTTAATATGTCCTGTATACCATTCCCACCCAAGATCTGATGTCATCTCCATAGGGCTCTATAGCCTTGACTGCTCATACCTGTGTGTAATCAATTCCTTTTCTTTCCTTCTGTTGCCTCAATAATTAATTGCTTTAGTATGCCTTTGAGGTCGTCCTCCCAGATAGAAAACTTAGGCAACTTAGACTTTCAAAGCTACTGTCAAACTGAAAAACTGAAAAGATGTTATGGATCGTGGGAAATGGGAGAGGAGATAGGATCTCCTTGGTCCTCTTGTTAATGGGATGTGGTCTATCCCGTAATGGGAGTGAGTAGAATTGGAAGGATACTGAGACTGTATCAGAAGACAGTAGAAGGAAATTTCCTCCCTGTGTTTGGCTTGGGCCAGGGTACTTAACTCTAATGGAGCATTGTTCAGTAAAATCTCCTGAATTTCTCTAAGCCAGCAAGTCTCCTTTTAAGTTACTCTGTGGCCTTATGGGATCCCCATTACTATGAAGTTAGCCCCGGTATCATTAAAGCTTTGTTGATATGACCATTGGTTGGATAATGATTATAGCTATTTGTTGAGCACTTACTTTGCCAGGCATAGTACTGGGCACTTTACATTGATCATAAATGAATTTACACTTTACATCACTCATAAATGAAACTTCCAGGGAGATATACTAAGATTTTCACTTTATAGTTTTAAAAAAGGCTCAGAGAAGTGACAGTGTTATAAAGCAAACTGGGGCACCATGACTGTGTCATTTAGCAGGCTCCCCTACCAGAATGTAAGCTCTTGAGGGAAGTGGTCATGTTTATATATATATACATATACGTTTACACATACACACACACACACACACACACACACACACACACACACATGTATATGTATCTCCTGGTAAGTAGGAATCACTTACATATGTATATCCTGGTAAGTAGGAATCACTAAATAATATTAGCTTTTACTATTAGTGCATATGAATGTAGTTTATTTATTTATTTATTTTTTTGAGATAGAGTCTTGCTGTTGCGCAGGCTGGAGTGTGGTGGCACGATCTTGGCTCACTGCAACCTCTGCTTCCCAAGTTCAAGTGATTCTCCTGCCTCAGTCTCCCATGTAGCTGGGATTTCAGGTGTGCATCACCATGCCCGGCTAATTTTTGTATTTTTTTTAGTAGAGACAGTTTCACCATGTTGGTCAGGCTGGTCTCAAACCCCTGTCCTCAAGAGATCTGCCTGCCTTGGCCTCCCAAAGTGCTAGGATTACGGGCGTAAGCCACTGCGCCTGGCCTGAATGTAGTTTAAAATGCTACACAAATACTCATGTGATAAACCTTGACTAAACAGCTACAGGGTATGGGTTTCTGGGGATATGGCAGTAAACAAGACCAATGAGAACCATACTCTCATGCAACTTATACTCTGAGGGTAGGGTGGAGGCATAGATAGTAATAATACAGGTCTCAAGAGCAAGAGGTCATTACTACCTTATCCACACCATTCGTGGGTGGTCAGCACTGAATATTTTCACAATTAGCTTTTATGGCTTTGGCTAAATATGTAAGTTCAGTGTGTCGCAGCTACCCTTCTAGCTTTTTGAAGGCAGGGCCAGCCATGCTCCTTTTGTGTCCCATTGTGCCTGATAGTGTTGGGACAGAGTGAATGTTTGGAATATGTTCAAACAGATAAATTTCATCTCTTGAAGTCAAGAAACATGATGTGGCCCCACAGTTGTATGTATGAACACAAAAAACTTTTTTTTTTTTTGAGACAGAGTCTCACTCTCTGTCGCCCAGGCTGGAGTGTCGTGGTGCGATCTTGGCTCACTGCAACCTCTGCCTCAAGTGATTCTCCTGCCTCAGCCTCTTAAGTAGCTGGGATTATAGGTGCCCACCAGCACACCTGGCTAATTTTTGCATTTTTAGTAGAGATGTGGGTCTCACCATGTTGGCCAGGCTGGTCTCAAATTCCTGACCTCACGTGATCCACTTGCCTTGGCCTCCCAAAGTGCTGGGATCACAGGTGTGAACCACTGCTTCTGGCCCACAAAAACGTGTTTTAAAAAATGTGGGTAAGGTCATGAAATTTGGCTGAATCACAATCATAACTCTTACTGAGAACTCACTGTGGGCCAAGCACTGGTTGAACAATTTGCAGACGCTATCTTGTTGACTTTTTCCCACCATTCTGTGAGGTGGGTACTATTTCTTCTGAATTTTGCCTGTAAGGAAATTGAAGCACTCATATCCATGTAACTCGCCTGAAGACACACAGACAGAGACTTTGGGCATCATGACTACCTAATAGGTGCTCAGCAGATGGTAGCAATTGTGGTAAAAAATGAAGCCATATCTCTACCTGATGTATCATCTAAGACAGCTAAGAATCCCAAGGGCTCACACTGTTCTACTGGATGAGTTAAAAGTTCTTGCACATTTATGCTATCTTTTCAAATAATAGTTTATTCTGCCTTATGTGAAAATTTTGGGCCCAAATTTAAAAATACTCTGTATAAGTTGAATGCAGATATGTCTTTAATTTTCTATGAAAAATAGCTCATTTGCATTGAAGATATTTAACAAGCAACTAAAGTCAGAATTAGAGATGTCACAGGACTAGGGAAAGAAATAAAACAATCATTTGTAAAATAAAAGAAAGCTTCTATTCATTATTATATTGAAGAAAAGCTAACTACTGTATCTCATAAACATAACAAAACAGCAATATTTCAAAATTCTGGAGGAACAACAGAACCATAAATAGTACTGAGACTTTGCAGGAAAAAGCAGCTTCATTAATAGATTTCTATGATGGATGAAAAGGTTTGTGAGAGATAGTATGTGCTACAATTTGATTGTGTAATATAATGCATATTCATATCCATATATCTCTATATATCTATGCTTATCTGTATATAGACATATATGAGAGTGATCTATTTATTTTAGGGAATTGGCTCTTGCAGTTTCGGGGGCCGGCAAGCTGGAGATTTGTAGGGCAGGCCAGCAGGCTGGAAGTTCTGGCAGGATTTGGATGCTGCAGTTTTGAGTCCAAAGACAGTCTTGAAGCAGAATTCCCTCAGAGGGGACTTCAGTCCTTTCTCTTAAGGCCTTCAGCTGATCAGATGAGGTCCATCCACATTATAATGGGTAATCTGTTTTACTCAAAGTCTACCGGCTTAAATGTTAATCACATCTAAAATATACCTTCACAGCAACATCTAGACTGGTGTTTGACCAAGCAACTGGGCACTATAGCCCAGCCAAGTTGCCGCATAAAATTAACCATAACAACTACTATGCTCAAGCAAAGTGGGACGAGTATAGCTATACTAAATTGGCAGGAGTAACAGAAACAGACAATCTGCAACATAAGTTGATTCAGTGAAGGAGAATAAGGTGTTTAGGTGTGGCAGCTATTGCTTTAAAACAAGTTTTAATGTGTTAATATCATGGTAAGGAGCTTGATTTGTTTCTTTTAGTTTTTAAGTTCTGGGGTACATGTGCAGGATGTGCAGGTTTGTTACATAGGTGAACATGTGCCATTGTGGTTTGCTGCACCTATCAACCCATCACCTAGGTGTTAAGCCTGGCATGCATTAGCTTTTTCCTAGTGCTCCCTGCTAAAAATTAATGTAATTTATTTAAACAAGAAATAACTGATAAGTGGAAAGTTTCCCTTGATTTCATAGATATTATTAAAATTAGGTATTCCAAGAGCTCCTGAGACTGATGAATCAAAGCCTTCTGCAGCATTGATGAGAGATGCATCCGTGAGGAAGCTAGTGTAAAATTAACCCTAGCTTCCCGCTGGTGCCACAGCAGGGTGCTTGAGGGGGAAGCCAATTTTCAGCATGAATGGGCTGCTGTGGAACCCTACTTCCAGTTGTCAAGGCAGAGTTGGAATCTTTTTCCAACATCCTAGTAACCCACAGGAAGAAACTGAGATGATCTACTAATGGATTACATAGAGAGTAAGTTATTAAAAACAGAACACAAAACTGAGGTATAAAAAGGAATATTTATCTTTTAAAAATACAACTTTGAACACTACTGGCATCTCATTTACAAAGTATTTTCTTGAAATACTCTCCATTGGCGTTGCTTATTCAGTACATTCTTTTATCTTCAATAGAGACTCAAGGGAGGGCATACTTGCATTATTTTACGTACCACAGCCACCACCACACACAACAAAGACCATCTCTGTTTCAGGATATTCACCTCAAACCTCCATCCTCTCCGTTTCCTTTCCACCAATCAGAAGTTACTGAATGGTCCACTCAAATGATGTCATTGCAATTTGCCGACCGACACTACAGAACTGGAGGTGTCTCTGGCAATCCGCACTCCAGGTGGAGCTGACCTATTTGTAGGAAGCCTCACACATCCTGGCTCATTATTTGTTCATTGATTCATCACTATTAATACTCATATGAAGTCTCTGCAAACATTCAGCATGAAGTAAACATAGTATTTACAGCAGTACACAGTTTACAATTCAATACACTGACAACAGAAGCAAAGGGACCAACAGACTGTAAGAGGCTAGAAGGGAAAGAATATCAACATAAATCCCTTCTGCCACTGTGTGTGTGCGTGCATGTGTTTGTGCCCACACACGAATGTGTTTTAATTCACAGAAAACTGAACATGCCCTCCTTTAAAAGCAGACTATTTACAAGTGATTCTGAATAGCACGAACACATCCCAGTCATACTGGATATTTGTTTCTGCAAACACATCTGGATGTACATTTCACAATTCTGAAGCAGATTTTTAATGTGATATGTTAGAGAAAACAACTTTGGAACTTTGGAACAACTTTTGGTTCGTAGTAATTTTGCAAAAAGCCACAACCATGCTTTGTCGTTTAAAAGGTGAACCTGGTCAGGCACCTTCTAGAAACACTGATGTGTTGTTTATTTACTGCTCTACTGGGGATTGGAAAGACAATGACAGTTACACAGAGGATTTAACGCTGCTCTCATCCCTTTCGCCAGTGGCAACATTAATGTAAAGAGAAGTTTAGAAACACAAATCACATACAAATCATCAAAACATTTCAGTTAACAGTGTTTGAAAAAATACCAAAGTCTACACTAGTAGTACAGACATTGAAAACACTCCAGATACTGTTTAGCCTCAGGACTTTTGCAACCAATTGACAGAAAGGGGAGGAAGTTACAGCACTTGCGGTTTGAGGCAATTTCTCTTTAGGGTCTGTAGCTTGAGGTGCTGTCCTAGGATCCTTATTTTAACTTGAAACATTTTCCAGGAATGAATTGACAAATTCAAAGCAATTTCTACTTGAAAATCATTAAAAATACAAATCACTTTCTATGCTTGTGCAACACATACGTATATATTCGGGATCCCAAGTTGTTAGGCAAAGAGATTTAGGTCAGTTTCAAGCCCTCAAAGCCACAGAATTTCCACCTCTTTTCCAGGCTGGCTCCAACTCCAGTCATTTCCTGCTTGAAGGTATGCTGGAGTCTACCCATGAGACGCTCCACATCGCTGGTGCAGATCTGTGGGACAGAGAGAACATCTCCATTCAAAACCACTTCTATTTTCCTAATCTTCCTTCCCAGTATTGCCTACTTTAGAATGCTGATATGTCTGTGTATGTGTTGCAGGGGCATTTAACCTCCTCCCGCTCCTTGTGCCTTTGTGTGTGTTGGCAAAGTGGCTTCCAGCCAGCAGTATTCCTCTGCTATGACCACCAGACAGGGTCTGCTGAGTTCTTATTGGAAAGAGATGGGGTCAGTCGTGTGGAAAGGCCTGGGTTTGCAAGCAGCTGAATGATGGCTGCACAGTGCTGGTGATGCTGTATGCAGGTCCTGTGAAGCTGCTGAGACTTTTGGGAGGGGAGGAAGGTAGAAATGGCTGCCACCAGAGCAGAGACCCTGGTGCATTAGTTCATAATGGAGAAGTAACAGGAATGGGGAATGCTCTGTGTTCCTACTTCCGTGCATTATCTTTCTCTCCCTACTTCTCTCTCTCTCTCTCTCTCTCTCTCTCTCACACACACACACACACACACACACATACACGCCCTCAATACAAAAACAGAAACAAAAACAAATCTGTGGACTCCTTTAGGGCTTGTTTTTGGTGGTCATCTTTACATTAGTAGAGTTAGTAAGTTACCCTCCTCACCGTGAGCTTTGGTACCTCAGGCTCTCTTTGGGAGGCCCTGGCACTACTCTTGCAGAAGTTGCTAAGTGGGAGCTAGGCCTAGGCTAAGGAGCGCAGTCATGCCTTCTTCCCAGTGCTGGCAGTAGACTGTATCCAGTCAAGTGAATGAAGCACATTCCAGTGTATCATATAGAGTAGAATCCCCCTTTCAGAAAACATAGGTAATGTTTGTAGATATATACATTTAATATAGATACAGCATACTTTCAGGAAAGGGTCTGAAATATGTGCCAAACGGTTAACAGTGGTTATCCTTGAGGAGTGGGATTGTGGGTGGTAACTTTCACTTTCCCTTTACTGAATTTCTATACTGCTTACATTTTGAAGATAATGTGCATGTATTATTTTGTAAATTAAAAAAGAAACAGATGGTTTTACTGACATATAGTTCAATTTCATACCATTGTAAAGGACTCTTGGTCCTAGTATTCACATTCCATCCTCCCCTTCACTGCCAAATGCGCTATTTAATTGCAGAATAGCATCACTTCCCAGAGGGAAATGAGGGGGGAGCGCTGGCTAGAATGAAAGCAAATGCCATTGAAGAGGATGTATCACCACAGCTGGGATATGGTTAGAACAATAAGATTCCCAAGTGCGCCACTGCCTTTGTTAAGATGACATATGCTTAAGTTACTTAACATTTAGGACAGCACCTATATTCAATGACACTTCTCAAAAGGCCCAGATTCTATGAAATAGGGAGTACAATTTATGGGCAGATTTACCTGAATGCTGCTTCTGAAAAAAAAAAAAACGTATCCTGAGCTGATTCATTCTGAGGAGTCAAGAGTCCTCAGTATGCCTCTTAGAGGCATCTTTGATTTCTTAGGGAATGAGCACTTACCCCTGCTCCAGATGCCCTAGGAGTTCCCCCAAAGGATAGCATCCAGAGAAGGAAATGGACCATAAGATCATCTGTGAGCAAATATTCAGTCTGTGGTACAGAGGCCCTCAGCTCATTGCTCCATCTTTTTTTCGTTTTGTTTTGTTTTTGGCCCCTGCCTCCCTTGTATTGTAATAGACAACAGCACGGGTGATGATGGGAGAGGTGGATGGAGTAAGACTTCCCATTTTGAAAATGAACATTTACTTATGGCTAAAAACCCAGGACAAAAGTTTGATGGGGCCTGGTGTGGTGGCTCATACCTGTAATCCCAGCACTTTGGGAGGCTGAGGCAGGCGGCTTGCTTGAATCCAGGAGTTCAAGACTAGCCCGGGTAACATGGCAAAACCCCATGTGTATAAAAAATACAAAAATTAGCCAGGTGTGGTGGCATGCGTCTGTAGTTCCAGCTACTCAGGAAGCTGAGGTGGGAGGATTGCTTGAGCCCAAGAGGTTGAGGCTGCAGTGACCTGTGATCTCACAAATGCACTCTGGCCCAGGCAGCAGAGTGAGACCCTGTCTCTAAAAAAAAAGTCTGATGGGTAAGAAAGCTGATATGGGTTGGTTTGCAGCTTATAGGTAAATTAAGAGAAGAGAGGAAAAGTCTTCTAAGATGTATGTTGGAAATAGGACGGTCAACTTACTCAAGTTTGCCTGAGACTGTCCTGGTTTTAACATCAAAAGTCTCAAGTCCCAGGAAACCCTTCAGTCCCCAGCAAACCAGGACAAATGGTCACTCCACTTGCAAGGGGGAAGTTCTACACTGAATCACTGAATCACAGTGAGAGAGCAGGTGAGGGAAACTTCCTTAAAGCAATAACTAATGACTTATTTACGCTTCAGGGGAGTCAGGGCAGCTGTTGACAAAGAACCCTACATCCCCTTGCATCCCCATTTTAGGCCCCCATATACCTTATTATCAAGACGTTGCAAGTAGGAACAGATGTATTCAATGCTTGCTCCAAATGGGTGAACATGAAGGAATGTGGAGATAATCCCTATAGAGGCAAGAGCATGGAGATTACACTTGAGCCTTGTATTCCTCGAGGTACTACATGACAGTGAATAGCAAAAGCTGACTCATATGTACAACAGAAATATACTGGACGCTATTCTAAATTTGCCTATATTGTACTCATTTAATCTTTATAACAATCCTGTGAGGTGGATATTGTCATCCCCATTTCATAGCTGAGGACACTGATGCACTAAAAGTCCGTGGCAGACCTGGTACTGGAACCCAGACAGTCACTGTTAACTACTACACACACTTCCTCTTACTGTGCTGTGTGATATGTAGACAAGCTGGCATTTGAGGAGTCACTTTCATTACTTGTGATGGCTAAACACCGTCTGAATTCAAGGATTTTACCATGAGTGTACACTGTGCTGGGCTTTTGCAGTTCCTTCACAGTCTTCAAATTAGACTTTAGCCTCTTACGCATTAATAACGCCTTGTTGTTGTGGTAAACGTACAAATCATGTACTTTCTTGATTAACCTTGTGCCTCTCACAAGAAAGTCGGCTGATTTTATTTGGGTTTTATTTTCTGAGTAGCTCTGTAAAGAAAAGCCAAACATTTCGTTCATGGCTAACTCAAGTGGTCACTAGCATTCTGTGCTTAGAGCCTCAAATCTCTTTGTGTAACAATATTCTTACAGCAGTTTACAGCTTCCAGGAACGCCCTTGATTTCAACTTAGCCCGACTCTGGGGTGACTGGAGCTTCACATGCAGCCTTGATTGTTCTGGCCATCGGGTTAATTGTTCTAATACTTCTTTCTCTGGCAACAGGTGGAAAACAGATTGTTCAAAAGCATAATATTTCTTTCTTTAAATTTTTTTTGAGTTCTCCTCCTTTCATAAGTTCTTAGGTGCATCAACCCAGAATTGAGTTTGTTGAAAATTGCCAGGAAATAAAAGCAAAATTTGATTTGGTTTCTCGACTACAACTTGTCTGTCCCTTTAAGAGGCTGACAAAGACTAGCAGAGGTTTAAACTGTAGTTTTAAGTTCAGTCAGGAGGGTGAGTTGGGGAGGAGTTCCAGAAGGAACTGATAGCAGTGCTCAAAATCTGTTCAAAAGGGATGCTATTACTTTAACATTACTTCATTCTTAAATGACTAGGTATATTGAATTTCTGAACACGGATTCTGGCTGAGAAACTTAAATTCTGAAGAAGACAGTCCATGTTTGAAGAAATTCTAGATCTCCTGGCCAAGACAAGCTGTCAAATACTAAGAAATAACTGCGTAGGTTTAAAAACATTCAGCGATTTTGTGGGTTCACACCCAAAAAGTCGATTGAAAAAATAGATTTTCTTTTCTCTGTGCCAGCCCAAGACTACCTTCTTGAAAAAACAAAACAAGAAACACTTATTTTAAGAATTTTTTTCTAAGATTATCCATTCACACAGGCTTCCTTCTATCCCCAGCATTTCTCTGACAGGTCTCCCTGTTGCCATGCCAATTTGTTAAGAACTTTGAATTGGAAGACGTTAATAAGTTGTAATAAGTTGTCACTTTTCCTGAAGACTCAATGGCAGGTCCCCCTGTGCATCTTTATTAACATATCAAATTGTTAAATCTGAGGATAATATCCATTACCAAAGCAGGCAGAGATATCTTAAAAATATGCAGAAGCCAGTCAGTGTGGAGGGCTTTTGAGACTCGAGTGAGGCTACTGTATAGTTCAGCTGCCTACAAGGCAACTGGGATTATCTGCTGTGGCTCAAGACCAGCCACTCTTAAATGATTAGCCCCTCTTAAATATTTTAGAGCCTCAATCTGCCACTGTTCTCCAAATGGAATACAAAGTTAGCCAGCATTTGTGAACAGTGCTGTGAAGTGGAAAATGGTTACTACCTACTGAGGGCTTACTATGGGCCAGGCACTATACTAAGTAATGTAGGTGAGTCATCATATTTAATACTCACAACTGCCCTTTGAGGTAGGTAATATCATTAGATCCATTTTGCAGATGAAGAAACTGAAGCTCAGAAAAGAAATGGTGGGGTCAAGATGGGAAGCCAGATCTGTCTGATTCCTTAACCGTATGTGCCATCTTGCCTCTCTGAATGAATTTTTACAGAGAGCAATGCTAGCATTGACCTCATCAAAGCCTGTTACTCTCCTGAGTCATCTACCATTGTGATATAATTAAAAAGTAAATATCTGGTCTTTGTCCCTAGTCCCTGGGACAGATAGCTCCTAAAAACCTTGAAATTTCTGGAGTGGTAGGAGTTGAGATGACTGGTAACTGGGGGCCCCTTACAGTTTTAGAACTGGTGCTGGCCACCAGAAAGACTTAGGCATGATTAAAGAGTTGGAACATCAGGGAAGAGAGAGGGGCTGGAGATTGAGGTAATCACCGATGGCCAGTGATTTCATCAATCATGCCTATATAATGAAGCCTCCATAAAAACCCTGGAATGACAGGGTTCAGAGAGGTTTCTGGTTGGCGAACACATCAAGATGCACACCCAAAAAAGGTATAGAAACTCTGCATACCCCTTCCCAGTACCTTGCTCTATGCACCTCATCCATTGTATCCTTTATACTGAATTGGTAAGAGTAAGTAAGGCACTTTCCTGAGTTCTGTGAGCGATTCTAGCAAATTATCAAACCTGGGGCAGGTATTGTGGGAACCCCTGACTTTGCAGCCAAATTAGACAGAAGTAGAGGAAACGTGGAGACCCTACATTTAAGACTGGCATCTATAGGGAGGGCAGTCTTCTAGGACTGAGCCCTTAAACCCATAGAGTCTAATGTTAAACTAACTTTGGGTAGTGAGTGTGAGGACGGAATTAAACTGTAGGACACCCAGTTGGTATCGAAGAATTGGAGATGTGGTGTTGAAAAAGACACCATGTATTTGGTGTCAGAAGGTTATAAAACAAACAAAAAATCCCTTATCACTTGGTCTCAGAAGTGTTGAAAAAATAACCAGTAACCTGGAAAACTTCGAGAGGCATATACTTGCTCCGGAGGCTCTCTGGAAAAGCTCTTTGCCAAGTAGGGTCTGCACTAGCCCCCTCAGTGGACATGAGAGGGCTTAGCTGTCCTTGTACAGAGATTTAAAAAAATCTACAATGTGTTTCTCCAACTGACCCCTTTTAGCATAGTGCTTGTACTGACATGCCTGACTGCTTGACATGGCAGTGGCTACAAGGAGTCTGAAGGGGGCTGGCAGCTGCTGTTAAATTTGGAAATTTGTACTTGTTCTTCACCCATCATCTTCAGAACTCTGAGTTCTTGCACTACTGTGCTTCATAAATGCTTGGCGTGTGCTTATTAATCTTAGGTGAAGCCCTCCCCTCCTCCATTGTATCTATGTATTATACGTGGTATGTGTGCATTAGCTTTCTTACCCACTAGCAGTGCTTCACGTTCAGATTTGATAGGACTGCTGTTCATCGTCTTCTCAAGAGGGTAGTCGCTGTCCTGGTTTGATGTACCCAGCCTAGAAGTACGGCTTTCCTGTGGAAATAACATGCTTCCTGGGTCAGTTCACTTTATTTGGCAAAAGAGTTGGCTTCAATTAACTACACAACAGGTAACTTAACACAGGACCATAAAAGCAATGCTGTTCAATTTGGATTACTGAATGGGAGGAAAATAGCATAAATTACAAAAGCATCACAGATATTTCAAACCTTGTTTATAGGGCTCCAAAACACAGAAACATTTAAACATTTACCTTCACTAGATTTTTTTTTCTGCCTTCATCTTTCTTGACTCTATACAAGCAATCTGGGCAACTAAACCCAACATTTATGGTATACTAACAAGATGCTAGGCACTGTTAGATAAGTATTATCTCCATTCTACAGATGAGAAAAATGAGGCTCAGGTAAATTGGCTAAGCTCAAACTGAAAGGAAATGGAGCCAGGATTTCATCCCACTGTTAAAAGGACCATTGTTTTTTTTTTTTAAATTTAATTCTAGGTCCACACTCTGTTAACGGTAAGCCCCACCTCAGTGGAGAATCTACATTGGCTGCATTGCCAATCCACTCACAGTTAATCAACTGGTGATTTTTGAACTAAACATTAGAGCTTTCATTGACTAGCATCTCTCTGTTTCTCTCTCTCTCTCTCTCCCCCCTCCTTCTCTGATAAGGACATTATCAGAATATTCCTGACTTTACAGCAAGAAAATAGCATTAGTCAATGGCCTTCTTTGCTGTGGAAAGTTTTTCCCTTTCAGAGTGTAGCAGGAAGGTTTCATAAGAGAAACTCAGGTGAATTCCGTGACCAGCAATCAAACTGAAAAATACCTCCAGACCTTTCATAGCTGTTTCTTTCTTTCTTTGGGTACTGAGAATATCTTTTCTGTTTTTATAAATGTGAAGGGAAAGCTTTCAGAAGAAGGAATAAAAGAAATCACTACTTCTGTCTTTTACTGCTGAAAAGAAAATGCTGCTGAAATGCTCCTTGGGGGTCATATCATGACTGATTCAGATGCATTTTCACTTCTTCCCTTCCACAAACGCTTAGCAGGGACAGGATTTCTTCTGTTTTCTTTAAAGATGTCTTCAAAGCTTCCAGGATGCTGTCTCTGAATGAAATGAATAGTCTATACTGCAAGACATGTTGTTTTGTGAATTTACAGGCTTACTGGCTGTAATCAGAGGGGAACCCTTTCTTGATGAACCTATTCAATCTTTGGCCTTTAGATTTCAATCCAGACAGTAACCATTATAACAAGTTTGATTTAAACTACTAGCTTACCTCTAAGCCACGGGCTTCACATCTGCTTCGACCCCCTTAAAACATTAAATGATATGGTAAGCCGTTTCTTAAGTGTGAGAGTTTAACAGATTGTGGTTGATTTAGATGTGAAAATATTCTGAGAAGTTTTAACCATCTTGAATAAAACTGCAGCCTTATTTCAACCTTACTTCAATTTTATTATAGCCGGCATTTAAAAAATTAGAAGGTACACTGAAGGGATGCTTACCACCTTGAATTTTACTAGCAGATTCAAAGAGCTTAGTTCTTTCCGCAGTAAGACAGACATAAGTCACATTGTTATATTGCAAAACACTGACAATAACTCACCCTGTAGCTTACTGTCAAGAAACCCAAAGAAAAGCAAATTTAAAAAAAGATCCCTCCTCACCAAAACTTATTGCTTTCCTTTCAACCTGAAATTATTTTTGCAGTCTAATGCGATGGTACTTTGCTTCCTAACCTAATTGTGTCAGGTTAAAATATTTGGTCACAAATCAGCTTCCCAGAGAAGATCACTTCATAATGAACTGTCATGAATTTCTCTAAAAGAAGTTTTGCTTAAAATAACAGGAAAAACATATTTTGACTCGCTGATTTTTGGATCATCCGTTGGATCTTTTCCCCTGTCCTCATCAGCCACCACTTCATGGTCTATTCAGTTTCCAAATGAGAAACACTTGTCCTTAGGCACCATATGGCAAGTTTCTTCTATGCCATTTGACCTCTTACTTCCTTACATGAAATACTTTACAAAGCAGAAAGCTACTTACACACACACACAAAATATCCTTAGGTCAAATCGTGATGTCAACCCTGAAGAGTAATTCTAAAGCATAATGTCATGAGCATAACCCCATATATATCTAGTCTTCTGGCTACATATTCCATTTTACGCGGGAAGCAAAACAGAGCTATGTGGCAGCTCTGGGACATTTTAAAAGCCCTGATGGTATGAGAAAAGTCCTGATAAGTAGAGCAGCTTTGGCACTTTTCAATTAAATGCTTGACAAATGAATTTCTCTGGGATTGTGCTTGTTTCTTTAATAGTGCCCACAAAACTGGAAAGTGAGTTGGTTTTATGAAGTGGAAAAATTAAAAGTACGTTGCAAATGGCCTCTAGAAGAAAACATTTTCAATCATTTGTCTCAACTACACCAAGGTTGCCAGTTCTTAATGGCACTCTAGGGGAAGGCATTGTGCTGATAAACACATTCAGGGCCTGTGTGCTCTGCATCTTCCTGAGCTGAGAACAGAAAATACAGAGAATGCGCTCTTGAGGAACTCTGTCACTGTTGATTTCTGACTCTTGGTTCAAGCTCCTAATCTTCTGGTCAATGGGCTTCTGTTTTCAGAGGACAACTTCAGCTTAATGTTGATGCATTGAGGCAACTGGAGAGGTTGACTTTATACATCTTGAATAGAAGGGGCACCTGATTCATGGTTGCAATACATGATTCCATCTAGATGTTAGACTCTCTGGTCCTCATTGGTGGTTTTTATTGCTGAGACCTCTCACTTAATAAAGTCCCATCTTAGCTTCTAGCTTTAGAATACTGTGTCTCATTTTCCCCCAAGGTTTCCCTCCTCTTGGTGTTGGCTATTACTCTCATCTCAGCTGCTTCTTATTACACTAAATGGACTAGCTGCAAGGAAATGTCATGTGCTAGCTGCACTTGTGTTTCTTCCTTTAATGAAATGCTCAATTAAAAGTACTTTGTGTCATGTGAGTTTTCGATGTTGCTATTTGCTTGACAAGATGAAGCAGGCAAGAGGTGCACCCTCTGGTCTTCTTCAAGAGAGAAGACTGAGGAATTTTAGGGATGAATTGACTTCTTATCCATTGAAAGGTATGCATTCAAGAAGACTTAGAAATGCCAAGGACTCATACATAAAAGCAAAGCCCTTAATATGAGAATTACCCCTGAGGGGGGCTTTTAATCCTCAGTCAGCCAGATATTCCCCATTAATTTCTAGAGCAGTAGCTTCCAGGGCATTTTCACTGTCACTGAAAAGTAAGTAAAGAGGCAAGGAAAAAGGTTCACTTAGGGCACAAGTACCTTTTCTTTAAGATTTTCCAACATTTTTTCCACCTGTAACTTGTCATCTTTGAGTTTTTCAAGTTCAGCTTCTTTCTTTTTGTATTCCTCTTGGACTTTAAGTAGATGCTACCAGAAAGACCAAAGACAATCAATGTATTAATTAAGGAGCCACACTTCATTTAAATTCCCTGGCTGAAGTTAGATATCAGGTGGGCCTGCCTCACTTTCCTCCAGCACACACAACCATTTTTCCATACAGAGATTGGGAAAATCATGATACTTTTCACTTTACATTATTTTATATGGCTTTTCCGAAATTCCTTTGAACTTGTTAATATTTTAGAAAGGTCCTGAGAAACTAATTGATCCAGTCACTTAACTTCTTTCCTATTCTGGCCAGGGGTCAGAGTAGGGTGCAGTTAATACTGTGTGAGCAACGTTTTGATTGCTGCATAGAAGTAAATGTAATGTTGTAAAACATTCTTGCAAATAGCCATTTGCCAAGCCAAGTTCAATTTCTGTGAGGAAAGTAGTAAAGAATCCAAATTTTATGTATGTTAGTTTCCATATAAGTAGGCAGGAAGCTATATTTGGCATTATTAATAATTTCTTTTTTAACTATCATCATTTTTTTTATTTCTGACGTTTAAAAAAATTATTTATTATTCTTTAAGTTCTGGGGTACATGTGCAGATCATGCAGGTTTGTTACATAGGTATACACGTGCCATGGTGGTGGTTTGCTGCATCCATTGCCCTGTCATCTACATTAGGTATTTCTCCTAATGCTATCCCTCCCAAATCCCCCCATCCCCTGCTATTCCTCCCCTAGCCCCCCACCCCCAGGCCCTGGTGTGTGATGTTCCCCTCCCTGGATCTGTGTGTTCTAATTGTTCGACACCCACCTACGAGTGAGAACATGTGGTGTTTGGTTTTCTGTTCTTGTGTCAGTTTGCTGAGAATGATGGCTTCCAGATTCATCCATGTCCATGCAAAGGACAGGAACTCATACTTTTTTATGGCTGCATAGTATTCCATGGTGTATATGTGCCACAATTTCTTTATCTAGTCTATCATTGATGGGCATTTTGGTTGGTGCCAAGTCTTTGCTATTGTGAACAGTGCTGCAATAAACATACATGTTCATGTGTCTTTATAATAGAATGATTTATAATCCTTTGGGTATACACCCAGTAATGGAATTGCTGGGTCAAATGGTATTTCTATTTCTAGATCCTTGAGGAATCGTCACACTGTCTTCCACAATGGTTGAATTAATTTACACTCCCACTAACAGTGTAAAAGTGTTCCTATTTCTCCACATCCTCTGCAACATCTGTTGTCTCCTGATTTTTTAATGATCACCATTCTAACTGGTGTGAGGTGGTATCTCAACATGGTTTTGATTTGCATTTCTCTAATGAACAGTGACGATGGACTTTTTTCACATTTGTTATCTGTATAAATGTCTTCTTTTGAAAAATATCTGTTCATATCCTTTGATCACTTTTTGATGGGGTTGTTTTTTTCTTGTAAATTTGTTTAAGTTCTCTGTTGATTCTGGATATTAGCCCTTTGTCAGATGGGTAGATTGCAAGCATTTTTTCCCATTCTGTTGGTTGCCAGTTCACTCTATTGGCAGTTTATTTTGCTGTGCGGAAGCTCTTAAGTTTAATTAGATCCCATTTGTCTATCTCGGCTTTTGTTGCCATTGCTTTTGATGTTTTAGTCATGAAGTCCTTGCTCATGTCTATGTCCTGAATGGTGTTGCCTAGCTTTTCTTCTAGAGTTTTTATGGTGTTAGGCCTCATGTTTACATCTTTAATCCATCTAGAGTTAATTTTTGTATAAGATGTAAGGAAGGAATCCAGTTTCAGCTTTCTGCGTATTTATTGAGTGCCTAACATGTACTAAGCATTGTGTATGATCTCATTTAAGCCTCACAATGACCCTATGATACTATTATCCCTAAGGCTTGAAGAGGTTAAGTGGCTTCCCTAAGGCCATTCAGATAGTTGGTGGTAGAACTGGAATTTAAAACCAGGTTGGGTCTACCCCAGAGTTCATGTTCTTACACGCTTTATCATACTCGACATCTTTTAAGATAAGATGGGGGAAATTTTATCATTGTTTATAAGGCATTTTTTCAATACAAAATAATCGAATGAGTGAAATTAATTTTTAAGAGGTAGAGACCTAATTCTCACTGAAGTCTCTGGAGTGATGAAATAAAATTTCATCATTTTTGAATTGCATTTAAGTAGCAGAACTATCCTTATGTGAAATGGTTTGAAAATCAAAGAGGGGGAAAAACAGCAACAACAAAAATGTTTCTGAAGTCTTGTCTTTCAGAGGCTTGCAAAAGACCACTGGAAGGGCTAAAAAGCATGGTACAATGCATACTGTCAATGTTATTTGAAGTGTAGGTGAGGAGGTGCATTTTTTTCATAGAAAGATCTCTGATATAATTTACATGTTCTAATTAAACTCCATGGTGATGGTAAAAGGAAGGTAAGCATTACTTCACACATTTTGTTAATAGAAAAGGCAAAATATTAATGTCATATTACTTGTTGTACAGGAGACAGTGGTGGCAGAAAGAATAAAATAGGGTTCCTAGTTCCAAAAGAGACCCCGTTCATGATTTGTAATTTCCAACCAGCAATTAGCTTTGCCCTAGATAATTTCAAGGAATACAGTTAAAAACTGTTGCACGATTTAAGGTGTAAGGACAGTGGCTGGTGGTCTAGCATGACAGAAAATGACACTGCGCTTACTCGGAAGCAATACTCCTTTACTGTAGTGAAAGCAGCTGTCGATATCTTTTAAACTGTAAGATCACTCCTAGATGTTGAACATCTGCTACACTATGTTTTCTGTGAATGCAAGCACAGTTGGTACATTTATTTACTTTACTTTTTACGCTTTGAATTATGCACAGGTAAACTCATTCGCATAAGTGACTGTTAATACAAACCAAAATAAAAACAAATTGGTATTATGAGCTTAAAGCATTGGCACTTAAAAATGTATAATGTACCTACTTCTACTCAAATCAAGGGTAGATTCCTGCCATTCCTTTTAAAAGGCTGTATTTCTTGGTATTCTATCAACTAGATACTTGTTCATCAGCACTTTTTCATATTTAAATAATTGAAGTTCTTCATAAAGACCCCGAGGCCCTGTCTAGATCCCTAAGTACCTTCTGAAGCATAAGGAAAAGATTAGATTATATTCAGCATAGTTTAATGTTAAATATTTTTCACTGAATGCTCATTCTTTGAAAACTGGCAACCCATTGCTATCTCTGTATTAACTAGAATATTTAATTAAACACAACACATAATTCCTTCCTCAGCCATGCCAGATAATATTACATCAAGAATAATAGGTTTGATTTTCTATTTGCTTTCAGGGGACCCTTTTACAGGCGAGAAGCTGATGCTACCCTACCCAGAAGCTCAGAAAACCACATTGCCTTTACCTGTTGCATTCCTTGCAGGGCTTGCTGCAGGAGTTTCAGCTGCTGTTCTTTGTTTGGGTCATCTTCTCTTGGGGCTTTGCCTTGCTCTTGCTTGAGCAGTTCTACTTCATTCCGGTAGGCATCGAGCTGCCAACGGAGGCTGTCATTTTCTTCCTTCAGAGCTTCTGCCTGTGATACTAAGGCTAAAGAATCAGTATAAAATATTAAACCATATATCCAGATTCATCTGTGGTTCATCTGAGTACCCAAAAAGTTGGTTTTTCCTCTTGATGAAGAACTTTAGGTTGGAGTTGGCCATGTCAGCAAGAAATGGACACAAAAGCACACAGGCCCGTTTTTATAAATGAACTAGGATTTCAACACACAAAAGTTCACACCATGTTCCTCATTCTCTACCTCAAGTATAACTAAGATGTTTCTAGGTAACATCAATTTCTTTTATTTGAAATGTAGGAAATGATACCAGTCCTGTAATAATAAAATATAGGACCAATTCCCTTGAATCAACAACTGCCTACACAATAATGTTGCTGACAGATGTTGTTAAAGAATGTAGCATTGAGAAACTTAACCTTGGAATTTCCTGCTGCTCTGTAGCTTCGTATGAAGAGTAAGAGTCTAACTTCAGTTACACTCATTTTATTTTTACTGAGAATGTAAATCTGAGTAATGAAGAATCAAAGTAGTGCCAGAGCTTAGCAGGCTGGGAAGCAAATGCTGAGGGAGATGATTATAGGAGGCACACAAATATGGGAGTCCAAAAAAGGAAATACGAGGCACAGATGGGGTTGTGTTAGTGAATATACAATTCCATTTCAAGATTTCTTAATATGCACGTTTTCATGTACTTCTTTTCAAATAACTGTTAAACAACAATTTGAAACACACACACACACACACACACACACACACACACACACACACACAGAATGTAACATCGACTTGTCCCACAGAGGAAAGGTAAATGTAAAAACTAAGACACAAGATTTCCAGTTTCCAGTCTGGTATGTAAAGATCTTTAGAAGCTGCCACTTTGTCTTACTAACAAGTAAAATGCTGAATAACCTGAAAAATCAACAACTCTTTTTATATTTGCTACAAAGTGTGGTCACAGGGCAAACAGCTGCCCCCAAAACTGGAGATACAGACAGGTGAATATAGAGAATCACAGCTTACTGGACCAAAAACCCATGAGCATAAACCTCTATGGGAACCAATCCCTGGGTAGAAAAACCTAACCTGTAGTTAATGAATTGCTAAAGGCTCAGTGTGGACAAGCCTGTGAGTTAAAAACTCCAGGAGGACCCAGTCATTGGAGAACTCCCACATATTTGTAAGTTTTACCTCCAGGAGATATACCAGGTCCTCACAGTGACTATCAGAGAAAAATCTCCTCATGTTTCCGGCAGGGGAAGGGGAAAAGGAACCATTTTGAAATTGCAGACCATTCTGGTATTCTTCACAAGGCCTGCCCTCAGGAAAAACTGTTTTATCAGACCCTCACCTGCTGGGGTTTCAGAATAACCTAACAGACCTGGGGGAATATAAATATCCAACTGCAGCCCCCTCCAGCCATCCTGTCCCACAAAAGGTGTGTGTATGTGGGGGGTGGGTGAGAGGGGGATAAAACAGAAGCACGGGTGAAGTTCGCAGTTCAGGGACACAGGTTCACCAAAAAACTGAGACCTAATCATAGAACTAGAGAATGCTTTCCCTCCACACCTTACCTCCACATCACTAAAGGGCTACTTATAAGAGTTTCTTTCACCTAGTACAACATGCCCAGATTCTAACAAAAAGTTACAAGGCATACTAAACAGTAGAAAACACAATTTTAAGAGTTAAAGCAAACACCAGAACCAGACTTATATGGAAGAGATGTTGGAATTATCAGACTGAGATTAATATGCAATGGGGTTTAATGAAAACATTAGACAACATGCAGGAACAGATGGATAATAAAAGCAGAAAGAAGAAATTCAAAGAAAGAATAAAATTAAATATTAGAGATCAAAAACACTAGTCGAAATGAAGAATGCCTTTGACGGGGTCATTAGTAGACTGGACCTAGCTAAGGAAAAAAAATCCCTGAACTTGAAGATAGATGATAGAAACTTTCAAAACTGAAAACTTGTCTTAGTCTGTTTTAACTGCTATAACAAAATACCACAAACTGGGTAGCTTATAAACTACAGAAATTTATTTCTCACAATTCTGGAAGCTTGGAGGTCCAAGATCAAGGTGCCAGCAGCTTCAGTGTCTCATGAGGGCTTATTTCCTAATTTATAGATGGTGCCTTCTACCTGTGTCCTCACATTAGGAAGGGGCAAGCTGGCTCTCTGGGGTTTCTTTTATAAGAGCACTAATCCCATTCATGAGGGCTCTGCCCTTATGACCTAATCACCTCCCAAAGGCCTCACCTCCTAATAACACATTGCTGATCAAGTTTCAACATGAATTTTGGGGAACACATAGATTCAGACCATAGCCAAAACAAAAAGAAAAAAAAAACAACAACAGATGCTGGTGAGGTTGTGGAGAAAAAGGAACAGTTTTACACTGTTGGTGGGAGTGTAAATTACTTCAACCACTGTGGGAGACAGCGTGGTGGTTCCTCAAAGACCTAAAGGCAGAAATACAATTTGACCCAGCAATCACATTACTGTGTGTATACCCAAAGGAATATAAATCATTCTATTATAAAGACACATGCACATGTATGTTCATTGCAGCACTATTCAGAATAGCAAAGACATGGAATAAACACAAATGCTCATCAATGATAGACTGGATAAAGAACATGTGGTACATATGCACCATGGAATACTATGCAGCCATTGAAAAGAATGATAACATGTCCTTTGCAGGGACATGGATGTAGCTGGAAGTCATTATCCTCAGCAAGCTAATACAGGAACAGAAAACCAAATACTGCATGTTGTCAGTTATAAGTGGGAGCTGAATGATGAGAACACATGGACACATGGGAGGGAACAACACAAACTGCAGCTTGTTGGAAGGTGGGGGTGGGAGGAGGGAGAGCATCAGGAAAAGTAGCTAATGCACACTGGGCTTAATACCTAGGTGATGGGATGACCTGTGCAGCAAACCACAATGGCATGCATTTAGCTGTATAACAAACCTGTACATCCTGCACATGTAACTCTGACCTTTAAATAAAAGTTGAAAATAAAACAATACTTAAAAAATTGCAAAACAGAATATCTAAGAACTATAGGACCACTATAAAAGGTAGAAGCATATGTAATGGGAATACCTGGAAGGAGAAGAAAGAAAGAAATAGAAGCAATATTTGAAGCAATAATGACTGAGAATTTCTCCCAAATTAATGTCAGATACCAAACCATAGATCCAGGAAGTTCAGAGACCATCAGACAGGATAAATGCCAAAATCCCTTAAGCCTAGGCATATCATATTCAAACTTAAGAAAATCAAAATAAAGAAAAAATCTTGAAAGAAACCACAAGGGAAACTAACACCTTAGCTACAGAGGAGCTCAAATAAACATTATATCTGACTTCTTTTCAGAAATTGTCCAAATAAAAGGATAGTGGAATAAAATATTTATGGAGTTAAGAGAAAAAAAATCAGCAACCTAGAATTCTGTACCCTGTGAAATATGGATTTACATAAAGGAAGAGCATCAAAGAATGAAAAAGTGAAGGTAAAATAAAAACTGTTGGCCAGGTGCGGTGGCTCATGCCTGTAATCCCAGCACCTTGGGAGGCTGAGGCAGGTGGATCACCTGAGGTCAGGAGTTCAAGACCAGCCTGGCCAACATGGTGAAACCCCTGTCTCTACTAAAAATACAAAAAATTAGCCAGGCAGGGTGGTGGGCGCCTGTAATCTCAGCTACTTGGGAGACTGAGGCAGAAGAATTTTACTTGAACCTGGGAGGCGGAAGGTGCAGTGAGCCGAGATCGTGCCATTGCACTCCAGCCTGGACAACAAGAGCGAAACTCCATCTCAAACAACAACAGAACACAAACTTTTTATTTTTCTTCTTAACTGTTCTATTATAGCATATAACTTTTCAAAATAATAACAAAAATGTATTCATTTATTTATGCATAAATATGTATATACAGGTTAACAATCTGTAATGCAAAATGCAAAATCTGAAATGCCCCCAAATCTGAAACTTTTTGAGCACCAACAAGATGATCAAAGGTCATGCTCAAGGGAAGTGCTTACTGGAGTATTTCAGATTTCAAATGTTCAGATTAGAGATGCTGAACCAGTAAGTACAATGCAAATATTCCAAAATCCAAACAAAGTCCAACATCGGAAAAACTTCTGGTCCTAGGCATTGTGGATAGGACATACTGAATCTGTATACAGGCATGCCTCATTTTATTGCATTTAGCTTTATTGAACTTCAAAGATTTTTTTTTTTAACACATCGAAGGTTTGTGGCAGCCCTGTGTCAAGCGAATCTATTGGTGCCATTTTCCTGACAGCATGTGCTCACATTTTGATAAATCTCTGGGTCACATTTTGGTAATTCTCACAATATTTCAAACTTTTTCAGTATTATTGTACCTTTGACACTGATCTGTGTTCAGTGATCTTTGAATTACCACTGTAATTCTTTTGGGTGCCATGGACTGTGTCCATAGAAGACAGCAAACTTAGTTGGTAAATGTGTGTTCTGACTGCTCCACTGATCAGATAATCCCCCATCTTTCTTCCTCTCCTTGGGCCTCCTTATTCCCTGAGACACAACAATATTAAAATTAGGCCAATTGATACACCTTCAATAGCCTCTAAGTGTTCAAGTAAAAGGAAGAGTCACACGTTTCTCACTTTAAATCAAAGCTAGAAGTGATTTAGTTTGTTGAGGAAGGCATGCCAAAAGCCAAGATAGGCTGAAAGCAGTACCTCTTGCACAAAACAGTTAGCCAAGCTGTGAATGCAAGGAACAAATTCTTGAAGGAAATTAAAGTGCTACTCCAGTGAACACAAGAATGATAAAATGAAACAGCCTTACGGCTGATATGGAGAAAGTTTTAGTGACTTCAATAGAACAAACAAGCCACATATTCCCTTAAACCGAAGCCTAATCCAGAGTAAGGCCCTGACTCTCTTAAATTCTATGAAGGCTGAGAGAAGTGAGCTGAAGAAGCTGCAGAGGAAAAGTTGGAAGCTAGCAGAGGCTGGTTCATGAGATTTAAGGAAAGAAGCCATCTCTATAATATAAAAGTGCAAAGTAAAGTAGTAAGTGCTGATGTAGAAGCTGCAGCAAGTTATTCAGAAAATCTGGCTAACACAGTTGATGAAAATGGCTACACTAAACAATAACTTTTCAATGTAGATAAAACAGCCTTCTATTGAAAGAAGATGCTATCTAGGACTTTCATATCTGGAGAGGAGAAGTCAATGCCTGGTTTCAAAGTTTCAAAAAATAGACTGACTTTTGTTAGGGGCTAATACAGCTGGTGAATTTAAATTGAAACCAATCCTCATTTACTATTCCAAAAATCCTAGGACCTTAAGAATTATGCTAAATATACTCTTCCTGTGCTTTAGAAATGGCATAACAAAGCCTGGGTGACAGCACGTCTGTTTACAGCATGGTTTACCAAACATTTGAAGCCCACTGTTGAGGCCTACTACTCAGAAAAGAATATTCCTTTCAAAAGATTACTGCTGTTGACAATGCACCTAGTCACCCAAGAGTACTGATGGAGAAGTACAAGGAGACAAATGTTGTTTTCATGCTTATTAACACAACATCCATTCTGTAGCCTGTGGATCAAGAAGTCACTTTTCAAGTCTTATTATTTTAAAAAACTCATTGCATAAGGCTATAGTTGCCATAGATAGTGATTCCTCTGATGGATCTGGGTGCAGTAGATTGGAAACTTTCTGGAAAGGATTCATGATACCATTAAGAATGTTCATGATTCAGGGGAGGGGGTCAAAACATCAACATTAACATGAGTTTGAGAGTTGACTTCAACTCTCATTGATGACTTTCAGGAGTTCAAGACTTCAGTGGAGGAAGTAGCTGCAGATGTCGTGGGAATAGCAAGACAGCTAGAATTAAAAGTGAAGCCTAAAGGTATGAATTGAATTACTGGAGCCTACTGATAAAAACTTAATTAACAAGGAGTTGCTTCTTATGGATGAGCAAAGAAAGTGGTTTCATGAGATGGAACCTATTCCTGACAAAGATGCTGTGAACCTTGTTGAAATGACAAAAAATATTTGAGATATTTCATAAATATGTTGATAAAGCAGTGGTGGGGTTTGAGAGGACTGAATTCAATTTTGAAAAAAGCTATCAAACAGCATCACATACTACAGAGACATCTTTAATGAAAAGAACAGTCGTTTGATACAGTATACATTACTGTCTTATTTGAAGAAATTGCCACAGTCACACCAACCTTCAGCAACCACCACCCTGCTCAGTCAGCAGCCATCCACATAAAGGCAAAATTCTTCCCCAGCAAAAAGATTACAACTTGCTGAAGACTCAGATGATAGCATATTTTTTTAGCAACACAGTCTTTTAAAATTAAGGTATGTACATTGATTTTTAGACATTATGCTTAAAAGGCTATATTATAATGTAGACTTAACTTTTACATGAACTGGGAAACCAAATAATTCAGATGGCTTGCTTAATTGCAATCTTAGCTTTTTTGCAATGATCTAAAATGGAACCTGCAATATCTTTGAGATAAGCCTGTATGCATTTATGTATGCTTATGAACAAGTGAAATAAATAACAGCAATGATACAAGAAATGGAAGGGGAGAATTAGGAGCATTTTGCTATTATAAAATATTTGCAGTACCCATGAAATGGTATAGCATTATTTGAAGTGGGCTTGAATTAATTGTAAATGTATATACTCTAGGGCAACCACTAAAAAAAAGTGAAAAAAGAAGTATAAATGATAAAATAAAGGAGAGTAAATCCAAATAATATATGTTCAATAAAAAATACAAAAGGCAGAACAAGTACAGAAGACAATACTAGAAACAAAAAACAAGGATAACCAAAAGAATACAGCAACAAATATGGTAGATATTTATCCAACTATTAAAAATTATTGATCTAAGTATGCTAATTAAAAGACAGATGTCAGTGTGGATTAAAAAAATAAGATCTAACCATAGGTTGCCTACAAGAAACCCACTTTAAATATAAGGGTGCATATAGATTAAAAGTAAAAAGTTGGAGAAAAATATACCATTTTAACACTAATTAAAAGAGAGTTAAAGTGGCTATATTAATTTCAGACAGAGCTGATTTCAGAGCAAAGAAATTTATCAGGGAAAAAGAGGGGCATTGCATACTATTGAAGGTGTTAATGCTCCAAGAAGACATAACACTACTGTTTATGAGCCTAATAACAGAGCATTAGAATACACAAGTGAATAACTGATAGACTGCAAGAAATACATGAATCTACTATACAGTTGGAGAGTTTAGCACCTTTCTATCAGAAATGGACAGATCCAGCAAACAGAAATCAGTAATGACACAGTTGAACTCAACATCACCATCAAATCACTAGTTATAATTATCATGTATAGACTTTCATCTAATCAAAGCAGATTACATATTCTTTTCAAGCTCACATGGAAGTTTAACCAAGAGAGACCACATTATGGGCCATAAAGCACACCTTAAAAAGTAAAAGATAGAAATTTTACAATGTATGTTCCCAGATCACAATGCAATTAAATTAGAAATCAGTAACAGAAAGATAACTGGAAGTTCACCAAATGAAAGGAGATTGAACAGTACACTTCTAAGTAACACATAAATTAAAGAAGAAGTCTCAAGAAAAATTTACAAGTATTTTAAAATAAATGAAAATACAAGTTATTAAACTTTGTGAAATGCAGTGAAAGCAGTACTTATGAGGGAAATTTATAGCATTTAATCCATATATTAGATATAAAGAAAGTTCAGTAATCTAAGCTTTTAACCTAGGAAACTAAAACAAGAAGAACAAATTAAATCCAAAGTAAGCAGACAGTTTGTCAGTTTATTACAAAACTAAGCATACTCTTGTCATACCATCCAGCAATCATGCTCCTTAGCATTTATCCAGATGAACTAAACTTGTGTCCACACAAAAATCTGGGCATGAAGGTTTACAGTAGCTTTATTCATAATGGCTAAAAGTTGGAAGCAATCAAGATGTCCTTCAGTAAGTGAATGCATAAATAAACTGCAATACATCCAGACAATGGAATATTATTCAGTGCTGAAAAGAAATGAGCCATCAAGCCATGAAAAGACATGAAAGAAATTAAATGCATATTACTAAGTGAAAAAAGCCAATCTGAAAAGGCTATATACTATAGGATCAGAACTATATAATATTCTGGAAAAGATGAAACTTTTTACTCGAGACAGTAAAAAGATTAGTCATTGTCAGTGATTAGTGAGGAGGAAGGGATGAAAAGGTGGAGCACAGAGGATTTTAGGGCAGTGAAACTATTCTGTATGATACTACAATGGTGGATACATACCATTTTAAATTTGTAAAAACGCAAAGAATATACAAGACCAAGAAAGAATCCTAATGTAAACTATAAACTTTAGGTAATGATGATATATTAGTGTAGGTTCATCAATTATAACAAATTGTAATCAATTGTAACAAAAATGTACCATTTTGGTGGAGGATGTTGATAGTGGAGGATACTGAGCTTCTATAGGGACAGAGATTATATGGAAACTCTCCGCTTTCCATTCAAAAACCTTTCCATTCAATTTTGCTGTGAATGTAAACTGCTCTAAAAAAGAAAGCTTATTAATTTAAAAAATAAAGGAAACTTAGGTTATATGTAATTATTTATGGTTTAGGGCACACTTTTCAAGTTCAAAAATAATAAAGTGTATTTCAAAATATTTAATCAGAAGATTTTCATTCACTCAAAATTCACTGAGTACCTTTAGAATGAAAAGTAGAATGAAGTGGAAAACAAAAAAAAATTGTAAGGGTAGGACATAAATTAGGTAAAAGGCAAAGCTTTTATTTAGAGCTGTCTCCTCAACCTTATTTTTAATGAGAACCAAATAATTATGGTAGGTTTTCCATAGGTATTAAAGAGGTCAATAACACTAGTTTCAATGTAGTCCAGAAAATACAATTTAGAAAGTCAAGTTTCAGGCATATGACTATGGTTTAAAAAAATGATTCCACTAGTTTTGGCTGGGCCAGGCTCACACCTGTAATCCCAGCACTTTGGAGGGCTGAGGCGGGCAGATTACAAGGTCAGGAGTTCGAGACCAGCCTGGCCAACATAGTGAAACCCCACCTGTATGAAAAATACAAATATTAGCCAGGTGTGGTGGCATGCGCCTGTAATCAAAGCTACTCAGGAGGCTGAGGCAGGAGAATTGCTTGAACCTAAGAGGCAGAGGTTGCAGTGAGCTGAGATCGTGCTATTGCACTCCAGCCTGGGTGACAGAGTGAGACTCCATCTCAAAAAAAAAAAAAAAAAGATTCCACTAGTTTCTATCGTTTACAAGCCAAATTAATGGAAACATTTGTAGTTTATAACTTTTTTGATTACTAACAGAACACAAAACTCAGAAAAAGAGACATTTTAAAAATGGATCAAAGCAGACTGGGCCGCGGGCCTTGGGGCCTGCGCCCGCCTGGAAGGATGGGACTGCAGGGCGCATAAAGGCGGGGCCTGCTGGGTTCTGTGCCCGGCCGCCGCGCCCCACATTCGCGCTGGGATGGGGAACCTGGCGGCCACGATGTGGCGCCGGCTTCCTCGGAAGAGGTGGGTTCTTGCCCTGATCTTTGGGCTGTTGCTTGTCTACTTTCTCAGCAGCACCTCCAAGCAAGAGGAGAGGGCAGTGAGAGATAGGAATCCCCTGCTGGTTCAAGACCGTGATCAGCCCACCCAGTGGGAAGTGCAGTTTAACTTGTGCAACAGCAGTCGTCTGAGCAATCAGCATCGCAACTCCATTCAAGGGAAGTTGCTGTCAGCCCTACCTCCTCACGGATGGGCTCCACTACGTTTGTGAATGGCTACTGTGACATGAGTGTCCCTAGCACAAAGCAGTACTGCTGCGATGGCCGCTGGTCCAGCGGCTGCTGAGTACTGTGTCTCCTGCTGCCTGCAGCCCAGCAAGCAACTTCTGGAGCACTTCCTCAACTGGGCAGCTGTGGCATTCCACAACCTCTTCATGGCAGTCGAAGATCACTTGGAGTTGTGCCTGGCCAAATGCAGGATCTCATCCCAGAGCGTGCAGCATGAGAACACCTATTGGGACCCCATAGCAAAGTACTGCTATGAAGAAAGCCTGCCTGAGCTCTTCCCTGCATGAGGGGTGCAGGGGACTTGCTCCAACCTGGCTGAGGAAGCCTCACTGACGAACTCGCCTCCTGAGGCCCAGCTTCAGCGCTCAGGCCAGGCTGTGGGAAGAAGACAAAGGCAGCACTAGGAAACCTTGGCTTTGACCACTTCTTGTGTTGTCATCTTTGGCTTTGCTCACCACCCGGGCTTACCAGATGGAACTCTTCTGTAAAGCAGCTTGGACCCACCAGCTGGTCTCATTTGGGAAAGATGAAACCACAGGCCAGGCTCATGGCAGTGCTGGCATTCTTGGACAACTGGACCCTGAGACCTAAACATAGAGCTGTGACTTGTGTTCATCGGGGGCTGGTGTTACTTCTAGGTTTGATCCAGGCCTTTTCACTGTAAAAAATTATTTATTGGATTCCTTTGGAGTAGTGGGGAAATTATAATGTTTTATGTAGGAAAATGCCTTGCCCTTCTAGTTAAATATGTTCAAGGAAATTATTTTTGTTGTTCTGTGTTCTCCAGTTTCAGGAGTTAAGTCATCCCTTCACCTAGATAAAATGCTTTGTCTTTTAGAATGTCGATGTTCTCTCTAGGCAGTTATTTTTGTTTGTATTTTGACAGTATCAAGCATAGCCCCTGAACATAACCTGTTAGCCATATCCTGATGTCTAAAATTATCTAAAAACTCAGACACTCTTCCATTCTAATATAACTGCAAGATTTCTGGCAGTAGGCACTGTGTGCCTGCCCTCAGGTTCTTTTCCACTGGTGGTTGAATGTGCTCATATGCCCTATGAAGAGCACTGTTTTAGTAGAAATCTACCTTCTCGTCTTGGAGGAATTTGTTCTCATTTCTTTTGCCACTTAAAATTAACTGTGGGCTGCTCAGCCAGGATACAATGGGAGCCTCAGGAAGGTCAGAGGCAACGTCCTTTGTTCTGTCAATAGAAACCCAATGTTGAGGCAATTCCTAAACAGAGATGCACCTAGCAGCATGCTGTATGTGTTAACTCTTTATTGCTTTCAGCTTTAGGGGTGTAACAGATATAAATGTTTAGTTCCCCTATGATTTGCAAAGAAGAAGGAGAAACCCAACTTGTCAGAGCACTGCAAGAGAACAGTCTTACTCCTGCCCTGAGTGGCAGATGAGAATGGTCATTATGGCTTAGACAATGCTGCACATGTCGGTTGGTGTGCCCTGAATCCACGTGCATAAATCATTCCCCATTTTTCTACTGTAACACAGATTCTCTGGCCCAAGGTCTACAATATTTGATCCTAAGATCGAGATATCATGCCCACTGAATAGTACTGCTCTTCGATTTCAGGAGTCACATTAACACACAACTCTCCTATATTCCTTTACTAACCTCGGGATTGAGCAAGGTCTTTTTAATTTGTTTTTGGTTCAAATTATTGACCTGGGAGCAGGGTGCTAGTTCTATGGTCAGTATTCAACGTTCTTTTTTCCAGTGGAGCTTTTTCTTTGGGCCATATTTGCCTTCCAATACATTTCAGCAATATGTAGTGGTAATTTTCCTTAACTTCCTATTACTACCTCTTATACCTATCTCCCAGAATAATTTGCCTCCCTTAAATACGTTTTTTTAGAGGGTAAGCTGTCAGGCAATTTTTAAAATATTAGATCCCAAGAAATCTATTCCATTTGCATTAAATTTTTCAGATTCTGTGTGTTTGCAGGAGGACTAAATCAAACTCTGATATGAAAAAATAATAATAAAAAATTGATCAAAATTACAATCTGTATATTAAACATATAGGAAAGTTAAAAGGCAATTTGACAAAAATATTAATTTTCTTAATTACCTATAGGGAAGAACTTTGGGTAGAAGAAAGTAAAAGAAAAGTAATAGAAATTAAACCATTAAAATTATTAGCTATAAATGGTCAAAGAAGTGTTTATCTAAAGGAATTTCAAGGAGAAGATTCATCTTCTACATAATGAATGAAAAAAACCTGTGCATTCCAAATATGAAATTTTGCTATGGTTTGGTTATGATTTATTTGTCTTCAGCAAAACTCATATTGAAATTTCGTCTCTAATATGGTGGTGTTGGGCTTAGTGGGAGGTGTTTGGGTCATAAGAGTGGATCCCTCATGAATAGATTAATGCCCTCCCTGGTGGGGCGGGGGTGCATTCTCACTCTATTAGTTGTATAAAAGAGCCTGACACCTCCCCTCTCCTCTTGCTTCCTCTTCTACCATGTGATCTCTGCCTACACTTGCTTCCCTTCACCTTCTGCCATGAGTGGAAGCAGCCTGAGGCTCTTATCAGATGCAGATACTCAATGTTGAATTTTCCAGCCTTTGGAACTGTCAGCCAAATAACCTCTTTTCTTTATAAATTACCCAGTCTTAGGTATTCCTTTATAGCAACATAAAATGGACTAAGACAAATATATAGAAAAAACCTCATATTAGCATGAAAACATTCCGTACTCCTAAAAGGAAGCTGCCTTTAGAGAGGTGCTGGCTTTAATTCAGTTCCTTGAACATGAGGGTTTCCCTAAAACTATTATGTACTGATGTAGGCTGCTACAGTCATATTGTCTATCAAAAGCAGAAAGTGGCAATGTAATAGGAAGGCTTCTGGTTAGAAATATCTTCTACTAGTGTTGAGATGTTCTTAGCATCCACATTTGTTTTCTGTGGATAGCCATGCAATGTTCTTGATACAACAGTTCTAAACCTTGCACTTTGGTTTTAAAAACTTACAAAAGATCTTTGGCATGACATATTCATTTTATGATTGGTTTTATTATTTATTTTAACTTTTGTTGTCACCATGCAGATGCTGTGTCTTTTGGATTCCAGACACTCCAAATAATATCTCTCCTTGCCATCTCTTCTAGTGGCTGGGATACTTTTCAGGAGACAAGCACTAACAACAACATCAAAAGTAGATACTATGAGTGAAGATTAATTTTATATACAAAACTCTATAGAAAAAGGCATATTAACTATCTGCCAAAGAGGAAGAAATATTTGGTTTGCTTGCAGGGTCAATACCAAGGACAGTATGTTGAGCTGGGGTTTGGCCAAATAGTACACAGGTTACTCTGTAAATCAAGTGACTCCTACAGATGAACAATTATTTATTTCTGCTTTGGTTTGCATGTTTGTCCTCTGGCAGTCCACATGGCTCAATACAAAATAGGGATATTTCATTTTCCTCCTTTGTTTCTTCTTGTACTGCGGGCCAGTAATTATGCTCATGTTCTACATGTCACACGGAGATACACGGAAGAGAAAAGGGCAAAGATCTAGGAGAATGATTAGAGGGGTATTCTCTAGTTTAAACGTAAAAATATTTTCCCTCTGAGAAAATGAGGAGGAGAGACTGTTTTTGTCCTGGGGGAAAGGGCAGGCTGATGAGCAGTGATGGATATCTGCAGCCACGTGGGAGCAGATAATAATCTCAGTTTGGACCTGTCACCAAGCAAAAGAAAATGCGATCACCTGTAATGCTACTGAAGGGACCTTACCTACAAAATATATTTCCCACTCTCTGAAATGAGGGTTTTTGTCATTTTAATGAGGACACCAAGTCTTTCCTTTCACAGACTTAATATTAATTGGGCCCATTTCTGAAGTTGAAGTTCTTTGTACATTGCCAGAACATTGAAAAGTTCAATATTACCTTTTAATAATATGTTTGAGTAGGTGAATCTATCAGTCCTGATACTAAAGAGCATATAGTACAGTGAATGTATTCATATCCTGCCATCATTAGTTCTTGGCTTCTCCTTTTTGACTATGTCCTATGTGGGAAAAATATTTCTCTTTATGACGATTGTTCCACAGATCTGAAGGCTGCCAGTTCATCACGGCAATATGAAAGTACCAAGGCAGCTGTGAACTCCTCTTTTTACAGGAGCCACTAACAGCAAAATCCCAGACATGTTTCTGTACAATAAAAGATCAAACATGATTTTGTGCCATTAAAAAATTAGTGCCTGAGTCTCGGTACAAAGAAAACAAGAAAAAAAATAGTGGAAGTAAATTCAGGGAGTCAGCCACCCTTTTAAAGCTTCATTACAGGAGATGCTAAAAATGTTACAAAATTATAGAAGGAAGAATGGGTAACATTCCTCTCAAGACTCATAAGGAAGTTTGAGCTACAGTGATTCACAAAGGGAAAAAGCTGAAAAGAACAAAGAGTGGGAAGAAATAGCAGGAGATGATATGAATAAGACATGTTGGGGTGGTTGCACATCAGTTCAGGCAAAAAATCTCAAGTGGGTTCCCTGACCTCACAATGCCTTGCTTTTCCTTGCCTCTACAGGTTATTATCTCCATTCCAATCAGGCTTCTGCCAGTATGGATGCCCCTGGAACATCATTGTTACCCCTGTTAGATCTCTAAATTCCCATCCCAAACCGAATCCTCATCTGCCAGTTTTCTCACTGCCCCTCATCACCCCGAGACTGCTCTCTTTCCTTGCTGGGATTTTTAATCTCATAGGGCGGCCAACTTCACTAAGCAAGTTCATTAACTGTTTTCTGGCTAGATAGATTTCACTGCAAACTCCTCAGTGCCTTCTATTGCTTCAGCTTCCTGAAAACATCTGGCCAGGCTTACCATGCCAATCCCCAACTCACAGTCACTTGACACAACTCTCTCTCATCCTGGGCCACAGAGAACTCTTATAGGAAGTTGCAGAGCTAGGCAGCTAGATCAGTAGACACTCATGTTGGCCCTTGCTGATGGGTCTGTCACCTCTCACTGATTTCTTACTTCCATACTGCCCATAGCATTTATTCCAAATCAGTTCCTGTCTCCATGTGGTCTCATTTCCAAATCATTTTTGTGATGAATAAATTATCTCTTAGTGTATGGAGAAGCCTGGGCTACCTATATACTTTCAGCATCCCCTCTCTTGTCTCAGATAAAGAGGGCTCTCTTCTCTCTAAAGTAAACTCTATCTGATTATGGATCCCTTCCCCTCTTCTTTTCAAAGATTTTACTTCCACAAGTACTCTTTTATTTTCTAGCATCTTCAGTCTCATACTCTCCATTGCCTCCTTCCTTTTTATTGAACAACAACAACAAAGAAAACCCCTTAACTTTATTGATTCTAGTTGCCATTTATAATATCCATTATTTGATTTTGTTTAGTAGCCAACTTCTTGACCTATGGTCTTTCTTTACTTTCTTTTATTAATATCATATGTTCCGGCCTCTATCTCTATCACTCTACTAAAATAGCTCTTGCCCAGCACTGTTCTCTGAATTCCTATTTTTCTTTGTAACACTGACTAATGTCAATGACTACTTACTCTATAAAAGCTTTTCTTGGTTTCCACAACCCAATTATTTTCTAGTTTTCTTCCAGCCTCTCACAACTGCTTCTTTTCTAACTCCTCTGCAAACTCCTCTTTCCTTCTCCCTTACTGTGGTGGGGCCCCGAATTCTGTATTCAACCTTTTGCTGTTCTTTCACTTGTTTTTCATACTCATTTAATAAAATTCTCAGGGCTTCTGACAACACCTCTACACTACCATCCACTATTCCTTCTAGTTTGTTCACTGTAATTTGAATACAAATCCCTTCTGCCCATTTCTCAATAACCTACTATCTGCAGTTCATCTCATCATATTCTGCAAATCAGTCCCATCCATTAGTCCATTTCTGTCAGTTCTACTGTTACAGTTTGAATTGGGTCCTTTCAAAAAAGATAAGTTGAAGCTCTCGGAATCTGGCTTATATGGAAACAGGTTTTTTACAGAGGTAGTCAAGCTACAATGAGGTCATTATGGTGGGTCCTAACTTGATATGATTGGTATCCGTATTGATAGAGGAAATTTGAACATAGGAATAGGCAGGCACACAGGGAGAATACCATGTGAAGGCAGATGTTAGGATGATGCATCTACCAGACAAAGAACACCCAAGATCGCTGGAAAATCACCAGAAAGTAAGAGACAAGAATGGAACAGATTCTCCCTCACAAGGAGCTAACACTAAGGATATCTTGATCTCAGACTTCTAGCTTCCAGAACTGTGAGACAATACATTTTTGTTATTTAGGCTGCCCACTTTGTGGTACTTTGTTATGACATCTCTAGAGAACCAATACAACCAACAGGCCTCCAATTTCTCAAACTAGAAAACACAGACTCATTTTTGGCTCTTTCCTTTTCTTCATCATCTATATCCATCTGGCACTCAAGAATTAGGTATATTCCTTGAAAATGACTCCTAGCATCTTTAATCTCATTCCATCTATTGCCTCCTTTTCTTTTCTTTTCTTTCTTTCCTTTTTTTTTTTTTTTAGACGGAGTTTCACTCTTGTTACCCAGGCTGGAGTGCAATGGCGCAATCTCGGCTCACCGCAATCTCCGCCTCCTGGGTTCAGGCAATTTTCCTGCCTCAGCCTCCTGAGTAGCTGGGATTACAGGCATGTGCCACCATGCCCAGCTACTTTTTTTTGGATTTTTAGTAGAGATGGGGTTTCACCATGTTGACCAGGATGGTCTTGATCTCTTGACCTCGTGATCCACCCGCCTCGGCCTCCCAAAGTGCTGGGATTACAGGCTTGAGCCACCGCGCCCGGCCTTTTCTTCTACCATTTTTTTTGTCTCAGTTCCTCTTGCCTTCACTCGGGTCCTACCCTTCATCATTTTACCTCTCACTTCTGTAAAAGTCTCTGGTTAGATTCTCTTAATTCAAGATTATCTCTTAAAATGTATAATTCATGTTGCTTTCATCATATTAGCACCATGGTCAAGATGTGCTTATAGTGGCATATTGCTTACTATGCGAAGTCTAAGGTTGGCATTCATGGCCCTCCATAATTTGGTTGGACCCATCTACTCTACTCAGTCTTTTATCCCCCTGTAAACATCATGCTTATTTTCCTCTTTGAGCCCCCCCAATCCTTTTACTCCCTTCTTTCCTCCCACCATCAAGTTGCTTTCTTACCTTCCTTCCTATCATCTTTCAAAGACCTGATCAATTTTTCACTTACTTTGACAACTCTGGCCTACACCTGATATTTCTTGCCTTGCTGCATTCTAATCAATACCTTCCATGTTAGTAGCAAGTGGTATTTCTAAAATTTTCTGTGGATTTACACATATTTATATATCTATCTCCATCATCTTATAGGACATAGTGCTTGCTAATTAATTGGCCAAACTCTTAAAGTGGAAATAATGGAAAATAAAAGGTCAGGGGGGGAGAAAGAGATTAGATTAATATCAAGGGAACAAAAAACTTTGGCCAGAACAATGAAGGAGAATTAGTCTAAGTCAATGTTTTCCGCATGTGCTACCTGGACCACCAGCATTGAAATCATTTAGGATGGCCGAAAATGCAGATTCCTCAACCCCATTACAGACATATTAGATCAGATTCTGCAGCTTTGACATCTGATTTTTAAAAGGTAACCCAAATGATTCTTCAGTATACCAAGTCTGAGAACCACTAGTCTAAGTAAAGAGAGCAGAAGATGGGTGCTGAAAGGGAACAGCTTTTCTTATGTGTACTGGGTACAGTACTTTCCATCGTGGGTAACAAGATAATGAAATAATTTTACACTACCATGATTTGCTTTGATGTAATTCTCCCTCTTCAACAGATTGTGTACATCAGTCCTTTCTTTCATGGCAAGAGTATTTAAAGTACTGTATCACAAATATGGGCTGGCTAATATGGAGTCTCTCAAAGAATAGAAATTTTGTGGCACTCCAAGGAAAGGTAACTGAGACTTCTAGGCTGGTTTTACTTTCTTTGGGAAGTAAAATTTAACCAGAAACATGCCATAGTTTACTATAATTCAAGTTTGATAGCACGGACAGAGGGGAAAAAAACATTAGCTTTGAGATCTAGTTGCTTAAGCTTTTAATTGGAACCAAGTGATAGCTAAAACATGTAGCCGCTTTAGATAAAAACTGAGGACCTATTCACTGACTCACATTGAGCAGGATTTCTGCAGTTGAGTACTACAGAAGCGAGATAACAGAATTAGATACAATTGAGGGGAAGAAAAATTCACACAAGTCCTTGAATTAAAATGAATTGAAACCTTCTGGGAGAAAAGCTATTTGGTAAGCTCCATTAAGTCTATTGTAGATAGCTTTATTTGACAAAGCAGCATCCTGGCATGTGGAACAGGAAAGAAAATAGCTATAAGATGATCTGTCAGGGAGTTTCCAGTCTCTAAATGAATAAGACTCTGTGCAGTAGCCAATAGAGCTTTTAACTCAAAAGAGATACAGAAGCAAAATGCAATTATATAACCCTAGTAAGCACGTACAGTCTGAATCTCCCATTCACCCCTCTTCTCCCCCAATAACTCCACAAACTCAGCAATATATCAAGTGGATGCTCAAACTTATGGTGGCATTTATTTCATGGTAACACTGGATAAACACTCTGTACAATACTGTAGATACTGACGTGTAAACAATCATATAAGTGAAAGATTAATCAGCTACAAAACATCCTATATAAGCACTTAAATAATTTGAATAGTTCAATTCTTATTCTATTCTTTGTTTATTTTGGCTATAAGCTTATAGCATTTATTTGCAGTAATTAGTTGACTATACAGAAAATGCTAGCTAACCACTGATTACAAATGGTGTATTCAATATAGATAGCAGTTGTTATGTTTAGGGTTCAAACAGATGGCAAAAATAAAAAAAAATCAGGTGTAACAGCTAATGAATATCTTTTTAAAAGTCTTACTTGGTATTTTTCTTTCCTTCCTTCAGAGTTTCTATTTATGGGGTGAAAATTCTAAGACCACTCAAATGGCTACAGAGCTGCTGGCTTCACTATACAAGTACTGGAACCAGGAAAGTCAGATTCAAATTATAATTTCTCTCTCTCTCTTTTACACACACACACACACACACACACACAGCAGGAACAGTATACAACTATATCTCCAATCTCCAGCATAGTGCTTAGTATGTAATAGTTATTAAATAAATGGATAAACTAATTTTTCCATCACAAAATCCCTGTTAGATTTTTTTTTGAGATGGAGTTTCCCTCTTGTTGCCCAGGCTGGAGTGCAATGGTGTGACTTCGGCTCACTGCAATGTCCTCCTCCCGGGTTCAAGGGATTCTCCCGCCTCAGCTTCCCGAGTAGCTGGGATTACAGGAGCCTACCATCATGCCTGGCTAATTTTTTGTATTTTTAGTAGAGATGGGGTTTCACCATTATGGTCAGGCTAGTCTCGAACTCCTGACCTCAGGTGATCCACCCACCTCTGCCTTCCAAAGTGCTGAGATTACAGGCGTGAGCCACCATGCCTGGCTGTTAGATGGTTTTTATAATGTACTTCTTACAAGTGTGGAAGCTGAGGCTCAGTGGGGAAGAAGTCCCTCCTAAGTCAAGAAGGACAGAGTTGGAACTAGAACTCAAGTGTTTCAACTTTAGGTCCAGTGCCTTTTCCACTGTATCTCCTATAATCTAACTTCTAAGATTGTCTGAAAGGGTTTGCCTGAAAAGAGTAGTCTTCTGGCTATTTTATCATTTGCAGTGGTAATTCGTCCATCCAAGATAATTTATTATGAAATTGAAGGGGGGGTATTGTCCTATTGTTCAAAAAGTTTGCTGTGTGGGTCCCACAAGGACCTATAACATAACCTCTGTCTCACAGAGAGGTTCTGACTATACTAGGTTAGAGCTGCCTAAATGCCCAGCGCTTTTTGGAAAAGAAATTCCACTTTTGGCCGGCTGCAGTGGCTCACGCCTGTAAATCCCATTACTTTGGAAGGCTGAGGCGGGTGGATTACAAGGACAGGAGTTCAAGACAAGCTGGGTCAATATGGTGAAACCATGTGTCTACTAAAAATACAAAAAATTAGCTGGGCATGGTGGTGTGCACCTGTGGTCCCAGCTACTCAGGAGGCTGAGGCAGAGAATTGCTTGAACCTGGGAGGCAGAGGTTGCAGTGAGCCAAGATCACACCACTGCTCTCAAGCCTGGTGATGGGGCAAGACTCCACCTAAAAAAAAGAAAAGAAAAAGAAAGCCCACTTTTCATTAGGCACTTCAATGCAAATGAAAATTACAGAAAATCCTGTAGCCATAGGTCTGATGTTCAGTCAATGTGTACATATATGGCCTACCAACTATTTCTAGCTGGTATCCATACTGATGGGTTGGTGTCCATACTTTACTGGGTATTATAGGTTTGAAAATATCTTGTCTGCAAGTACATGTTTGTTAAATAACAAAACAGAATTATCTTTACCTGATTCCTCAGTTTCTTTCGTTTCTGTTGTTTCTTCTATTTCATCATCAGACATTTCCATTTCTTCTTCTCGCCTGATTCCCATTAATTCATCATTATGAATGTTGCGAATTTCCTAAGGTTAAGAGGTATGCTTTTTAGGTGGGAATGCTTTGAAAATGTTGAGGACATGAACAGAGTTAAGGATAAGATAAAGAAGCATTTTTTCTCACATATTAGGAAAAAAATTCTCCAAACACTCTTATGGCAAAGAGGCATCTTGAAAGTAAAACAGTCTCAGACAAAGCAGACTTGGTTACACTCTGTCTTGCATTAGGCTTTCTTTCCAGACCCAGAGCTCTAGGAGTCTATGATTGTTATATTCCTCTCGTATTATAAAGTACTTTTGGCCATGAAAAACATTTTACCTCTTACATAGACTTGTGGACTTTCTTTTAAGGGTTCTGTCAATTTCACCTGCCCATGTTGGACCCTTTAATTTTGCTGCTTGCCATCCTCTTCTCTGTCCTTTTATAGTTTTGTTCAACATAACTCTTAATTGAGTTTTTGTAGTTTTAGAAATTACAGCAAAGATGAGATTTCAGGAGTAATATTCTACCAGACCAACCCTCCCATGGATAATAACTATAATCTTTGGTCAAAACACAAAACAAAACCCATAACTATTTGATGATATTGGAGAGTGAACAAAAGCAGACATATCTGAAGAGAAGCTGACACTTGGAAGAAAGGAATAGCATAGGTGAGTCTCTCAGTTTTTAAAGGGCCATTTCATCTGAGGTAGACATATTCTGAAGAGAAGCTGACACTTAGAAGAAAGGAATAGCATAGGGTGAGTCTCTTAGTTTTTTAAAGGGCCACTTAGTCTGAGGGTAGACCAGAGTTAGCACCTCATAAGATGGCTAAATTTCTAATAGCAAACCCATAGCCTTTATGGCCTAAAGAACTCAAGGACAGTTCAGGGCAATTACTGCCACTGGAAAATAAGAAGAGAATCCCAGAAAGAAGACAATAGAGGCAGGGGGAAAGAACTTCAAATTTTGTATATAAGATCTGCTCAAATGTCTGCATGATACCTGAGCCAAGAAAGCACAAGGAAGATTCCAAACAGCACAGCTAAGGCTAAAAGAACTGAAATGACAACCAAGCTTCTATCCAAGATATAGAATTCCCATCTCGAATTCAACCAGGTAAATTGACCATTAAAACAAAAGAAAACAAAGTCAATATTCTTTGAAGGAACAGAGCGGAATCCAGAGTCTTCACAACATAATAGCCAAAATATTTAGGATACAGCCCAAAATTACTTGACATATAAAAACTAGAAAGAGATGGCCCATTTCTGAAAGAAAGGACAATTAACAGACACCAACCCTGAAATAACCTAGATGTGGTAATTTAGCAAACAAAAAATTAAAGCAGCTATTATAACTATGCTCATGATGTAAAGAAAATATAATGAATGAAAATATAGAAAATCTCAGCAGAGGAATAGAAATTTTTAAAAGGAGCCAAGCGTTCTTTTGTCTGAAAATGAAAAGAATCAAGGTTCTTTAAAAAAAATTTCTATTCCTTTGCTGAGATTACCTATCCTTTCATTCATTATGAGCATATTTCTGTTATATCACTGAGAATAGTTATAATAGCTGCTTTGTAATCCTTGTCTGATAACTACCACGTCTGGGTAATTCTACAGCTAGAAAATGATATCTAAAATAAAAATAACCAGACAAGCCTAAAAGTAGAATATAAATGACAGAATAATGAGAGAATTTAAAGAGAGAGCAATACAAATGTATCCAATCTGAAGAACACTGAGAAAGATATATATATATTTTAAAAAACAGAGCCTTGAGACCTTGTGAGATTGCATCCAAAGGTCTAAGATACATGTAAATAAAACTGCAGAAAAAGAGGAGATAAAAAATAACTTAAAAAGATTTGAAGAAACAAGGGTTGGCAATTTCTGAAATTTGATGAAAGACATTAATCTACATATTCAAAAAGCTCAGCCAACCCCAAGCAGGATACGTGTGAAAAAAGCACATCATATTAAAACAGCAGAAAGCTAAAGATAAACCTCTGGAAAGCAGCCAGAGAAAAGCAATACATTATATAGAGGGGAACAACAATTTGAATCTTTGACTTCCTTCAGAAACAATTTAAGGCCAGAACTTAGTGAAATAAAATCTTTAGAGTTCATGAAAAAATACAAATATCCATTTATTCAGAATTCTGTATTCAGAGACAAATTCTCTCAAGAATAAAGCTGAGGTATATTTTCAGACAAAATTAAATGCAAGAATTCACCAACAGGCTTGCACTATAGAAAATGCTGAAGAAAGTTCTTCAGGCTGAAGGGAACTGCTAACAGATATAAATGCAGACCTTCAGGGAGGCATGAAAAACACTGAAAATGATCAAGATCCCATGAGAAAAGTCACTTTAAAAAGGTAAGCACAATAACTTTGCATTTTGAAGCAGCTCACAATCATTTGGAGGCCAATTAATGCCTGTCAGAGGCTCCTCAGCACTGAACTGAGAATTCCTTGCTTGGATTAGCTTGTACTGGGCTGTACACAGGAAATATCTGAAGCTGTCCGTGAAAATTGCCTCCATTTAGGGGAATTATGTATATTTCAAATGAACTTTTAAATAATTGATGGTATAGTTAGTCATTAACCCAAAGAAAATCCTCCTTTTTATTCCTTTTATCAGGAAAAGTAATGATTTCTAACTCAAGTTAAGTTTTTACTAAAAATAAATAAAAGACTCTTTTTTAAAACATGATCTATTTAGTATCACAACTGATAAGAATAGAAAAAGAAGATGCTAACAAAGCATCTCCCATGTGCTTCAGGGACATTACTTAAAATAGAATAAAAATAATGACTTGCTTGAGAAAAATGAACTTTAAAGGGGTGTGTCAAGAGATTTGCTTTGTCTTATTCAAACTCATTGGACAGAGAACAATAAAGGAATTTCTCATTTCTGATAATTCATTCTATCTCAGGAGTCTGATTTTCAGTTATCATTAAAGAGCTCTTATGGGGAAAGGTGATTATAATGAAGTTTGTCATTGGCAAATTCGAATATTGTACAACTTACTTCATCAGGAAAAGTCGTGACTTTCTAGTTGCCTAATAAAAATGTAGACTGTTAGAAAGTATAAGCAGAGACCAACTCTTAATTCACAAACATGTCACATAACCCTGAGAAGGTTATTGTGTTTCTCAGAAGAGTAAAGTATGTTCCTTCTAGGGAAATGTCCCAGGGCAGGAATATCTGAGAGCTAAGACATGTCCTCCAGCTTTTCAGCATCCACAAAACATCTTTATGCTTCCAGTTGGGCAAAAAAGTATAATATTTTCTTAGAAACATAGAAGTTCAAAAACTATGTGATACAGCTTATCTAGAGTCTTTCACATCCTCATAAATCCCCAGAAATATAACAGACCTATGAACAAATTTTACCTAAATGTTTCAAAGTACTTCAGGAATAAGAATCACCAGTTGCTTTAACTGATAATAAAATAAGGATAAGAAAAACTAAGGGGTATGTTTCCCTAAGTTGTTCAGTCAGGCAGGCAAAGTGGCAGAGCTCAGAGCCCCCACTAGACAATCCTTTCTAGCTACAAAGAAACACAGACTCATATCATTGTTCTTCTAGAAATACCCAATACTATATCACACACATGGGAGATAAAGAGAACAGCAGAGGTTATGGGGTTCTATAGTAAAGTAAGCTTATTGGGAACATTTAGTAAGTGACAGCATCCCCCAAAATAAGGAGTGAGGTTTTAATTCTTTGAAAATCTTTCCCTTAAAACACTTGATGTCTGAGCTACTTGTTTTCCATATTCTCTTGTTGGATCAGAAAAGTTCTACTTTGGGAAGGAAATCCTAACTAATACTTTCAGAGTGAAGGGCTAAAAGGTGACATGAACCTGAGGAAGGCATTCTACCTAGTTTGGACATAGGTGCAGGCAGGAGAAAATCTCTGAGCCACTGAAGAGGAGACAGCAAAGAAAAAGCTGTCTCCCAGATTTGCCCCATTTCCCATCCTGGCATTTTGAATCCAGTGCTGAAACCAAAAGAGTGGCAATGGTAGGCAGAAACATTTTTCAGCAATTTGCATTTGTAAATCTCTACCTGAAATTGACTAGTACTGGTAGACTACATCAGAAAAGGTAAGATAGCCCTCCTAAAGTTTTTATACCATTCTCCTGCCCACAGTAGATCTGTGATATTTTTCATTTCAACAGTGAACTGTTAGTGATTTCTTGAAGCACATTATAATGACTTTGCGACTGTTGTAACAATAACTTTTTCTGAAGCTTAGAAATTCACACACTACTCTATAATGGGGGACAATGCACTTTCATATAGAATGAAACTGAAATCTGAGACAGGAAAATGCATGAAAAGAACTGCTTTTATACCAGCTGACATTTTCGATTTATCATAAAGTAAGCAAATCATAAATCATTACACATTAATTAACTATAGTTTCACAAGAATTTATGTGGATTTAAATTAATCTTATTCATGTTTTATGATAGAAACATGATTACCAGAAAATCAAAGCTCCTTATTAAATGTGTAACAAAATTCTACTTACCTAGACTTTCTTTCTTTCTTTTTTTTTTTTTTTTAACAGGGTCTTGCTCTGTCACCCAGGCTGTAGTGTAGTGTTGTGATCATGGCTCACTACAGCCTCGACCTCCTGGGCTCAAGCGATCCTCCTACCTCAGCCTCCCAAGTAGCTGGGACCACGGGTGTGGGCCACTACACCCTGATATTTTTTGTATTTTTTGGAGAGACGGGGGTTTTACCATGTTGTGCAAGCTGGTCTCAAACTCCAGAGCTCAAGCAATCTGCCTGGATCAGCATTCCGAAGTACTGGGATTACAGGCATGAGCCACCATGCCTGGCCTAAGACTTTCAATATTAAGAGGAAAATTGGTGGAGAAGAGATCAGACAAGGGAATGGGAAGAAGCACAGGATAGGGAGCTAGCTTCTACACTTATGTAAAAATTTGATTCTGCGATATCATTTAATATAATGAAGCAAAGTACAAACTCAGGCTCTTAATTAATGTCTATTGCATGATACACAGTGGAAATACAAATTAGGTTGATCCAAATTGTGTTAGATGTTTTTTGATGGCTGAAGGCCAATAACTGGTGTTAATGCAGATGGGTCCTAAACCAAGGGTATGCGGATTATTTGAATATCAATCTGTAAACAGTTCTTCAGAGTTTGAAATGGTAGGCCTGTAATTCTAGAAAGAAAGTTATTTTAGCAATCACAGTATTTCATTTTACAAGAATACTAGCAATCATCAAGTCCCTTTTCCTCTAGCCCAATCGAGTCAAATCTCATCTGAGGGAGGATGTAAGAGGTTATTTCCTAGGGCTTATTGTTATGGCTCTAGTTTTTATACATTATCAAAGCATTAGCTTCTAATCTAGGCCAGTTAGAGAGAAACACATAGGTTTTAAGTGATTCTGCAGAAAAAGAGTTCCTACAATACACAGAACTGCCAGTAAGGTCACTGTAGAAACCAACTTTTAGTAAGGGGAGAGACTTTAGCCTTCTCCTAATACCCTTTTCAGTTGTGTTAGCAGGGACCTCCTATACATATAAATCAGGAAAGTAAAGCAATGAAAAAGACCCATTAGCAAACTAGTCTGCTTGACATATACTACCAAAGGCTCCCCAAAGGTAGAAACTTTTTCTTCATACTCTATATCCTTTCTCTCAGCAGAGTAAGACCACGTTGGCTGCTGGTAGAAGGATGTCAATGAGACAAGCAACAGGTACTTTGTGACATGAGAATATCATTGGTTGACTTGTTCTCAGATGCAACTGGTAAAAAAGTTGAACATCAGAAACTTTCGCCTTCATGAAACCCTTGGCTTATGAGTTGTATGTAGCTTGGATGCCTAGGTCAAAAATAAGCCAACCTAGCTGATTAAGTTTTTGAGAGGTTCTGATTTTCAGGGGATGCTAAGAGGCAGCGACAATTTAAGAGGATGGTTTATTTATTTCCCACAGGATACCTCCTTTTAGTCTTCATAGTTGCCTGCTATCAAGTAAAAGTTTGCAGAGGTAAAAAAAAAAAAAACAAGGACAAAAATGGAAACAAAAACAAACTATGACTTAAAGAGGCACCAATATAAAGTGAAAGAGATCTTTTAGGTTTAGGGAATGCAATACCAGAGGGGTTATGAGCTATGTCCCACTTTCAGCTGTTGTACTGAACAAAATTTAAGATATTCAAGGTGGACCTTAATTTAATTCAATCAAAGAAGCAGGAAGAATTTTGGGGGATTTCTACAGTCTACAAGTCACATCATGAAACATGTAGCTCCTGAAAAGTCATGTTGGTCACGTACTTTATCATCACCACTCTGCCAAGGAAGTTCTGTCACAATATCGGGTAATAGGGTGCAAATATCTCAGTTCTCTGTAGGTCCTAAGAGTCTCTAGCTCACTGGTATGTATAGCTATCTCAACTGTGAGTCTAATTAAACTCAAGTATATACCCACCAGATAAATAGGCTTGAAATATTAATGGCAAAAACTGCAATTACTTTTGTACCAACCTAATAACTACACAGAGCCTTGAGGAATATAATATTGATAGGTAATATTTTATGGCCTCATAGTTTACAAAAGTGTTGTGACCTAGGCAAATCAGCATTCCAGCCAAAGGCTCCCTTCCTCCTGCACAAAGGCAATGGTGTACTGTCAGGGATTTCCTTATAAGGGGGTGGGGGCATTCAGCCAACTTCTTTTAACCCAAAGAGGGCTTAGAAGTGTATGTGTATCAAAGGGAAGGTAAAACTTAATGCCATATTGCTTTTCTACAATCATAAGACCCATTGAGCATTTTTCTCTTGACTTTTATTCTTCTGAACTGAAGACTGGATATTTTAAATTTAGCGTGTGAAATTCCACTCCTCCTCTTGATCACTTTCATTACCCTTCTGGCTGCCCAAAGGCAAAGCTCATTTCATTCTATGTTGCCCGTCATAGTGCTTGAGATAGAAAAAGTGATCAGTAAACATTTGAATCACAAAGTTGAATTTTGTTTGTTGAAGGTGAACATGAGGCAGCCCTAGGATTCTAAAACCATTTTGTGCTACAGTAAGATAATAGCTTCCTTTTTTACCTAATTCTTTAAAAAACAAGTAAAGATGCTATTGGCTTTTTCTGACTCTACCTACCCATAAGATGAATGTCTTCAGGGATTTCTCTCTAGTGACTCCCAGATCCCTTTGCTGTGCTGGAATTGATGGCTCAGATACTATCAGTTTATAAACAGGGTTTGGCTTATTTTCTCCTAAAGGATTTTCATGGTTTTCAAATTATTCTCACACAAACAATCTAATATATTCTCGTGACAGACAGAGAAATTATCTTTACTTTATAGGTTAAGAAACAAAGATTTGCAAAGGTTAAATGACTAGCTCAAGACCACAAAGCATTTTGCACCAGAGCTCACAGTGAGAAGAATAATTTCTAGTCCATTTGGTAGCTTTGTAATTTTGTGTAAATCACTTAACATTTTTAAGTTTCAGTTTTCCTGCATGTAAAGCATGAATTCTATACCTACTCACTATCTCTTATGAAGTTTTTAATAAAAACTGAAGCAATACTACATTTTTCAAACTGTTTACACATTTCCTAACTCATCTAATCCTAGAAGACTGGTTTTATTATTGTTTTGAATTTACAGGTGAAGAAATAGAGACTGACAAAGGCTGAATCAGCTGCTCAGTCACACAGCTCTAACGTCAGAGCTGAGACTTGAATTCATGCCTGGTTCTCAGTTCGATACTTTTTCACTCCACCATGTCTATTGTGAGGCTCACCCAGGTGAGATAACCAATGTGAAAGCATATGATAAATGTATATATCTTTTAAATGCCATCTAAAAGTTAAGAAATATGACAATTTACATTGATAGATATAATGGGACTGCTACCAGGCTGGCAAAGAGGACCAGAAATGTAGTTGAAAAAGTTGCTGCACATATAAATTGAAAATATTAGGGCTTGGTAACGAAGTTGCCCATAGGAATAGGAGGGCTTGAGGCATATGTAACAGGATTTCCAATGGCAGATCAGTGAAATATCCCATCTTGATTTTTAAACTTTGATTCAGAACAGCAAACTAATCATATCACATTTATTCTAGTGTTATGCTAAAAACGTCAATTTAGTATAAGCAGAGAGGTGGGACCCTAAGATCAGGGTCCTGTTACCTTTAAAGCATCCACCCATAAAGATGACTAAATGAGTTTGATAAAAGCAGCTCAGAAATTTCAATGATCCAGTGTAACACCAGGCAGCTTCCGTCCTCCTCTGTCAAGACACTAAAAAATGTAAGGCAGCCCTACTATTACTAACACTGGAAGTGCAGGCCACTAATTATTGTTGTACTCAAGACTAGCTAGCTTAGAGAAGTAAACTTATAATTATCCCAGCTGCATTTTCACTACCCGGGTTTCCATCCAGCAGAATGCATTCACCACAGCACATGCACCATTTATTACCCTTTCGACAGCAGGTGGTCTGGACACAGTGACAGGCTATAGAACATGTCTTAGTGTTTCATTAGGGCCTTGTGTGACCATGGGAGCTTGGCACTATTTAATTCTGGCTAAACTCCAAATCAATAACTTGTTAAAGAAAGAAACTGTCCCCCTGAGGGGCTACCAGAATAAAAAGTTACCAACCTCAGCTTGTTTGCACCACACGCTGATGTTTTTACGCTGGGCTTTTGTGAAGTGGTCCCATGCCTTCTGCTTGGAGGCGGAATGGTACACAGCCACTATCTGCTCAACTGCAGCATTGAATCAGGAGTTGGATCAGGCCAGAGTATCATCCGGGATGGAAAAAGAGAGGAGACAAGAAATGAAATAAAAGAGAAGCATCAGGCTTGTTGTATCTTCTTGTTATGACAATATACTAGGCTGTGGTTGTGCTTGGAAAAGACTACATGTGTTGGGGTACTGTGATTTTAAAGGGGACTCAAAGGAAAAGACATCAACATACAGAAAGACAAAAGGGAACACCAGAGGTTTAGGGTAAAGTGGTAACAACTAGAGTTTGAATACAGGCAGTGTGAATTCATGGAGGCAGGAGAATCCTAGCAAATGCATTTTAATTTAGTCTTGTCTTTAGTGCACTAGTGACTCTGCACAGCATGGAAGAAAATGGCAAACTGTACAGGAACTTTCTACCCCTGGCTCCTTTCATAGCCTGCTGATATAAACTTGGATTCCTTGCTTCAACAGAATTCATGCCTTTACTATTCTGAGGTATGTTTAACCAAAAGCATCAGATCAAAACCTAAGATGGACTGAATATTTTTAAAGTCTACCTAGATAGACTGTTGACTGGAGAAATATAAGTTTTAGGAAAGAATATGATGTAAGTGTGGTCCTAGAGAGTATTTTTCTAGGTCTCTTAAAATGCCAAACAGGGAAATGTATGCAGATATTCTGGGGCTTTATCCCAATCAGCTCAAGAGAGGGGAAGCTTAGACATGACTCTTTGGGAAAAAGAAAAGCAAGACAAGAGCCCCTGTCACGTTGGGTGTTCACATTAAGAAAATCCAGAGGTGGTGTTTTTTTTTGGCCCTGTTTGCACCCTGTCTTCTAATGACTTAAGGATTTATATTCCCATGATGCATGCTGCTTTCTCTTTTTTCAAATTTTATCCTGAAGTCCTGAAGATATGTGCTTTTGCCTCCGGATTTTATGCCCATGTATACTTTCAAAATACAAGTGGCAAATGAAACAACTCCCCCTTAATCACAATTATGTATGAGTCAAGTACAGGGAAGTCAAGTTTGGAAAAAGTGGACCATAATTGTTTAAAAGCAAAGCCATAAAATTGTACTCTTATTTGTAAGGTGAATACACTTATTACTGAAAAGATACGAGTGTAACTGGGGTCTGTTGGGGGAGACCAGGGGAGGGACAGTGAGAGGTAGGGAGTTGGGGAGGGATAACATGGGGAGAAATGCCAGATACAGGTGATGGGGATGGAGGCAGCAAACCACATTGCCATGTATGTACCTATGCAACAATCCTGCATGTTCTGCACATGTACCCCAGAACCTAAAGTGCAATAAAATATATATTAAAAAATGAGTGTATAATTTTATAATGTGGTAAGCAAAAAATTACTTAATACTTGATTTGTCTGGCTTACTTCAGAGACCTTAGATAGGTGTGGAGCAGAACTTTTTGAAAATGGCCATGTTGGTAGCTTCTCACCTCCTCCCACTGTCTATGACATCCACCAAAGGTAGCAGAAGAGAGGAAACTAAATAAAAAATGTAGAAGTAGCAAATTTGGTTTTGATTCTATCACTTTGGGAAATATAACTATACTGATCATTGAAATGGAGTTTCTAAAAGGCATATTACATGATGATAATGATACAAATCTGAAGCAAAGCAGATTTAAAATGCTACATCGTAACTTTATCAATAAAATACCCAGTCCTCTACTGAGGCCCAGGGTTGTAAAAGTACAGGATGTGGCCTAAAGTGCAGTGTTCCTAAGAAGGTGAAGCACATATACCACAGAAGGTGAAGCTGGCAGGTGCCCACACGTCTCCTGTGAAACTGGAGCTTGGGCATTCGGCAATATAAGGAGAGCACAAGGCAGTGAAAAAGGGAGCCTTGAGCCTTCACACAAGATGGCTCTGGAGACCTGGGCTCCTGTAGAGAGAGCAAGTGACTAAGTGAAATGACTTATCACCATTCCAGCAGAACTCTAAGTTCCACTCACATTGAATGAGAATTCCAGAAAGGGCTTGCTTGAACTTCTCCTTTGCTTCTTCCATATCTTTCTCATGGGCAGCTTTCTCATTGACCAGGCGGCGGACGTGGCTGTTGGCCGACTGGATCATGGAGTAGAAGTTGTTGGCGCTACGACGGTTTACCTCTCCTCGCTCTATCCAGGTGAGCAAGGTCTGCACAGCTTCTGAGAATTTGGAATCATCTGAAAAAAATTATGTTTATAGCCAACAAAGGTAAGCAAATTTTGATCTATTTTCCCAACATGCTGGCAAAGAGGCCACCGTGGTTTTTGGCAGTGGTGGTTAAATGAATTGCTGAGGATGAGGAGCCACACATACACACAGGTGCACACACAGGCAGCAGGCAGGCAGACAAACAGGAGGAATGGAAGGCTCAATGTAGTCAGATTGGTTGTGGTCTACGATGAATTTTCAGAAAGAGAAATGTTTCCTTGAAAAAAGTTTTCTGTACTGATATATAGCTTTCACGTATTGCAAATTTCTTACCCTCCCTGATTTTGTGTGTGTGTGTGTGTGTGTGTGTGTGTGTGTGTGAGAGAGAGAGAGAGAGAGAGAGAGCGCATGGGCGGAGGGGAGAGAGAGACAGAAGAAAAGATAAATTAGTGAGGGGCTTCAGAATTCTACAGTGCTGTGTTTTAATGAGGAAAAACAAACTTGAATCCTGAGTTTAACTTGAATTTGACAGTAACTTTACCTTGGATCCATGCAATTACAGCATTGGAAGGAGCCTCAGGGAAGAGTTAAGTGGGTCATTCTTCAGATACAAACATGTACATCTTCGACCTTTTATAATATCACTCCTGCATTCCATCCACAGCCCCAGGCCTTCCACTTAGTCCCAGTCACGATCTATTTTGATGCAATTCATTTTATTTCTATATTTCTCCACATCCTTTTTTCTTTTGCCCAAGGAACGCTCCATGTAGATTTCTGCAGCTACTTAAGAGTTATTCTGTGATTAGTTAAGATAGTAGAGAAGCTCTTCCAAAGCTTCTGGTTTGGCTCCCCAAGATAGCCACATATACATTCTACTCTTAAAGGCTGCAGAGAGGGAGAGTCCATTAATATCTATTGAAGCCCAATTCAAGGACTTCACCTCCTTCTCTGGCTAGAAACCCTTATGTCAAGTGGAAATTTTCTTCATTGCAATTTGAATTTCTTGCCTCTTGCCCTTTTTTCAGTGCAGACCTATGACAAGCAGTCAGCCTCCCCTTTATAGCAGCTTTTCACTTTATTACTTAGATATAGACTTTATGTTGATGCTCAGTTTTTGCTTCTCTTGAGGGTCACATACCATTAAATTCATTTTTTAAAAACGTAAACTAATTTGTTTGGTGTTGTGTGAGTAGGCAAGTCTTGGACCTGGCATCTTAGCCAATGCTTTCTTTCAGCCTTTCTGGTTTTTCAAAATGTACCATTATTTCTGTGCCTCTATTCTGGACTCTAGGTTTTCTGCTTTTCCCTTAAAGAAAGTCAAAATCAGTTTCTTACATGTGTGAATCCCTTAGGCTATGTGGTACAAACATGTCTGGTGAAGGAGACCTATTTGGAAGGTAGGATTAACAGTATATTGCTGACCTGAGAGTACAAGAAGCAGGGAAAATTCATACCATTAGAGCTGGATTGGTGTTATCAATAAGAGCAATGGGACACCAGCATTCACCAGAGCTACTAAGACAGGAGACCAGGCAGAGCAATTAATGTTAAATTAACAAAATGGCTGAGAGTCAAACAAGGGGAACAAGAATGAAAACTAATGGGAAAGCAGTCTGATTAAGCAGTCTGATTAAGCAAGTCTCCACAGTCACTGTTTTAAATAAATTGGCCTTTAAAAGTGATTTAAAAGTCTTTATATTTTAGTTGGTGGTGGCTAACTCTTTGAGTAATCTAAGAAGAACGTACACCATGACTACTTTCTGGGCCTCCATTTTCTCATCTTTAAAAGGAGAATTTTGGCCAGGCGCAGTGGCTCACGCCTGTAATCCCAGCACTTTGGGAGGTCGAGGCGGGTGGATCACGAGCTCAAAATATCGAGACCATCCTGGCCAACATGGTGAAACCCCGTCTCTACTAAAAATACAAAAAAAAAAAAAAAATTAGCCGGGCGTGGTGGCATGTGCCTGTGGGTCCCAGCTACTCAGGAGGCTGAGGCAGAAGAGTTGCTTGAACCCAGGATGCAGAGGTTGCTGTGAGCCAAGACTGCACCACTGCTCTCCAGCTTGGTGACAGAGCAAGACTCCGTCTCAAAAAAAAAAGAAGAGAATTTTACTAGAGTTTTTCAGGATCACACCAAATCCTATTCTGATTCACTCATTTGACTTGGAATTCAATCCTAACTTGTATCCACTACAAAAAAGGGCACTTACAGGTCACAAGTCATAGATCATGCCTAAAATTCTCTGATGTGGAAAAGTGAAGGAAACTTGTTTATTCCTAGTCACCTGATGTCTGAAGAGAAAAATGCCATCCCTTGGGAAAATGAAGGAGCAGAGACACAGGTAGTAGGGATAAATTTCCAGGTTCTTGAGTTACTAGGTTCACCTCTCTATCTGCAAGGCTCTAACACAAGAAATGTTTAGAGCCCATTAATAGGAAACTCAAAGTTAACTGCCAACAATGCAATTATATTTATTACACTTCTCTAAAGAAAAGAGTTCTTTTAATCATGAAGTTTGAGTGCCCTTGATACCTTTTAATTTTTCAGCAACAATGCTGCATTCGTGATCTGAATAGTGGACCACTGGGGGCGGAGATGGTGGACGCAATCTTTCTTCTTCCATTCTTCTACGATGGCGCTCCTCTCTGGCTAGCATACGCTGTTTACACTCCCACTCATACAGGTCATCTCGAGCCTGTGCAAAATCAACGTGGAGTCTGCCTGTGTCCTTCTTGTCAGTACTAGAGCCCAGGCGAATGCGGTAACCTAAATTCATAGGAGAGTAAAAGGGAGAAGAGAGAGTAAGATAGAAAGTGTGTGTGTGTAAGAGAGAGAGAAGGGCATGAACGGGTATAAATACTTTTCCAAGTTCAGTGTTTGAGATGTCACTGCAACAGTTGCAGGTGACCACACAACTCCCAATTCTCTCTCCATGCTTAACAAGGTAAATCATCAAAAGATTTTGATTATCTCTGATAATAGGTCACATTCTATGGGTTGGGTCAGTCTTGTTCTTAAGAGTTCCATTCCTCCATAATATCTTACCTCTGACTGAGGGTGGCTCTGTGGGTAATGGTATCAAGCATGATCCTTATATAGCACCAAGGGCTGGGAAGAATGGAAAAGGTGGCCTCAAACGATCTTGTCTTTAAGTAAATTCAAGAGTGTCCATTATACTATCACAAAGATTTTGGTAAAACTTATATGCATTAACTTGGTATTTTAATCCCTAAAATTGCTTCCTAGAAGCATTTGAAAACTCTGAACCGGTTTTTTCCTGAAAAAAAAAAAAAAAAAAAAAGATGGGGAGTGGTATGTGACCCAGGTGACATATACTTTGGGATCTTTAAAAAAAAAGATGCAGTGTGATTATAATATAGTAGTATAGGACTGGGACTCAGAAAACCAGTATTCAACACCTTACCTCCTGTTTTTGTGCCAGCTTTATTTACCCAAGTCATGTCTCTTAATAAAATGTGGGGAAAAATTAAGTACTTTTTGTTTCAAGAGCTCAGCTAGGTATTTCCACATGAATTTATCTGATTTCACTCTTAGCACAAGCTTGCAGGGTAAACATTTTACCAAATAGAAAACTGAGCATCAAAAGAGGTTAGGAAGGTTAAATAGCTTGCCCTGGATCGGACAATTAGCAAACAGTAGAGTTGGCCCTTGAATCTAGGACATTAGACTCCAAATACACTGTGGTATCCTCTACTCCAACCTGTCTCTCAAGAATAATATCCAACATAGACTTTTGCTTCTGGCTAAGATAGAGTGATAGGGGTTAGATTTGCCCTCCTACCTTAAACAACTAAAAATATCGATAAAATATACAAAATAATGCTTTTTAAAGACAGTGTACATAGACAATGAAGACAGGAATCACTGAGAGACAAAAACCAAATGAAGTGATCCCTATGAATGCCCCAGCTTATTTTCTGGAGAGTTTCTGGGCCTCAGCAAAGGGAGAGGAACTCAGGCAGGGCATGACGGTATTCCCAAGTTGAGAAGACTGAACTGGGAGTTTAGGGAGACTATGGAAATAGAGTTCATAAGGCAGAGTACCAGAAAGAAAGAGCTTCAGAGATATGCAGAGGGTCCACCACTATTATTTAGCTGAGTACTAATGTCTATGTGTGTGGGAAACTACCTGAGCATTAGAGATAACAATCCCTGAAGCTCCCACAGGATTGAGAACAGCTCCTTTCCCCACCAGCCAGAGCAGAAATACTCACACTTCTGGTACTGGGTGATCAGGAGAGTTCTGCCTTAATAGCGGAGAAAAATTAGCCCTAGAGTAAACTGCTCTGGTCTTACTGAACAAAGATTAAGAAGCAAGACCTAAAAGGACCAACATTTTCCCAAGTTACTTAACTGCATTTAGAACAAAGCTCAAGACTATAGAAATAAAAACATCTGTCACCAAATAAGGTAAACTTCAATAAAAAAATTACCTGGTATGCAAAGATGCAGAAAAATATGACCCGTAATAAAGATTTTAAAAATCCGCCAATCCAAACAGACCCAGAAGTGATGCAGATAACTTAATTAATAGATAAGGATATAAAAACAATAATGAAAATTTGATTTCACATGCTCAAGAAGCTAGAGAAAAGACTGACCATATTAAGGAGAAACACAGAAGATATAAAAAGAGCCACAATCAAACAACTACAGACTTAAGCTACAATGTCTAAGTTAAAAAAACATCACCAGACAGGACTGATGGCAAATTAAATGCTGCATAAGAAAAAAACTAATGAACCTGGGGCCCCCAGCACCTGAGCCTTCTGCCTGGCCCCATCTAAGAGTTCTGCTGGTGACAGGGGGCCAGCCCACCCTCTCTATCACAGCCACCACCTGAACCTTGGGGGCCTGAGAATAAGCCTGCTGGCCCAGTCCCAGTGGAACCCCTCCAGGCCCCGTACACACCATCCAGTGGGCCACTTAGGGACCTGGGAATTGGAGGACTGCTTAGCCCCATCCATCACTGCTGGCACCTGACCACTTCCCCTGAGGCCTGAGGTTGGGACCAACCAGCTGGCACCCCCCGAGCTTCAACTCACCCTCACATGCTGAAATGCAGAGCCCCTCACCTTATCTACATGAAGGTGTGTCACACAGCAGGTGAGCCACAAAGCTGGTTGTACTGGGCTGAGGGAAGAGCTTCCTCCCCAAAGTCACTCCTCTCAGCTACATAGTAGCCTAGAGATAGATAGACAGCATGTAAACTAAGTCAGGAGCCCCAGGACAAGGTCGTGATCCTGCCTGTCTAGGAAGTGGAGTTGATGCAGCCCCCTCATCCCGTTGAAGAGACCTTGGCACATTTTACCAAGAGTTATCCTAGCCACTCCTGTCAGGGCTGCTGCCTGTGCTCATTACTGGGTTATTCGTGGGCGAGCTTGGTGGTCCAGCTCCACACAGTTGTGTCCTGTATCTGGTCTCCCTGGACTGAACAGGGAACCCGGAATTTCACAGACCAGCCCATCACCTGAAAGAACAGACAGCACCTCACAGTAAAAAAGGTACAGCACACGCTAATCTGCTTCTGCCACTGGTGGCTCTTACCTGTACCCGCCACCTACTGGCCAGGAGATTGAACTGCATGGCACAGTAGGACACCTGCTAACAGAAGTGTGCAGGACTAAAGAAGCAAAACCAAAGGACCCTACCCAGCATACGCTACAGTCACACCTTCAAGGGGGGAAAAAGTCCCATCCAAATGAAATTAGATTCAAAAATAAGAAGTGATAGCTTCCTCAGGTGAGAAGAAACCAGCGTAAGAACTCTGGCACCATGAAAAAACAGGGTGTTGTGACACCCCGAAAAGATCATACTAGCTCTCTAGCAATGGATCCTAACCAAAATGAAAATGACAGATAAAGAATTCAAAATATGGATTGTAAGGAAGCTCAATAAGATTCAAGAGAAAGTTGAAAACCAACACAAAGCAATCAGAGAAACAATGCAGGATATGAAAGAAGAAATAAATATCTTTTAAAAACCCCTGGAACTTCTGGAAATTAAAAATTCACTGAAGGAGTTAGAAAATACAGCTGAAAGCTTTCACAACAGGCTATATCAAGAAGAAGAAAGAATATCAGACCTTGAACACTGGTCTTTTGAATTAATCCAGTCAGACAAAAATAATAAAAAAGGAGTTTAAAACAATGAATAAAGCCTTTGAGAAATATAGAATTCTGTAAAGCAACCACATCTATAAGTGATAGGCATTTCTGAGGGAGAAGAAAAAGTAAAACATTTGAAAAACATATTTAAGGGAATAATCCAGAAAAAGTTTCCTGGTCTTGCAAGAGATGTAGACACCAAGGTACAAGAAGCTCAAAGAATGCCTAAAAGATATTTTGCAAGAAGAACGTCAACAAGGCATATAGGCATCAGACTATCCAAAGTGAAGGAAAAAATTCTGAAATTAGCAAAAGAGAAGCATTTTTATTTCTTCTGTCTCACTGGATTATATGAAGATTGGGCTTTTGAATGTGTGAATTTAGTAATACTTTAAAATGTAAATGCAGGCTATTACCCTAAGTGAAACAATTCAGAAACAGAAAATCAAATGCCATGTGTTATCACTTATAAGTGGGAGCTAAACAATGGGTATACATAAAGATAGATAATAGACACCGGGGACTCCAAAAGTGAAGCATGTGGGAGGAGGATGAGGCTTAAAAATTAACTATTGGATACAATAATCACTATTTGGGTGATGGGTATACTAGAAGCCCAAAGCTCACTATTACATAATATATTCAGACAACAAACTTGCACAGGTACTTTCTGAATCAATAATGAAAAAAAGAATGAATTTGAAGACATAGCAATAAAACTATCTGTAATAAAATACAGAAAGAAAAAAACACTGAAAAAAGGAAGAGAATACCAGTGAGCTGGGAGACAACTTCAAGGGGCCTAATATATGCCTAACTGGAGCACCAAAAGGGAGGGGACAGAACAGAAATAAATTAAAGAAATAAGGGGAGAAAATTTTCCACATTTGATCAAAACTAACAGATCCAAAAAGTTCAATGAACCCCAAGCATAAGAAAGAAGAAGAAAATCACACCAAAGCATATCATAATTGAATTGCTCAAAACCAGCAATAATACACATATTTTAAAAGCAGCCATGGACAAAAGACACAATATGCACAGAGAAACACAGATAAAGATAGCATCACGTTTCTTGTTGGATACAATGCAAACAAGAAAATGGTGGAACAACATCTGGAAGAGGAAAAACATCTTTCAAAAAGAAAGATGAAATACTTTTTCAAATCAATGTTGAAAGAATTCATTGGGAACAGATCTGCTCTACAAAAAATATTAAAGGAAATTCAAGCATAGGGAAAATGATACCAAGTAGAAATCTGAATCTATAGAAAGGAAGGAAGAGCATACATAATGTATGATTCCATTTATATAAAGTTCTAGAAAATGCACTCTCATCTGATAGAGAACAGATAAATGGTTGCCTGAAGGTGGAGTGGGGAGGCGTAGAAGGACAGGATTACAAAAGGGGTGTACAGGAAGCTTTCGGAGATAGTAGATATATTCATTATTTTCATTGTTAGTGATGGTTTCACAGCTGAATACATATATAGAATATTATATAATTGTATTTTAAAAATACATTAAGGTTGTTCTATGTCAATATTACACCTCATTAAAATTAAATTATTATAGCTAATTAAAGCTGTTACAAAGAATAATATTACCATGTAATGCTAAAACTGCCATACATCCCTTTTAGAAAAAGGAAAAATGAATACATTTCCTAAGCAAAACTTTATAGAGCTCTTTACAGTTTATAATACATTTGCACATCCATTCATCTTGTTTGATCATCTGAGCTATCAGAAAAATGGGGATATTAATGATTACTTCCTACTCTCCCAGAACTGTAGAGAGGATCAAATAATAGGATGATATGAAACCTCTACCTAAACCTCACTAAAGATACTACAAAGCTATGGGGTGGGTGCCTGTGCACAGTGCCAGTGCCTAAAGGTGCTCCAATTCCATCAGAAAAAAAAAGATTATCTCCACATTTTCTAGCCTCTTTTGTAAGAGATTTTTGTTTGTTTGTTTTAATTGCTTTCTTTTACAAAATGAGATAACAGCCACCCCATTCAGGAGATTGGTAGCACTTGTGCACTTTCAGGGGACAGATTCAAATTTAAAGGGAAAAATTTAGTTGTTTTCATATGACTGATTGAAATCCTCTTTCTTTTGGAAGCCTTAAGAATGTATCTAGGAGGTGGCTGTTAACAGAGAGCTGATTTTGGTGATGTTTAGATGGATGCTTCCTGATCAGTATATTGTCTTTTAAGTACAACTAGGCAGGGTGTTTTGAGACCTTTATTTTCTTATTTAAACAGTCTCATGGAATGCTCTGTTATCATTGTTAAGTGCTGTCGAATTTTCAGTAGTTAGATTCTATAGCACTTAGCAATTGTAGTAAGAGTATTCTCCATCTACCTCCTCCTTTCCTTCCCGATGTTATTAGCCTACTTTTTCAAACCTTTGTTACATTTTCCTCTGCCTATTACAACAGGCTTCTAACTGACCTCCTCTCCTCTTTTTTCATCTCTCCTCTAATACAGTTTTATTCAGAGCTGTCAAATTAATCTTGCAGAAACAATTATCTTCCTTGTTCAAAAATTTCTTCAGTTTCCTAGTACCCGAGGAGTAAAGACCCAACTGTTAAGCCTTTTGGAGTGTGCTAATAACTGATGTCTGCCTCCTCCTCTCATGTCTACTTAGTAAACAAACCACTACTCACTGTTTCCTGAATGTTTGCCAAAGCTTACCACTTTTATACTTTCGTTTATGCTGTTTTTATGTCCCATTGTCCACAAGCAAATGTTTTCCCTTTGTCAAAGAGTTGGTCCAAAAGTTACCTTTCCTGGTGCCCCCATTTAGGAGTCAGAAATATTCTCATTCTCTGTCTCCTACCTTTATCCCTCACTTCTTCCTCTATGGCACTTGTCACTTCTAATCTCTTATTAGCAGTGTGTGTATTATATCAGTGTATTTAGTAATGCTTGGCACTAAATACATTTTTCTTTAATAAATAAATGTATGGCTACATACTAACTCTAAGTTCATTAAGGAGAAGAACTAGTTTTTACTCATTTTCTACTCTGCACAGCACCTAGCACAATAGTTTACACAAATAAGATGTTCAATAAGCACCTGTTATATGAATAATGATGCTGTCATCATAAAATGTCTAGCACTTAGATTCAATTCTTCCAAACCATTACTGTTAGTCAAGGAAGTAGTTCAATGTGGCAGTATTAAGAGCTGGGGCCTTTAAGAGGTGATTGGGTCATGAGGGTTCTGTCCTCATGAATGGGTTAATCCATTAATGAACTAGCAGGTTCTCAGGAGAGTAAGATTTGTGGCTTTATAAGAAGAGGAAGAAAGACCTGAGCTAACTCTCTGCAGAGAGACCCCACTAGCAAGAAGGCCTTCACCAGATGTGCCTCCTAGACCTTAGACTTCCAGTCTTCATAACTGTAAACAATGATTTCCTTTTCTTTATAAATTGCTCCGTTTCAGGTATTCTTTTATAAGCAACAGAAAATGGACTAAGACACACCCTAAATCGGAATTTTTACTATAAACAGGAGATAGCTCTTACCATCTTCACTCCAACTGCTGTACTATACAAGCCACTATCACTTCCGGGTTAGACTAATATTACAGCCGGTTAACTTAGTTCCCAGTCACTACCCCTGCTCATACCAATTAGCCCACCTTCTGCTCAGAAGTAACATTTCTAAAATGTAAATCAGATCATGTCACTGAATTCCTTAATTCCAACAGTGGCTTCCAGAATAAAACTCATTGTCATAGTTCATAAGACTCAACATGATTTGGTATTGCCTACCTTTCAGACTTCATTTCCCTCCACCCCAACTCTCATTTTCTATGCTCCAGTCATACTAACCTTCTATCATCTGCCTGAACATGCCAACTCCATTTTATTTCAGGGCCCTTGGCTGTTCCTTACTTTGGAATGCTCTTCCACAAGATGTTCACAGGGCAATCTCTCTTCACATTATCCAAGTCTCAGTTCAAATGTTAGAGAAGACTTCCTTTCCTAACAACTCTGGGTACATTAACCTTTTTTATCTCCCTAGGAGTACTTACCAGTACTGAAAGTAACTTATTTATTTGTTTTCATATATATTTTGCCATTCCAGAATGTAATATCCTTGATGGCTGGAAGCCTATCTGCCTCAGCCTTAGCTGTATCCCCAGTAACCTAGCATTCTGCCTAGCAGTCAATAAATATTTGACAACTAACTGACTTCCATAACTATTTATGAGCATCTACTTTTGTGCTAGCGTGTGTGCCAGGTGCTGGGGATTCAATGTTGAATAAGACATAGTCCCTGCCCTTAAAGATTTCACACACTGGTAGGGGAGACAGATGTGGAAAGAGACAGTTCTAGCATGGGTCAGTAGGTGTTATGTTGGGAGGAAGCACCAGGTGCTGTGAAAGCCCTAAGGAAGGAGTGCCTAAAGCAGTGCTGGGCAGAGTAGGGAGACAGGTCAGAGACAGCTTTCCAGAGGAGGGTGTGCCTGAGCTGGAGCTTTATGGGGTGTGTTTGGCAGGCAAGCTGATAAAACACCATGGCACATTCTGGAAAGTAGAGTTCACTTAGTGTGGTTGGGACATGGTGTGTGAGGGAAGGAAGGATCAGAAGATCCCTCTAAGAGGTAGAGCACACAGTCAAGGCCTTCAGATGCCACTTGTGAGGAGTCTGGAGTTATCCCATAGACAATTGGGAGCTATTGAAGTGCTTTAAAGGAAGAAGTTGAATGGCAACATTCAGTTTCCATCTCTGAAGGCAAGAGCAGGTAATACTAAGCCCAAACTTAGCTGCTACAGACAAATAGTCCTATCAATCTCTATATTGGCCAGGTGGGCAGAATCCCCACATCTAAACACCTACCAGACAGATACAGGGCTTTGTCCACCATGTACTCCTCAGCAAAGCGAATGTGGCAGAAGTTCTTTTTGCTCTTGCGAATGGCAATGATCTCTCCACACTGCTCAAAAACTTCCACGATGATTTGCTCTGTCCCATTTTCAGGCAGGCCACCCACAAATACTGTTTTGCATCCTGGTGGTCTTTCTCGGGTTGCAGGAGGTGGAAGATCTAAGTTTAAGGGCAAAACATTTGAAATTAAAATGTTTGCTTGGGACAAAACTCTTCAAAACATAACATTTCCCTACTATCCCTGTCAAACTTTTGTCTAAGGGTGTCAGAAGGACGTGGCCTCCGAGGTATTCATCTCTGTTCCACAGAAAACTGATTGCATGAACCTAAAAATAATTTTATTCAATCGTTTGGTGACCATGACATCTGGAGCATAAAGACCCAGTCTGATCTGTCTGTCCCATCCAGAGTCCTTTAGTTTTGTTCCTTACTTTTGTTGTGACAATTCAGCTATGCCAAATTTTTAGGCATTTTTATTAAGAAATTAGTAGGAGAAAATCCCACTCAGTTTAAACAGTTATTATCAAGAGTTCTCACAACCAGGGTTCCTGAGACAGGAGTTGTTTAATTCAGATTGTAGTTACTATATTCGCTCTGTTCATGCTTACTAAAGGAACTGATTCAGGATTAATTTGACAATGATGGGGTGCCTACTTACAACAATGCCTACAGCTGTCAGAATGATTTGGTTTCACAAAATCAGAGTACAAACCATCCCTTTTATGTTTTTTTTTTTTTTTTTTTTTTAAATATCAGTGAGTCTTTCCTCAAATTCCTTGCTGGAGAGGTGAGGTCCAGAGTCAGTCTTGCAGCATTTACAGGGAAATATGAAAGACAGCAGAGAAAATAAGCTTGCCTAGGAAATCATTAACTAAAGTGAGACAAATTTGGCCATAGAGAATCATTAAAAACCTACTTAATGAGATGATTCTCCCTCTGTTTCAAAAAAATATGCACTCATCCTATACCTAAAGCCTGTTCTATCTGCCATCTCCTTGTTGCTATTTATACGTATTAAAGCATTTTCTAAGTGAACTCCTGCAGTCCATAGCCCAACAAAACAAAGCATGATGGTCATGGGTTTTCTGGTGTTGGTTTTGTATCTGCAAGGATTTATTGTGTGTAATCCGTTCTTTTCCATTCAGCTCTTAACAACAATTCTCCTAGCTCAAGATTTGGAGGGCTCAACAACCAGTGATTATAGCTCACATGCAAAAATAAATGAGTCCTGTTCATAGATTAGGCCAAGGCCCTCAACCTGATTCTTATCCAAGCTGGCAAGCAGTTGATTTGGGAGCTTCCTTGGGTATCAGAATCTCTAGCTTCCTCACTTTGCTACTACTCCCTGTCTTGTTGGTGCGGCTAAGAAAAATCAGATCCTCATAATACCCTCTTTACCTCTATTTGATCAATAAAAGGAGTAAAGGGATTCAGGGAACTTACAAACTTTCTTTTAATTTCTACAAGTCTGTAATTTCAAGACCTCACTGTACTGGTTTTTTGTTCCAAATGAGAGGATTGAAGGGAAAGAGAAAAGAACCTAGTGAGCAGGAATCTGAAATGTCAGTCACAGCCACTGAAAAAGTTGTAATTTTGGCCAAAACGGAGAAGATGAGGTCTAGAATTAAGACTTATGCTTTTGAGTTTTTAAGACTTGGAAGAGATTCGAACCATCACACTTCCAGTGATTCTTAACTCTGGTGGCACATTCGAATCAATCTGTAAGGTAAATAAAGCCTGAACCCCACCCTAGTGGGTCTGATTTAATTAGTCTGGGGAGGCAGCCTGTGCATTAGTTTTTTTGATGCTTTTTAAGCTTCTCAGGCAGTTGTAATGTGTAGCAAAGGTTGAAAACTATTGACTTAGTCTAAATCTCTGATATTACAGAGGAAAAAGCTGAATGAGGTTAAATATCTCATTCCAGATCACCATATTAGATGGAAGGAACAAGAACTTAGAGAAGGTACAGCAAATGTAAAAGAACAGAACTCATAACAACCACTCTTTCAGACCACAGTGGAATCAAATTAGAACTCAGGATTAAGAAACTCACTCAAAACCTCACAACAGCATGGAAAATGAACAACTTGCTCCCGAATGGCTACTGGATAAATAATGAAATGAAGGCAGAAATAAAGATGTTCTTGGAAACCAATGAGAATGAAGGCACAATGTACCAGAATCTCTGGGACACATTTAAAGTAGTGTCTAAAGGGAAACGTATACCACTAAATGCACACATAAGAAGGGAGGAAAGATCTAAAATTGACATCCTGTCGTCACAATTTAAAAAACTAGAGAAGCAGGATCAAACAAATTCAAAAGCTAGCAAAGACAAGAAAAAACTAAGATCAGAGCAGAATTGAAGGTGATAGAGACACAAAAAAGCCCTCAAAAAGTCAATACATGCAGGAGCTGGTTTTTTGAAAAGGTGAACAAAATGGATAGACCACTAGCCAGACCAATAAAAAAGAGAGAAGAATAGAGTAGATATAATAAAACAGATAAAGGCGATATCAGCTAATTCCACAGAAATACAAACTACCATCAGCGATTACTACAAACACCTCTATGCACATAAACCAGTAAATCTGGAACAAATGGATAAATTCCTGAACACTTACACCCTCCCAAGACTAAACCAGGAAGACGTCGAATCCCTGAATAGACTGATCACAAGGTCTGAAGTTGAGGCAGCAATCAATAGCCTACCAACCAAAAAAAGTCCAGGTCCAGATGGATGCTACCAGTTGTACAAAGAGGAGCTGGTACCAATCCTTCTGAAATTATTCCAAACAATACAAAAAAGAGGGAATCCCCCGTAACTCATTTTAAGAGACCAACATCATCCTGACACCAAAAACTGGCAGAGACACAACTGAAAAAGAAAATTTCAGGCCAATATCTGTGATGAACATCAGTACAAATATCTTCAATAAAATACTGGCAAACCAAATGCAACAGCACATCAAAAAGCTTATCCATCACAATCAAGTAGGCTTCATCCTGGGGATGCAAGGCTGGTTCAACATACAAGTCTATAAACGTAATCCACCACATAAACAAAACCAAAGACAAAAACCACATGATTATCTCAACAGATGCAGAGAAAGCCTTTGACAAAATTCAACACCCCTTTATGCTAAAAACTGTCAATAAACTAGGTATTGATGGAACATATCTCAAAATAATAAAAGCTATTTATGACAAACCCACAGCCAACATCATACTGAGTGAGCAAAAACTGGAAGCATTCCCTTTGAAAACTGGCACTAGACAAAGGTGCCCTCCGTCACCGTTCCTACTCAACATAGTATTGGAAGTTCTAGCCAGAGCAATCAGGCAAGAAAAAGAAATAAAGGGTATTCCCTTAGGAAAAGAAGTCTAACTGTCGCTATTTTCAGATGACATGATATATTTAGAAGACCCCATAGTCTCAGCCCAAAATCTCCTTAAGACAATAAGCAGCTTTGACAAAGCCTCAGGATACAAAATCAATGTGCAAAAATCGCAAGTGTTACTATACACCAATAACAGCCAAACAGAGATCCCTTTCACAAATTGCCACAAAGAGAATAAAATACCTAGGAATACAACCAACAAAGGATGTGAAGGATCTTTTCAAGTAGAACTACAAACCACTGCTCTAGGAAATAAGAGAGAATACAAACAGATGGAAAAATATTCCATGCTCATGGTTAGGAAGATTCAATATTGTGAAAATGGTCATACTGCCCAAAGTAATGTATAGATTCAATGCTATCCCCATCAAACTACCATTGACCTTCTTCACAGAACTGGAACAAACCATCTTAAACTTCATATGAAACCAAAAAAGAGCCCACATAGCCAAGACAATCCTAAGCAAAAATAACAAACCTGGAGGCATCATGCTACCTAACTTCAAACTATACTACAAGGCTACTTTAATCAAAACATCATGGTACTGGTACCAAAACAGAGATATAGACCCATGGAACAGAACAGAGGCCTTGGAAGTAAAGCCACACATCTACAATCATCTGATCTTTGATAAACCTGACAAAAGCAATGGGGAAAGGATTCCCTGTTTAATAAATGGTGTTGGTAAAACTGGCTAGCCATCTGCAGAAAGCTGAAACTGGACCCCTTCTTTACACCCTGTATAAAAATTAACTCCAGATGGATTAAATATTTAAACATAAGACAAAACACTATAAAAACCCTAGAAGAAAACCTAGGCAATACTATGCAGGACATAGGCATGGGCAAGGACTTCATGACTAAAACACCAAAAGCAACGGCAACAAAAGCCAAAACAGACAAATGGGATCTAAGTAAACTTAAGAGCATCTGCACAGCAGAAGAAACAAGCATTAGAATGAACCAGCAACCAACAGAATGGGAAAAACTTTTTGCAAGCTACTCATCTGACAAAGGGCTAATATCCAGAATCTACAAGGAACAAAAACAAATTTACAAGGAAAAAAATAAACAAACCCATCCAAAAGTGGGCAAAGGATATGAACAGATGCTTTTCAAAAGAAGACATTTATGCAGCCAAGAAATATATGAAAAAATGCTTATCATCACTGGTCATTAGAGAAATGCAAATCAAAACCACATTGAGATGGTATGAGATGGTATATCTCATGCCAGTTAGAATGGTGATCATTAAAAAATCAGGAGACAACAGATGCTGGAGAGGATGTGGAGAAATAGGAACACTTTTACACTGTTGGTGGGAGTGTAAATTAGTTCAACCATTGTGGAAGACAGTGTGGGGATTCCTCAAGGATCTAGAAACAGAAATACCATTTGACCCAGCAATTCCATTACTGTGTGTATACCCAAAGGATTATAAATCATTTTATTATAAAGACACATGCATATGTATGTTCATTGTGTCACTGTTTGCAATAGCAAAGACCTGGAACCAACCCAAATGCCCATCAATGATATACTAGATAAAGAAAATGTGGCACATATATACCAAGGAATACTTCGCAGCCATAAAAAAGGATGAGTTCATGTCCTTTGCAGGGACATGGATGAGTCTGGAAACCATAATTCTCAGCAAACTGATACAAGAACAGATAACCAAATACCACGTTATTACTCATAGATGGGTGTTGAACAATGAGAACACATGGACACAGGGAGGGGAACATTATACACTGGGGTCTGTTGGGGGTGGAGGGCTAGGGGAGGGATAGCGGGGTGGGGAGATTGGGGAGGGATAACATTGGGAGAAATACCTAAAATAGGTGATGGGGGGATGGAGGTAGCAAACTACTATGGCATGTGTATACCTATGTAACAATCCTGCAAAATCTGCACATGTACCACAGAACTTAAAGTATAACAATAATAAGAAGAAGAACTTGTAGCAAGTTAACCTAAATTTAAATCTTAACTTCATTACTGACTGTGTGTATGACCTTGGGAAAATTATATAACCCCTGAAAATCTCTTTCTTCATCTTTAAAATAAGGTTGCTATTCCCACCTTACAAGGGTTATTGTAGGATAACTGATTATATGCTATCTGTATTGCATGTGGTTCAATGCCTAGGACTTGACAGATTCCCAACAAACCGCAGTTATTATAGCATTATTATTATTTACTATTATAGAACCCAGGTTTCTTAATTCCCAGTCTGGGACTTTCTAAAGTCCTACCAGAAGTCTGGAGTAGAGTGGTAGCTAAGATGTGAACTTTTAAATTTCCAGATCCTTGTGTTACCGAGATGTTTAGATAAGGCTGGGATTGAGAAGGAACCACTCATATGGATAGAGAAATCTACAGCTATGAAGACACATATGGCTTTGACCATGGAACACAATTCCCCCGCCCCCGCACCACCTACTAAGTAAGGTAAAGAATTTTCAAGAGTATCCATATAGTTGGAGCCATGTTTTAAAATCAGAGCCTTTAGAATACAATCCTGTTTCAGAATAAAAAGCCTTCTGAAGTTTACTATTTAGGAGAATTAGGTGGTAAAGAATCCTTTTGTGAAGCAAATAATCACTTTATACTGTTTAAATTTCTTTTGGTCTACCTTTAGGCCCACTGAGAGACTGTAAAAAGCATCTGCTTACTGCAGCAGTTAAATGTAACACTGAAAATGCAAAGCCTCCTTCCCTTGGCTACATTAGTGGGATTTAAAACTTCTGTGATGAAGTCATCACCCTATTTAGATGCTGTGATTCTTCTATGGTGACTGTCTTCTAAGTAAAAGGGCGTAAAAGCCACTAAGAGTAAAGTCAAGAATGCTGGGGATTTATTTATTTTCCTTGGGTAAATGTAGAAAGTTTCTTTGTTAGCATTTTCTTAGATTTAGGTGTATGCCACCAAGCAGGGCAATGGGCTATACTATCATCCTTAACGGAGAGTACCCGTTCCTTAATTAACAGCTGAAAGCACTTTGTCTGTCTGGGCCTGATTTTCTAATCCCACTGAAATACATTGATCAGGGCACAGCAACAATAACCCATAGGAGAGCAAATTCGAAGCCCACCTATTAATTAGGTAATGTGCTAAGCTCTATAGCACCCCAATCACCACTCAGGATGGAGACAAAGAAAAGTTCCATGTAAAAAGATTCAAGATAACTGGAAACATAAAGAACTCTAGTCTCTGGTAATGGAAAAGGAGGAGCTTCTAGCAATTCTAATTACGCCCAAGCATCCACTCTGCCGAGCTATGTTGGGGCAATCAGAGTCACTGCTGATCTTTGAGAAGTGAGGCAGGAAGCAAGCATAGAGGACCGATAAGCCACTTGAATCTTGCTTTTCAAAGGAGCATCACAGATCACTCAGCTAGTTTGCCAGGATTTATATACTGCAAAGTCTTTGAGTCGATTTTATTAGACAGCTCAAGATTGAAGGTCCCCTGGACAATCAGCAGGGGTTAAATGAATGTTAATGTAATCCCAACTGATTGAAAAAATTAGAAGGCTGGGGAATTTTAATAATGCTCAATCTACCCACTTTCTCTAATTCTCTTTAGAGCATTCAGCCCTGAGAGTCAAAATGGGGTCTTCCTGTTTTTATACTGTAAAATGAAAACATTGCTCTTGCTCTTTTTCTGGCTCCTGGGTATTTTCCCATGTGCCTGGACACAGATAGCAGATGATATTCCATTACTTATTCCCTGTTCACTGTTATTTCCCAGTAGTCTCAAAATGTAACCTCTCCATGGAAGGTCTAATCGCTAAAGTGAAAAATCTTGGCAAAATCACATTTTCTGGAGAGATGGTGTTACCCTCTTTTCTTACCACTAAGAACTGCTAACTAGGAATTCAGTAAATCTCTGATAGACACTCTGTGAACAAAAAAAGCGTGTTCCAGGGCACTTGTTTTTTTCCGGTTACATCTCAGTTTTCTGGAAATCAGAGGATGTGGCTTCTGCAACAATGGGGTATTCACTCGCCCTTTATCTTCATGTGAGGTACTAGTTCTGCTCCACTCTAGTTTGATCCCCTGACTTTATAGACCAGGTCTGATTTTCCCCAGTCTACATAACAGAAGTGAAGTTCCTTATCAGACATCTTATGGCTATTTAGTGATAGAGAGCTGGGATATAAAACCAGGCTGGCTTGTGTCACATCTGAGCTTGAAAACTTACCCATTATACTATAGTGCCTGCTCCAGAGAAGATACAAACCTCTACATGCTACCTGCCAACCAGCCCTTGATTTTCCTAACGAATTTTAAAGGGCTTTTGCCTATGTAAATAATTACTGTGGCAGCTGCATTTTTAATGTAGAGAATCATAACTTCAGAGCTGGATGAAGCATTGGAGTTATCCAGGCTAATCTAACCCAATATTTTTGCTTTACAGACAAGGAGGTTGAGACTCAAGGAGGTTATATGACTATCCACAGATGCCACAGCTAGTTAGTGACAGAGCTGGGAATAGAACACAGTTCTCTTGATTTACAAACTGGTAGCCTGTCTTCTATATTATAATACCATTTTTTGTACATTTGATGTACATAGACCCAGAAAAGTCTAGTAAGCAGTTGGCTACATGTATCTGAAGCTCGGAAGAGATATAAACTACAAATATAGATTTGGAAGTCATTAGCATGTGGTGGTGATTACCCCATACTCTTCTGATTTTCTTTCTAGACCTCTGACTCTTCCTTCTGTCATCATCCATCCAACCCTCCCTCCCTCCATCATTCAACAAATATTTATTGAACACCTACTATATGTAATATATTTTTCTAAGTGCTGATGATAAATCAGGAGACAAAAAAGGCACAAATTTTGCCTTGTTGGGGTTTAGATTCTACAAATTATATAGTTTGTTGAAAGGTAGTAAGTCCAGTCTGGGCAACATGGTGAAATCCTGTCTTTACAAAAAATACAAAAATTAGTTGGGCATGGTGGGGCATGCCTTTAGTCCCAGCTACTTGAGAGGCTGAGTCAGGAGGATCACTTGAGCCCAGGAGGTGGAGGCTGCAGTGAGCCAAGATCGCACCACTGCACTCTGGCCTGGGCAACAGAGTGAGATCCTGTCTCAAAAAAAGATACATGTTATATAAAAAATAGAGAAGGTAAATAGGATTGGAACTGTGGCAAGGAGATAAGTTTTAAATGGGTTATCAGGGTCACTGAGAAAGTGACATTTGAGCAAAGACTTAAAAGAAGTGAGAGAGTTAGCCATGCAGATATGTAGAGGGAAAGCATTCTGGTGGGCAGACGGAAGAGCTAGTGCAAAGGTCCTATGATGGGAGGGTGCCTGGTGCGTTCTTGGAACAGCATGAAGGTCAGTGTGACTGGAACAGAGCGATTGATGGGGAGGAGAGTAGCAGATGAAGTCAAGGAGACAATGTAGGGACTTTGGTCTCTACTGTGAGTGAAATGGGGAGCCATTCAAGGGTTCTGAGTAGAGAAACAACATGAACAGACTTAGGTTTTAAAAGGCTGTTTTGTTGAGAATAGACTGTAGGGAGCAAGGGTGAAGAAGGAAGACTATTTAGAAGGCTATTACAATAATTTAGAAAATGAATCATGGCAGATAAAAAGTAAATCATAGCAGTGGTTATTGGAAGGATTATAGACACATATTATTAGGTAGACTGACATAATTTTCTCACAGATTAAATGCATTGTGCGAGGGAAAGAAATCCGTTAGATTCAACGTTCACTATTTAAGTGAAAATGCCTAAGAGTGATTCATTATAATTTTATTTCCAATATGTTCCATGTGGAAGTGCCCTAGAAAGGGGTATGCTTGAAGGTGGGCTGGAGGAGAGTGTGAGGAGTATGAGGTCAGGAAGCTGCTGAACTTGACTAAAGGGCAGGTACATGGCAAGTAGAAGCGATGGACTGAAGACAGTCATATGAAACAGACAGGTGAAAGGTTTTTGAGGTCAGGAGTTGGACTATGAATCTGTGGGCAATGGGAGCCTCAGGACAATTTCATGGTTCTGTGTATGTGACAAACACTTGGATGAAAGGTCAGGTGGGACATAGGGGAGGGAATGCATGGCAAAGATACTTTCTAATAAAGCAACACGACTTAGAAGCAGACTGGATGGTGAATAAAGAGATTGTATGAGTCCCTGAATCACAAGACTTTATTGTTGAGAGGAATTTCAGAGGCCATTGAGTGCAAGAGAATATACCAGAGACAGGTAGGAATAAGTAGTGGGGTTTATAATTGATAGGGTTTGGCCCTGTGTCCCTGCCCAAATCTCATGTAGAATTGTAATATACCATGTTAGAGGTGGGGCCTGGTGGAAGGTGATTGGATCAGGGGGTGGATTTCTCATGAATAGTTTAGTACCGTCCTTTTGGTGCTGCTCTTGTGATAGTGAGTGAGTTCCCATGAGAAATGATCATTTAAAAGCACCTCATCCCCATTCTCTTGTTTCTGCTCCTGCCATGTGAGACACCTTGCTCTATCTGCCTTCTGTCATGACTGGAAGCTTCCTGAGGCTTCCCCAGAAGCAGAAGCCACTATGCTTCCTGTATGGCCTGCAGAACCATGAGCCAATTCAAACTCCTTTCTTTAAAAAGGACCCAGTCTCAGGTATTTATTTATAGCAATGTGAGAATGGACTAATACAATAATCAAGGCCTGATCAGGCAGGCAGGGTTGGTGGGCTGAGAAGATAAGGGGTTTAGTCACACCAAATCCCTGTTCTTCCTGTCCTACCCTGCTCTTCCCATCTCACATTCACAAAGCAATGTCTTGAGGCCACTAACAACAATGTCACTTTGCCATGCTTTCAGTAGAAAACCAAGAGAAGCACCTCTTTTAGTGTTTCTCCACCCAAGTAATCCAAGCCCCCTTTGAACAAAATTCTAGTTCTAAAAAGCAAACAGAACACCAGTTTGCTTTAAACTGTGTTAAGAGAGTTATGTTTGAATTCAGTTCCAAAGCTTGGTTCCTTCACAGAAGCCACCAATTTGCTGGTGCTAGCTGCCCTGTAAGCATTCTTAATACAAGAATGAAGAACTGAAAGATGGAGCCATGAGGGAGATGTGTTGCCCTCTCACTCTGTGGCCCTTCCAACTCAGAACTGAAGAGGCATGGTTGCAGCTGGGGAAAGATAAAAATGTATTTGAGAGATGTCAGTTCGTTTCTTTTACTAGAGGTTATAAAAAGTTAGAGCCTCTTCAAGCTATATATTTCTAGATTCATTTGAAGACTGCTCAACAATATCATCTATGTGTCATAAACAAGGCATCTGTGCTATTCTTTAGAAATTTAGAAACTGAACATCCTGTAAAGTCAACTACTGCACCCAACCTGGACATGACAGTTGTGAGCCATCCTGTTAGCCTGGATGTGTTTGAGACAATGAAAGCCTGCTGCAGGCTGATTATGCGATAAATGAATGATTAAATCAGCAGGATTCTACCCTTTCATAAGCAGGAGGTTTTGCCACTGGCAGTGCTTAAATTCATGGCTTTTTATGTAGAAAAGGTACTATCAGGAATATACAGCTTTCTCTAATCCAATAGCAACACACTGAAAGAAAGGTAAAAAAGGCCACCGCCCACTGTAGGAACAGTGGAGCAAAGATAAAATGGTGCTGCTCATTCACCTAGGCACTAAATACAAATCCAGGAATGGCCATTTGAGTTGGCAAGTATGTCCTGCAAGGGGCATCTTATTCTCCATTCCCTAATTCTCCTTGTGACATACCAGCTCTTCTCTCAATACAGTCTTCTGAGATGCTGGCCTCCTGGATTTCTTATTGGTTTGGAACGATGTCTCCTGTTGACAACCACGTTCAAAAACCAGAAGAAAATATAAAGATCCTTTTTTTTTTCTAGCAAAAGGGGCCAAGACGATCTATCCAACCAACTCTAATTGATTCTAAAATCCTGTTATGAGCAGACCATACTAAGTAGAATCTGGGTTCCTGCCAGGGCTTGGACCATGATGAACTGATTCTTATTTAAGGTAGGAGATGAAATTTTTGTCTCAAGTCACATGTCAAAGATTCATATTTATCCTGATAGGGCAAGGCCATTTGATCTATGCCCTAAACCACTGAATGTATCCCTTAACAAGCAGCTCTAATCTTTGTACGGCAGTGGTGGTTCCCTTGGTATGCCACCTAGTATGACTAGAACTATGGAAAATAATTAATGAGGTTTAGGGCACATGCAGAATCAGTTTCTAATCATTTAATGTATATAAACCCCAAATGGATCTGGAAAAAAGCTTTAGTCAATTATTATTACTGGGACATTTTAACTAAAATATGGCCACCATATCTTTACACATGTTTTAAAGTGAAGCTAAGAAGAAGGCTGTTGATTACTGATAAATGGATCTCGAGATTACTTCTACTTGAACTGTACTGACTGGGGCTACAAGTAGTGTGACTTAGTCTCAAATATTTCTCTCTGCACTTCCAGTATGTTGAACCATGCCTCACTGTCTATTCCAGCCCATCAGTTGAATAGCAGTGGTTTGAATGATGTATGAATAGCTGCTAGTAGTGTAAGATTATTAGCACCAAATGTATATTCTCATGTGCCTCCAACCAAACTCTGTCTCTGCCATCATCAGCACGTGGGGCAGTTATGAAAAGGAAAGACTGCAAATGATGGTGCTGAGCAATTTGTATGCTTCCTTCTGTACTAACACACTTGAATTCCTCACCAGACGGCATTAGAAACATGTACCATTTGTACCGCAACCTGCACACAAAAGTCTACTTTTCTGTGCATAAAATTCAACCTTGTCTAACAAGATAAAATTTTCCTATCTTCGGTTCTCTAGGTGAAGTTTCCATACAAACCTCTATGAAGCCCTTGGGTATTCTTCTGAAAAAGAAGAAAGCTTTCTTGTACACTAAAACATTGTGTCTTGTGTAAAGAAAAAAGCAGAATATTACTTGGATTTGGAGGGAAGAGCGTGCAACTTTTACAGTGTATGATCTCTTTTACTACTGGCATATCTGGAGGAATTGGTGGAGGTACTATTCCCAAACCAGGCATCATTGGCGTTATTGGTGGAATTCCAGTCATCATTCCAAGAGCAGGATCAAAGTCTGAAAAAGGAGAAGAGAGAACAATAAATGACACCAGGCAAAGTTTAGTGGAGATAGAATGTTACTTTGTAAGCTTCAAATCAAAGGTACTTCTAAGACAGAGGCAAAATATTTAACAAGTGTGGTACTTAGTATTCCCAGGTCTTTTTATTGAGATGGAATCTTGCTCTGTCGCCCAGGCTGGAGTGCAATGGCATCATCTCAGCTCACCACAACCTCTGCCTCCTTGGTTCAAGTGATTTTCCTGCCTCAGCCTCCCGAGTAGCTGGGATTATAGGCATGCACCACCATGCCTGACTAATTTTGTACTTTCAGTAGATACAGAGTTTCTCTATGTTGGCTAGGCTGGTCTCGAACTCGCGACCTCAGGTGATCCACCTGACTTGGCCTCCCAAAGTGCTGAGATTACAGGCATTGAGTTATCATACAGTTGTGCATTTTCCTTTTGGGATGGGCTGTTTTGTTTGACCAGGGCTTATTTAAGTCTCTGCATCTAATTTTGGCATCCAAGGTCTTTCATAGCATGGCCATGCCTTGTCTATTGATTTTGCCTCTGCTAGTTTCCAACACACACTCTCTGCTCCATTCCGAGAATGCTTTTTACTGTCCCTTGTACAGGTTTTCTTTGTATAGTACAGCATGGTATAAGAGCACAGAGCTTTGGGGATCAAGCACACCTAGGTTTTAAGTCTACCATTTGCTTGGCAGGATTAACTTCCATTTCCTCATCTGCAAAATAGGGTTGATATCACCTCCCTTATAGGGAGCTGTGAAAAGTAAACAAAATGATGAATCTAATATGCTGAGCATAGGCTTGATAAATAACTACTCTTGTGCCTTTGTTCATGTTGTTCTTTCTGCCTGGAGTTATTTGAGCCTCTGCAAATTCTCCCCATGCTTCAAGGCCTGGCTTAAGTGTCATCCTCCTTGAAGAGGTCTTTCCAGATAATTCTGGTTAATTCTTGACTTTGCATCTAAAAGCTGTTGGTTCCATACTTGTTACCACTGAATTTTATTTTATTTTACACCATCCTTTGTTTAATTCAGGGATGCCTCTAGCATGTGTGGGTACCCCCAAAGCGAGTATTTTTTGTGGGGCCTATCTATGTACACAATTTGTTTTACCACTAATCAGTACTGGCAGAGTTTTCATGGCACAATCTCATGCGATACCATGAAAGAAATGTCACAGCAGCCAGCTGGAGTGGTTTCCTTATCAGGTCCCTCTTCTGGAACCAAGACTCGGGGGAGGATTCCATAGCCATGAGTCCTGAAACTTCTTGGGGCATCTAGTTCACTGCACATATAGGTTAGAGGATTGGAGAGTGTCCCAAGGGGGAGAATTGGGGACTCTGGTACACATGTGTTCAGTTTAAGATTGGGGCTTCTCAGATGATACTGCCAGCCACAGTCAGTCCCAGACAATGGAGGGAAACTCAGAAAATTTCAAGAAAGGTGCTTCTTGCAATCAGAATAAAGGGAGGAGCTGCTCTGGATCCAGGGCAGCTGCTCTGATGCCACTGCCTGCCTTGGCTCAGGAAGGGGACTTAGAAATTATCCAGGTAGGTGTTCCAAACCACAGGGGCCCCTGAGGAGGAGCCCCACTTGCCTGGGTCTAAGAACAGTATTGATTTCATTGTTTAAATCTTGTCTCTAGATCAAAATGAGATTTCTTTGAGAGAAGGGAGTGCACTCTACATCTTTGCTTCTCTGCCTCCCACTTCTGCCTTCACTATAGAACAACACACAGTGGACTGCAAAGAAATAAAGTACTGCAGCCTGAAGGGTTCTGGTAATGCAGCAGCAGGAGCAGGCCCTACTCCCAAAGACTTTACCACGTTCACCACACAGGCTAGAGGGGCAATACCTGTATATATATCCTTAAAGTGGCCCTGAAGTCCTCTGAGTGACTCTTTTTCTCTAAGATGCTGGAGGAGGTCAACCTCCATAACAGGAAGAACCCAGGATTCCCACAGATGCATAATCAGGTCTAACAGGCTCCATAAGAGGGAGATCTGTGACTGGGCAGATAGACAGGTGGGTGGCACATGGGCATCCCCTGTTACAAAAGTACCCCAAGCAAGTAAGGGCATTCCCCAGCTTCTCACATGCCTCTTATCCTGTGATGTCAAGACCCTGAAAATGTTTGGAAAGAAAAAAATTTCTCCCAAGAGGAAGTCTTATTTTTATCAGAATATTTACTTTTAGGCAGGGTGCAGTGGCTCATGCCTGTAATCCCAGCACTTTGGGAGGCCAAGGCAGGCAGATCACAAGGTCGAGATTGATACCATCCTGGCCAACATGGTGAAACCCCATCTCTACTAAAAATACAAAAATTAGCTGGGCACGGTGGTGGGCACCTGTAATCCCAGGTACTTGGGGGGCTGAAGCAGGAGAATTGCTTGAATCCAGTAGGCAGAGGTTGCAGTGAGCTGAGATTGCGCCACAGCACTGCAGCCTGGCTAAAGAGCGAGACTCCATCTAAAAAAACAAAAACAAAAACAAAACTTGCATGTGCACACACACACACACACGCACACACCCTCTTCCACCTATGGATCTCATATCTATACTTTCCTCTCCTCCATATAGTAGTTATATGATGTTGAAGAAAGTTTCTTAATATCTATGTGCCTCCATTTCCTTTTTGGTAGAAGTAGGGGGTAAATAATGACTTTTAGCTCAAAGGATGAAAGCATAGAACAGATATGAAACTCTCTGGCATGATAGATAGTCCTGATAGGTAAGTGTCCTTCCTTCCATTTAAAATGTGAAAATCTACAGTGATAAATGCACTGATTCAGGCATTCATTCCCCCATTCACAAACATCTGTGATCGGCTTCCTATATGTCAGGCTCCATGCAGGTGTTGGGGATGGTGTCTAGGTTTCCCTTTTGATCTTACAGAACTTAAGACTTCTGATACTCTGTCTTCCTATGCTGTAAAATAAGAGCACTATGGTTAAGAATGCCATCTATGTCTTTGGAAAATTTAATCCCTCATGCAGAAGATTTTGGAGAGAATGTTAACATAATCTCATCCATTTACAAACTGTTAATTTTTGTCAGGAAAAGATCAGGTTAGATTGTGTGCCAATGGAACAATCCCATCTATTTTTCCTCTCCTACTGAAATGTTTGTCTTCCTTTTATTGTTCTGCTTGCCTCCTTATTGTTATTCATATAGCTCTGTCACTCACAACTCTACCTTACCACAGATTACAGAAACATCACTTCATTAAACAAGTTCTGCCACTTTGGCTGAGAAGGAAATGCCTGTCTCCATGTACTGTCACTAATAGGTTGAGACAAACAAAAAACAAATATACAGGATAAATAAAACTTCTGACTAATGTACTTACCACTCTGCTGTTTCATATAATTGCATTAATATTTTATAAATTCATTTAAAAGCAAATGTATTCATAATATATGGCTAAAGCCAGAGTAGCTAAACTTCCCCCTCTTCCTTTTGTTCAATATGCCAGGAGTTCCACAGGCTATACTGTCCATAAGGGCTTGCTAGAGGGCAGGTTGTACATGACACTTCAAAGGCTTCTATCATGTTGATTATTTCTTTTGTTTATCTTTAACCATTAAGCACCAAAATGAATGTGGATTTCCAATGTCAACCAAGGAAACCATTTCAATTCATGGGATTTATACATATATTGCAGAACCTGAAAAATCAAAGCAGTCCAGCAATTTAAAACACACTGGGAATAGAACACCAGAGAAATTCTCTCCCTTTTCCAGGCCCCTGGCTTAGCTTGTCTAGTATCACCAACATTGCCATTTATATTAGGAATTCAAACTTTCAAAGATTTGAAATCATAGAAAAGAGTTATGGAAAAGGCCAGGTATTCCTCCAAAGTCCTCTTCACAATAAATATCCTGTTCTGTTTTGCTTTTACAAAATGTCTCTTCTAACACCCTTTCCCCATTGCCTTCTTGACTTTTGGCATGGCCATTGCCAGAAGAGCCATGACATGTTGATTATTTGTATTCCTTCTTTTTTTTTTTTTTTTTTTTTTTTGTGATGGAATCTCACTCTGTTGCCCAGGCTGGAATGCAGTGGTGCGATCTCAGCTCACTGCAAACTCTGCCTCCCAGGTTCAAGCAATTCTCCTGAATCAGCCTCCCTAGTTGCTGGGATTACAGGCATGTGCTACCACGCCTGGCTAATTTTTTTTTTGTACTTTTAGTAGAGATGAGGTTCCACCATTTTTTCCAGGCTGGTCTCGAACTCCTGACCTCAAGTGATCCACCTGGCTCAGCCTCCCAAAGTGTTGGGATTACAGGCATGAGCCACCGTGCCCAGACTGTATTCCCTCCTCTCATTCATGTACTTCCCAAAGTCCTAGCCCACTGAAAATTCTGCAAATGCTGTCTGTTAGCTGAGGCCAGCTTGCTTCTCAGACTTGCAACTCTACCACATGATTTCAAGTAATGTTTCCATGTAGCCTTAAGCCTTTCTGCTACCTAGCAACTTGCACTTACTCAACCTTGGCAGAGTTATTATTGTCCATCCTCTGTACACATCTGAACCAAGGAGTTACAATAGAGGCAAATGTCATTCTGCACAGCTACGCACTTGTCCCTGTATCTATTAATTCAGTATTTTGATGACAGGTCTTCTGTCAGGTATTGTGGTTGCAGAAATGAATAGGACAAAATCCTTGGCTTATATTTTAGATTGGAAACAACTATGCAAACAGTTACAATGCTGTACCATCAATGAATCACCATAACTGTTTATTAAATGTTTAAAATGTTCTAGGTTCAGTGCTAAGCATTTTATATAATCACATTCTAACAGACCCGTGAGTTTAGATACTGTTATCCTTCATTTTATGGATAATGGAATTGAGGTTCAAGGGGTGTTTAGTTACGTGCTCAAGTTTACATAGCCAGTACGAGCACACCTAGAATTCAAATCCAACTTGGTCTAATTCTAATGCTGTTAACCACTACACTGCCTCTCAATGCAGTTTGACAATTGTTTCAATGAATTAATATGATTGCAGATATAAAGTGAGGCAAGTATGTTGAAAAAATAAGGCATATGAGCAATAAAATGTTTACATACAATTCTTTTTCCCCCAATACGGTGGATTAAAATTGGATATAAATTCTTTAATTTTCCTTCCATCAAGGTAAGGGTCTATGCCCCCACCCCTTTGAATTTGGATGGGCTCTAGAACTGATATAACCAATAGAATATAGCAGAAGGGATGTTGTGTCCTTTTTCAAGCCCAGGCATTAACAGAGATGCAATTTCTACCTTTTGTTTCTATAAATGTGTGATACGGGAGCTTTGCATCCTCATGTAAGGCTGACTACCCTGCTAGAGAGACCATGTGGAGAGGGACTTAAAGCAAATGGAAGAGGGATCCAGCTGAGCCCAGTCTTGTATGTGTCCTTAACAAGGTGCCATGCACATGAGTGAAGTCTTGAAATCAGCCTGCCACAACTGAGGTATCCCAGTTGATATGATATGGAACAGAAAAATTGCCCATTTCAGTCCTACCCAAATTCCTCATCCAGAAAAACCTTAAAATATAATAAACTGATTGTGTTTTAAGTCACTAGCTTCTAAGGTAGTCTGTCAGAGTAACAGATAAGGAGAATATCCAGCATGGCTGGGGTGGAGTGTGACTGGTTAATACAGTTAACAATTTTCATGGAATGAAAATAGAAAGTATCACATAAAGTATCTGACAAAGATATCACATGTTCCTATTTTATGGTTCAATCCTTGATAGTTTCTTGTTTCTTGGCAGGCCAGTTCATGCTGGCATTCCCTTTTTTTCTGAGACAGAGGATGATTAAGTCTCACTCTTAACATCCAAGTTGGAGTGCAATGGCATGATCTCAGCTCACTGCAACCTCTGCTCCCGGGTTGAAGTGATTCTCCTGCCTCAGCCTCCCTAGTAGTTGGGATTACAAGTGCATGTCACTACACCCAGCTAATTTTTGTACTTTTAGTAGAAACAGGGTTTCACCATGTTGGCCAGGCTGGTCTCAAACTCCTGACCTCAGGTGATCTTACCGTAAAATGCTGACTTTTATTTTGTGGCAGGGGAGAGGAATACTAGCTACCTATTAATTGGCTACTTATGAATTTTCAGGTTTTATACACTGCATCTGACTTAATCTTCACAGCAATCCTAAGGGATGGGAAATAATATTATTCCCTATTTTACAGATGAGGAAATTGAAGCTCATAGAGATAACACAATAAGGACACATAGTAAGTGGCTCTCACTAAGCATGCAGTCCTAACCATTAGTCTACATAGGGAAAGACAGACACTCTTTGTCATATTTGTATCTACTTACTCAACCTTGTATGTGGGCTTCAAACCTTCCTATTCAGGAGGCTACCCTGGAGTTACTTATCTCTAAACCCAGAATTTACTATTGAGGTATTTAACACATGCATTGTCACGGTGTTTCAGGGTCTCTTTTTAAAATTCTTTGTTTCAATTTTGGGCCACAAAAGAAGTTCAAATTGCAGCCAGGCCATGTATCAACTGGAGGTAGGCAAAAGTAGGAAGTGACACACATTGATTACCTTGCTTACGTTTTCAGAACTGGACCCCGGTTCTTACTGAAAGCCCCTTTACACCCTCAGAAAAGATTTGCCTGCACTTAATGACTTCCCTCCATCTAAGTGTCCCTAGCCCAATAAAAGCATTTCCAATCTTTTAGGTGTTCCAAAGACCCCTGAGCCCCAGGAGGTAGTTTTCACTCACAGTAAAACCACTGAAATGCAACCATAGATTATTCCAAAATAACTATTTCAAATATGCATAATTAAGCTATTTTATAGAAAGTTATGATTTCAACTGAGCTACATATTTCTGAGACATTATTGTTATTTCTTTAGAGTTCCTACAAAATTTATTGGAAAATTAAGAATTTTGGCTGTGTACTGGGAAATTTTAACCCATTACAGTCCTGCCTCCTTTCTACATAGATCCTTTAAAAGACTTTTTAGGCAGTCTTTGTCAGATTAGCATTTACCTACTCAACTTTGTATCTCTTTTCTTATCTGAAGAGAGAACACAGATTTCCAAGGACAGCCTGGCTGAATTGTGAGATGATCCTGGACTTCTCACCAGCCATCTTAGAGGCACAAGTTCCCAAAGTTTTTTACAATTACTCTCAAATTCTACCATCATCTGTCCTACTTCCCCAAAAGATTATCTGAACACTTGTTTCAGCTCAGTTGGAAAGGTAAGACAGGGCCTGGCTCATGTACAATAGCAAACAAGCTAGCAAACTGGGATTGGTGGGATATATGGCACAATGTCAGTTCACAAAGGTCCTCCCCAAATATTTCATCTTTGATTCCAAATTTCCACCAGTGGAGCTTTATTCCTTTAGTGAAAGGTTTTGCAAAATCTCCCTTTCTAGCCCATCTTCGCTCAACTCATTTTTATTCATTTACACTGTGTTCTTGCCTTTTTAGAGCATTTGACAGGTCCAGAGTCATGCCCTCCAAAGGTGTTCAGCTTTGGAGAGGCATTAGTGAGGACATTTCCCACTACATCTGTGGTTCCCAGATTTCCAGATTTTGGAAATGAATAAAATAAAATTATATGGAGATTTAAGATCACCAGCCTCTTAATTTGACAAGAAAAGAAGTGGGTGAAAAATAACAAAGAAATGAACCAATATCCTACTCATAGAGTCCGTAAAAGAAAGAACATTTTAAAACCAAAAATACAAGAAGTCTATCATCTCAGAATAAAGGGCAGTCCTTTCAATTGAGCAGATTTAGCTTCATGACAAATTTACTACAGTTTTAGTTTTTACATTTTGCCATAGATGGGTCCTGGCCTACAAACCAGTGTTTGGACTTTTGAGATCACTCAACCATTTCACTTAGCGTGCTCTCTTATATATGAAACTTCCTGTGAAAAATTTCTTTCAGAACTAGAATGTCACACACACACACACATTATTAAGGGTCATGAAAAGCTTCTTTTCCCCTGAGGACTGGTATATTTTTTCTTCATGGAAAATGCAAATTATATAACTGATCAGGTTTCCCTTTTTTGTTTTGGCTGCTTTGTCAGAGGGGTAGCTCAACTTCAGAAATCAGATGGGATCCTACAACCTGCATGCCTGAATTTTAATTAGCCTCCCTACCTGGTCTTTGCCTTTTATTCTCATTTATATTTTCCCAGATGCTGATTTTTAAACTTTTTTTTAATAAATTATATTTTTTCATATAAGGTAATCTTTTTATAAGCTGCTTCAAAGTCTTTGCCGAATGAAGCAATGTAATTCACCTCATAGTTAACCACCGTCTCCATACTGTATATCCTTGCATACCTTCCAGTCATTGATGCAGTATTTCCTCTGTCTACACTGTTCTTAGTTCTTTTATCCTCCTGACATACTTCTTTATATTCCTGGACACCTAGCTCAAACGTTACCTATTTTGTGAACCTTCTCTGACCACCACCATCTAGCTAGCATTTCTCCTCATCACACTTGGGCTAAAACAATACTTTTGTACAAGTTTCTATTATGTCACTTGCAACATTATAGTGTAGTGATATTTACTTTGTTGCATCTGCCACTGCAACTTGAGCTCGAAGGCAAGGATTGTGCCATGCCCATATTGGGATACCCTATATCTAGTCAATATGTTTTCAGTGAATGGATAGACAAATAAAGAACAAATGAACAAAATGAAAGGAAGGCCTTTCAGCTATTGTCAGTCAAGAGCCAGCTCATACTTGAGTATAGTTTGGATTAGGAAGATAATGTGGAAGTTCTAAAAGTACTGGAGTCACTATGAGGGTAGGAAACTTTGTCTTTTTTGTTCATTGCTTTCTCCCCAGGGCTTCTCACAGTACCTTCAAACCAGCAGGCTTCAGTGAATAGTTCTTGCATGAATGAATGAATAAGCAAATGGTTTCACTCTGCTCCTTCTCCTAATAGTTTCCATGGGGAGTCTTTTCTCTTTTAATGATTGTTCCTATCACTATGCATTTATTTATTTCAGCTAGTGAAGGTCACGAAATTCTTATCTCAAAGATCCTCCAGCCCTTGAGCTTCATGTACTCTTCCAAAGGCTTTAAATAGTTTAAAATATTTCCACATGAAAACAGCTCCACAGCATTTATCTACACAGACTGTGATGTTGAGCGCCTCACTATCTATTTTGTGGAGTAGTCCCTGGGAGACAGGACCTCGTTCTTTGCGGGGACCTCAATACACAGTCTCTATTATTTTGACCATCTCCTGTTTGTTCTTCTGTGGCCCAGATAATATTGTTGTTGCCAGTACTCAAGTCAATATCATGATATGCTTGTTCTGTAAGAAAAATATGACACACACAAAGATCTTGGAAAGTCATATGTTTTTGTTGAAGTAAAGTCCTTCTGTAATATTCACAAGATAAATAACTATAACATTTTTAATCTTTTTAGCTATACCATATAGAACTCATCCATATTCATACTAGTAAGGTCCCAATTATGTTCAAACCAACTAATGATGCCTCGGTCTTGTTTTTGAAAGGATGTATTGGCACAACAGCTACCTGCTAGCTGTTGTGTAAGTGCAGGAGCTTGATGGCATGGTGGAGACTTAAATGGATATCTCGAGGTGTAGACATGCTCCATGGTGAATCTTGAGAGTACCATCCATAGGTAGAATTCAAGTTTGCTTTGGAGAGACATTAATTTTATCTGGTATATATAATGTTTACATATTGTTGGCTGTTGGATGATGAACAGCGCTCTACTTTCTCAGGATCTCAACCTTTTTGCCACTAAAAGCATACTCTATTTGTGGAAGATATTAAAAATAATACAAACCGAAGGCCAGGACTTCCCGAGGAGCTTGCAGAACAGTAGTCTGCCACGTGTCATACAAACTCCTTCTTTCTTTCTGTTCCCATCAGATTTGGCCTGTTGGGCCCAGTGAGAACTGCCTCCTTAATGAGTAGGGCTTTGCTCTGGGAATAAGGTCCATGATTCTATATTTTCAAATATCTCTCATTATGGAGACAGTCAACACAGCAGAGACATCATAATGAGAGACTCTTCTCTTTTTGGACTTCACAGGCTTCACACTTGGCTTCTATGGATATTTTAATTGAGGCGAAAATAAAGGAAGCAGCAGGCAGTTATCAACAAGTATCTCTTAATGGGTCCATCCTTGGATTCGTCTGGAATGACTGGGGCAGAACAATGTTCTTTAACCAGAAGGCCTGACCCTTTTGGGTTCCACCAGCATTAATCTTATTGACCAGCTTCTCACAGCAAATACTCATGCAGGAATGACAGCTGCCAGCCAGAGGGGACCTCCTGATCTGCCATCATTATGGATTAACTTTATTGAACCACAGCTGTACAAAATACCATGTTAGTTGAAAGGGAACTCCACAACAAACTTCATACATAGCCTGTCTCTACTCCCTACTCAATGAATATAATAATTATGCCAGACACTGCCTTCATGACAAGTCTATGTCCAAGACACTCAACATCCATAACAGTATAGATTAGAGGTCTCTGGGGGGAAGTGAAGGAAGCTTACGTATCACTTGGTTTTCATCAATGTCAAAAGACTTTCCTATTGTCACAGACAGGCCAGATGAGACAGGACAAAGAAAAGTCTGCTGGCTCAGTAGGAAACCTCCTGAGGGGCATAAAAGTAGCTGAATTACTGAGCCTTTGATGGGTGACTTCAGGCAACAGTTCCATGAGGCTTATTTGCCACCTTTTCCATTTTAAGAAATTTTGGGGCATGGGGAGTTGATTAGGGAAATGTGGTTTATTATTATTATTATTTCTGAGATGGAGTCTAGCTTTGTATACAGGCTGGAGTGCAATGGCACAATCATGGCTCACTGTAACCTCCGCCTCCCGGGTTGAAGAGATTCTCCTGCCTCAGCCTCCTGAGTGGCTGGGATTACAGGCACCCACCACTACACCTGGCTAAGTTTTGTATTTTTAGAAGAGATGGGGTTTCACTATGTGGGCCAGGCTGGTCTCGAACTCTTGACCTTGTGATCTGCCCACTTCGGCCTCCCAAAGTGCTGGGATTACAGGTCTGAGCCACCGCGTCTGGCTTTTAGGAAGATATTTTAACACATTGGTTAAAACATAACATCATTAAAGATGGCAAGCACTCTGTCCTCCAGACTTTGGCAAGAAGAAACATAGGCAGCATTGGAGTGTCATACTAACCTCCCATTTCTGTGAAAATCCCCACCAGATTTATAAGGAGCAGGCATCAGCACTGTCAGATATATACTGGTCTCTTCACCTGTCACTGTCCAGTGCTTCACCAGGGAAAAAATTCACCGTTGCATTCACTATCCTTCACTGTTATTAGGGTAAAGACGAGTCATCATTCAACTTTTTGTGAGCCATATCACATATGTGAACTTAAAACAATAATAATAATAGCTGACTTAATTGAGGAATTACAGTGAGCCAGGCATCATTCTAAGACTTTACCTGTATTAATGCATGAATCCTCATAACATCCCTATAACATAGGTGCCATTCTTATCTGCATTTTACAGATGAATAAGCTGAGGCATAGGGAGGGAGGTGAGGTAACTTGCCAAAGGTCACACAGCTAGTTAATGACAGATAGAGCTTTGACCATAGGCAGTCTGAATCTAGAACCCATGTTCAAATCTCAATGGTAAACTACCTTCCTAAAATAATACAGAGATGAGAAAAACCAGTTCACACATAAGTTAAGTGATTTTATACATAGCTTTAGAAAGTATATCTTGGCCTCATGTTATTGCTCCATTCATTTTAAGACAAGAAGGGACCTACTCAACTAATACCAGCATTTCTAAGACCAGGTTTCCAAAGAGTCAAGTAACTTTCCCTGGAGCATGGTGGCAGTCAGTTTCACTGAATTACAGGTCAAAGAGAAACCATTTCTTTACAGTCCTTAAGAAAACAAGATGTGAAGAAGGGGGACAAAGGTAGAAGTTAAAAATACTCTTGAGGTTTCAAATGTCTGGCCGAAGCTGGACGTGCAGAACACTCATTAGCATTGACAGTGGCTGCATAGCGTCCAAATACTTTCAATTTAAGAGGGAGCTTTGCAGTGATTTGAAGAATGTATCCTCCTTTACATCAAAGAGCATATAGTACTGCTAAGAGTAGTAATGATGATGCCAGTTTATCTTTATTGGGTGCTTATTATATGGTAAGCAGTGTGCTAATATATTATTTAATGCCCACAGCAATGCTATGAGCTAGGACACTATCATTATCGCTATTTTACAGATGGGAAAACTGAGGAACAGAGAGGTCAAGTAACTTGCTTGAGATAACACAATAAGTGGCAGAGCAAGTACTCAAATCCAGGTAGTCCTCTGACTTCAAGGCCTGTGTCGTTAAGTACTAAGCAAGACACTATCTCTGAAGAAATAGCCCTCTACCACACTGTTAAGAAAACTTACCCTAATCATCTAGCCTTATTATTGACCCTAGTTCAAGCTTTGGGTCTGTAATAATTGCTTGGAGGCATTTTTGTTCTCAATACTCGGTCTTTCTTTTTCCATATTACAGATGGGTGGCTAAGTATTGAAGATTACTTTGTGAACTTAGATTTATGCTTATATATGATAATTTACAAATCATATGCTATTAGTTAACATTTAGTCTCCTGGGCTTTAGAGCACATGTGGCCTCAATATTTTTCCTGGGACATTTATGCATATGGTCCAGACTGTCAAAAACTGGGAATATCTAAGTCAAATTAGATTGTCTACTCATCTTAGACTTTAAGTGTTGTGACTTTGGGACATACCACATGGAGCTATAAAATAATATAGATTTTAGTTTAAATTCTATTATAATCAAATAATAAAGAGGTACTAAATAAACTCATTACTTATTTAGAAATGTCTATGAGAAATATATTAATAAGCTGCCATTTTTGAGCTCCTTCTATTGCCAGACATTGTGGTAAGCAGGATTTAATTGTCACAACAATCCTAGGAGTTAGGTACTATTAGTCTGATTTTGTGGATGAGGGCACTGAGTCTCAGAAGCTACACAACTGCTTGAGATCAAATCGTGAAAGAAACAGGCTTGGAAGTCAAGCAGACTGAATCCAGAACCTGACGTCTTAACCACTCTGCAATACTGGTTCTTACAGTAACATTCACTGATCCCAGATTGGCCCTGCTGGTCATTCAAAAGCTAAGGTGATCCATGGTCCAATCATTCTAGGTCTCAAAGGATCCCTGGTTGTTCGTTTCAATTGTGGTTGGGAAAATGGAGAAGAATACAGTCTGGTGAACTACAACCTATGATATGAATTATAGTTTGGCAGAGTTCTTTGCGCCCGCCACATATAGAATTTAGACTCCTTTTTTCCCCTCCATCCATTTATTATTCACGTACCTTTTAATCTTCATGCTTAGTTGCTTTTATGCTTGTTTCTTGGCTTTTGATGCAATAACATTTCTTAATTCACTATTAGTGTTGCCGTCCAGCATACCTCGACCTCATTTTAAGGATTTAAAATCTGAGCTGGAATTGTGAAATAATGTTTTGGTGGGGGAAGTGGTAGCTAACTATATAAATAAGTGGCACAACAAAATGGCATTACTCTAAACCTATTTCTCAACTTTAATGTGCTTGCAAAGCACCTGGGGATCTTGTGAAAATGCAGGTTCTGATTCAGCAGGTCTGTGCTGGGGCCCGAGATTCTGGGATTCTAAGTGGTTCCCAGGTTACGCAGGGCACACTTTGAGTAGGAAGGTTCTAGATTGACCTGGTCCTGTTGTGCTTTTAAGTAGAGTCACAGTTAAATGAATCTGGGGAGATTAATGTTCAGGTTGTTTAAAAAGCTGCCTCAGGCTCCCTGAGATGGCAATTCCAAAATGTCTTCAAAAATTCATTGTAAGGATTAATCAGCCCCCACTGTCCAGGAACCTTTTTTGTGTCTAAACAAAACCCTTCAGGTGAGTTTTGCTTCTCATTTTATCTTTAGTGGAGATGGAGTTAGTCCACCATGCCCATTCTATGATGGTTACTTTGTGTATGTGTGTATATATATATATATATATATATATATATATATATATATATGTGTGTGTGTGTGTGTGTGTGTGTGTGTGTGTGTGTGTGTGTTTACACACAGTTCTTCAATGTCAAAAACAGTCTCTGGGCTGTCCTCCACCATCTCCTTTCCTCTCCTCTAGGAATCTAAGATTTTGGAGATATGTAAGTCAGTTCTCTTTTCATCTCCATGTTTATTTGCCTCTTCTATAAAATCTATAAAATTATACAAGCTTTGTAATTCCTTGCCAAAATCCTGTTGCCTTGTATTTCAATGAGCTGTTTAAAGCTTCAATGACCCTAGCCTGCATCGGATACACCTCCAGCATGTCCAAAGTGCAAAAGGGAGTATACTAGTAACTACCGGCCACCCAGACTATAAAGCTCATATTACAAAAATGCACACTCTAGGCAGAATCTGGTAAATGTCAACTTCAAAATAAGTTGTGTCATATTGCTATATTTATTACCACATGGTCAATAAAAATAAGCACTTGTGAGGTGATTAAAAATAACATACCAGGTAAAATTGGTTGTCCAGCAATTCCCAGTGGTGCCATTCCAAGATTATTCATTGCTGTGGCCCATGCAGTTGGATCAGACATAGGTAGTGTCATTGCAGTGGAATCCACATTCAGAGTTCTACTGTTATCAGCTGAAAATAAATGACAAGCAAAATTTGTATTAAGGTTCTAGCATCTAGTTTACTTATAAAAAAATTCTGGCAAACTTTTTAGAGAAATAGCTGGATGGACAAGTGGCGGATAAGGCCTCAATGCCAGGTTTCTTACAAGGGTTAAAACAATACAGCTTGAAGTGGCAGGAAGTCAAGGAATTTGAAAGCAATTTACCAGATGGCATTTTAGTATAAGTGTTTCCTTTCTTCTCTCCCTTTCTTCCCCCTTTTTTTTTTTTCAAGCATACACAACACAGGAGCTTGGAATGACTAAGAAGTTTCCTATTCTTCTCATAATCTACTAGCATATGATTACTTCAGCGGCTTCCATCCAAACTACTCATGCATATAAAGCAAGAAAAAACATCCTAGGGCTTCTGTAGTTGGCAATAAAAGATGAAAATTATACTCGTGATATAATTTCATGTCTTTGAGGCAGTACTATTGAATAGAGCTGGACACACAATCAGCAGACATCAAATTAGCTGAATGACAATTCTGGGGGTTAGGGGAACAATGAAAAAAAGCAGACCAGAGACATGGTTCCTGCTCTCAAAGGTTGTACAATCAAGTTGAAGAGACTGCTGCTGATGTTGATAATTATTACCATTATCACCACCTCCACCCATTACTACCTCTACTGAACACTTACTGGATGCCAGGTAAATCACTTAGAATGCGTCATTCTCATTTAACTTTCAGAACAAACCTGTAAGGTAGGGACTATTTATATCTCCATTTAATAGAAGTTTTAGAGACATTTCAGGGAAGTTTTGAAAGCTCAAATATATTGTCCAAGGTCATACAGAATGTATAATTTTTAGCCACTATGCTTTACTATCTCCAGTTAAACAACTAGGAAACAACAAAAGACGCAATGATTTAAAACAGAAATATTACTGAAGTTTATAGTATGCAGAGCTACTGTGGCCCGAGTAAGCAGGAAATACTTCATGGAGAAAACAGGACTTAAAAGAATGCACCGGATTTATATAGAGCATGTTATGAGTGATTAGTAGTTATTAGATAGGTACAGGAGAGGGGTCAGACATCCCAGGAGCAGGAATGATATAAGGAAAGACATTGAAACGAGTTTTATAAGCATGTGCATGTACACAGTGTCGGGAGAGATATATTCACGAGTCATGCGAGCACAAACAGACTTTCATTTTGGGAAATTTTCCTCTGACTACTGATAGCCATAGAAAAGATCAAGTCTTTCTATGGCTTTTTTCTTACCTCTCAGTACCTACTTTGGCCAATTACAACCCATGAAGGCAACTCTGTTCTAATAGTAGCTTGCTAAAGTCCAAGGCAACATCAGAGATGACCCTTGCCAGGGTTATTTATACATGTGCTATTTTGGTCACTGATTGGTCAGAACAAGCAAATATAAATGTCTAAAACATTATTTCTGAAATATTAGTTTTTGTCATTCTTCTGTAGTGCCTTTGCCTCCTCCCCCTTAATCCCCCCTACACATACACACAGTGATTGATGGCACTAAGTATTCATTAATTACAGTCAGAAGTCACATTTCAGAGCTAGTGATTTCTCCATCTGTAGGAATTTTAGTCATAATAATCAACTTTCAGTGTTCTCTCACAAAGGCATATCCAATCGCTAGAAACAGCCTCCTTGCAAATATTATCAAGAAAACAAACATGGGGTACTGAATATCCTTTGGGTTTTGAATTTACATAGTGATAATTAGTCTACTTGGATTTCCAATCCCCCAGCTAGGGGAGATAAGATTTTAGAGAATGTTATAGCTGAAAGATATCTTTAGATACTATTGAATCTGCACCCTGATTTTCTCTGGTTGCTGAAGAATCACTCCTAGAAGAAATAGGTAGGTTTAGAAGGACTGGGACCCAATGCCAAAAATAATTTCTTGCAACAGTTTGGCTACTCATTGGTTCTGCAGTCCTGAGAAATATTAAAACAAACAAACAAACAAACAAACAGGACCACTTCTCAGTAAAGGATTTTGAAGTCAAAGAATGAGAATTTATAATATACCAACCTAGCCAAACTCAAGACTAATTTGGGGCGGGATAAGTGTTTGGGGGAAGACAATGATCTAAATTATTTTGAAGGAAAACACAGCATTGCTATTTTCAAAACATATGGTTATTCACAGTGCTTGCTAAAATGGTAGCAAGTAGAGTTCCTGCTACGCTTGTTTATAGGATCAGATAAGGAACATGTGTAATTAACAGCATTATTTTGCCTCAATGAATGTGGTTTTTAAATTCTTAAGAAGTTTTGCTTTAAATGTCCTTCTTAGCTCCCTTCCCTACCCTAACACCCATCTCCACCTGTCAAAATCTCACTCATTTTTGAAGGGTCACCCCAAATGCTACCTTGTTTATGAAACTGACATGGTCACATTGGGAAAGGCTACCTGGCAGAACCTCCCACTGACCTGCACACTAAGGTGGGGCCTTGGAAGTTCATGTGTTTGCAGCAGGAAGGAGCCTGGTCCCTCGTCTTCCTGAGTGGAAGCTGGGATTCAATCCGTGAGGCAGGAAGCACACCAGCAGGACTCTGGCTTTGCAGAGGGTCCCTATTTCCCTTTTTTACCCAATAAATTCCATTTTTTCTTACCCTTCAAAGTAACTGCAAGCCTAATCTCTCATGGTCGTGTGACAAGAACCTGGCTCTTGGCTGAACTAAGGAAAGTGTCCTACAAAACCACCTAATTGGAATTAATTACTTCCTCTGAAGTGTTCTCATAACATTTTATCTAGAATTTGATTTTCACATGTTTGCTCATTCTCTCACTCATTCCCTGCAAACTAAACTTTTTTGAGTCTTACTATATGCAATATTATTTTGCTAGTAACTAGGAATATAGAGATGAACAACTCATTTACGCTCTGGAAGAATTCAAAACATAGTGAGAGACACAGACATATAAACAATCCAATATAAATTATTATAATAAGTACTGTAATAAAACCATGACTAGAGTGCTATGGGAACACAGAGGAGTAATGAAAGCTGCTGGAATGGGATTGGGTATGTGTGTTTCTGGTTGTGGGGTGGAGAAGGAATGCCAGGGAAGCCTTCACTGGGAAAGAATCATTTGAAATGAGTCTTTAAGGAGGGACAGGATTTTTTTCCAGGTAGTGAATGGAAGATTGGGGTAAAAAGAGCATTCCAAGAAGCAAGAAGGACTGAGCATTTACCATTGACTGCCTTGGATTATTGTTATTGTGTACATATCTCCCTTCTGCTGGCCTCCATGCCTCTTTTAGGTCAGGGACTGGATTTTAGGCATTTTCTTTTCTTATTTCTTAGCTTAGTGTCTAGTATAAAGTAGGTATTCAAGAAATATTTAAATTAATAAAGAAAATGAATTTACAATGATCTGGGGAATAATAAGCAATCCGTACAATGACACTCATTGATGATTTGTATACCTTTTCAAAATGACAAATTGTCTTGAAGAGATGGCACTATTGCTAAGCCAATTCTTTCTCTAGGACAACTGAATACTTGTAGAAATTTACTTAGTTACAACCAGGGATAAATATGCCCAACTAATAATTCAGTTTGATCTCATTAGCTATAATCTTTTTCCCATATCGGTATAATCATACATAAAAGCTTGCAAAATTTTGTTTTCAAAGGAAAATCCCAGATGATCACCTCTGGCAGCAATCTGGATTCAAGGTCCACAGTAACAAAACATGTTGTGCTAAGCATCTGTTTAGAATAATCACTTAGTGGTGGAAAAGTTAAGTTCTGGCCTGATCCACTTTCCAGACTAGAAATGGACATCTAGTAATTTTCCCCTGAATCCTACAATCACTGGCAGCAGACAAGGATATTCAGGAGGTGAGTGCTACTGGTTGTCAAGTGGTCTTCAGAATACCTACCCCAAGTCTGAAGAACATGTCCTGCCATGCTGGTTTTCCTATTCTGCTGTGTGACAAGTTCTCAAGAGGTCGGAGATTGTAGTCTGATTGTGAATAAGTGCCTTCTATGTAATTTGGTTGAAGATATGGTGCTTTGGAATAAGCTCATTAGCACCAAAAAGAATAAAAAGGTTTAGAAGTGATCATCTACTTCAACTTGGTATTTTTCTATAACTATCAAATCTCTGCCATCTGTATTGTTAATGCATCACTGATTAACTTGTCAGTCACTGTTAAAGTTACTTGATTTTGAAGACTACACACACACAGACATACACATCACACATACACACACATTATTTCCTTTGAAACAAGGACAACAGTATGTTGGTGCCATCTCTTTAACTGTAGTCTTTCATTAAGACAGAAACTCTCCTTCTCTGATGATTTACTCTCCTACAATTCTCCTATGTCTGGGTGTATACCCACGGTTTTTTATGCTTACTGTAATTTTGTTACACATTATTGTGCAAAGTTGAGGAGAATCACTTGAACCCAGGAGAAGTTGTTTTTTTAATCAACAAACATCTATTGAAAGCCTATTAACCACAGGAAGAAATCTCGTCTAATCATCAAGAGCATTGGTTTGGGAGTCAGATGGCTCTGGACTACAGTCTAACCCTACTACTTAGCAACTATAATGTGCTCATTCACTTTCTTTCTTCTCCTCTTGCCTGCCTGCCTTCCAGTCTTCCTTTCATATTTACCATACATTCACTGAACATTTTCTATGTTTCAGGCAGTATTGTAGAAGTTGAGAATATCAGGGTGAGTCAGAGACCTCATTCTTGCTGTTGTAGAACTTATACTCTAATCCAATAGACAGATATTAAAATATAAATAAATAATTATAAAATAATTACACATTGTGGTAAGTGTTATAAGCAAATAAGTGGGTTTGATGAAAAAATGGCAAGCTATTAAATCAGGATAATGAAAGTATCTACCTTACAGTTCTGTTGAAGATTAGATAATGTGGGTGAAGAATTTAGCATGTCTTCTGGCTCATATTGAGCAGTCGGTAAACAGCTATAATAACATGGTAATAATTATGATAAATGATGAAGAAGTGGTCCCAGCCTTTGAGGGGCTCAAAATCTACGGAGAGAACCGAGGATATACATGAATTACTAGAATACGTTGTATGAATAATAAAACTGAGGCATAGAGAGTTTAAATGATCAGCTCAGCATTACACAGCTAATAAGTGGTAGAACAGGAATATAAGCCCAATCAGCTCTGATGCCAATGCTCACAGTGTTAATCATCACACTAAACTCTCTTCCAAAGAGCCCATTTATTTTGTGTTCTCCTAGCTCATTGAAGACATTGCCATTATGGCCCTTACTACATTATATATTTCTGATCTTTTTCCATGTCTGTCTCTCCCCAGAAATCACTTATTCCTCATTATTCCTAGTACCTAGACACAGTGTCTGACATAGAAGAGATGTTCAACAACTATTTTAAACAAATACATGAGGAAATATATTAGTATACAAAATAGTCCTCCACAGACATTCTTTCCACCAGAAGCAGGTGTCAGGCTATTCACAACAGGATACTACTCTATTACTGTATTAAGATAAAATCTTTTTTGGAGGGTTTGTTTTGAGGGATGAATGTCAGACAAAAATTTTAAATGGAAAAAGAAAGGAAGATAAAATCTGAAGTATTATAATCTTACATGCTGATAATGTAAGAAATTCATAATTACAGACACACAAACTTCAAGGAAGATAAATTTGAGGATGAGGAGATAGCATTACTGAGAAATTATTCACTTATGAGAAGAACTGAAATTTCTTAGAGAATTTAAGTAATTAAATTTACTAAAATAAAAGTCCATGTAGCAGCTCTATTTGTTAATTCCTTGAGGCCAGGGGACATTACTTTTGTATCCTTTACTGTGACTAGCTCAAAGTAGGTGACAATAGTGTGCTTTTAGATAAGAGAATGCTACAAGAACTCAGTAATTGCACAAAGTGGGGCTTACTTGCATAGCCTATTTTATAGACCCGTAGCCATCTAAAATCTCTTTGCATTTTGTGGTCCTGTATTGTGAACTTAGCTCTCTACTCATTTCTGCAGAAAGGAGATAGTGGTCTTGGCTGGGCTCAGTAGCTCATGCTTATAAATCCCAGCACTTTGGGAGGCCAAGGTGGGCGGATCATTTGAGGTCGGGAATTCAAGACCAGATGGATCGACATGGTGAAACCCCATGTCTACGAAAAATATAAAAATTAGCCAGGTGTGGTGGCACATGCCTGTAGTCCCAGCTACTTGGGAGGCTGAGCCACGAGAATCACTTGAACCCAGGAGACGGAAGTTGCAGTGAGCTGAGATTGCACCACTGCACTCCAGTGCAAAAAAACAAAAAAAGAAAGAAAGAAAGAAAGAAAGATAGATAGATAGATAGATAGTGGTGTAAAGGTGGGTGGGACATGGGACACCAGGCCTCCAGAATATACTAAGATTCAGATAAATGTTGAATAATAGTTTCTTTTTTATATATATACTTTAAATTCTGGGATACAAGTACAGAATGTGCAGGTTTGTTACATAGGTATACACATGCCATGCTGGTTTGCCGCACCCATTAACTTATCATCTACATTAGGTATTTCTCCTAATGCTATCCTTCCCTTAGCCCTCTAGCCCCCCATCGCCCAACAGGCCCCAGTGTGTGATGTTCCCCTCCCTGTGTCCATGTGTTCTCATTGTTCAACTCCCACTTATGAGTGAGAACATGCGGTGTTTGGTTTTCTTAGTAGTTTTAATGATAGCAATTATAATAAGACTAATAAGAGTTAACATTTATATAATGATTACTATGTACCTCACACTGTGTGTTCTAGGCACTTTATGTATATTAATTTAAAACTCACAACAATCCTATGAAATAAGTCCTTTCATTATTCCCATTTTACTGATGAGGTAACAGAACAGAGAACTTAATCAAGCTATCCATAGTTATAAAACTATCTTGCAGTGGAGCCAAGATTCAAACACAGGCAATCTGGCTCCACAATTCATGCTCTTGACCACTATGCCCTACTAAACTCAGGGATTCATCAAGTTACAGAATATTTGAGCTGAGAGCTTTATCATTATACAGATGGGTGCTCTCAATGTCCTCTATTGCAGTGCTAAGTTCTCCCCTCAGGGGACATTTGACAATGTCTGGAGACATTTTTGATTGTCATACCTGGCAGCAGGTAGTTGCTACTGACATGTAGTAGAGGCCAGGGGTGCTGCAAAACATCCTACAACGTATGGGACATCCCCCCACAAGAGCAAATGATCTGGCCAAAAATGTCAATAGTGCTGAGGTTGAGAAATCCTGCTCTACTATAGCAATTTTTGTGCATTCTTACTGGAAAGTGTCTTTTACCCCTGGTTTCTTCCACAATCCTTTTCCATCTATCACACGTATAGGCAATTCCAGCTTACGCAGTTTATGTCCTACCCTACTCCCTTATGCTTCTGTGCAGTTAAGACCAATCTGATCAAACCCTCCTCCCTGATCCCATCTTGAGAATCTATTAACACTTTCAGCACGGTTACTTCTATTCTTCACATCAAGGAAATGACCCTTGTGGTGGGGAGTCCAGGTACAATGAAATGCTGACGGGTTGCTGTTTGAGAATAGTCCTGGAAATAGCATTAGGCACAGCATGACAATGGAAAGAGAAAGGACGTTTAGAAAACACTTGTGCAAAACATAGAAGGAAACCTCATTTGTGGCATATCACATAGGACCTCACATACAGTAGGCACTCAAGAAGAATTTGTTGTGAAAGATTATGACACAGGGGCAGGGTTGGGTGTCCTGCGAGGGAATAACATTGTGTTTTCTGTTCTATGCCTAAGGAAAAGAAAACAGCAGAATAAATCACATTTGGGGTCTGCATTAAGTCTAGGGCTCAAGGCTTTATCTTTTGCTTAGTATTTATGGCTCACGAAGCAATATATTGTGGCAGTGCAGGTTTTATTTTGAATCTCTCCTCATTTTCCTTGAAAATTAACAATCCATTGTTGTTTGTGAACAATGCACTGAAGCCCCAGGCACAGGCCACAGTCCCTCCTATTGCGGATGTCAAGTGATGCCACAGCTTGCATCATGGTGATGCAGGTGAGAGAACTGACAGGGGCTTTTGTAGCACAAAGCTCCCAGAGGGCTTGAGAGAGATGATGCTATTAGACAAGCAGGATGGATCAAAGAGTCACTCAAGAGAATCAAGATGTCATAACATATTCTTTTTTGAGAAAGCAAAGGGAGATAAGGGAAGGGAAGGCAAAGGGAGGCAAGGGAAGGGTCTTTATGTTAGCCTATACAGTAGGTAGTTATGTTCACATGAGTTGAGTGTGGCAGGGTGGGAGTTGGAAGAGAGCAGCTTGATCCTCAGTGTATACAGATGAGAATCTCAGGGTAGAGGGTGCTTTCACAAACTAAAAGTCATCCTGGAAGATTCATTGTTCTAGTATATAAGCTAGAGGGTCCTGAGGACAGCCACCTCTGTATTGGAGCAGTTATTAAGATGTTCAATATTTAAATTAGATCAATTTAAAGCCACGGAGCCAGGCCAGCCCTCTAGATGGCAGTTGCAGTGAGGGTGGGGTGAGGGGGTGGTATAGTGAGGAAGAAGAAGGCCACAGAGTTTGGCATGTGCCTCTCTGAGGAACTCACAGCACATACCCTACATTTATTAAGGCAACAAGATACAGTAGAAGGAATACAGGATGTGGAGCCAGTCGATCTAAACTCCAACCTCGGCTGTACTCCTGACTAGCTAGCTGTATAACTTTAGGCAAGTTCCACAAACTTTTTAACCTGTTTGTTCACTTGTAGCTGGGGATAATGATACCTATCTTTCTTATATTAAGATAATGACAATGATGTTGATTCCCAATATTGACTAAATGCTTATTATTTGCTAAACACTGTTTTAAAGTGTTGCAAGTATTATTAGAATAGGTAACTAGCCAGGCATGAGTGGGGCAGGAGAGGGCTCCCCCAACCCCACCAGGAATGTCAGGTGACTATCAGGTGATAATCAGGCAGTTGTCACACTGCCTCTCTAAAATAATAATTGATCATAGTGCCAGGGAAAGGTACTTTCCCAATAAATTAAAACACCTGGAACTGGTGATTGCATGCTTCCCAATAAGATCTCTGGTATTAGGTGAGTGGGCTCGAGCATGAGCATTAAAAGACAAAATGGCACAGTTGAACTGATATATGATCTTCCAGGGGCATTATCCTGGAAAAGGGAAAAACGCTTCAGGTGAGCATGTGTACAACTCTAGTAAACACACTGCACATGCTAACCTCCCAAGTGCTAGCAGGCTACAGCACATGCAGGCAGCTTACCCTAAGGGAAGAATCAAGGGAAATGGGACACAAGATGCTGGAAGTATGCCAGCATATACAACCCCAAGTCCAAGGTTAAACAGGACACTTGACCTCCAAGATATCCACTTGGCCCTCTTCCAAGTGTACTTTACTCTCTTTTCATTCCTGCTCTAAAGTTTTTTAATAAACTTTCATTACTACTAAAATTTGCCTAGGTCTCTTCTTCTGTCTATGCCCCTCAGTCGAATTCTTTCTTCTGAAGAGGCAAGAACTGAGGTTGCTGCAGACCTGGATGGATTTGCCACTGGTAACTTGGATACTTCCAGTGCTAACAGTATTATGTAATATGATCCTCACAACAACTCTGTGAGACAAGTGATATTTATCATTATACCCATTTTGTAGACAAGGAATATGAAATACAAAGAAGTTAACAAGTTGCTCAAGGCCACAGATATAGTTAATGTTGGATCAGATTCATATTCAGGAAGTATGGCTCCAGAGACAACATGCTTAACCACTGAGCTATGTACCATCACTGAGAATGCTGAGCCCAATATCTGACACAGAGCAAGTATTTGATCATGATTTTAACCTGACTTCTTTTATCTTTCCCTTCTTTTTTTTCTGGCAAGGAAGAAATCATTCAGATGCCCTGTGGGGAATTTTCGAGCTGCAGCCAAGGGCTTCTTTTGTAATTTCAGGGTGGGCTGGCATGGGCTGAAGAATCACAGGGACAGTACTTGTCAGTTCAAGGTTTTTAAGCAAATTGAGCCAGGAGAATAGGTTGAGGTTGGACTGAGGGGTTCTGGAAGGGCTTCCTCAGCTGCTAAGAGTATGACTGACTACCCTAGAGAGGCTCTTTTAGGGCCTTTCTGGACTATAGTTTGTAATTGCCAACCCCCTGGCTTCATGGATTTCTCAGATGCCAGTGAACTAATGTTACCTTGGTCTAGAGTGAATGGTTGACTATCGTCCTCTAGTCTAGGGTTACATCGTCGCATTTATTCCACATTTTCTCACCTAATATTTAGATAAAGAACACAAAAAAGCATACATAGGCTTCAAAAAATGCTACCTGCCTCAGCTCCTTCGACATCAGCAGTAATTGCTTGTTAAGTCATACAGTTCTTTCCCGGTTTTGAAATAAAAACACATAAATATTACTGTCAGGACCCCAGAAGTTGTAGCTACTGATCTTAACATTTAAACCAATCAACTAACTACATTTCAGGTACTGAGCATACTCTTTAAGTTAATGGCATGGCTGCTGGTGGGGGAGGGGATAGAGAAAGAAAAACAGAGGCATAAACTTTGTGAGTTCCCAAAGCTCTATGATCTGTACTTTCCCAAGGCAAGTTGCGTAAAGGTGACTTGGCAACACTGCTGCTATGCTCTTGGAAGTCTGGCAAGATCTCCTGGAGAAAACAAAAACAAAAACACTAGTCCTGGGGCTAATCCACAAGCTGTTTTGCTGTTGCCATTGTTGCTGAAAATCTTTCCAATGTGTTTCATTCCACTTCCTTGCCATAGAAAATAGAGTCTGACAAGGATAAATATAGCATGAACAAGATCTGGAGTTTGGAGGGCTAGTTTGAACTCTGGCCCTACCATTTACTCACTATGTAGCAATAACACCTGTGTTTGTCAAAGTACGTTCCAAACCATGTGCATCAGAATCACTTTAGGTGCTTGCTAAATAGGCCAATTTCCAGAGTTGCTGAGGTTTTCACCTGGGTGGCACTGGGAAATCTGACTGTTGAACAAGTACCCTAGGTAACTCTTAGTACAAACTTGAGAAACACAGAATTTCAGTTTTCTTATCTACAAATAAGAATGATGCCACCCTTTCACAGGGTTGTGGTGAAAACAACATAGGTAATCAATATGTGCTAGCTGTAACTGAATCTTTGAGTGAAGTTATTGCAAGGGTATGAGATACATTCTGAGTATTAATTTAATAATCTTGTGAAAGCCATATACTATGTGGTGCTACCCAGGTGAAAACTACATGTTTTCCTGTCCTTTGAGGGGCTCATAGACTAGTGAGTGGCAGATATAAACACAAAAAATACTGTGCAGTTTGAAAATGGCTAAACAGAGATATGAAGAAGGGGGAGACAATTCCCCCGCTAGGATGGTGCTAAGGAGAGGAGGTGGTAGAGGAGGGAGGGGAACACTGAGAAAGTGATGTGAAGCTGAAGGAAGTGACTTTAAACTGAGTTTTGAAAACCAAGCCAGTGATCAGATGGTTGTCATGGTACTACAAATACCTTAAAAGATAAAGAATAAGCTGTATTGTACTAAGTCTAAAACCTAGAATGGAAATTGTTCTTGTTTAGGGAAATGGGAGTGAATGGAGAATATTTTCCATGTCAATTTCCTTATCATTTCTGTCTCCCAAAAGTAGAATGTGGAACAACTGGAGTCCTTTTGTATTCCCAGTAGGTTGACTCTGAGAGGATGGGTGTTAGACTATATTGTTGACTTGCTGTGCAAGTCACTAACTACAAGGCCATGGTCTAAGTTGGTGGGGGGGTAGGACCCTGGCCATGATGACTATAAATAAGTCAGGTGTTAAATCCTGCTGATAATGGGACCTTTGGCTGAAGTACTAGCTACCTCAGCAGGGCCATCCTCAGATATTAAGGGCAATGCTATATATACACATACAACCGCAGGAGGCAGTGACTAATGACTCTGCCTTGGGCCAGCAGCTCTGGCCCATTTCTTGCTTCTTTACCTCTGCAAAGCAGCCTAACTGGAGTTTTCAAACTCCACTTCAATTTGAGAAATAATCAAAAGACAATAGATTTTATTATATATACCTTCACATAATCTTCACTACCCTTCATGCTTCAAAATAGCTGATTTTCTTTTTTTGAAAACCATAACACATTCCCATCAACCACTAGCATGCATTTGGCTAGACCAAGCGTGATAAACTCTCAACCTTTAATGCTGAATGATGCTGAATGAGGAGAAAAACAAAACAAAACAAAACAGGGTTATAACAGTGGTTAAGATCATAATCTTTGGATTATATCTGAGTTCGAATCCTGACCCACCATTTATTACCTGTGTGATGCTAGGCAAGTGATTTCATGTCTCCGTGCTTCATTTTCCACATCTGAGAAATGGGATCATAATAGTACCCATCTTATATGGCTATAGTGAAGATTAAAGGAGAAAATATACAAAACAGATCTATCGTGATGCCTAACTTAGTAATTATTATCAATATACTAACAATGGTGGGCATCACCTCTGATATCTTATGGAAAACAGGGGCCATTGGGGTAAGGAAAGAGGGGAGTGTTATAATTTCTTCAGGTGAAAAGAACATGAATATACCAGTACAGGAACCAGCCATTAATAATATTAGATTGGTGCAAAATTAATTGCAGTTTTGCAATTAAAAGTCATGGCAAAAACAGCAATTACTTTTGCACCAACCTAATAGTAGGGAATGTATTTACAACAAAAAAAGGACAAGACTGTTTCTCTTTAACAAGTTCTTTACCAAGAAGTGTGCCAAAAAATAAAAAACAGTGGGATTAATTTGTATTCTTCTCGTCTGATTGATGCATTCTCTATAAGTCATACTGCTAATAAAATCCTCAAAAGATTTTCCCGTGTTATCCTCCTCCACTGTATATACCCCCAACCCATCAGACCTGCTGCCAAAACCTATTTGCTTTTTTTCTCTAAAATCATGGATGATATTTGTATCTGTGCTCTCTCTTCTGATCCCCCCATCTGTGGTGGAGGAAAGCCAGAATTACTTAGTGTTGTGGCTCAATTATCCATGACAAGATTGGGAAGGAAGGGGGTAGACAGGGGAAGAACCTGCTCTTCACAGACAGCTTTCTAACAAGACAAAGGGAGATTACGGCCATGGCGGTGACCTCCATGACAGCTGGGCACAGGACACCCACTGTATCAGCATACTCCGGGAACAATACATATGCAAGTAAATTTGGTTGGCAGTTTGTGATTCTGGGACAGTATTAATAATAGGGCCTTTACTGAAATCTATCCTATATATGATGTATTTTGCCACATTTAATTCAATAGCTCTTCTGAATATTTTAATATAGCAACAGTAGTTCAAATAGCAAACATATGTGAGTTATTGACTTTCTTTTATCCATTTCTGCTGTAACTTAAATTTTCTTCCTGAGTGAATCTCTAGGCCACTAGTGACATCACGTTTAATCTATTTGTGTGTTTTTTTAAATTGGCATTAACATGGAGAAGACATAAGCTGTTAAAAAATAAAAGGCATCTAGGCTAGTGATGATCTCCAGAGTAAACCTTACAGGGATTGGTAGAGCAAATTTGATTTAAAAATGATTACAAAGGGTGAATTCCCTGTAAATAATGAATTGGAAAGAAAATCAGGCTGGGAGTATTTGCTTATCCACTTATTTCCACATGGAAGAAAAGCTGTAATTCCTGACAGCCTGTGCTTACAGTGTGACTAGATTGGCCAGGGAGAAACCAACGGGTGATAAAAATAAGTACACAAGCCCACCAGTTCATTGCATTCTCTGTCAGGTCTAACACCAAGGAAAGCCATAAAGATAATAAGTCTTTGGATAATAGCCCATAAATCCATGGTTACAGTTCAAGCACTTAACTTCAAATTCCCAAGTGACCATGCCACTGTTCTTTTCTGTTTAAGAAGCTAGAAGTTCACTATCAGAAAGGAGCCGAGGTGACGGGCAAGGCAGCTGAAATACTCAAAGACCCCAGGAAAATTCTGCTAAAGCATGCCCTCTTTGCAAATCACTTCTTCAGAAACTAACTGTCACTGGAGATGTCGTCAGAGCCAGCCGGCTAAGGTTTCTACCAAAGTGCACTCAGTTAACAAGAGTGGCTATCTTCCTTGAAAATGTAAAGCTAACTTCTGTATATCAAATCCTATTTTTTTCCACTGACTCACAGTGTCTTTTTCTATTTTTTTAGATTACATATCGAGTAGGTACACAGGAAAATTTATAAGATACAAGTGTAAAGTCTAAAAAAAAAACAGTGCAATGAAATTTGTATGCCCAACATGCAGTAAGAAAGAGAGCATAACTATTACCTTTAAAGTCCACCATGTACCTCTCCCTAATCTGTTCCATCTCCCCTCTAAGATAACCACCATTTTGAATTTCATGTTAATCATTCCTTGCTTATCTTTATAGTTCTACTACATATGTTGATACTGTTTCTTCAAAAATGTTTTATCTTAATTTCTAAAGGATTCTTTAGCTGCCAAGAGCTTTCTGTGCTGTTTTCTTTCACATTCCTGTCCCACCCATCTCCCTCTCCCTCCCCTCCCTGTCTTACTCCTTCTCTCTTTCTTTCTCTACCTATCTTCCTTTTGGTGTCTCTCTTACCACCCCTCCTCCACCCAGCTAGTGGAACAGTTAGTGATCTAGGAACAAACATCAGTGCCAAAGATATCAGTTAGCGGTGAATTCATTTGTGAAGGCAGTAATTATTTTGTAACATGGCTACTTTCCTTTGGTTCTTTAAATAAATCCCTACATGGGCCTTAATTTGTTTACCCAGAAGTTCAAAGGTAATTAGGGAATATGGAGGCAGCAGTGGGCTCCAGAGCAGGGTGACAGACCTGTGAGTATTGCCTAGCTTGGGTACCTCTGGGGTCTGGAGTCAGAAGGCCATGCTATTTGCTGGCTATGTAACTTAGGCGAGTCACTTAATATCTCTGGGCCTGGGTTCCCTCATCACAAAAATATGGAAAACAATAATACTGATCTTACAGGGTTGATGAGATGGTTAAACAAGGGCTATTAATTGGAAAAGTATTTTGAATGCTGTAAAATACTATATAAGGTAAGTGAATGATGTTGCTGTTCTGCTGCTATTGATGACATACTGGTTCTATTAAAGTCAAGATAAACAACTAAATGGTTATGAATTTTCTAACTTTGGAGCTAATCCACAGATTTATCCTTGCCAGCTGCCTGGTTAAGCCAGCATATCACAGACAAAATTAAAACTTATTTTCCAATGCTTGATTACTGGTCCATGTGGAAACTTTCCCCCCCACTTCAAACATCTTCCTCAAATCCCACTGTACCTGCCCAATCTGCATGTGAGGGAGTTTTGTTTGCTCTGGTCTACATCAGTGCTGGAGCCCAGGGCAGAAAGTAGTCACACATTGTAGGCATGTAACATTTTCTCTTCCTAATCATTTCTCATAGGACAGTGTAGGTTGGTAACTCAAAAATGTATGCAAGATGTGCTCATCACCTGATCAGTTTGCGCCTGAGGAACCTTCTGAAGGTCCTGACTTTTGCCTGTGTGCTATTAGCATAACCATTTGCATGTCATTTCCATTCTGTTTTTAAAAGGGTCTCTCCTTGAAGATCTATGAGAAATGAGAGTAAGCAGTGGAAAGCCACGCTTCCATTCTGCAAATGATATAATCAAATCTGTAAATGCGCAAAAACACACACAAGAGACGCTCCATAAAACTGCTGGCAATTATTTCAGTGAACAGACGCAAGTTGTGCATAATTCCTTATAGCTGCCTCAGGTGTTGAAGGAAGAGTTTTGAACAACAGAGGGGAAATATTGATTATCTTTTTGAATACGGAGTTAGGCTACCTGCTTGGGTGCCCAGGAGGGGGTTAGGGAAGAAGAATACTGGTAATGTTCCCACACGTTTTCCAGCCTTGAGGCTGGACAGCCACATGCCCATCTGCTGCTAAGAAAAAAAGACAGACAGGGCTTAAATACGTAGGAAAGGCTGTCTGACCTTTCAGGTTGTAAGGCTCTTGCCCTTCGCCTAACAGCTGACGCCTGGAACAAGCAGGCAAGCCCACATGGCCTCTGAAGGGACTAGCATGGGTGCTCCAGCTGAGTGGCGGCTGCAGCTATGGCAACACATGTCCAGGAATGACTTAACACCAGCCAAAGGGGTTAATGGGAGAGACAAGAGCTTTTATAAAAATGCATTAGGGAAAGAAATGCAAGACAGTGGGAATGAGGGCCGTTAATAAAGCTGAGTGATAAAATCCACCACCATTCTCAAATTGGACTTGGCTACTTAAACTCCTTTTTCAAATTAGGGTCCTGTGTTCTAGCTGCTCATGGGGACACTAAGCTTTTATCTTTAAAAAGAATAAAAACAATATCATAATATGCAGTGTAAAAGGAGAAAATAGGATAGGCACAAGGTTAAAAAAATAGACTTGCAAACAAAGGAAGGAAGAGAAACAAAGAGATGTGTACAACTATGTTCTGAATATGTTCAAACAGCTTGCTGTTACTAACAATCACCACCTGACAATAAATTACCCCTCTACATGTGGATTACAAGCTGCATTATTATGATGCATTAGAATCAATCTGAGTACTAACGATAATGGGTGGCTGGGTGGCTAAACATGGCCCCCAATTACTGCCAAGTGCCCTCTCCCTTTGTGGCTACAAAACAACTGTCATCAATATTCTCTCATAGAGAGTGTTTTCTTATCAGCATTATGTCCTTAAACATCCCTGGAAAGCAGGTCAATATTGATGGGCTTTTCTGAGGAAAACAGGGAGGCATGGAGAGGTTAAGTGAAAATCAGCAGAGGTGGCCCCCGTGGGCTATGAAATAATCTGGCTTATAAAGGGAGCCAAGGTAAAGAGCTAAAGGCCTTCAGCCTGCTCTTTCCATGATGACAGTACCTATGGAATGCAATGGGTCAGGGTTTTTACTCACCCTCTTGGCTATAGTGAAAAACAAATAATTCTTAAGCCACTGCATTTGGAAAATCTGATTGCAGCTTGCAACACAGGCCCACAGAAGACATGTTTACTTCTGGCAGAATATAATACAAGCTTAGAGTAAAAGCTTATTTCTGAGAAGGAAAAAAGAGGACATCTCAGTTAAGAAACCAGCATAATCCATTGGGGGTAATATTTTCTATTTACAGATGAACTATCAGGTACTTACTGAGCTCCTGTTATGCTATTTGTTAATGACTTAGAGGGACTCAGGAGAAGCAGAGGACTCTGAAAAGACTGAAGTTCTTTCCTCTGATAGCTTAACGTTTACTTGGGGTTGGGTGTAGACATATTTGCACACAAAATAAAGATCAAACAAGAGTCTATAGAAGGCCCAAGTATAGAGTGACAAGTCTGGTCCTACTGGTTAGAGGAAAAGATGGAATGCTGGCACATTCCCACATGAATGTTACTGGTAGGACTTAAACTGCCAAGCATATTAGACATTTCCATCAGCAGTAAATGCACTCACAACAAGGGTGGCCAAGGGAGATCAACAAGAGGAAACTTACATAAATCAGGACAGATGTCATTAAAGGGAACCAGGATAGAGGTGTCTGCCATTATCTGAATATGATCATGTCATTTTTGAACCAAACTCCACTGACAGGGCCTGCTTCCCTGGATACAGTGCTTCTCAGGCAAGTACTCCTGGTTGGCATGTCCCTATATACATCTAAGAACTAGAGGGCAACTGATTTAAGATTGAGTGCTCTGGTGAGCACATAGAAGGCATAGTCTGTGTTGTAGGCTGAAGAGAGCGAGTCATACATTTTAGCTATTAAGACATACAAAATGGCCAAGCAGTCATTCTGTTTCAGCAATTAAGGCATTTGACTTGTGTGCTTGTCCAGATAGAGTGTTATCCCACTCATAGGATATCTGCAGGGAGGGCTTGAACTTGCCTTCAAAAAGCATTTCGGATCATTTTAGCATCTTTGCTGGTGTTCACAGTGTCCCAGACGACGCATTCTTAAGACAACTTCACTTCCCATTCTCCTCTGCTCCATGGTCACAGGTTACACACCTCACTTTGCCTTGTCTTGCAAACACTACTGGCTATAGGAGACTTGGACAGAGGGTGTGGATGGCTCTAGAGAACTCTACCACCGCACACACGTACTGTCTTGGACACAGTGGGTCAGCAGTGTTACTGTCATGGGTGGAAGCTGATCTTTGTAATGAGCCACAGTATACGGAGCTTCTGGTGATTTACTTGTAAATTTCTCATTGTGAATAATAAAATTTAGAATTGCAAGCTGATTGCATTTCTTTTCATAGGATCTATTCTCTGGAACAGATAACTGGCAATTGCTATCTCTTTTTAGGACATACGAAAAAGACAACAATTATGCCTAAAGGAACTATCATGCTGTAAGAACTCTGTGTGTGACCCCAGCCCCTATAGATTCAAGGAACTGCAACCCTAATAATAATCTAGATGTGACTTTATAGTGTCAGAGTCCATCTTTGGATTTTTCCCGGGAGTATAAATGGCAGATTATTACATGTCTGTTACTTACAGAACTTGAACTGATGAGTATGTTAGGCACATATATCAGGAGCGCATGAACTCACAACAGGGTTGGCCTAAGAGGTGAGCTCGAATGAGACAGCCTGTGGTAAATTAGGAAGACAGATGAAGGTTAAAGGGAACCAGAATGGAGGTGTCTGCCATTATATAAATATGATTATGTCTTTTTTCAGCTAAACTTCAGTGATAGCTCTTGCTTCTCCAGAAGCGACACTTCTCAGAGAAGCAAGCTTAGAAGTCATTTGGGAAGAAATACTTCTTTACTCTGACATGAGCAGCTTGGTAGAAAAGATGAGCATACATTTGTTTTGGGAGCAAGAGGTGCTAAGCTTAATGCCCATCATCTCCTAGAAATGGTGATGTGTTACTGTACACATGGAATCTGTGCAACTACTTGCTACTTCCTGGGGGTCATAGTACACAGCCTTTTACCTCTAAATATCTGGTTTTCAATCTGGCTGTATCTTGAAATCTTTTTTGAATACAGCTCAGAAAGGAAGGTTTTGGTTAAGCATGTAGTGATTAACCTTCAAGCACAATGGAACGCCAGGAGAGCAGCCTGACCTTTGCAGTAAAATTAATTTGATGCTTACAATCTAACCTAGAGTCCATAGCCTTTATCCATATGACAGAGTTGCAAGACAATTTAGCAGGGATTATTAAATTCCACTTAAGCTCATCAGAGGAGAGAATTGAGGTTGATGCATTTCTGGAATTGCCAGTGAATTGGTCAAACCACGTGGGGAAAGGAAAGGCAGACAGACTTCCAGGAATAAAGATAATATAAGGGGCTACACTTGGCAGGTAGTAGGTACTCAGTGAGAACTGATTCAGTGAATGAGACAAAAGAATAAGCTGAATCTGCTGTCTGACAACTAGAGAGACCCTTCCCTACCACCCACAGTTGCAACTTCAATCCCTATGAGTGACTTCCACACAGGGAAGTCACTTGGCAAGTGCCAGAGATCCCAAGGTGGGAATGGAAGGTGAGTAGGTTGGGAATGGTACAAGACATGCCATCCTTCTGCATTACCCTTCCCGTTCCAGCTGGTGGTAGGAAGTCTGGGGCAGGAGACTGCTATTCAGAAACAAAGAAAGCCGATGAATACCAATGAATCAGGAGGGATGAACTTTATTCAAAGTGGGTAAGAGAACCTCAACAGAAGAACTTTGTTGGGTTTCCAGAAAGCCTCTGCAACAGCACTACCAACTACAGCACTACCCAGGGGGAATCAGTGTTCCAGTCACTGCACTTTAACAAGCATGTTATACACAAAGGCCTAACACTATTTGCAGTGGGAAATCCTGGTTGGCTTTATTTAGGCGATATAGTAATGTAGCTTTCTGAATCTGATGCTCTTTATTTGAACATTCATTATAATGATTCATCTCTGCTCTTCTTTCTTTACCAATGATATTTGCATTCTATTAGCAAATATAATTCATATGGGATGATAAAGGAATTGAAATTATCCAATTTATTTCCATCATAGGAGAGGAAGGAATACAGCAATAGTCCGTTCTGCATAATTCTGACGTCAATAAGTTTTTCTTTAATAGTCAGGGTTTGTAGCATTAAATATTACTCTTCATTGCAGAGTCAGTACTAATTTAACAGCACAAGGATAATCTGGTTTTCTCTACGGGACCCCTCCCCATTTTGTTTCCCAGGAACTGAACATTTTCCAGTCTGGGGGTTCTCTTGTACCACAGAAAGTATTCTGACTCTGTATCTCTCTAAGAGATACCTAGCACTAATGTGATTCTCTAAATGGCTATTAGCATTTTATCTTGTATTAATAGCTATCTAGGTGCCCTTGCTATTCTCCCTGCTGAAACATATCAACAAAAACTTTGAGGGCATGGATGGTGCCTAATATACTGTCAAATTACCCCTCATCCTACAGGATATGATAGCGAATATACAAATAGCTAGCATAACTCTATCAGTTTTTATCTTTTTCAATCTGACAGTATTGTAACACCTGACAATAATTGCAGCTCACGCTATTTGTTGATATTTTTTAAAGTGGAAATGCTTTCCTTAACTTTTATAAAAATTGTCCTCAAGTTAATCTTGCTAACATTTTCCATATTAATTTCTTATTTTACCAACTGAACTTAGCCTATATGAGAGCAATACAATCTACTAGGGGTCCTCTGGTGAGCTGATTGATTCTGCTTGTAAAAATGGCCTTAAGTCATGGAGATAATATTGGGGAATCAGGAATGATGTTCAAAATATTCAAACACCAGCATGGCATGGGCAACCAAACAGAATTATACACAGAACCTCAGCGTTGGAGCAGGGTCTGGGAGACCCCCTTGCTGTGCCATGCTGGGCATGTGTGTCAGAGTGATGCTATGAATCCCCAGTCATTATTTTCACTGTGGTTTCCATAGGCATCAATCCTACCCATGGAGCCTCTGCTTTGCAAGGAAATTTCGCAAGGGAAAGGGCTGGGCTTTGTTAGAGAGCTCATTATGTTGCAGTTGAAGAGAGGTAAAGGGGTTGTTTCTGGGGTATTTCCTTGGAACTCGCAAATAAAGACTTACAGTGGGTTCTGCCTCCAAGCTACTGGAAAAGACTGATTAGACAGTTACAGGCTTCTTCCATTGTCATGCCTACTCCTGTCTCCTGCTAAGTTGCATCAGTTTCAAATATAAAGGTTAAGATGTGTTACCTGGGATAAGATGTCTTAGTCAGGGGAGGTCAATCCATAACTACTAGACTATGGGAAAGTCTAGGTGATATGGGAGGAATCAGGGTGGCCTGGGTGACAGGTGATCACTTAGGCGGCTCCTGGCAGTGCTTATTTACCTACTGGTACAGAAGTTTTTCAATATCTTTAAACTGATATGACTGTCCCATGCACATTGGCTGAACATCAGCCTGAAGAGACCTACTTTTCACTGGTACAAGCAGCAAAAGTAAGCAGATACTCCTACCCATAGCTGCAGTCTCCTTAAAAAATCTGCCTCAGGGTTCAAGGAAATCTTTGTGATTCAAGTTATCTCTTATATTAATCCAAATACAAAAATCTTTCCTCTAGAAATATTAACATACTCCTCTTATTCTGTCTTCCCATGGATATGAACTTCTAATCACTTTTTAATCTGTTAAACATGTTTTTCCTTTAAAGAAACTATTATTTAAAATTGCCTCCCATTCATTTTTGAGCCTAAAAAGAAAAAACATGCCCCCCTATCTATAGGTTTTCCAGTCCATGCAATAATTGACTCAAGCACGGATAGCTGAGTAGTAGAGTGAGCAGCTCTCTTTGCTGTGTTCTGCTTGAGTGAAGAAAGCAAAAAACTTTTAAATGGCAGAGGTGGGATGACATGGAGCTCTCCCTTTAACAGAAATAAAAGTGCCATGCTTTTGTGCCCTTTAAAAATCTCTTGGTATTCTAGTCCCATATCTAGGTCCCTGGGTGACAGACCTACTCCATTGTAATGTGCACAGGCTGCATGTAGGTATCTTGTCATGTTTCCACACCTGCACATGACTACTCAATGGGGCTGTGTTGCAATGAATAGCAAATGCTTATCTGCTGGGGGACTGATTGAGTTCCAAGACCTTGGTTCAGGTAAGGCTGTCTTTGCCATCTAGTGTTAGGTTGAGTTTGTAGAAATACTAGTGAAATTTCTCAGGAAACTGGATAGGACATAGGGGAAACTGGCAAGGTGAGTAATTTTTACATCTCTAGAGGTGATGGCTGCAGCAATAGTATCTTACTGTGAGTAGATGCCATTTGCAAAGCTCCTTAGGCATAGGCTGGGTAAAGAGGTGAACTGGAATAATAATTTCCATCTGGATGGAATGTCTAAGCAAACATTGAGCATGAGGTGTTCATCATAGCCTAGTGCTGGGAAGTGAAATCCTAGATTCTTGCTTAGTGATAACATCATTCGACAAAGTAGGAATTCACACAAACCTATGTTTAAAAGAAAAGATCAGGAACATCATATATACCTTACAGTCTGGAATATCTCTCAGGTTGGAAGCTGGACAAACAAAAGAAGTTGGAATACACACGAACAACAGTTTCAGATGGCATGCCACATAGTAGCTCAGAGGCAGAACCCACCACAAGTCTAAGTCTTTATTTGCGAGTTCCAAGGAAACATCCCAGGAACAATTCCTTTACCTCTCTACAACTGTAATATAAAGAGCTCTCCAACAAAGCAAAGCCCTTTCCCTTATGGGATTTCCTTGTAAAGCAGAGGATCCATGGGTAGGATTGATGACTATGAAATCCACAATGAAAATAACGGCTGGGGATACAAAGTGTTGCTCTGACATACATGCCCAGTGGATGAGACTGATCAAACAGTTACAGGCTTCTTCAATTTTCATCCATACTCCTGCCTCCTGCTAAGTTGCATCAGTTTCAAACACAAAGGTTAAGATGTCTTACCTGGGGATTTCACTTATGCAATAGATGAGTCAAATATATATATGAGTACAAATGGCTGCTTGTGAAGCACCTGAAGTTTTTCCAGTAAAGGAGGAATTTGGATGTGTTACTTAGCCTGCACTCTGGCAGGGGCATATCATGCTGACATTAGAAAAACGTGCTCTTTTCAACAAGATTTAGTCTTACTTCCCTTTGCCTCCCAGTCTCTTGCTAATAACTGGAAGTAGAATGAGATTTTATGATGATTTAGAGGTCTGTGTGGCTTTCGCCCCTTGGTAGGTGACCAACTTCAAAGAAGCAATTGTGTAACTACTAAGGAAATTAGTTCTTTTCCAAGGGACGGAGATCTTTTGTCATAAATGAGAATGAGTAACTAAGCTCTCTGACTGTCTCAAGAGGGACTCTGGGCTGAAGGGTAGGCCTATCTGGTGGCCTAGGTTTGCTCACTGGAGCAGCAAGCAGTCACTTGGTCAAAAACATCGCTTGTATTCCTTTTGTAGGCAGAAGCACTGGAGTAGAGAGGTAAGGCTGGGTGAAGGGAAGACAATAGGAATAAGACAGTAAAATGAACAGATGTAAAGTATATAGCACAATGCCTAATGGGCATACCTCTTTATATAGCTTCCACTTTTTGAGCACCTCCTCTGTGTTAACTAGTAAATATGCATTTAATCCTCACAACAACCTTATGAGGCAGGTATTACTAATATTCTTTTTTTATAGGGGAGCAAACAGAGCCTCAGAAGCTTAAGTAACTTGCTCAGAGGCTTCAGAAATAGTAAAAGTTGGGGTCAAGAGTTGAAGTCAGATTTCTCTCTTTTGGCCCTAGGTATCAGGCTTTGTGTTTGGTATATTACTTATGGCAAATCCTTACACCATTCTTGAGTTGTGGGTATGATTATCTCCAATTACAGTTGAAGAGATGAAGGTTCAACGTGGCTTTATCAACTTGTCCAAGATCATACAGGCAGAATGTGGTAGAGTGAGAATTCTATTCCAAGCCTGACACCAAAGCCCATGCTATTCACCACAGAACTCTGTGACTTCTCCTGCAAACTGATATACTTTAGACAGTTGTCAAATGTTCGTCCCCATCTCAAATGGTACAGTGAAGGTAGATGGAGGACAAAGGGTTGACAATAACTTAAATTTGGTAGTCAGTGCAGAAAAGATTGCACAGTTGAGCTGGAATTATGTCATCTGTGTTCTCTTGAGGCTAGTGTTAAACAGGTTAGATGTGATAAAAGACAATGAGGCAAGGGGCAACTGATTTCTATCCCCTCATCTCCAAATTATAAGAGGAAGAGAAATCACTCAGAATATGAGCCAGTGCTAGGTGATAACACTATTAGAGAGCTACTATTACCTGAGGACTATTACCTGAGCTATGTAGCTGTGCTAGTTATCCATCTATTACCTCTTAGCTCCAAATTCACCCTTGTTGCCTGCTCTGTGAAAAGGGTTCTGGGCCCTTGAAATATTTTTCCTTTGCCAGCTGGTGCAATGTTAAATTTTGTCAGTAGAGGATGCTAGGGGAGACATTTCAGGAGGAAGGAGCTTTTCTTTGTGGGTCCTATGTGCTAGTATGCTAGGTGTGCTCACTTGGCAGGCTCCTGCAGTGCAGTATCTCAGCTTCCCCAGGGCCCAGTTCCCATGGTATAGACAGTTCCCCAAGCACCAGGTTCCTGCAGCATGAGCTATTTTTCAAGCATGCAGCTCTGGTAGTATAATCAGCAGTGTCCAGCAGCTTCTCCCAGTACCTCTCCCTCAGGATGTTTTGCATGGAGTGCCTATTGTGAGATACCACTCTGTGACCAGCTTTCCCTGACACTATAGAGGGTAGATTTACCAGAAGTTCTACAGGGCAGAATTCCAGCAAGTTCTGCTGATGCAGTATCACAGCAATTTCTCTGCTATTTAATGAGCCACGACTGTGCCCTCATCTTAGAAGATATGGATCTCAGCCCTGGGGAAAGGGTTCTTCCTGGGTGCTCTACTTCAGCTCTAGGTGTAGCGACTACTCCTTACATTTGTTAGTCTTATATTCTTTTTAGTTGTTTTTACTTCTTACTAGCCAATCCCCTGTCATAGTTAGTACTTATTTATATTAAAATTTTTCTGTTCAAATTACTGTGTGATTTCTCTCTCCTGATGTTTTCCATACCTATAGAGTTAATTCCTCTTCCTCCATCTCAACATTTTGTAAGGTGGTGACTAGGGCAAAGGGATGCTTCTAGGAGGGGAATGCAGGTAGGGAAGATGGACTTTTCCTAGAGATAAGGTCCAAAGAGAAAAGAGCAAAAGATGACTTCTCTTTCTTGCTTTTTAATGTAACAAAATCAGTTAGAACACATGTGGCCTCTCAGCTCCTTGAATTTTTTCAATGAGAAGGAAAGAACCTGTTAGATAGAAAAGGAAACTAGAGTCTGTGGACTGCATGAATTTTGAGACTCAAAGGACTCATGATCATTTAGAGTTTATACCATGCTTAAAGTTCTATAGCTCAGATATTCCAAGGGAGAAGTGAGTACTTGTGATGATAGCCTTCAAATGACTACCATCTTCAATATAATGACCATATCGCACTGAATACCTCTATGACTACTCACATAACCCTTACTTGAAGCTCAAGGTTAGGTCCCTTCCTTGGCAAGGGATCAATTATTTTCTTTTCTTAAAATTTTGCTTTTCCATGGACATATGTATAGAAATTTTCAGACATCATAAAAGTCATTAATTTTGGAAAAAACTTTTGAACAATCAGGATAGAAGTTAGGTGTTTAGAGTTAGGTGTCAGGATGTTTTCCAAGTATCACAAGGAGAAATGATTTTCACAAGTGACAGAACACCATCATAATTTTTATTTTACACATGGATTTATGCAGCTGAGTTCCTTTTGAATTTGAGTAAAATATTTTCCAAAACACTGTTGTTAATTAACCATTACCTTTCTACTGTTACTATTTTTTTTGCTTTCCCCCTCCAACCAGCTCAAAGTATAATACTGCCTCCCGATAGCTCAATGAATACGAAATGGAAGGCAAGTAGTTAAATAGGAGATAATAAAGAAATGCAAATCTCAAGGTCTGATCATCAAGTAAAATGCTCCCTGTCATAATGCAAATTCGTCTTTGTGGTATTTATGAAGCATTGTCCCACAACAAATTCAGAAATACTAAAAGCAGAATAGCTAATTGGATATCCTGCTCAATCACTAGAAGGTCTCCAGCATACACTTCCCACATGCTAGAACTCTCACAGCAATAACAACGGCATAGGAGGCCATAGCAGCTTTCAACAAAGAATGTTTAGCCAAAGTGGCCTGGAATACCTATGGCCACTGAGAGGCCTCCACATGCTCCCCCAGATCATCCAAGGTACTGTATATTCATGTGTGGGTGAAAGTCCCAATCAGCACAGGTAAAAGAGAGAAGTTTGAGCCACAGGGTATGATTCTCCTGCTAGAAAACCAGTCAATTAAAGTTTCAGAAAATCAGTCCAACTATATAGTCTTTGCTTCCCTTCCTTTGTGCCTCCAAATTTTGGCTCTGGCCCAAGTTCTTAGAAGCCTTCACTAGCCTTCCCTTTGTCACTCTGTCTTCCACATATGTACACATGTATATACACAAAGGGATCATATAACCAAGAATAGAATGGAAAAAGGAGCATTGTTTCAGAGCAGTCTGTTGGTTTATACTGCTGTAGCTGGTGGGGACAAGTTGAAGTGACATGTAGAAGTTTATTGCTACAGTTAGAACTTCCTAAAGAATAAGAAGACCATTGATATTAGCCAGGAGTTGCTGTGAACCAGTGCAGACCTGCCTTCATCTTCAAAACATAAACCAGTACTCGGTTGCTGCCGTTATAATGATTGTAGATTAGAGCACTAGTTTTTCCCCAGGGTGGCTGGATGTTCTAGCACATAAAGGATTGGTATTGACAGGAGGAGAAGCCTAGTGTTTAAGATGGGCCTGTAAACCAAAACACATCTGAGATAAGTCTCAATCAATTTAGAAAGTTTCTTTCCAAGGTTAAGGATGCACCCGTGACACAGCCTCAAGGAGGTCCTGATGGCATGTGCTGAAGGTGGTCAGGGTACAGCTTACTTTTATACATTTTAGGGAGACATAATACATCAATCAATACATGCAAGATTGACACTGGTTTGATCTGGAAGGGCAGGACAAGTCGGAGTCATGCGGGGGCAGAGGATGGAGTGGGGGTATGGGGGGCTTCTAGGTCACAGTAGATTTAAATATATTCTGACTGGCAATTGATTGAAAAAGTTATCAACAGAAAGGAATTTCTGGGTTATGATAAGGAGTTGTGGATACCTAGGTTTTATTATGCAGATGAAGCTCCAAGTAGCAGCCTTTAGAGAGAATAGACTGTAACTGTTTTTTTTTTTGTAGTCTATTATTTTTTTATTCCCAAAGTCATTTTACTATTTATAATTTTTTAAAATTATACTGTAAGTTCCGGGGTACACATGCAGATCATACAGGATTGTTACATAGGTATACACATGCCATGGTGATTTGCTGCATCCATCCCCCGGTCATCTACATTAGGTATTTCTCCTCATGTTATCCCTCCCCAATCCCTCCACACACTGCTATCCCTCCCCTAGCTCCCCTAGCCCACAACAGGCCCCAGTGTGTGATGTTCCCCTCCCTGTGTCCATGTGTTCTCATTGTTCAACACCCACTTATAAGTGAAAACATGCAGTGTTTTGATTATCTGTTCTCATGTCAGTTTGCTGAGAATGATGGTTTCCAGCTTTATCCATGTCCCTGCAAAGGACATGAACTCATCCTTTTTTATGGCTGCATAGTATTCCATAGTGTATATGAGTCCCATTTTCTTTATCCAGTCTATCATTGATGAGCATTTGGGTTGGTTCCAAGTCTTTGCTATTGTAAACAGTTCTGCAATGAACATATGTGTGCATGTGTCTTTATAACAGAACAATTTATAATCCTTTGGATATATACCCACTGATGGGATTGCTGGGTCAAATGGCATTTCTATTTCTAGATCCTTGAGGAATCCCCACACTGTCATCCATAATGGTTAAACTAATTTACACTCCCACCAACAGTATAAAAGTGTTCCTATTTCTCCACATCCTCTCCAGCATCTGTTGTCTATAGATTTTTAAAGATCACCATTCTAACTGGCAAGAGATGGTATCTCAATGTGGTTTTGATTTGCATATCTCTAATGACCAGTGATGAGGAGCATGTTTTCATATGTTTGTTGGCTGCATAAATGTCTTCTTTTGAAAAGTGTCTGTTCATATCCTTTGCTCACTTTTTGATGGTTTTTTTTTTTTCTTTTTTTCCTGTAAATTTGTTTAAGTTCTTTGTAGATTCTGGATATTAGCCCTTTGTCAGATGGGTAGAGTGCAAAAATTTTTCCTCATTCTATTGGTTGTCAGTTTACTCTAATGATAGATTCTTTTGCTATGCAGAAGCTCTTTAGTTTAATTAGATCCTATTTGTCTATTTTGGCTTTTCTTGCCATTGCTTTTGGTGTTTTAGTCATGAAGTCCTTGCCTATGCCTATGTCCTAAATGATACTGCCTAGGTGTTCTTCTAGAGTTTTCATGGTGTTAGGTCTTATGTTTAAATGTTTAGTATTAAATCCATCTGGAGTTAATTTTTGTATAAGGTGTAAGGAATAAATGGTGTTGGGAAAACTGACTGTAACTCTTTCTTATGAGACTTAAGGTCTGTGCTGATGTTAATGCTGGAGGGGTATAATGAGGCATGTCCAACCCCATTACTGTCATGGCCTGAACCTGTCTTTCAGGTTAAATTTTAGGGCCCCGTGGCTGAGGAGGTAGTCCATTCTGATGGTAACAGGGGTCCTTGGAATTTTATTTTTAGTTTACAGGTCTTAGGATCAAGACCTGGGGTTGATAATCAGATTCCCACTATCCGTGAACAAGGTACTTACTCTCTCTGAATTAGTCTTCTCATGTGCAAAATGGTAAAAATAGTATGTGCATTATATAATGTTGTAAAGAAAAAGTAAAATAAGGTGCATAAAGTTTCTGGTACATAGCAAAACTCCATATGTGTTAGCTATTATTATTTATATAGTTTTATTTACTAAAAGGCAGAAAGTCATAACATCGTCTGTTGCCTTATTCTCTTTTGCTAGTTTTGGAGGTGTGAATAGAGGAGGTGTTGCCAGGGGTAACAATATGTAAGCCACACAAATATTCTCAACTGATTTTTGACAAGGGTGCAAAACTAATTCAATAGTTTTTAACACTGGGGCAACTGGACAACCACAGTTGGGAAAAGGAGGAGGAGAACCTTTATCTAAGTCATGCTCAAAATGAAACACAGTATCCCTAAGGAATACAGATATAAAAAATTTCAGCAAATTTAATAAATGTTAGTGAACCAAATTCAACAGAATATTAAATAGATCACACATCATAATCAAATGGTATTTATCCCTAGGATACAAGGATGGTTCAACATACAAAAAACAATTAATATGACATTAAGAGAATAAGAATAAAAATCATGATGGTCTCAACAGATGCAGAAACAGCATCTGATAAAATTCAACACCATCTTATGATAAAAACTCTCAACAAACCAGGAATAGAAGGAAAGGACCTCAGCATAATAAAGGTCATATGTGACAAGCCCACAACTATATCACACTCAATAGTGAAAAACTGAAAGCTTTTCCTCCTAAGATCAGGAAGAAGGTAAAGAGGCCCAGTTTCACCACTTCTATTCAACATAGTACTGGAAATCCTAGCCAGAGCAATTAGGCAAAAAAAAAAGAAAGAAAAGAAATGAGTATCCAAATAGGAAAGTAAAAAGTAAATTAACCCTGTTTGCACAGGACATGATTTTATATATAAAAAATCCCAAGAACTCCATTAAGAAAACTGTTAGAACAAATATAGTAAAATTGCAAGGAAGAAAATCCATATAGAAAAATCAGTTGCATTTTTCTGAAATGCACTGAACTATCTGAAACTGAAATGATGAAAACAATTCCCATTAACGATAGCACCAAGGAGAATAGAATACTTAGTAATAAACCTAACTAAGGCAGTAAAAGACTTGCATAATGAAAACTATAAAATATTTATGGAATTAAAGAAGACACAAACAAATGAAAAGAGATTCCATGTTCATGGATTGAAGACTTAATATTGTTAATATGTTCATATTATCCAAAGTGATACAGATTCAATGCAATCCCTATCAATACCCCAAGACATTTTTTACAGAGATAGAAAAAACAATTTTGCAATTCATAGGGAAATCCAGAAGATCACAAGCAGCCAAATCAATATTGAGAGAGGACAAAACTGGAGGCATCACATTTTCTGATTTAAAAACTATTACAAAACTTAAGTAATCAAAACAGTATGGTACTGGCATAAAGACAGATATACAGACCAATGAAAGAGAATAGAGGTCCCAGAAATAAATCTATTCATATATGTGTGTGTGTGTATATATATATATGTGTATACACATATATCTATGTATATGTGTGTATATATATATACACACATATTTTCATGTGTGTATGTATGTACACATATACATACACACATATATACACATATACACATACACATACACACACACACACACACACACACACATATGTGCAATTAACTGATCTTCAACAAGGGCACCAAAAATACATCATGGGGAAAGTATAGTCTCTTCAACAAACAGTGCTGGAAGAACTGGATATCCATACACAAAAGAGTACAATTGGACACTTATTCTACACCATACACAAAAATCAACTAAAAATGAATTAAAGACTTAAATGTAAGACCTGAAATGTAAAACCCCTAGAAGAAAACATAGGGGGACAGCTTCTTGACATTCAACTAGGCAATGATTTCATGTATGTGACACCAAAGCACAGGCAACAAAACAAATATAAACAAATAGGACTACATCAAACTAAAAAGTTTCTATACAGCAAAGGAAAAACTCAACAGACGGAAAAGTCAACCTATGGAATAGGATAAAATATTTATAAATCTTATATCTGATAAAGGATTAATCTCTAAAATATGTAAGAAACTCCTACAACTCAATAACAAAAAAAACTTAATAGCTCAATTTTAAAAATGAGTTAAGGACTTGAACAGACATTTCTCCAAAGAAGACACACAAATTGCCAATAGCTATGTGAAAAAAAATGCTTACCATCACTCATCATTAGGGAAATGCAAATCAAAACCACAATGAGAGATCAACATATACCTGTTAGAATGGCTATTTTTTCTAAGCGACAACACCAAATGCTGGTTAGGATTCTGGAAAAGTTTGGCTGTTTCTTAAAGAAATATGTAACTACCAAATGACCCCCAATGACACTCCTAAACATTTATTACAGAGAAATGAAGAAATTAAGCTCACACAAAAACTTGTACCTAAATGTGTATACTGGCTTTATTTGTAACAGCAAAAAACAGGGAGAACCCCTACGTTCTCAACAGGTGAATGGTTAAATTGTGGCAATCCCTACAATGGAATACTATACCATCAACTATGGATCTAAACAATTACTCAAATTAATGTCAAGGGAATTATGCTGGGTGAAAAAAGCCAATCCAGAAAGGTTACATATTACATAATTCCATTTATATAATATTCTTAAAATGTTAACATTATAGAAATAGAGTGCATATTAGTAGTTGGTAGAAGGCAGGAGGGACGTAGGCAATATGAGAGATGCTTGCAGCAATGAAATTGTTCTGTGTCTTCACTACATCATGTCAATATTCTGGATGTGATAGTGTACTACAGTTTTGCAAAATGTTACTGGCTAAAGGATATATGGGACCTCTCCAAATTATTTCTTACAACTGCATGTGAATTTTCAATTATCTCAAAATTTAAAAAAATTAATTTTAAAAAACAAAAGAAAAAAGATGTGGATAGACAGAAGGAGCAGAGTGGAAATAGTCTCTGCCATTTGCAAAAACAGTTCAGATAGGTGTCCCAGATTATAGTAGGATTTGTAGCTTGGCAGGCTAATCCATTGTACTGCAGAGATCCCTCTGGTACAGGAAAGCAAGGCGGAGTTTTCCTGCAGAGCTAGCACTTGCTCCTCTCACTGGGATATTAGTTATTGTGCTTACAAATTTGGAAACTGAGAGGTATGTCACAATTAATGAAGGTTAGGAGGCTTTGGGTTAGAGTCAGAACTACTAAAGTTCCTGAAAGTCGTCCAAGCAGCTTTATTGCTGGGATCTAGGCTGCTGCTGAAGAAGCCTTCTCAGAGATAATTTAAGCAGAGTGGATCTCAGGGGAAATAGGAGTATTCTTTTGCTTGTCCTCTAAAGAAGAGAGACAAGGGACGGTAGGCCATATGACAGCTCTCTGTATAAGACAGCATGGAAAAGGAAAAGAGAGGGCTGAAAGTTGTAGAGGAGAAAAGACTGAGGATCATAACCTTGACGGGAGAAAGCAGAAATTTCTCGGCCTCCATGTGTCTGGGTAATTGGGTATCAATTTACCTATCACAATGCCATGCGGTACTACAGTCGACTTGGAAGAAAGTGTTGGGTAAAGAACAACTGAGTGTTAACATCTGATTTTTAAAGGCTAACTGTTCACACACAAATTATTGCACAGAATATTAAAGACCAGCCTCCTTTTCCATCTGGATGATGGATGTATCAGGAAAATGCATTCGTACCACTGGCAGAGTATTCTCAAATAGACACAATAATCTTTCTTGCTGCACTCTTCTGTAATGTCATTAAATATTTGATTAACACTGACTTTCAGGCCTTCCCAAATATTTCATCCCTGTTTACCAAAACCACTGAAAAATGCCCAGGCTGACCACTGGCAATCAATAGAGTTCCTTGGGTTAGGTGAACACACAATGTGTCTGAATTAAGACATTCAAAGGGAATTGACAATCCTACTTATGTGAATGCCTGCTGCAGCTTTTGGAAACTGGCTGTCTCACAGGAGCAGTGCAGGCATATCACCACCTCTGTGTTCATTTTCCATCTTCCCTAATGCTCCAGAGGCAGAGAAGAGAATCTTAGGTTTCCAAGTACATTTTGTGTTCAGCCCATTTCCATAGCACCTTCCTGCTGTTTCCACCTTCTCTTCTGGCTGCCAGCTCTATTATCTCCATCAGAAATCTGACCCTGTTAGAAGTGCTGTGGGGTATTTTTGTCTATTTTTTAAATAGAGCTTTCCAGTTTCCTTTGGGCCATTATGTTCTTCTAAAGCAGTGCTTTGCCTTCAGTCATTAATATTTAATGTGACTAGAAGCTTTCACAAAAACCTATTGAGATGCACATGCTTTAGGTGGTAAAGCTGTTATTTAATGATCTCTCGGCTGGGTATACTAATTCAACCTACCCATGAGGGAAGGTGACCTCCTGGTCCCTCTGGCTCTGTGTCTATATTAATAAAATGGAAACCTCTTGTTATCTATGAAAATATTCATTCACCATAGAAGAGAGGAGGACTATAAGATTTTTTTCTGACATCATAAAAGTAACTGATGATTTCTAAAATATTGGAAAAGAATATTAAAAAATACATGTATGAAAAGTTGTACATACAATAAATGTTTATTATGGTATTGTTAGAAGAAGAAAATAAATGAGGAATAACTCAACTGTTATTTGTCCAATGACAGAGGATTGGTTAAATATATCAGATGACATATTTATATAAATGTATAGCCAGTAGGAATGATGATATTATTATGTAATAACATAATGTATCCAAGATACATTAATAGGTGAAAAAAAATCAGGCTACAAAATAGTATGTACAATATTACTCAATTGTTTTTATTAAAAAAAAATAGACACACTGGCAAAAAAGCCAGAAAATGTATGCAATGAGATGTTAATAGAGGTTCTCTCTGGGTGTTGTAACTGTGAATGACTTTTCACATCTTTCTTCACATTTTTCTTCTGTCTAAAATTTTAAGCAGTATGCACAGTAAAAATATTTTGCTAAAAAATACTATGGGATAACCAGGCACAGTGGCTCATGCCTGTAATCCCAACACTTTGGGAGGTTGAGGCAGGTGGATCACTTAAGGTCAGGAGTTTGAGACCAGCCTGGCCAACATAGTGAAACCCTCTCTCCAATAAAAATACAAAAATTAGGCAGGCACGGTGACAGGCGCCTATAATCCCTGCTACTCGGGAGGCTGAGGCAAGAGAATCTCTTGAACCTGCGAGTTGGAGGTTGCAGTAAGCCGAGATCACACCACTACACTCCAGCCTGGACAACAGAGTGAGACTCCTCAAAAGAAAAAAAAAATACTATGGGATTATGGCTATACAACTTACAAATTACTTTTACTTGAAATTGTAATCCAAAAGACCTTTATATTTCCATTCACACCTCTGTTTTACATTTAGAGCAGAGGTAGGCAAACTTTTATGTGAGGGGCCAGATACTAAGTAAGTATTTTAGGCTTTGCAGCCCATGTAGTCACTTGTAACTACTCTGCTATGCCCTTTGCAGTGCTAAAGCAGCCATAGACAATATGACAACAATTGGTGTAGCTCTGTTCTAATAAAATTGTATTTACAAAAACAGGTAATGGGCTGAATTTTGCCTATAGGTGGTGTTTATTGACCCATGCTCAATGGGGCTAAATAGAGGAGGTTGAAGTCTCAGAATTAAGCTGGTTTCCTCTGTTCTCTTGGGTCAATGCAGGTAATATTAGTTGCTGCTCTCCAGAGACAAGACCAAAATGGCCTGGAGGCATCACTGGAGCTTCCCATTTTTGCTAGTTGAGATGATAATTTTCGCTCTCTATATTGGGGCGATACTTTATACAGATAAAGCTGTGGTGAGAGAAGCGCCAAAGTAGCTCAAAAGGGTTGAAGAATTCACAACCAAACTAATGAGTGACCTTAGCTAGAACCAGAAATTCCAAAAGAATCAGTGCTTCCTGTAGCCCATCTGTACTAACATACTCCACAAGCCAGTTTACTGAAGAAGCGAATTATTATAGCGTATCTACAGAAAAGCTTTTAAGGAGTCTTAAAATGTCCAACAATAGGCTAATTTAGGAGTCTGAAAGAGACATATATAGCTGACGCAAAATATACATGGGGAAAAAGAAGGATGACTTAGTCAAAGATGGCATGGCACTCCTAGTCAGAGAGAGCACCCCTGATACCCAGAATAGCAGTGGAACAAGGTTAACTATGTGAATTTATTTCATTCTTTCGCCTTTGCCTCAAGTCACAATCAATGGTGCAGTTTCTTAAAGCAGTTTACTTGACATGTCTGATCTATAAAGAGTATTTTCAACCCTTTCTTTTGTCTTCAAAGAAGAGTTAAACTATTCCCTGCACACACACACACACAAACACACACACATACACACACACACAGTTACTTCTGAAATGCTTATAAATTACATAACTTCCAGATCACCCCAGTCCTGCCATCTAAAAATATTATTAAATTACATTTAGCGTTATGGCCACTCAAAGTTAGTCATCTAAAAAGAGAATGTATTAGGTCCAGGATCCAGGGAACCAGAGCCAACTACTCGGGATTTGGGGCTACAGAAGAGCCACATGTCTCAAATATCTAACCTCGGAATTTCTGACATACAGCTCCCAAAGATTTACTGATAGAATCTCAGGACTTGCAGGCAGCCGAGGACACTTGAGGAACAGGTGGCAACAGGCCATTCAGAAGAATGGGGAGTCGGTAGGGCAGGCTAAGGTGGAAAAAAGAAAGGGAAGCGGGACAAGACCATCAAGACAGCCAAGAAAGTTCAAAGGATAATGTTTCAAAGGTTCAGAAGGGGCTGGAGGATGGAGTCAAGGTGCTAGGTGCTGTGTGATCTAAGGGCAAAAGAGAGGACCAGAGAAGGAGCATAGACGTGCTATTAGTACTGGGGCTTCTATTTGATAGAGGCAGATTAAGTGATTTGTTCAAGGCCTCCATCAGTTACCTTGAAATGTAAATTCACTCTTTCGGTTTCTGCTCTATTATATCCCACCATGCCATCCAGCTGTTCACATAGCTGGTGCTTTTTCCTGAAGATTTAAACAATCTAGAAATATTATGTAGTGTGTAGGTGTGAAATGGTTGCTTGACTCCTCTGTGGAGGTGGCAGAAATTTTAAGGTATGCAAACTAACTGTGCTAAAACCTGTTAAATGTCATATTCTGAATTAATGGGGCTGGGTCATTCCAGCTGTTCCTGGCTAGTGGATTAGGCAGTGTTTCCATTTTAGAGAAACAGCACTGAAATCACTAGAGCTACTTAAAAAATCTTTTTTCTTTTTTTAAAAAAAATCTCAAATGTATAACTTAAATGAACTGATGCAAAGGAAAGCACAGTGGACAAGAAGTATGGACACTTGGGGAAACTTGGCTTCTACTGTCAGTTCCATCACTAGATTTTCCGTGTGATCTTGACTAAGTCACTTCCTCTCCCTGGATGCTAGTTTCCTCACCTGTGATATGAGAGGGTTGCACTTGATAATCTCTAAGGTATCTTTCACTTGTAACATTTGATGATTCTGTAATTCCTGGTGTGTTTTCTCTCCTGATATTTATTCACAGGGGGCATTCTGCCCTCCACACAATTTAAGTTTTTGGCAAATCACAGATGGTCTAAAATAAAATCTCACCCTTGAAGAGGGGAAAAGAACAGGATGTTTGTGCTGAAACGGCTCATGTCAGGTATGACCTTTTTAATTCAAAGCAGCTCTCTAGTAGTTCATTAGCTCACCCCGTGGGCAGCACAGCAAGCAGGTACTATTACAAAAGGCCCCAACTGTGCAGCCAGAGAGAGCTGCCCTATTAACTAGTGAAAACAAAGTGGTTTCCTCTTTGTGTCCACACTGGTCAATTTTTAGATCAGGAACATATGCTTCTATCACTGAAGGAATCCTGGCCAACTCACAGAAACCCTGGGCCAAGTCTAACACTTGCTTTGAAAACTAAGCTGGAGTCCCTTCTAAAGGGAAGTGATGGAATTACTTCAAAATACAGATGGTCCCTGACTTACAACGGCTTGACTAAAAAAATTTTTAACTTTATGATATTGTGAAAATGATACGCTCGGCATAAACCATACTTTGAATTTTGAATTTTAATCTTTTCCTGTGCTAGTGATATTTGGTACATTAGTCTCTTGCGATGGTGGGCAATGGCAGTGAGCTGCAGCTCCCAGTGAGCGCCGCACGATCATGAGGGGAAACAACCGATATTCTTTTTTTTTTGAGACGGAGTTTCGCTCTTGTTACCCAGGCTGGAGTGCAATGGCGCGATCTCGGCTCACCGCAACCTCTGCCTCCTGGGTTAAGGCAATTCTCCTGGCTCAGCCTCCTGAGTAGCTGAGATTACAGGCACGTGCCACCATGCCCAGCTAATTTTTTGTATTTTTAGTAGAGATGGGGTTTCACCATGATGACCAGGATGGTCTCGATCTCTTGACCTTGTGATCCACCCGCCTCAGCCTTCCAAAGTGCTGGGATTACAGGCGCGCCCGGCCTAACAACCGATATTCTATAGGGTACTGTGTTGCCAGATGATTTTGCTCAACTGTGGGCTAATATAAGTGTTCTGAGCACATTTAAGGCACGTTAGGCTATGCTGTGGTATTCGGTGGGTTAGGTGCATTAAATGCATTTTGACTTATGATATTTTCACTTTACGATGTGTTTATCAGGCAGTAACCCCACCTTTAAATTGAGGAGCATCTGTAATTGATAATAATGGTTCTCTTTTCTAGACAATTAAAAATGCTAAGAAGGTATAATAGTAATTATAATATCCCATTTTTACATAGTACTTTACATTTTACAACACATGCTGATAAATGTACTTTCTCATTTACATTTTCTTAACAACCCACTGAGGTGAGGAGAACAGGTATTACTATCGCCATTTACCTGATAGAAAACTAGGACTCAGAGAACTTAATGTTTGTCCCAGGTCATAGGAGGTGGCAGCGTTGACAGTGAAACTCACACCTTGACTTTGACTTGTTCAGCTAAGTCACCAATATATTTCTCCAACTGTCCTGTTACACTTGTGAGATGTGGTCATGAATGTAAGTTAAATAATGGATTTTAGTATAGGGGCTACACACTGCAAAGTAATTTTATATTCATTTGAAGACTTCTGACATAGGTTTAATTTGTCGTAATGGGATCAATGCCAGGAGGGCTCAGAAAATACATATAACACAATGAATTCAATTGATCATTATATATCTAGAGTCAAAGCAAATATATACTGAAAATCTATATAACTGACCCTGTGCAAGTGTTATGAGACCACATTTAAAATATAAAACATGATTCCTAACCTTGCAAAGATTCATAAGCAGCTGGGCTTGGTGGCTCATGCCTGTAATCCCAGCACTTTGGGAGGCAAAGGTGGGTGGACCGCCTGAGGCCAGGAGTTTGAAACCAGTCTGGCCAACATGGTGTAACCTCGTCTCTATTAAAAATATAAAAATCAGCCTGGTGAGGTGACGCACACCTATAATCCCAGCTACTCGGGAGGCTAAAGCACAAGAATCACTTGAACCAGGAATGCGGAGGTTGCAGTGAGCTAAGATATTGTGCCACTACACTCCAGCTGAGACTCTGTATCAAAAAAAAAAATTCTTAAGCACTAAATAGTGCATAATGAAGTGCTAAATATGGCAGTCACAGCAATAAGTGCTATCGTGGCATGGGAAAGAGAGAAGTCAGTGAGGGAAGCATTCATGGAAGAAATGGAATTGAATTAAGCATTTAAAGGATGGATAGAATTTAATTGGCAGAGGGAGGAAGAGGATAATTCTAGACTAAAGAATGAGTAAAAGGTGTGGGAAGAGAATAGCATGATCTAAACTCAAGGGCAGGTATATATGAGATTGCATATCTATGAGGATACTGATTTGAGTAGAGAGCAGTCGAAGAATGTCAAGTAGAGCCATGAATCAGCCTAAGTGCTCAGACAAAGGGCTGCCTGCCTTTCATAACGTTCTGTTCACTTGTGAATAAAATGGCATTGAAGGTAGACAAAACAGTGGTTAAGACTTTAGCCTTTGGAGTCAGACAGACCTGGGTTTGCGTCCCAGGATTACCACTCACTTACTGTAATATCTTGGGTTAATTAATTGACCGCTTGGGGCTTAGTTTCCTCTTCTGTAAAATGGGGCTACAATGAAGAGCCTGTAATAAAATCCCACCAAGTACTGAGCAAAGTGCTAGCACATGGAAAACACTCATTAAATAGGAACTGTAATAAAGGTGATCCAATGAATGAAACTTCATTTTTATAAATTTGTTACGTTTTTTCATATGGATAAACTAAAAAAAAATTGGTTCAACTACTTGCTTTAAGTTTTTATTCAAATTCTGATTCAGAAAAACATGATGACCATAGTCGTGGGATAGAATAGGAGATGATGATGTTGAGCAAGTAAGTCATGGTTTGATGCTGCAGGACCTTCATAGTTAGTCTGAGGAGACTGCCCTGTGGGGAATATATCTGCCTTCGGACTAAGGAGAAGGAACCACCGGAATCAGCTCAAGGGCAGTTAGCAAACTGCTGGCAAAAGTGGCCCAAGGCTGCAAACTGCTCATACTTATCTCCATTCACTTGACCCTCTGAGGTCCTTTCATTTTCTCTCTCTAAGGAGCATTTCTTAAAGGTATAGTATGTTGGGCACATTTGCCTGCCCTCATATACTTTCTGATGGATGGGAAGTTTGGATTAGCATTTTGTTCTGGGTATAATCACTTTCTAGTAAGCAAAGGGTCAGATACATGGAGAAGTAGTCTAAGAAACTTCAGGGAAGGAAATCCCTGGCTTGAGTGAAGTGGAAGGCAACATCAGATGCCAATAACAATAAACAACATAATCCCAGGAAAGAGCAACTGTTACCTGAGCCTGGAAGGTCATGAATGTGGTGCATGCTTTCAAAATAGGAGCCCAGGGACACCACTGTAATTACCAACCAAAGAGACTCCCCTTAGTACCAGAAAAACAGATGGATACACTAATTAAAGGGAGAGAGACAGATAACAATGCAATCTTTAAATGTGAGCAACTCAAGAGAGTCAATCTTGTTCTGTTCTCAATAAAGAAAATTGCCCTGTTAACTCTGGGTAGCTCTAACCAGTCACAGAAACCTATGCCAAATCCAGTGTTTTCAAACAGCATTCAAATATGATTTTCCTTTGTCCCAGGTAGACTACTGTCCTGCTTTTGAAATAAATGAAGCTTGAGAAGCCACTCTCTATGGCCACATGTACCATCTTTCTTATGTTTAATTCCCCTTTCTTTTTCAAAGGAAGGGGAAACTCAGATTCTAAAACGACAGCTTGCTGAGCTTGCTGGCTGTCACTGTTTAAAGAATGGCTTATTAAACGGATGACGTACAAGCACTTAGAAAAGTAAGTGCTGACCAGAAAGCCAGTGTAAGAACATGTCTGGTTAGGTACAGATAATTTCCTTTATTTTTTTTTTCTTTGAAAGGGCTACTAGAATGACATCTTTACAGTGAATCTTTCACAACTGCCTTATAAAAAAGATGGAGAAATGCAGATCAGATAATAACTTAGCTGGATTCCTAACTAGTTGAATAATTGTACTCAAAGAGTGGTGATGAATAGATTGACAACAATTTGAAGGGCGGTCTCTAATAGTTTCTACAGGGCTCTCTACTTGCCCATGTCATGCTCAATATTTTAATCTATGATTTCTGGATAAAGGCATAACAAGCTTGTTTGCTATAACTGTAGGTAAAACAAAGTTGGAGAATATGCTTAACTTACTTGATGATATAATTGGGTTTCAAAAAAAATGTCACCACCCTTTAGTGTCTTTAAGGCACTACTATATATAAACTGTCCTGTTGAAATCTTAAAGCCGAATAAACTGGGGCTGAGAGTCGTTTTAAATAGCTTATCCAAAGTTACACAGATAGTAAGTGACATTGCCAGGACTTAAACCCAAGCCTATCTGCTGTCAAAGCCCATACTCTTTCTAATACACTACATTGCTAGCCACTGCTGTACACTGTCTTGAGAAACTAGACCAGAATATGCTTTCTCCTGAAAACAAAACAGAACTGAACAAAGGCTCTGGGAAACAAGAAGGAATCAGATCATACGGATTCAAGAGAGCTGACTGTAGCTTTCCTGAAGGGTTAGAGTGGTGCTAGGGTGATGGTGAAAACCGGCACTTAAACTAATAAACTGCTGAAGATATTTGGAGCTAGAAGACAGTGAATATTGCTACTTCCTGGCATTGTTATTATAGCTAGCTTTACTTTTAGGAGGCAAAATGGCTGGAATGATGGGCGCAAAACTACAAAAGTGGAACATAAGGAAAAAGGTGGGTAATCATAGAAGAATAGAATGGAGGAAATATGATTTCACTATAGTTCATATTACAAAGACCTAGGAGATTTAGTCTGCAACTTTAACATGAGCCAGCAACATGAAATGTCTTTCAGAAAAGTACATATAACTCAGTCTGTATTATTATAAGCACTAAGTGGATTCCAGAGCTTGAGAAGCAATAGTCACATTGTCTTCGGCTCTGGCCACCGTTCTGTTGTGATGGGCAAATAACAACATTTAATGTCACTAGAGGCTTGAAGTAACTGGGGTGACGTGTTTGGAAACTATTTCCTATGAGGGAATATTTTTGTTTTCGAGACAGTCTCACTCTGTCACCAGGCTGGGGTGCAGTGATACAATCTTGGCTCACTGCAGCCTCTGCCTCCTGGATCCAAGTAATTCTCATGCCTCAGCCTCCTGAGTAACTGGGATTATAGGCACCCGCCACAACAACTGGCTAATTGTTTTTTTGTATTTTTAGTAGAGATGGGGTTTCCCCATGTTGCCCAGGCTGGTCTTGAACTCCTGACCTCAAGTGATCTGCCTGTCTCAGCCTCCCAAATGCTGGGATCACAGGTGTGAGCCACCATGTCCAGCCCCTGTGAAGAAAAATTTGAATTAAATGGAGTATTTAGCTTAGAGAGGAGAAAACTTGAGAACATGAGAGCTGTATTTGAAGGACCATCATGTGGATAAAAAGATTAGACTTGGTCTGATGTGTTTTATATTACAAAGCTAGGATGTAGGAGGCAGATTATGGTTTGATATAAGAAAGAAATTCCTAACAATAAGAGCGTCCAACATCAAGTGACAAGGATAATACGTTATATTTAATGAGTGTGTCCTAAGTGACTAGCACTATGGTCCAGTGTGGACATATCATTTCATGGAATCCCCTTAAGAACTCCATAAGGGCCATGGATAGGGGAATGGCTACATTGTAAAGCAGGGATCTTAATGTCACAAGGAATATTTAAATACAAGCTAGAAGAATAGCTGTCAGTTATGTGTTGTATGGAATTTTGTATTGAGGTGGTGTTGATGAGAAAGTTGACTTAGATGGCTATATGAGTACCCTGTCTAATATAAGACTCAGTAAATATTCTACTTCATCTGTTTTCAACTTTATAACATTAAATATTACAAGCTGATGGTTCAAAAATAGCATTTTAAACTCTTCAGAAGATTGCTGCTATGTGTCTCTGTGTATATATTCACACGCACACAGAGACACATTTTTTAAAAAATAATATATATTCCAGGGTTTAGAAAGATAAGGATACCATTTAGATATATGAAAGCTTTGAATAATTTGAAATCCTAACAATTTTCAATTAATTAATTAAGCCAATGTAACATTGTGAGAAAAAAAGCATATGCTGCATTCATCACTTTGTTAAAAATAGACAATGAGAAAAATGTAGAAAATGTAATTTTCAAAAAGATTTCATTTGAATGACTGGATTACAGTATGATTCTGTGGCTCGCTGTGGAGTACAGACATAAGAATTTACAGAACTCTATAACTTCAACTTTCTGTCTATGACTGTGCTAGAGTAGGGGCTCCTAACTACTAGGTTGCAGACTAGTACCAGTCCATGGCCTTTTAGGAACCGGGCTGCATAGCAGGAGGTGAGTGGCAGGCAAGTGAGCATTACAGCCTGACTCTTATCTCCTGTCAGAGCAGCAGCAGCGTTAGATTCTCAGAGTGCGAACCCTATTGTGAACTGTGCATGTGAAAGATCTAGGGTGTGTGCTCCTTATGAGAATCTAAATAATGCCTGATGATCTGAGGTGGGACAGTTTCATCCTGAGACCATACCCGCTGACTCAGTCTGTGGAAAAATTGTCTTCCATGAAACCAGTCTCTGGTGCCAAAAAGGTTGGCATGACTGTGCTAGAAGATTGAAGAGTATTACCACATTTAATCTTTGCAATAACCTTTAAGGTTGGTATGAAGATATTATCTCCACTTTACAGTTGAGAAAACAGAGTCTTAAAGAGAAGCAACTAATCTAAGACAGCAAAGTTAAACAGCAGTGCCAAGATTCTACTTTATTGAATCTGCTTCGTACTGTCTACTGTGCTAAATCAGTACCCTCCTCTTTTCTTTCCTCTGATAACACAAAGCATTTTGAAAATATGCTAAAGTATAGCACAAATGATAATGGTTATTATTAATAAACAACTACAATATTTGATATCTGGATTCATATGATGTTTGTCTTGAAAAAAATTTACATTGTAACAGAAATCTTGGTCTCTTTAGCACAGATGGAGACCCATTTGTTCTCCTGGTTTGTACAGGAGACATAAGAACCAGGATCCTGGTTTGTTCTCTACAGGCTTGACTTTAGGATTGGAAGAATATTTGAAGAGCTATTGGAGAAGAAAAAGGCACAGTAAAAAGTGCTCCTCTTCTTTCCACAATCTAGGTTCTAAATTGCTGGGAGGTGAGAAACCAAACAGTCCATGTGATATCACTTACTGCTTATTCACTACATGCAGAACCCTGCAATGGCTATTTATGAAGACCCAGAGAAAGGAGACCAAGCTCTCTCCATGTGGGAGCTCCCAATGGAAGGGTGCCCTTAATGAAGATTCTACAGCAATGCAGTGAATTTCCTGACCAGTTTAAGAACTACTGCTGTATAGATAGTTGTCTTTTTGATGGAGCTTCATGTTCACCCTCTCTTCCCCACGAGTATAAATCCTGAAAATTTAGAGAAAGTCCTGCATTCAACGGGTTCTTAAGAATTCAAATAAGGAGAGACAAAAGATGGCAGTGAAGTACTAAATATTGCCAGAAAAGATTTGGTTGGCTAGCTCCAACTTTAGGCCCTTGGTCAGAATCTATCATTAGTTCTCCACAGCCTGTGATGAACTATAACCTCTGAATCAAACACAGCATAAGTTCTCACTTCCAAGAAGCCATCTATGCTGTAAAGAGAAATTGCTGCTGTGACAATTTAAGCAACTGGTAAGAAAGGCCAGTGCAATTCCCAGCATACACATTTCTCTTAAGCTTCCCATTAATGAGCAGCAATGGAGTTGCCAGCAGACACCGTACTCACCATTTTTTCCCGTCCAGACAGGACACTCCAGGAACAATTACAAAATCATGAACTTAAGTCACATCCGCTATCTGACATAGCTTCATTTCCCTAGTGGACTAATGTGTACCTGCTTCACTGCCAACACAAGAGTCCTCATAAACTCACAGCTTCATCTTTCCTTATATTTGGACCTTGCTTTCGGCCTTCTCTTATACTTTAGTTAAGATGCCTTCCTTGTTTTAGCTATTGAGGATAGTAAGATAACAGCTGCAAATTAGTTCTTGGTGTCTATCAGAAGTCAGATTTCTTCCGGCCTTAATTAGTACTGCTTTTAAATATTGCTGCCATAATTTCCAATCTGATAAGGATCTGGGATCCCCATTTTCCTCCAACAAGAATTTCCCACTGCCAAAATAGCCTACCACAAGGGAAAGCTGAACAAACAATCAAGCTGGCCTCTAACCACAAAGCAATCCCATTTCCAACTAGCTAATGAAAAATGTGAGAGTGACCGTGAGACTACGGTCTAATCAAGGGAAGACAGGAAGATGATTACATTTTTGTCCATTATCCCAAGCCCCAAACCAAGCTGGGTGGTTGTGTCTGTGTGTTTGTCTGGCACAGCCAGAACCAGGGCTCCCATGAGGACCTTCTTCCCTCTCCATCATAACAGGACAGCTGAGTGCAAGTCAGAGATGAGTAAATGTTTGGAGGCCAGGTAAGAGGCTGTTAGAGTATAACATGGGTTGCTGACAGTGAAAATATAAAAGGAGAATTACCCGTGCTTGTCTCCTACTTTTAAATATTAACTGGGATATGAAGGAGACTGGTATCATGGAGTTTTCCTAACTTGTTTGATGGTGCAAGCTGCTTTTAGGTTTGGGTGGAAGGGTGATTTGAGGCATTTCCCTTGGCCAGTCAGGCAGGGGAGTCAGGCTATGGAAAACATTTGTGAATCATGGTGTAAACAAGTACTCTAAATGAAGTCCTTATATGTCACATGAGATCTTAGGTTGCACTTTCATAGAAGACAGAACACAAGTCTACTAAGTTTCTATTATTTTTTCTATTCACTTAAGGCAGCAATAAGCACTTAGCAGAAAGTGTGAATTCCCCAAAACCTATTTATATGGGAAATGGCCTTTCGAATAAAAAGGCTGAATGATAAAAAAAAATGGAATCAGTTACTCAGCTTAAGACCCTTTCAATACCAAAGGTTTCCACTTATTTTCAGAATTTAGTTATCTTGTTCAACTTTGCAATAATCCATACAGATTAAAGGAGCTCAAGTACCTCCTGGTTTCAGCAGAATATTGATCACTACCTCTCTGAATTTACTTTCGAGTTTCACCCCTTGGGTGACTCCCAGTACTGTGTACAGATGGCCTGTTTTAAGACACAAAGCAGCTCTGAGCTGTGGGCCTTGTGCCCCTGAAGCAGGGCTTTTCAAAGAGTTTCTCTGCTGAGCAAGCTCTTTGCACATTGCTATTAGGCTCAACCAGAGGACAAACAATTCCTCATCCTATGTGTCTTCCATTAATAAAGATTTGCAGCAATGTGTACCAGACTTGGAGCATTACTCAGATCTACCAAGTTCCCAATTTGGGGAAGTGGCTCTGATTTTGGAGTCTCTGGTGTCTTTGGACAAATGTATTTATTCAACATGTGAAGGCCTGTGGGCAATTCATATTTTAGCTGAGGTTGTAGCCACGATTAAAGCAGGCCTGCAGACAATAGCAAAGATTAGAAGCAAATGTAGAGTTATATAGTTAAACACTCATTAGGCTCTTGTTTTCCCCAAAGTTGTGAAAATTCAGAATAAAAACAACAAAGGGCACTGAAGGTTGGCACAGCAAAGTCAGACTACATATTAAGTACACTGCAACACATTCAGTACATCCTGCTTTTCAAAGAGAACCGAACCAGGAATCATGAAGCCATAATTCTATCATGTCACTTCTTTCTGAGTTAATAAGAGCTAACATATTAAGCACCTATTATGCACTACATACTGTGGGAAGTAGATTACTCCTAATTTATATTGTCTCATTTATTTCTTCACAATCACTGTAGCAGTCTTATTATCTTCCCCACCACGCGGGAAGCAAAGAAAGTTGAAACATTTCCAAACGTAACATAGGTTACACAGAGCTCAGGTCAGTTTGATGCCTAAGCCTGTGTTCTTAACCTCTTTCTAACACTGCCAGTCTTCTACATTAAGCTCCCTACTTAGTAGTCTACTCTATTTACCAAATCACATATTTGTCAATTATATTGACCCCCTGATCTTTAGTTTCTTCATTTACTGGGCTACTACAAAGTTGAACAAGAGAATTAAATTCTGAAAATAAGTTGAGACCCTTGGTACTGAAAGAGCGTCAAGCTAAATAATTGATTCCATTGGTGGGACATTTGGATGGGACAATCCTAGAACCTCCATAATTCTAAAAATACAGTCATTTCATAAAGAGTGATGAAAAAAGCTATTTTTTTTTCTAGGTGATTGTGGATATAGTTCTAGTAGACACATTCCAACTTGGATCTTAAACCCTAGGCTGAGTGACTTTTTCTCCTGCGAATGTTAAGTGCTTGATGCCCTGGAGCACTGAACTTCCTATCCACCTCTCTATGATGGTGGAGTGACCTCCATGAAGCACGCTCAGGAATTTTCTAAGAAACCAGGCCACTGCTGCTCTCTGTACACAACCAAAGCAAAGCATAAACAATGTAAACCTATTCTCATTCTCTAGTTTCCGTGGTTCTAGGAGGGAGGCTGAGCCTGGTCCTCAGCATTTCATTCAATTTGCATCATTTTCTTCTTCTGGGCAGAAGCTGGGATAAGATCATCTCAGAGTCTGGCACAACAAAAAGGCCACCTATGGAGTCTACCTTCTTATTTATTTGCATATTTTCATACAGTCGGGGCAGCAAACATTAGATGCCAATCATAATTAAGAAAAAGCCCAAAGTCCCTTGAAGACATTTAAAGTGAAATGCCTACAGGAAGAGGAGACATTTCCTCTAGATTTTTTATTTTAAAAAATGAAAATAATGTTAAACTTCTTGGCACTGCAGCTGAATATTAAGTAGAAACATCTTAGGGAAACTTGCCTGAGAGCTATATGAATTCTAAACTATGAAAACAAGACACTTGGTAGAAATCTGTAAAAGAGAAAAGCGATAAATTTGCTTTATCAAAGAAACAAAGCATTTTCCTCCAGGGAGAAAGGAAGCATGATGGGAAATCTGCAAACAATGGACTTCTGAAAGGTTTCACGTGTTTGCTTAAAAACCAAAATAACAACAACCCAAACTCCACAGTACTGACAGGGGACAAGTGCTCTTCTATCTAATAGCACATGGGCCATAGGATCTTTCCAAAAAGCAAAGATATTCAGACTCAGTCCCCTTGTGAGTATGATTTGAATATTTTTTGCCAGACACCACCTTCCCCCAAGTCTCTAACAAGATCCAGCTACAATGCTGAAATTTCTCCCTGTTGTCATTCATCTAAGGCTCAAGAGGAAGAGCATTTGTAGTAGTGATGGTGGGGCTTTTGAGGGTAAGGGACGAGAGGGCACCTCTCCATTTATTTTGCAATTTGTCTCTGCCTGCATTTTTGTCTATGTCAGCATATCTGTTTTTCTGTCTACTTTTTCTGTTTCTCTGTCCGTCTCCCAGTCCATCCATCAATTCCTCTCTGCCTGTCTCTCCTTGTCTGTTTTGACACTCCCTCTGTCTTCCTGCTTCATGTCACTGTATGTTTCTCTCTCTCAGATTCAGTCTGTCTCTGTTGATCTTTGTCTGTTGCTCAGTCAGTCTCTGTTGTGCATTCTTTCTTCTCTCTCTCCATTGCTCTCTTCCTCCATTCCACCCTCTGCCTGTCTGCATCTCCCTCTATCTATCTGTCTCTCACCAATAGCTTCTGACCGTCCAATTATTTTTCTTTGTTTGAATATCCCTGTTCAACTGTCCCTGCCTAGTTTTCAGTCTGTCTGTCTTTTGGTTGGTCTGTCTGGTGCTCTATGTCTGCCTTCCTGTCTCTATCAGTATCTCTGCCTCTCTGCACCTTTGTTCATTTCTTTGTCTCAGCTTCTGTCAATTCTTTGCCTCTTTGGTCTTTCTGTCAGTCTTTGTATGTGTCTCTTTTTGTTTCTCTGTGTCTGTGTTACCCATCTGTCTGTCTGTACTCTGGCTATCTGTCTAATCTGTCTGCCTGTCTCTCCACCAGCCTGTTTCTGTCCTCTTGTTTCTCTGGATGTCTGCATGCATTTATCTCAGTCTTTACTTCTGTCTCTTTGTCTAGCTGACTATCTTTCTCCATAAATTTTTTCTCTCACTCTTTTCCTCCTTCTCAGTCTGTCAGTCTTGCTATGATTCTCTCAGTTTCTCTCTTTCTTGTCTTTTGGTCTATAACACATTGTGTCTGTCCAACTCTTTCAGTCTCCCATCTTGGTCAGTCCCTTTGTCTTGGTTTGTCTGTTGCTCTTTCTTCCCAAGTCTGTCTTTCTGTCTCACAGCCTACTTTGTTCTCTCATCAGTCTATCTTCCCATTTTTCTCTGTTGGTTTTCATTTCTCTCTTTCCCTCTGTATCAGTCTGTTTTTCTCTGCCTGTTCCCTGCTCTGTGCATCCTGCAACATTAGTCCCTCTCTCTATCTACCTATTCTGTCTCTCTGTCTCCCTGTCTTTTGACTCTATTCACGCCTCTCTGTTTCTATCAATCTCTCTCTCATTCTATAATAACAGTGCCCCTCTCTCTGCCTGCCTACCTGTCTGGGTATCTGTCTGTGTTTATTCTTTCCTTTAGTAGTTTGGCTGGCTGGCTCACTGTCTCTCAGGCTGTTTTCCTCTCTTTCTGTCACATTGTCTATAATTGTCTCTTTCTTTCCTTTATTTCATTTCCCTCCTTCTCTTTATTTCCTCTCTCTCTCTTCTCTATCTTTTTTACTGAGGTGAGATTTACATAACATAAAATTAACCATTTTAAAGTGAACAATTCAGTAGAATTAAGTACATTCACACTGTGCATGCAAGCACTACTTTTATCTAGTCGTTGTCCCAAAATACTGTCATCACTCCAAAAGAAAAGCCTGTATTTAAACAGTTGTTCTCCCTTCCTCCCTTCCCCTAGCCACTGGAAACCACCAATCTACTTTCTGTCTCCATGGATTCACCTATTATAGACCTTTCAGAGAAAAGGAATCATACAACATGTGACATTGTGTGTCTGGCTTCTTTCTCTCAGAATAATGTTTTCTAGGTTCACCTCCCTTGTAGCATGTACAATTAGTTCATTACTTTTTATGGCTGAATAATATCCTACTGTATGGATATATCACAATTTGTTTATTCATTCATCCACTGATGGACATCAGGTCTGTTTCCACCTTTTTGGCTATCATGCATAATGCTGCTATGAATATATGCAGCTATATATGCATGCATATATACTTGTCTGAGTACCTGTTTTCTATCTTTTTGCATATATACCCAGCAGTGGAATTGCTGGTTCGTATGGTAATTTTATATTTCACTTTCTGAGGAACCACCAAAGTGATTCCTAAGTGGCTGAACCATTTTAGACTCCTACCAGAAATTTAGAAGGGTGCCAATTTCTTCACATTCTTGAAAACAGTTGATATTTTCTGCCTTTTAGATTCTAGCCATATTAGTGGATACAAAGTGGTATTTAATTGTCGTTTTGCCTTGCATTTCCCTAATGACTAGTCATGTTGAACATCTTTTCATGTGTTTGTTGGCCATTTGCATATATCTTCTTTGGAGAAATGTCTATTTGAGTATTTAACCCATGTTTTGATTGAGTTGTTTGTCTTTTTGTTGTTGAATTGTAAGAGTCCTTTATATGTCCTGGATAGACCTTTACCAGATATATGGTTTGCAAATATTTTCTGCCAGCGTGTTTTCTCTGTGTCTCTTTCTGACAGACTGAATCTATTAGACTGCCACTTTCTGACTATTTCTCTGTTGGTGTCTTTGTATCAATTTATCCCTGACATGTCTCTGTAAGGCTTTACCTGTTCCTTCTTTCTTCCTCTCCCTTCTTAACCTTTCTTTTTTAGTGTCTCTCTCTCTCTTTCCTTCCTCCCTTCCCTCCCCCATCTGTTTCCTCTGTTTCCCTGTATCTGACTCCATCTTTTTCGATTTCTCCCTCCCCTCATTCATCTCCCAGTCTGTCTCTCTGTCCATTTACTTGGCTCTCTATCTCTCTACTTTCTGTCTTGCTCTCCGTGTCTTTCTGATTCTCCCTTTATCAGTATGTCTATCTGTTGTTTTGTTTATCACCCTCTCTCTCTCCCTTCTCTCTCTCCATCTGTATCTCTCTCTGTATTTGCCTTTTCTCCTCTGACTCATAGCCCTCCCTTTCTGTCTTTCTAAGTGTCTGTCTCAGTGTGTCTCTCAGTCATAGTCTCAATGTCTTTCTCAGGTTCTATCTGACTCCCCTGACACGTTTTCTACGTCTACCTGTCTCTCTGCAGCAGTTTCTTTTTGCCTCTGTTTCTCTCTCTCCTTGCCTGTTTCTCGACTCTTTCTGTTTCTCTGCCTGTCTGTCTCTTAGTCTCTCAGGCTTTCTTTCCATTTGTCTATCTCCTCATTTCTTTCTCTCTTTCTCTTTCCTTTGCTTCTCCCATATAGCTCCATTTGGCCAACTCTCTCAGTCTGACTGACTTTCACTGACTCTTTCTCTCTCTTGCTATCTCACTGTCTTTTCTGTCTTACTGTCTTTTTCAGTGTCTGCTTCTCTCTATGATGGTCTGTCTCTGGCTCTGTGTGTATCTCCCTCACTTCTTTCTCAGTCCCTTGCTCCTTCTTGCTCAGTCTGTGTGTTCTCTCTGCTTTGTCTCTGTCTCTGTCCTCCTGTATCCCATTCTAACTCCTCATCTCTCTGTGATACCCTCAATACCCAGCTTCTCTGTCCATCTCTCAGGCTCTGTCCATATGAGTGTGATCCTCTTCTTTTCTCTTTTTGTCAGTTTTACTCTCTTTTTCTTCTTGACTTTCTTTCTTACTAATTTCTCTCTCCCTCTGTCTCTCTTTAGTTCTTTAGCTTTTTCTGTCTCTGGTTCTTTCACTCTCTACCCCGTTTTCCATTTTTCTTTGTGACCTCCCCATTCTATCTTTTCTGCTTTAGTCTGTCTCCATATCTTTCTCCTTGTTCCTCACTGCTGTCTCTGTTCCCCCTTTTCTCCATTTTTTTTCTGTTTGTCGGTCAGCCTGCCCTTATACCTTCTTTTTGTCTATCCATCTCTCTTTGTATGCTTCCATCTTTCTACATTAACCAATTGATCTCTATACCTCTATCTATCCATGTTTGCCTCTGCCTTTCTGTTTTTCCATCTGACTGCCTCTGTCTCTCCTTCTTGGTCTATCCTTCCCTGTCTGTCTATCCCTGCCTCTATCCATCTCTGTCCATTCCTATCTTTATGTCTGTCTCTCTGTCTGTCTCCCTCTGGCCATTTGTCTGTTTGTCTCTGCCTCCTGTTTGAAAACATGTGGTATTTATCTTTCCATGACTGACTTTTCTTTCCAGGCTCATCCATTTTGTTGCCAAAAACATGATTCCATTATTTTTTATGGCTGAATAGTAGTCCATTGTGTATATATGCCACATTTTCTTTCTTTTTTTATTGCATTTTAGGTTTTGGGGTACATGTGAAGAACATGCAAGATAGTTGTTTTGGGGTACATGTGAAGAACATGCAAGATAGTTGCATAGGTACACACATGGCAGTGTGATTTGATATATGCCACATTTTCTTTATCCATTCATCTTTTGATAGTTAGGTTGGTTCCATATCTTAGCTATTGTGAAGAGTGTTGCAATAAACACAGTGGTGCAGGCCATTCTTTGACATACTGATTTCTTTTCCCTTGGATAAATACCCAGTAATGAAACTGCTGGATCATATGGCAGGGGGTGAGGAGCATGGGGAGAAGTTGGTTAACAAACACGAAATTACAGCTAGATAGGAGGAATGAGTTCTGGTGTTCTTCAGCACTGTAGGGTGAATATGTTAAATATACTTTATTATATATTTTCAAAAAGCTAGAAAAGAACATTTTTGAATATTATTAATGCAAAGAAATAATAAATGTTTGAGGTGATGAGTATGCTATTTACTCTGCTTAGATACTACACATTGCATGCATGGCTCAAAATATCAGTCTGCATCCTATGTACAATAATTATGTGTCAATGAAAAATAAAAGAAAAAATATTGAAAAAGACAAAAAAGAAGCTGAAGTATAAATTTCCTTGCAACCTGTGGCAGTTGAACACATACATCTCAAAGAATGGACTTACAGTCCTTGGCTTGCAAAAATGCATTGATTTTACTGACTTATGTAAAATAAGTGTAATATGTCTACCTAGTACCTGAAAAACACAGGTATACACTAACTGTGGTATCTTTCAAACACCGTCACTTAGTTGTCCACTAGTGAAAAGCACAACAAAATCTATGTGCTCAGCAAAGACACTGAATCAACTCAGGTACCTATCAGTGGTGGACTAGATAAAGAAAATGTGGTATATATGTACCATGGAATACTATGCAGCCATAAAAAAAGAATGAAATCATGTCCTTTGTAGCAACATGGATGCAGCTGGAGGCCATTATCCTAAAAGAATTAGTGCAGAAACAGAAAACCAAATACTGCATTTTCTCACTTATAAGTGAGAGATCAACACTGGGTACACATGAACACAAAGATGGGAACAGTCATCACTGGGGAGTACAAAAAGGGGAAAGGAGAGAGGAACGGAAGCAAGGGTTGAAAAACTACCTATTGGGTACCATGTTCACTACTTGGGCAACAGGATCATTAGAAGTCCAAAGCTCTGCATCATGCAGAATACCCTTGTAACAATCCTGTACGTGTACCCTTGAATCTAACATTTAAAAAACTACATGCCCAGAGCATGTCTTTAAGCCTTTCATTGGGCTTATATTTTAAGTAAGCTTCCAGAACTCAAGAAGTTTGAGAAACTGGGAGTTAAGGGACATACTGCATCACATAAAATATAGAGTCTAAACAGATAGTTTTGAAAATTACATCATCACTGAAACATACAGTGATCCAGAATTCTACAGACTGAATTACATCAGCACAATCACTTGATTTTAGTCAAACACTCTAGTTTGGTAATCTTACAATCTAAACCCTAATAATAAGGAAATCATTAACGGCATTATGGAACAATGTCATTAAACCTCTCCGTGTCTCAGTTTCCTTGTCTAGAGAATGAGGCTTATGACAATAAATGACCTTATATCATTGTTATTAGAAATAAATGGGAGAATCCATGTATAGCTCTTAGAACAGTGACTCATAAAGTAGGAGCTCAAAAAAGTGTTAGCTATTATTACCTCTATTGTTGTTATTGCAGTTCTTAGCATTGTTATTATCATATAAACATCTAAATAGCACTGGAATCATGAGAGCTATGTGACTGGTCAAGTCCACTCTCTGGGCAGTTTCCTTATCTAAAAAATGAAGATTTACCTCTAAAATTTTTATGGTTCTATGGTTGTTGGATTCCATGTGTTTCTGAGTACTAAGCACATGGGGTCACATTTTTTAATTTTTATTTTTCATGGGTACATAGTAGGTACATATATTTATAGGGTACATGAGATATTTGGATATAGGGATGCAATGCATAATAATCACATCATGGAAATTGGGGTATCCATCCCCTCAAGCACTTATCCTCTGCGTTACAACCAACCAAATTACACTCTTTTAGTTATTTTAAAATGTACAATTAAATTATTTTGACTATAGTCACCCTATTGTGCTATCAAATACTAGGTCTTATTCATTCTTTTTACCTATTTTTTGTACCCATTTATCCTCCCTCACCTCCCCCACCCCGGTCCTACTACCATCCCCAGCCTCTGGTACCCATCGTTCTACTCCATATCTTCATGAGCATGAGTTCAATTGTTCTGATATTTTACATCATGGGGTCACATTTTTGAGCAGGCTTCATGATGTAATTCTTATCCTCAAAAGTTGTCAGACCCGTAAGCTACAAAGGCACACAAGAGCCACAAGGAAAATCTGATTTTTCAAACATTTCTAAAACTAACCTGGTTAGTTTCTCACTGACTTATTTAGCTCTTATGGGATCTCACAATGAAAAGCATAAATTCAGGAATGACTTTCATTCTAATTTTTTCTCCAATGATGTCCATATCAGACAGTTGGCATAGGTAACATTTCCACAGATGTGGACCTGAATCCTCAGAGCTGGAGTGCCATATTTTTAAAAAAGGATATTGTTAGCCCTTGAAAAATGAAAAAAGAAAAAGAAAAAGAAAAAAAGGATATTGTAGTTTGCTTCAAATTGCTGCCTATGGATGTTGTACTCTTCCTAGGAATGCTGTTCATGGCTATTGTTATCTTTCTTGTGAAGACTGTCTAGGATGTTACAGCTTTCCTGGAAATAGTCTTTGCATGTTTTATCTTGCCTCAGAAAGGATGATGGCTTCCTTCTTGGAAATGCTGCCCATCGATGTTGTGATCTTCCCTGGGATGCTGTCTGTGGTTTCTGTAACTGGCCTCTGAATACTGCCTGTGGATAGTATACATGACTTTTGATATTAATTGTGGCTAATTTATCTTCTGACCTGAAGGACTCTTCACTGAAGCTGCTTCTCCAGTGCAGCGTCTGAGGGAGAACTAAGAATATGTTTCTGGTACTTGTGGGTTTGTAACTTGATTCATTAATACTTTCTCCAGACTGAATGGATCTCATGTTTTAAACTGTATTCAATAAATATAATCTCTTGCCATACTCTGCCCATTTTCTGGATAGATAAGCTGCAGGTGGGAACCTATTGGGAAAGAGGGAGAATACTAATTGGCAAATTGACTTTGGGTCCCAGACAACAACTTGTAGCATAAAAACTCTAACTTATTAGCTAAACTAGGCAATTGGCAATAGGTGTCTCTGAAAAAGATGAAAACTGTGGAAGCACAAAGCATATTTATTCAGGCAAAGGCTGTTACTTTCAAATGTCTTGGTGTAATGTACCCCGTACTGCGGTAAATGAATTTTCACCTTTGGAGGCACAGTGCTACATAATTGTCCAGAATATTTCCTGTAACTAACGCATAAAATTTCCATACATCCTATAAGAATTCTCAAATCTTAATTATGCACTCTTCTATTTTCTTCATCTTCAATATTTTTCTTAGGATGAGGATGTCAAATTCCCTGTGGGGATATGGCAACATGTATTTATCACTAAAACCTATTTTGTCTCTGCTCCCCTAATCCTGCCAGCATTAGCATACCTGAGCTTATTCATGCACATGTTTGTTCCCTTACAAATTCATGCCTCCCACTCCCATAGCCGTGCACAATGGATTTTGTCCAAGCTGTACCGGTGAAAGAATAAGGTCATGTAGCTAAGGAATATGACCCTGAGGGGCAGATTCATAGAATTTACATAATGCAGCTCCAAGAAAGATCCTGATTATTTCCTGTACCTTCACATTCTCTGCAAAAAGGCATGACAGGCAGGAGAAAATAGCCTTTTTTGTGGTTAAAATCTTCGTGCTTTAAGATGACCAGGGAGGAAAGAGGTATGATAATGAAGAGGTCATCAATTCAAAAACGGCCCTTCCCAGTTCTTCTAATTCTTTTTCCACTGCTTTTCAGAATGGGGATTTAGCTGTACTTAAGTGTCCTGTCCCTTAGGTGGTCATTCACTTGTCTTAATTTTTTTAAATTATACTTTTAATTAGAAATAATTATATATTCATCTGCAGGTATAAAAAATAATACAGAGAGATACTATGCATTCCTTTTTTTGTGAGACAGGATCTCAGTTGGCTGCCTAAGTTGGACTGTAGTGGCACAATCACAACTAACTGCAGCCTCAACCTCCCAGGCACAGGCAGTCCTTTTACCTTAGCCTCCCAAGTAGCTGGGACCACAGGAACACACCACCATGCCTGGCTAATTTTTAATTTTTTTTTTTTTTTTACTTTCTGTAGACATGAGGTATTGATATGTTGCCCAAGCTGGTCTCAAACTCCTGGTTTCCTTGTCTATAAAATGAGTCTTATGACAATAAATGACCTTATATAGTTGTTATGAGAAGTAAAGCAGTCCTCTTGTCTTGGCCTCCCAAAGTGCTGGGATTATAGGCAAGGCATTAGCTACCTGTCCAGCCAATACTATGCGTTCTTTACCCATTTTCTCCCAATGGTAGCATCTTGCAAAATTATAGTACAATATTACAACCAAGATATTGACATTAGTATGGTCAAGACACAGAACATTTCCATCGCCACAAGGATCCCTCATGTTGCCCAACTTTTAGAGTCATACCTGCTTTTCTCACCCACATGCTACCTTCTTAACCCCTGAAAACCTGACAAATTTCAAGAACGTTACATTAATGGAATCATACAGCATGTAGCCTTTCAGGCTTGGCTGTTTCTCATGCATGAATGTTTATGTGTATGTAAGTCGTCATTTCTTTGGGATCAATGTGCAAGAGTTCTTAGGCATTTTAAGAAACAGCTAGGCCAGGTGTGGTGGCTCATGCCTGTAATCTCAGCACTTTGGGAGGCCAAGGCGGGCAGATCACCCGAGGTTGGGAGTTCGAGACCAGCCTGACCAACATGGAGAAACCCCTTCTCTACTAAAAATACAAAAAAAAAAAAAAAATTTAACTGGGCATGGTGGTGCAAGCTTGTAATCTCAGCTACTTGGGAGGCTGAGGCAAGAGAATTGCTTGAACCTGGGAGGCAGAGGCTGCTGTGAGCCAAGATCGTATCATTGCACTCCAGCCTGGGCAACAAGAGCAAAACTCTGTCTCAAAAAAAAAGAAACAGCCAAACTTTCCCACCATGGCTGTCCCATGTTACATTCCCACCAGCAATGTATGAGTGATCTAGTTTCTCTGAATCCTGGCCAGAATTTGGTGCTGTCATTATTTTCTGTTTTAGCCATTCTGAAAGGTGATATTTCATTGTGATTTTAATTTTCATTTCCTTAATGACTAATGATATTGACCATCTTTTAAAATACTTATTTGCCACCGTATATACTTTACATAAAATGTCTGTTCATGTCTTTTTTAAATTTTCTAATTGAATTATTTTTATCATTGAAGTTGAGAGTACTTTATATATCCGAGATATTAATTATTTGTTGGATATGTGGTTTACATATGTTTTCTCCCATTCTGTAGTTTGTCTGTTTATCCTCCTAGCAAGGTCTTTCCCAGAATAAAAATTTAATTTTGATAAAGTCTAATTTATCAATTTCTTTCTTTTATGGACTGTGTTTTTGGTGTCAAGTTTAAGAATTATTTACCCAACTTTAGGTCCTGAAAATTTTCTTCTATTTTTTTCTCTAAAAGTTTTATTATTTTATATCTTAAATGTAAGTCCATGATCCATTTTGAGTACATTTTTATAGGAGTGAGGTTCATTAAATTTACCAATGGATGTCCAATTGCCCCAGTATCAATGATCGAAAAGGTCAGACACCCTTCATTGAATTGTTTTTGCACATTTGAAAAATTAACTTTGGGAAGCTGAGGCAGGTGGATCAGCTGAGGTCAGGAGTTTGAGACGAGCCTGGCCACCATGGTAAAACCCTGTCTCTACTAAAAATATAAAAATTAGCTGGGCGTGGTGGCATGTGCCTGTAATCCCAGCTATCCAGGAGGCTGAAGCAGGAGAATCATTGGAACCCGCAGTGAGCTGAGATAGCGCCACTGTACTCCAGCCTGGGTGACAGAGAGACTTTGTCTCAAAAAAAAAAAAAAAAAAAAAAATCAGGTGGGTGTATTTATGTGGGTAGATTTCTCTGTTCTCTATTCTGTTCCACTGATCTATGTATCTGTCCACAAACACCACACAGTCTTGATTACTGTAGCTATATAGCAAAATTTAATCTTGTGTAGAATGATTCCTCTCACTTTATTTTTATTTTTTTGAGATTGATTTAGCTCTTATAGGGCTTGTGCCTTTCTATATGTTAGGATAATCTTGCTTATATCTTCAGAAATACCTTGCTGAAATTTTGATAGTGACTGCATTGAATCCAAAGATTAATTTCATGAGTACTGACATATTTAGTATATTGTGATTTCTGATACATGAACACAATATGTTACTCCATTCATTTAGGTTTTATTTAATTTCTTTCATTAGTGTTTTGTGATTTTCAGTATACAGCTCCTGTATATGTTTCAGCAAATTTATATTTAAGTATTTCATTTTATTTGGATTACCTCAAATGGTATTGTCTTTTTAATTTCAGTGTCCCTGTGTTCATTTCTAATAAGGATAAATACAATTGATTTTTGTATGCTTATCTTATATCCTGCAACCTTAATGAATTCACTTATTAGTTCTAGGAGCTTTTTTTGTTTCTTTATTTCTTTTGTAGATTTCTTGGTATTTTCTATGCAGGTGATGTCATCTGCAAATAAGGACATTTTCACTTTTCTGATTTGTAAGCCTTTCATTTCTTCTTCCCTTATTTTTCTGACATATAAGCCTTTTATTTCTTTTTTCCATCTTATTTCATTGGCTGAAACTAACAACATTATGTTGAATAAGAGTGTATATCCTTGTCTTGTTTCTGATCTCAGGGGAAAGCAATTCAGTTTTTCACAGGTACATACAATGTTAGCTGTAGGTGCTTTGTGAATTATCTATCAAATTAAGGAAGTTACCTTCCCTCCTATATTTCTGAGAAGTTTTTTTTTTTTTAAATCATGAATGATGTCTAAGTTTTTCAAATTTTTTTATGTATTGATTGATATGATTATATGATTTTTTCATCTTTAGCCTGCTAATATGGTAGATTACATTGATTGCTTTTCAAATACTGAACCACCCTAGTAGCCCTGGAATAAACCCTACTTCGTCATTTTGTGTAATACTTTGAATATATTCCTGAATTTGACTTATTAATAGTTTGTTAATAATTTTTACATCTGTATTCATGAGGAATACTGGTATGCACTTTTCACTCTTGGGCTGTTTTTATCTTATTTTACTATTTGCATAATATTAGTTTCATAGAATCAATTGAAAATTGTTCTCGCCTATTATATTTCCTGGAAGAGATTTTATAGAATTGGTGGTAGTTCTTCTTTATAAGTTTGGTAGAATTCTCCAGTGAAATCATCTCGCCCCAGAGATTTGATTTTGGGAGATTTTAAATGATGAATTCAACTTCCTTAATAGTTATATGGGTATTCAAATTATCTATTTAACATTGCATGAATTGTGGTAGTTTATGTTTCTTGAGGAAGTGGTCCATTTCATATATGTTGTCAAATTTATGTAGGTAGAATTGTTCATAGTAGTCCCTTAGTATCTGTGTTAAGCCGTTCTTTTATTGCTATAAAGAAATATCTCAGACTGGTAATTTATAAAGGAAAGACCTTTAATTGAATCATGGGTCTGCAAACTTTACAGAAAGCATGGTGCTGGCATCTGTTTTGCCTCTGGGAAGGCCTCAGCGAGCTTTTACTCATGGGGAAAAGCAAAGTGGGGGACAGGCATGTCACATGGTGAAAGCAGGTACAAACAAGGGGCTCGGGGAGGGGTAAGTACAACACAGTTTAAAATTATCAGATCCCCTGAGAACTCACTATCATGAGGACAGCACTAAGTCGAGGGTTCCACCCCCATGACCCTATCACCTCCCACCAGGCCACACCTCCAACACTGGGGATTATATTTCAACACAAGATTTGAGTGGGGACAAATATACAAACTATATCATTATCGCTTTGATAGTTTGTACTGATATCCTCTGTTTTATTTTTCATATGGGTAATATATGTCTTTTTTCTCTATTGGTCTCGCTAAAGGATTGTCAATTTTATTGATTCTTTCAAAGATTCAGTTCCTTGTTTCATCGTTTTTCTGTTTTCAATTTCATTGATTTCGCTTATCTTTAGTATTCAGTCTTTGATTTTAGTTTATTTTGTTCTTATTTCTCTACATTCTTAAGGTGGGAACTTAGATTACTGATTTGAGACATTTCCTCTTTTCTAATTTATGTATTTGCAACTATAAATTTCTTCCTCAGCACTGCTTTAGCTGCTTCTCATAAATTTTGATATGTTGTATTTTCAGTTTCATTGAGTTCAATGTGTTTTTAGAATTTTTTACTTGGTTAGGCTCACTACTGTAATCCCAGCACTTTGGGAGGCCAAGATCGGAGGATCACTTGAGGCCAGGATTTTGAGACCAGCCTGGGTAGGTAACATAGAAAGACCCTGTCACTACAAAAAAATTAAAAATTAGCTGGGTATGAAGGTGCATGCCCATAGTCCCAGCCACTGGGGAGGCTGAAGTGGGAGGATTGCCTGAGCCCAGGAGGTCGAGGCTGCAATGAGTTGTGATCACGCCACTGCACTCCACTCTGGGTGACAGAGCAAGATGCTGTCTCAAAAAAAATTGCTTGAGATTTCTGCTTTGACCCTTGGTTTATCTAGCAGTGTGCTGTTTAGTTTTCAAGTGTTTGGAGATTTTCCTATTACTTTTCTGTTACTGAATTCTCATATTGTTCCATTGTGGTTGGAGGGCATGCTTTGTATGACTGAAATTTTTAATAATATTTTGAGATTTGTTTGATGAACCAGGATATGGTCTATCTTGGTACGTGTTCTGTGAGTGCTTAAAAATAATGCGTATTTTGCTGTTGCTAGATCCTATTGTTTGATTATTTTGCTGAGTTCTTGTGAATTTTCCATCTAGCTGTTACATCAATTATTAAGAGAGGGATGTTGAAGTACTTTATAGTTATGGATTTGTCTGTTCCTCCTTTCAGTTATATCAGTTTTTGTTTCACAAATTCTGCAGTACTTTGGTCCATATGCCTTTAGGATTACTATGTCCTCTTGGTGAATTGATACTTTTATCATTATATAATCTCCCTCTTTATCCCTAGGAATTTTCTTTGCTATGTAGTCTACTTTATCTTATATTAAAATAGTCAGTCTTGCTTTCCTTTGATTGTTTGCCCATAGTTTTGCTTATCATGTTCTTTCTTCCTTCCTGATGTTCCAAGGTTTATTCCCTTATCATTTCCTTTTCCTTAAAGAATTTCCTTTAGCAACTCTTTATAGTAAGTCTGCTGGCAAAAAATGCTTAGTTTTGCTCCATCTGAGAAAGTCTTGATTTCCCCTCCATTTCTGAAGATATTTTCACCGGGTATCAAATTGTGCCACTTCTTTCTTACTTCCATGATTTGTGATGAGAAATCTGCTATCATTTTAGTTGTTTTCCCCCTGTAGGTAAGGTGTTGTTTTTCTCTGTCTTCTGTCTAGATCCTTCGTCTTTAGTTTTCAAAATTTTCATTATGACATGTCTTGATGTTAATTTATTTAACTTTATCCTATTTAGGGACTTACTTACCTTATCAAATCTGTAAGTTTATGTCTTACGCCAAATTGGGGAGGTTTACAAACATTCTTTCTTGATGTACTTTTTTAGCCCCATTTTCTTCCTTCTCCCCTTTCTGGACTCTGATGGTATGTTAGATCTTTTGTTATAGCACCACAAGTCCTTTAGGCTTAATTCATTATACTTCAGTATATTTTCTCTTTATTGATCAGCTTGGGTAATTTCTATTGTCCTATCTTCCAGCTCACTAACACTTTCCTTTGTCCTCTCCATTTTGCTGTTGATCCCACTCATGGAGCTTTACATTTTTGTTATTACTATATTTTTCATTTCTAATTTTTCCTTTGGGTTCTTCTTTATGTCTCCTATATTTTGCTAAGACTTTTCATTTCTTTGCTGAAGCTTTCTATTTTTTCATTTGTTTGTAATCGGTCACTGAAGAATTTTTATTATGGTTGCTTTCGATTTTTTTGTCAGAAAATTCTAACATCTCTGTCATCTTTGTGTTGGCATCTATTGATAGTTATTTTCCATTCTGTTTGAAATCTTCTGGGTTCTTGACATGATGAGATATTTTCAATGGAGACATGGATATTTTGGGTATTATGTTATGAGTATCTGAGTCTTATCTAAACCTCCTTCTTTGTTGGCATTGTTTCAGGCAGGGGAGAGGGGGTGTTATTGCCTCATTACTATCAAATGGAAGTAGAAGTCCAGGTTCCCTACTCAACTTCCAGTGATATCTGAGGGAGGTAGTCTCCTTGTTATTAAAGGGCAGGGGTGGGAGTTCCAGTTCCCCAGTAGTCTCCAATGATGCTTTGCAGGAGTGGCCTTTTATTTCTGGGTGATAAATACAGTCATGAATCTCCAGGAGGTCTTCTCTGATACCACTTTAGTGGTCAGGAGTGCCTTCATAACTGTTAACTGTCAGGGAAAGATGGAAATCCAGGCTCCCCAGAAGTGGGTTAGATCACTGTGGCCAGTGGGGATGAAATTTCCAGCTTCGGCCTGGGAATGGAGGCTTACATCTGTAATCCTAGCACTTTGGGAGGCCAAGGCAGGAGGATGATTTGAGCTCATGAGTTTGAGACTAACCTGGGCAATATAGTGAGGCCTCATCTCCATAAAAACAAATTTTTCTTAAAAAAGTCCCACTTTGGTAGTTTACCTTCTCTGATATCATCTTGGTGGAGGCCCCTGGCAGAAGTGTTGAAGTGCATCATTAGAGCTTCATGAGGGTGGAAATCTATGTTCCCTACTTGGCTGGGAGTGGGTAGGAGTAGGGTCACAATGTGTGTGTGTGGGGAGTGTCTGGCTAGAGTAGAGAGCTTAGCTGTTGTCTACAAGTTTTTCATCTTACTAGGCTGCTTTTTCCTGGTCCTTTGGCTAAAGAACATAGGCTTTTGTTGGGCCTTTTATTTTGTCTGTACCCAATGGTGTTTCTGAGTTACCAGTTTTTTCAACTACAAGTATGAGTTAAATGAGGTAAAAACAAAATCCAAAAATCTTGAGGTGACATCCCTAGACAATCTGCCCTCTCTGCAACTTTCAGCCTTCTTGTAATTTTCAAATATATAATATCCAGGATTTTTAGTTTTACTCAGAGGGAGGCATAGGAAAAAGCACATCTAATCCGACCTCCTGGAAGTGGAAGTTTCCCAATTTGTCTTAAATTTTTAAGATGTCATGGTTAAAGGGACATATATAGTCTAATCTCTCCATATGATTTCATCTTCTGCTAGTCTTTTAGGTTCCTTTACACATCGAACCCCCAACCACAAAAGAATACTGAAATCTGATAACCACCTCCAAGTCATTTTCTTCTTCGAAATAGTAAAAACTTGTTCTCCTAAAAAGGTATAGTATAGGTTCTTTTTTTTTTTTTTTTTGATGGTGAGAAAAGAAGAGTGTTTGTGGCAAAGAATGAAAAAAAGGTACTAGACAAGGTCCAATCAATCAATTAATCATAGCTAAGAGACTTACAGATCCAGGCTAGGAGCACAATTTTTTTCTCTAACCACTGATTCATTATACACCTTAATCTTCTAGCACATTGCCCTAATTCAGTACCATCTGCCACTGTTAGATTAATATGCTATTATGATTTTAAGTACCAAAGTCATAATATGAAGAGCTTAAAGCTTTTGGTATTGGTAACATCCTAAAAGCACATCTATAGAGTTCTTTCATAATTAACAAAAAAGTACAATTTAATGAAAGATGTTTAATGGATTTACAAAAGGTTGAAATCTCAGTAACTATTAAATTTTAAACTAGTTTGCTTAGTCATTTGGAGCAATCTCATGCAAATTAATATTTCTCAGAATTATTAACTCTCAGGCACAATAGGAAGATAATGATTGCTTGACAGAAAGAAAAATGAGGAGTAGGAGGAAAAAGTAATGCTAGCAATGACAAATGTTATCTACCCAGCCTTATTTTGTGTTAAAAGCATTGGGCTACATAACTTATTATTTATGTATTTATTTTAGAGTCTCAGGTACCTTACATTGGACCAGTCATGACACTTGGTTCATGACACACTCTCAGCAGTGGTCCAATTATTTAGCCAGTTATTTTAAGTAATGTAATAAGCACCTGTAAACTTACGACCCAAAATAAAAGCTAAGATTTTGATAATAATCTACATCTAAATATAAGAGTCCTTTATCCCCATCCTACTTCCCTCCCTCCCCCTAGCCAACATAATCATCTCCTAAATCCTGTGTTCATTATCCACTTGCTTTTCTTTTTATATAGTTTTATTATGCCTATATGTAGTCTCAAAATTATATATTTTAATTTTACTTTTAACTTTATAAAAATATAACATACTCTATGTAATCTTTTAGGTCTTCCTTTTTCATCTAATTTTAAATTGCTAAGATTAATCCATATTTCATGTGTGGCTGTAGTTCATTTGTTCTGAATGCTGTATAATATGCCACTGCATGAATATACCACATTTTATTAATCTATTATTAATGCTGATGAGAATTTAGATTATTTCTATATTTTTGTATTGTGAACTGTGCTGCTTTAAATATCCTTGTATGAATCTCCTGTTATCCATGAATGAATAAAAGATTCTCTTGAGTATTGACCTAGGAGTACAATTTTTGGTTCACAGGGTATATACATGTTCAACTTTCAGAGATAATGCCAAAATTGCTTGCAGCAATTTGCATATATTCCTACAAATGACACATAAGAAATCATGTGCTTCCTAATTTCTGAGCTTTTTATTACATTCTGAAGATTTTTATATGTCTAACACTTACCTTTCTTAGCATGGGTTCCTCATCTGAACCACAGAACATAGAAAATTATTTGAGTGACTATCTTCTCAATTCTCTAATAGATTGTATATATTTAGTATCATTCTAGTTACATAAGAGAGAAATCAATTCTTTATATGCAGTAGATGTCTTAGGGCATTAGTACTTTGTTATTTCCAGGAACTCCAATTGAGAAAGACTGCTTGGTATTGTCACTTTTTATTTTTTGTCAATCAACTGGATATAAAAGGTATCTTATTGTAATTTGATTTGCATTTTCCTGATTCATACAGATATTTTATCTCTGAACAAGTTAACTGGCCAGATGTATGTACAGTTTTGTAAAATGTCTGTTCATGTACTTTGTCCATTATTTTCTATGAGAATACTTATGCTTTCTTAATAACTTTTCCAACTTCTTTGTGTATTCTTGATATTATTTCTTTGCCAGTTGTATTTCGTAAATATTTTCTCTGTAACTTGTCTTTTCTCATTCTTTAAAGGGTATTTTGATGAAAAAGTTTTGAATTTTAATACAGTTAAATGTATCAATCTTTTATTTTATAGTCAATTCTTTTTGTGCTGTAACACTCCACTATTTCAAATTTAAGAAGATATTCTATTAAAAGTTTTGGAATTTTGTTTTTGAAATTTATATTCTTGTAATTGATCTTGTGTATGGGGGGATATAGGATTTATATTCATCTTTCTTCATATGGACAACCATTTTTCCAGCTCCATTTGTTAATTAGCCTCCACATTTCCTACTGATCTGACATGGTACCTCTGTCATATATCAGACCTCCATATGTACATGGGTCTATTTCTGGGTTATTATATTCTGAAGAATTTTACATTCGTTATTTCATGTAGTCTTCACAATGAGAAATTTGACTTATTTCATGTAATTTGTAAAATCACCTTATGAGGTAGATGCCATTTTCTCCATTTTACAGATTTAGAAAATGAAAGCTTAGAGACACTAATTACTGGTAAGATCACAAACTAATCTATGGATGTCAGCTCTGAGCAAAGTTTCCAGAGTCCAAGCTTTCAAGCCATAATCAATAGTGGCTCTTACTCTACTACTTCATAAGAATGTTGTAAAAAGTCAGTAAATGTCACAGGCAGTAAACTATATGTTTAGCTCTGTACTAGTTACCGGGTGAGGTGAGGTAGGGTCAAGGATAGTGTTGTAAAGGAAAGATTAAATTGTAGCCCTTGTTCATTTTGTATACCCTTAACCTGCTTTATTATTATTGTTTTTATAGACAATTAAGTACTGAAACGTATATATCTACTTGTTTATTTTCATCTCACTCACTAGAATGCTACATGAGGGCAGGAACATGTATTGTTTTATTTACTGCTGTATATCTATCAACTAAACCAGTGCCTGACACAGAGTAGGCATATGATAAGTATTTGTAGAATGAATAAATATGTGAATGAATAAACACAATAATGCTTCTGCCACTGGAATATAGACAATCTCACAGGAAATATGTTAAGTTCAAAAAAATCCCATAAAAGTAGGAAAAAAGTACTCATTCATTCAGTACAGGTACTGGGTACCTACTACGCATGTAGCACTGTGATGACTGCTGATAGAAGAGATATAAAGATGAATAAGACATAATCCTTGCCTTCATAAACTTACAAGCTAGTAGAATCTACACGCCCATTTAAGTTCCTATAATTCACAACAATAAACAGTAAATGCTATAAGAGAAAATGCTAATTTGAACACAGGAGAATTTAATGCAGACTGGGAGATCTGGGTAGGCTTAATGGTACAAATTATCATGTTGGAGCTTGGCCTTGACTACATTTTCCTTCAAATAAGATGAAAATTGTGGAAGTGCACTGTATACTTATTAAGTCAAATGTTACTATTTACAGATATCTTTACATGAAGTAACCCACACTGTGGTAAAACATTTTCATTTGGAAGAGCATATTGGATTTTGACTGGTTAAGAGGAGTAGGATATTTCAGGTAGAGGCAATGGATTGAAAGCACAGGGCATGTTTTAGCAAGGAGTCCAATGTTGCTGTAACTGAACTCAAGGAAGACAAGGTGGCTGTGATTTGAAGTCAAGGGTTCAGGCTATTTGATACTGCTTTTCTTTCTTTCTTTTTCTTTTTTTTTTTTTTTGAGACAGAGTCTCACTCTGTCACCAGGCTGGAATGAAGTGGCAGGATCTCAGCTCACTGAAACCACTGCCTTCTGGATTCAAGCAATTCTCCTGCCTCAGCCTCCCGAATAGCTGGGACTACAAGCACCTGCCACCATGCCTGGTTAATATTTGTATTTTTAGTAGAGACAGGGATTCACCATGTTGGCCAGGATGGTCTCAATCTTTTGACCTTGCGATCCGCCCACCTCAGCCTCCCAAACTGCAAGGATTACAGGCATGAGTCATTGCACCGGGCCGCTATTTGACACTTTTAAGAGACTGACAGTGAAGTCAAGCAGGTCATCACAGGCAGTTCTTTTCTTTTCTTTCTCCGCTGTTGTGTTACATTCCTTTCTCTTCTTTTTCTCATAGTAGAATGCAATGAAAAAGAAGAGAGGATAGGGAGTCTGAAGACCCAGAATCAGGTCATAGTTCTGCTACTGAACTGCTGTATGTTTGAAAACTTAGTTAAATTAAAGCTGGGGGGCGGGGGGCAGTTTTCTAAAACTATAAATATACTCTTCTTCCTGTAAACATCTTTTATTAGCTGCTCCAAAAGGAATACCTGCTTCTAGCTGCTATCACTGTCTCACAAGGATCACTGCTGTAGTGCCTCAGGCATGTTGGTTAAGAATCACTGAACAAAATGATCTCTAAGTGCCCCCTCTTTACCACCACCTCAGCCTGCAGTCCACCACCTTGCCACATGATCTGGTTCTTTTCTTATTCCCAACTAAGCTTTCAGTCTAACAGTAGACTTGCATATGGGGATTGCTTGGCCTTTCAAGAGGTGTACAGGGTTGCAAATTCTTGTCCTGGAGGAAAACTAACCATGAGTGGCCAAAGAAAACTGAAAGACTTAAGCACCTGCTCCACAGGCAGGGAAGGGGATAAAATTACTGGGCTGCCTCTAACTTGCAAAAATAACTTGGGGGCTCTCTGGATGCAAAGGCAGCCTGATCCTTTCAAAGAACAATTGTGAGAAATGATGTGAGTATGTGTGTTGTGGGGAGGGCAGAGAACAGAGTGATAGAATTCTAAATTATAGAGCTATCCTTCAAGGCCTGATTCTTTAGAACTTTCTCAAATACAGTTTGGATGGGAGTGACAGGGCAGGGTAGAAAGGGGAAGAAAATGGTAAGCCTAAGATTCACAATCTTTTTTAAAGCTGATCTACTCTTTAAAAAGTTTTAAATTGCACGTAAAGAAAAATCCACCCTCTGCATGAAGCTCTATGGAGCCTAATTATTGGAGCAAATGTTTACTGAATTAATTTTAGAAATATAATACCAATGCTGCCTAGATTTCATAATCTAGGGGAAGCATTTTCTTCTCAAGCCATGTTCCGCCTACACCAGGAAGCCAATTATCACCGCAGAACATTTCTCAGTGAAAAATGTGTCATTCCTTCTTAGGACAGTTAAGGTTTAAGCAGGCTTACGCCCCCATCTCATGGTTTTATTCTTATTTTTACCATCTAAATACCCATCAATCCAAACCAAGATCAATTCCATTTACATATCCCAAAGATGTCACAAACATTTGGACAATGGGAGTTTTGGAAAAGGACAAGGCATCTTTTTTGCTTACTTGAATGTCCACATCAGCTTTTGCTGAAATCAGAGTATAATAATGGAGCTCCTGAGGGAAAATTGCAGGAAACAGGCAGTGGTAGTGATTAAATGAGAGTAAATTCAGTTTTATTACTTTCATGTAAACTCAGTAATGCTAACTAAAAACTAACAAATGTGGTCCCTTTCGAATTCCTAGGAAAGTGATTTTCATCAGTGGAAGGAAATAATTTCTAGTTACCAGATGTATGCACCCTGAAGACTAGAGCTAGGTCTTACTCCAGCCTCAGTTTCTGCTAGAAATTAGCATATTCATCCACCCTTCTATCCAACATTACCTGACATGCAGTAAGCATCCAAAACATGTTTGCCAAGTAAACATATTAGCATAGTATTTGTTTGCAATTGTCTACTGCTGAGAATGCTTCCAAACAGGTTGCATAAATAGACTAAATATTGTCCTGAGAGCATTTTAAAAAGTCTGATTAGCAAACATTTTATTTCTTAGAGATGATTAATTTCTATAGTCCTAAATAATATGGATAAGAATTTAAGATGTTTTCCATGTGCCAAAAGAAGAAGACGTTCCATTTCCCTTTATAGACATCAGACAGAACTCTTTCAGAGCTCATTCTCTGTAATCAAACACTTTCAAGTGGCAACCAAACATTCCAATGTGTCTAAGCTGTCTGAATGTCCTAGCAAAAGACAGCTGGGGATACGATGTTAGAATGACCAGAGTTTACACCATATTCACATTCCCTTTAGCACATACCAGATTCCACAGCTCTAAGACAGGTGTGTTCTGCTACCCCATTTTTCCCTCAAAGAGTACCTGGAGTCTCTCTAGAAAACAGACCAAGAACTTTACTGCCAACCACTGTAGGTGGGATGACTAAATTTTCTAATTATAGAATTAGGAAAATATAATTTGACATACACACTTGTACTTTTGGGGGCAATGGGTTAGAACATGTGACACTGGGGCTGCTCTGAAAACTCCAGAAAGTGTGGATTTCCATGCTTAAAGGAATGACTAGAGAATCTACAAAAGGGAAGTAACTTCATAAAACAGACAATATGAAGGAACACAGCATAAACAGTGTTAAAATACATGAGAAAACCTTTGTAACACATTTAACAAAGGAAGCATTAATTTCTGTAACATAAAAACAACCCTTAGAAGTCCATCATTAAAAAAAAAAAAGAAAAATGGGCAAAGGATATCACAAATGATTTATAAAGGAAACAGAAAGGACTAGTGAACACTTGAAAAATATGCTCAAATTCACGATTCATCACAGAAATGCAAATAAAGAAGCACAAAGCTATCATTTCTGACCTGTCAAATTGGCAAAAATTCATAGGATTAAAGATATCATGCACTGGCAAGAAGACAGGAAATGACTCTCTCAAATACCAGGGTTGAGATTCTGACTTGGATAAGCTTTGCAGAAGTCATTGTGGTAGTATTAGTCATTAAAATGTTCAAAGCCTTTAACCCTGCAAACTTACTTCCTGGACTCTATTCTAGAGTAAGACTTGGTCATGTGTACAAAGAAGCATGATCATGGCTGTTCATTGCAGCACTGTTTGTGGTGGCACTCAAATGACAGGAATAATCTAAGCACCCATCAAGAAACAGGAGGATCCCAAAAGTAAATTTCCTAATCTCTGATATGTCCCAGCAGGCAGTTATTAAAAAGAGTAGGAATGATGTTTGTGGGGAAGTGATTGGAAAAGGGCACAGGAGTCTTCTGGGTGCCAAAAATATCTGTGTCTTGTTTCAGGTGCTTGTTACACGAATATGCTATTTGTGAAAGTTCATTGGTATGAATATATAATTTGTGTACTTTTATGTACTACAATAATAACATTTTAAAATAACAACCAAAACAGAGATTTGGGAGATCCCAGGCTTTAGTGGAAAAAGGTTTATACTAGGAAGGAGTTCTGAGTCCCAGCTCCTTTTGTCCTAAACTACCTTGGGACCTTGGACAAGTCACTTAGGCTGAATCACGGCTGAGATGACTCACCTGTAGAAGTGGGATAATTACATCCTGCTTAGAGAAGTGGGCCAGATGATTTTAATATAGTTTCTTTTTCATTTCTAGGCTCCACAACTCTTCAAGCCCTATTAGTTCCGAATGATAAACCACCAGCAAGTTTTTTGGATCTAACCCCTCTTCTCCATCCCTACTTCCATAACACTGACTCAGGCCCATATATCACTTCACTGGGCCATTTCAAAAGTCTTCAAGCTTCTCTCCCCAGTTCTAGTTTTTCCCTTTTATAATTCATGATAACCCTTTGGTAGAGTATCTTCTGAAAGTCTAGCTCAGATCAAATCACTTCCTTCTTCAGAAACCTTAGAAAGCAGTGGGGCACAATGCAAAGTGCACAGGTCTCACTGTCATTAAAAAAACCTGCATTTGAATAGCTTACTGGCTGTCTAATCTTGTGCAAGCCAGTCAGCCTCTGAATCTCACTTACCTCATATATAAGATGAGAGTACTAATAGGGCCTTTTTCACAGTTACAGTGAACAGACTTTCACCTATTGGTGTGCCAAGTCCTAAGTCACAGTTAATTTCATCAGTTAGGGGCCCAGAAGGAAGGCAGAGTAAACCACTTCTTCACTTGCTCCAATCAAGGCAGAAAATACTTCTGGACACTCTGAGCTGCGAGACAAAGCTTTCTAATTGACTGACTGGCTTTTTGACAGGAGGGCAAGGCATTCCCCTCTTTGTAGGCTATGCCATTGAGAATGTGGTGCTCTGCAGCAAAGGACAACAGTCTTAACTGATGGCAAGCTCCAGCCTGGAAGACCTGTAGTCCTCTCTGCCCACACCTAATGTGGTAAGATCTGCTTCACAGAAACCTGACACAAAATCAAGAGAAGCTGAAAGCTTGTGGTCACCTTGCTGACGTAATTCAGGATGCATTAGTCAATGTTTCTCTGGCTGTTCATCCTAGATCAGGGTAATTATGGAGGGGAATTTAAAAAGGCCAGATTAGAAAATAGTTTGCCAGCAGAACAACTGCATTTGTATGACATGGTATGTGAATCAGCATCTGAAAACAGTATGTAGTTATGACTTGTACATACAACAAGTATGTACTTGTTGCCTGCTCAGACTTTATGTCAAGTTCTGAAGAAAATTCAGCACTTAATGTTTATCTCAGAGAAAATGTCTGGTTCCTGTGGTTTGTCACACAAGTCTCTTGCCAGATAAAAAGGCCACTCATGCTGGGAATGCCTGTCACAAGATTTACACAGTTTCTAGGAACTAATCTTGGGGAAAGATGGGTTGTTTTCAACTTGATCTCTTATCTTTCCAATTAACTAAACCAAGCATCTTCTATGTTTTATCTCCTCCCCACAAAGCTTCCTTAACTGTTCAGAAGAAAGCAGATGGCTTTTTTAGCTGTACCCTAATTTCACATAGATTTTCATGAAAATTCCTCCACTCTTCATCCCAGTTGTGCACTTGCACTCAATATTCTATCTGGCCTAGTGCCTAGTATGTAATAGACACTCAGTAAATATTTGCTCTTGTTTACTGAGTGTTCACTATGACCTGTCACTCTTTCATAGCACTCAGCATAATTGCAAATAATTGTTTGTGTAGCTATTTGCTTAATGACTGTCTTCCTTACTAGACTGTTAGCATCTCAAGGCCAGGGTTGGAATCTGTCTTATTCACAGCTTATTTTGGTAACTTAATGCCTACCACTATGCCTTACACTTATTAATACTAAATAAATATTCACTGAACAAAATAGTGCTAGTACCATGTACTAAGGACTATTTATTATTTTTCTTACCGACTCCTAAAGCAACCCTGTACACTTGGTATTATTATCTCTATTTTGAAGGTAAGGTAACTAAGGTCAAAGAGCTGCAATCACTTGCCTAAAGTCAGAGCCAGGATTCTGAACACGTGCTCTTAACAACTATTACTCTGCCTCCCTCTTTCAAATCTGATTGTACTGTTTATTAGTTTTAGCCTGGGAGAAATTCCTGTGTTTTCCAAGCCTCAGGTTTTTAAATAAATCTGTAAACAAGGAGGGAATGGTATCTATCTTATAGATTTCTTGTAAAGTTTGCTTGAGTTTATATATGTAAAGGATTCGGTCATAGCAGTTGGCATACAATCAATATTTAATAAAAGCTACTGCTGCTGTTATAGTTGCTATTGAATCAAATAAGCAGAAGCATGTGGCTGGAGACAGGTAATGCCACCTGCTGAAACCTGCCCCCCCCCCAAAATTAGTATACTCTGTTTCTGCAGTTGAGCATCTCTCTAATGGTTTTGTGTACCACTCTCATCACCTCTCACCATATCTACAAAACAGCTTGCACACTGAAGATGCTTTTGCTTGAAAATCAAATGTAGAATAAGCAAAATATTTTAAAATTAATTATATTACACAAGCAATTGCTCAATGTGAAATACTACAATCTACATGGCTTAAATTGAATAGCTCACATTATGGAGGATATGGAAGATTGGAAAAAAAATCGAGACTGTCCCCTTAGCACACAACAAGAGGGAATTTCATTATTACGGATTTTTACTTCAGTAGATAATCAATGGACATCAGGAAATAGAGCAGAGAAAGAGAAAATTGCAAATTAGGTGGTCTCTTCTTTCTGTGTTGAGATACCTGGAGAGGTCAACATCTACACAACCACTTTATTTACCATCTTTTGGTCTACTCCATTACTGTCACTTCTGTCATTTCAGTTCCTAATAGAGGACTCTAGACACATTGTGTCATAGAATACTACAAATGTCCAGCATTCTGAATCACAGTGGCTTAGGTACATGTATAATAGTTCTTTCGATACAGTATAATTAGCTGCACTGGTTCTCAAGTGTGGCTGCATATTGGAGTCATCTGGGGTGCTCTTAAATAACATAGGCACCTGGCCCTATTTTCATTTTGATTTAATTGATTCCAGACACTGATTTTGGAGCTATATTGCCTGGGTTTGAATCTCCTCTCCTCCACTTACTAATGGGACACATTACTATTTGGACAAATTAGTCTCTGTGTTTGTTTCCTTATCTGTAAAGTGAGGATAATAACTGTACTTACCTCATAGGGTTGCTGTGAAAATCAAATAATATATTTTGAAGTACATAGTGTCTGGCACACAGTAGATGTTCCACAGGTATTAGCTATTAGTAGTAGTAAACAATATTTTAATTGTTATACTTCGGTGTTGTGAAAGAGAAGGGAAAACTTGTAGAGTTTGCAACCACATGTGGCCAACAATGTTGAAATAGCAGCAGAAGTATTCTGTGCTTGAAATTTATGAAGATGAAATTTCTTCACTGTAAGTTACTACTTCAAGGTTGCATCAGAGGATATGAGTTTGGTTCTATTTGTAATTTGTCTCAATTTTGTACATGAAGAAGTAAAAATCTAAATGTAACACATATGTACTAGAACAACCCTATTTACTTCTACCATACAATGGACTGTCATCGCCAGTTTCCCCTGGTATAAAACAATCCTAAGGAAAAGATTTTGAAAAATCAAAGTCATGCTAACCTTAAAAAGTGATATTGGGGATTATAGGGGTTTGGTTCTTGTCCCCACTTGTTACCATTCTATGGGGAGGAAGAAATTTCCATTGTGTTTGTGGAAGGGGACAAAGAGTACCACACATTTTCTCTGGGCTTTCACCCCTGCTTGTTCCTTGGCACAGGAGCAGGATTGACTTATTCGATTATCACGCCTATAATCCCAGCACTTTGGGAGGACAAGGGGCATGGATGGCTTGAGCCTAGAAGTTCCATACCAGGCTGGGCAACATGGCAAAACCCTTTCTCTACAGAAAATACAAAAATTAGCCAGGCATGGAGGCACAGCCTGTAGTCCCAGCTATTTGGGCGGCTGGGGTGGGAGGATTGCTTGAGACCTGGAGTTTGATGCCGCAGTGACCCGAAGCTGCACCACTGCCCTCCAGCCTGGGTGACAGAGGGAGACCCTGTCTCGAAAAATAATAATATTATAATAAAAATAAAAATAAGTACTCATTCATGGCCTATCCTTCACATTCTGGCTCTCAGGTCCAAATGCCCTCCTCTTTTATAGAGTGAGCAGAGCCTAGTCAGGGCACAGGCAGTATCTTCTAGAGGTAGACCTACAGGCCTATTTTGCTCTTCATTTCTAGTTTCTACTGAAATGCGACACAGGCCATCACTCTCAAGGGCAATGGGAGGGTAAATGGTCTGTTCTGAAGTCTCAATCATCACAGGTGACTATCAAGGTATACATTTGAAGCTAGAGGTGGTAGGAAGTCTCATTAGGCCTTAGACACAAGCCATGATCTTAAACATAGTTTTATCTATAATAAAGTAGATGCCATATTTTGTTCCTCATGAGGTGTTTTGTGGTTCGTTTTTTTCTCAGTTTGATTCAGAACTGGAAAAAGAAAACCAGTGTGGTTATTTCACACTCTTATACCATAACAAGCAGAGCAGTAACCATAGAAGTATTATCTGACTGCTTTTAAATTGTTTTCCCCATTAAACAAATTTGGAAACTGAGGCTTAGAAATGGCTTCTGTGGTTTGCCTAAGGCTAAAAGTCTAATAGTAAGTGTTAAATCCAGCACTAAAAGCACAGACTTCAGTATAGTTTCTCTGGGTCTCAGTCTGAGTATGTTCCCTTCCCTTATTAAGGCTAGGGAGGACCTTACAGGTCCCAGTGATAAAAATGACATTTGCTTTCTGCAGTTTACTAAGCTAGGAAGAGATGAAAACAACCTCTCAAAATGCAAACACCCTCTTACTCTGAAATTCAGTTTTACTCACCTAAAACTGATTTTTTCCCAGACAAATCTTTGCCCAATAATCAAGAAATTAAAAGAGATTCTCTAGATGAAGTTATACAACAAGGTTTAAATCACTGATATAGTTTGGGTATTTGTGCCTGCCCAAATGTCATGTTGAATTATAATCCCCAATGTTGGAGGTGGGGCCTGGTGAGAGGTGTTTGGGTCATGGGGGAAGATCCCTCATGGCTTGCTGCTGTCCTTGTGATAGTGAGTTCTTATGAGATCTGGTTGCTATAAAGTGTGGCATCTCCTCCTCCACTCTCTATCTTGCTCCTGCTTTCGCCAGGTGACATGCCTGCCTCCCCTTAAAGTTCTGCCATGAGTAAAAGCTTCCTAAGGCCTCCCCAGAGCTGAGCAGATCCTAGCACCATGTTTCCTATAAAGTCTGCAGAACCATGAGACAAACCTCTTTCCTTTATAAATTACCCCATCTCAGGTATTTCTTTATAGCAATGAAAGAATGCCCTAACACAATCACATACAAAACATAATTATAAAATGTTTTCCTATTTGAATGGAGTACCTTAAGGGTAGGCTGAGATGGGGACACAAACTGTCCCTTGCCAAGTAAGCAGGTGTCACAAAAAGTTTCTTCTGTAATTTGCTGAGTTGCCTGAGTTCTGCTCTAAAAAAGCAATTCCTTCATAGGTGTTTCCCAGTCTCAAACTCTTTTCTATCTTGAGAACAAAGTGCTTTCCCCTGTGCAGCAGCCAAAACAGACATGGGGCCTCCCATACCACCAGGTGAGCTTGTGACAAATCACATAATATTATCAGCATGCGGGAAGTTAGTTTCCAGGTTATAGATAAACTTTCACAGTAAAAATGAATCGATTACATGCCACAGTCCCAGCCAATCTGAAATGATTATATGGGTCTGGTAATAACTAGCTCTCATTCTGCCATGAATTAACCATGTGACCTTGTATAAGTTCCTTCTCTGGGTCTCAGTTTCCTCATTTATAAAAATGATGAAGTTTGGCTGGGCATGGCGGCTCATGCCTGTAATCCCAGCACTTTGGGAGGCTGAGGTGAGTGGATCCTTTCAGCCTGGGAGTTTGACACCAGCCTGGGCAATGTGGAGACACCCTGTCTCTATTAAAAATACAAAAATTAGCTGGGCGTAGTGAGTGCACATTTGTATTCCCAGCTACTTGAGGGGCTGAGGCAAGAGAATCACCTGAGGCGAGCTGTGAGAGGGCCACTGCATTCCAGCCTGGGTGACAGAGTGAGACCCTGTCTTAAAATATAATGATAATAATAATAATGGAGATAGTTGAGGTTGTCTCCAACTCTAAAATACTAAACTTAAACATCTATCACTAGCCTCTATATACCAACATATCAGTCTACTTACACTTCATGTCTGCTGATAGAACTCCTAATGACTTAAGTCACAAAATCATTCCAAAGCTATTTCAATGATTGGGGCAATTTAAGAGAAACATATTTCCATTTTTCTATCCTGCTTCTTTCGTGCCACCCTCTCTGCTCTCCCCTGGACAGTCCTTGAAAATGAAAACTTCACACTGGATTTCTTCTATCAGACCTGAGAAAGTAGGCTTACTTTTTTGATCCTCCATTTTTTGAGATAATGGTTTTATTTCTTGAAACTGTAATCAGATAAAAATGTCCAAAGGACTAAAGAAATTGAGAAAGGCTATTAGTCTACTCTTTTTCTTATTTTAATTCTAACTGAGGGAACAATAGGCTCTTCTTGCCTTTGGCAATATAATAATTCAGCTGATATGCTAGAAATACCACACACCAAGATATAAAATGATAGCATTTTCTCTCTTTAAAAACAATCAGTGATTTCATTTGTGGACTTCACAGTACATGTGAAATAAAAAGTCTCAGCCTTGTAAGTCTGAGGTAAATCAAAAGGCTGTGTCATAGAAAAGTTTCCTGGTTCATAGCCCTCCTTTCAGGGAAGAAAGGAAACAAAAGTACTCCCAAGCAGATGAGTGTATCTTCTTTTTATATTTCTCTTCCAAGTGAGCCTGAACAAGTTTTCTGATAACCCAATCTGACATAGTTCTTCTTTATGGCTGACCAAATTTCTTCTTGATGTTCTGCAGGCCCACTTTCTCCTATCAATCTAGCCTTGTAGTGCTGTAATTGTTCACTGTCTTTATATTGTCAAGTACCATTTTGATTTCCAGAAATTCTAAAGGAAACCTGAGAATGGAGTTGGGAGGTCTATGATCAAGACTGGATACTCTCTGGAGGTCCTTATCTAATTATAACAGTCCTGGTGATGCTAGTCTACCTTAGACAAAGTTATTTTTCCTCTCTAGCCATTAGCATATCATGTGTAAAATGCAATGAGTATGAGAATACATTAAGAGAAAGAATCACCATACCAATACAAATTATTATTGATTTTGAAGGGTCTTTCTGGAGATCTTGAACTTTTGTGATTAAATCATTATTGCAAATGAAAACTGGCTGAAGATCCCTCTTTTCATACTGAGTCATTCATGATTCACATGAACTTTGGCAATACTCCTTAGTACTGGGCATGACACATTTAAGGACAAATCTATCTTTCAACACAGGCCTATAAAGAAAAGACAACGGAAATAGGACTCTGCCCACACCTGGATGCTCTCTTTGGTATCATAATTATTCCTGGGTAGTTGCCCTCTCTTTCAGAGAGCTGACACTTCTTTGAATATTACTGTACCATGATGTTGCTGAAAACAGTGCATTCAATTTGAGTTATCATCCAGTTGGCCTTGTTGCCTCATGGTGTTTTCCACTTAAGTGGAGGTATTTGATGAAAGAGTTGGTATTTCTGCTTCTACAAATCCAGATGGCTCTCAAACCAGGAGGCAGTTGGCATCTTTGGGAAAAGAACTTGGCGTTGTGATTTTACACGGATTTTAACAATCTTCTACTCTTTTTCTTTAGAGTACCATCTGAATAAATGGATTTGCTGCCATCATAGACAATTTGTGCAGCTACAGCATCACCAAGAAAACACTTTCATGGGGAAAAGGTAAAATTTAAGAGGAAACACACTCTGAAGAATTCTGAGCTCATCTTATAAAAGCTACAAAACACCCATATCCACAAAAAAAGATTATGTGGTCAAATATGGCAGTAATGTCTAATCCTGATTATTGGCCTACTTCATACTTGAGGCAGGACACTTAAACTCTGCCTATCAGTTTCCCTTGGGCACTTAAGAAATCTCAGCGGTAATAAGACAAGGATTCCATTAGGGCCAGGTATTTTTTTTTTTCCACAAGTACCCAAATTTTATTTGTGCCTGCTCTAAGGGTGTAATCTCACAAATGTCTGAGTAGTCTTTAGGGACAAGTGAAGCTGTCAGTTGGTCAACATCAGCTACAAAGGCACAGTTTTGTCCAAAGCTCTACCCTGAAAACGACAAGAAAATAATAGAGACATAGAGAAAAGGCATAGAGAAAGCAATTATTCAATCAAATATGTGATCAAGCAACAAATATTTCTTGAGCATCTATTTTGTGTAAGACATCATATCTCTGCTAAGAGAGTTAGGGGCCCTTACAACAGGGGAGCTGTAACTGAGTTGAAAAGCTAAGACATATATGTACAAAATCATAAGCAATAGTTCAAGGTGGTCCACAATCAGTGTCAAGTGATTCCTATGAATTTAATGGCCAATATATTTCAGAGCTACAAGAGAACATTTCTAATTAAGATGATCCAAAAGGCTTCTTAGAGAGGGTAGGACTTGTACCAGGCACTGTCAGTTGAATAAGATTTTGACAAGTGAAATGCTGGGAAAGGGAAATGAATGTTATGACAAGGTGGTGAGGTAGGTAAGCACAGTGTCTTCAGAGAAAGGTAGTGGATCAGCGTGGCTGAAATAGAAGACTTGTTTGGGGAAGCAGCAGAAAGCTGGAAAGAGGAAACATGAGATCTGAGTTTGAAGGAATCCTCAAGATTATCACATTCAAGGCCTGCTCCTCTTATTCTTACCTATTTATTTTCACGCAAACACAGCTTTCCCTAGTCTGCCGCCAATGTTTAACATACATTTTAGTAGTGGTTCTAGATTCCTAATAACTAAAGACACAGTAACTACACCACAGTAGTTAGAAATAGACTTTGGAGTTGGAGGCCTGGCTAAACCACTTGTTAGACATTCAACTTTGGGTAGGTTTATCCTTTATTTCTTCATCTCGAAATGTGGATAATAGTTTACTCAAAGTCGAGGGTTGAAGAAAATGAGAAAGAAGGGTTGAAGGAGACAGAAAAGGAAAAAGAATCTGCAAAGTGTATTACCAAGGAAAGCAAAAGTAGAGAAAATTCAAAGAAGGGAGCATTGTTAATAGCATCAAATGAAACAGAGTTCAAGGTGATTGCGACCTGCCAAAAGGCTACTGACTGACAATCTGAAGGTCACATGTGACTTTTAAGAAATCAGTTTTAGTACAAAAGGAAAGAGACAGTTTGTAGAAAATGGGAGAGGTGAGGAGGGATAGGAAAGGAAGGAAAAAAATGTGTAGCGTGGAACTGGAGCTGCAAGGAAATATCCCTCCCTCATTTGCAGTGAAGGAGAGGGAGAGAGATGGCTTTAACTCAGTGGAGTTACAGGGCCGAGTGATGCAATGACTGGACATGTAGTTTGGAAATAAAACCGTTGTTAGCTCCTTTGAGAACTTCCAACCCTATCTTTCCTCCGCCACCGTGCAGGCAATAACAAAGGAAGAAGGAAGTTGCTGCTCATGAAACATCTTCCCTCTTCCTTTTGTCTAGTACTGCAGAGGAAGAAAATAACATTATAAAGCTATCTGCCTATTTACAATATCACAAGATTGCTGCTGAACAATTATAAGAGACTCCTTGTATAGTAAAATCTCATTAATTTGGACTACACTAATTTAGAATTTGTGGTAATTTAACCTGGGTTGAAGTCACCTTTGTCCTGCTAACAAAGAAAAGGTTCTCTAAGCAAATAGTGTGAACAAGATTTCAAGGGAGCTAATTTAGCCTGCCAAGGGCTTATTTAACCTATTTTAAAGAACATACTGTTTTTTAAGAACTTCAGCATATTCATTATTTGAATGCAAATTGTTCTGCTAATTATAGATTAGCATAATCTACTGTTAAAATCCTATATCTGCAAGTTACTTTGCTCTGACTGAATATGCTCATTAGAAATAAAACTGCAATTCTTTAAAGTTAATTCCCAACGCAGATTAATACATACTCCCTTTCCCCACCCTCATGAGTTAACTGCAGTTCAGGAGGTATTACCCTAAACTTGCACATCACTTAACATGAATATAATGGAAAAGCTAGTAGGTGATCATAAAGGTCTCAGAGCTAAAAGAGATGTCTTAAAGTTGATGCCCTAAATCCTGTGCACTCTATCCGTGGCAGGTTCCACTTAGAGCTGATTTAACTTTTACTTGTACTAATCTGACACATTAGCTTGGAGAGCTGGCTGGATTTTTAAGTTCCTAATTCAGTAGAAGGAGAAAAAGGGCTGCTATATGAAGGGACATGGAGAGGAATAAAAAGTGACTGTAGGCTGCAGGAAGGAGGCAAGGCATGTGTAAAATGTAGATATAATAACTAAAAGACCACCACAGTCTAGAACAATTTAGTGTAGAGGTAAAAAACCTATACTGTTTAGTAAACTCTTACAAATTTAAGAGTATTAGAATGCAGTACAATAATTTATTACTGGAATTATGCCCATAAATAATTAAGCAAAGTTTAAATTATGTCAAATACATGCCTTTAAAAGACAGATGAGTTTATAAATATACACACATATGATTTATACTCATAATGCTCAACCTAAAAATGTGAAATACATTGATGATTTAAAATATGAAATTTATTACATCATACTAAGAAAACAATAGCAACATTTACTAAGTGATTATGGTATGCAGACACCAGGCTAAGTGCTTTACCCACATCATTTCAACTAATTGTCATAACAAATCCTGAGACACAGGCTTTGGTATCACTTTTGCTCTACAGTTGACGAAAGTGAAACTCAGAGAGGTTAAGCAAGTATCTCCAGGCCACAGAAAGAGATAAAACCATGATTAGCACGCAGGCCAGTTCCTCGGCTATACATCATGCCTTTCCATGCTCCAGAAAACAAAGGTGTGTAACAATAACTCATTTCTTGAGGGCTCCATATAACTAATGTTTTATTGTATTTTCATTTTCCAAACTGATATTTAACAAATATCTTGATTTATAAGCAGAGATCTATGATCTAAGAGTCAGTATGGGATGTTTGCAAACATGCTCCATTTCATAAGCTGAAAGTAAAAATAGTAAAAAAACAAAACAAACAAAAAAACGATGAACACGTCTGTTAGGCCCATCCCCAAATCTCAGATCAGTTTCCATACATTACAGATTCTACCTCCAAATGAATAACCATGCAACAAAGAGATAAAATTATAAAATATCAAATGATCAGTTAAGATATGGCCTCCTATTATTTCTTTACTCCTTTTGGAAAAAAAAAATTAAGATGAGAATAGGCTAATGGGACATGAGGGATTGGGGTAGGAGAAATTGCAAGGGAGGCTAGAAATTCAGTTGGGCTCTTACAGAAGGTTTAGAAGAATTTGTTTGCCAACTGTTCTGAGAGAATTGTAAGGGCATAAAGCATGTAGGCATAGTGTGTATTGAGGGGAATGGGGTGAAGGTGGGGAGATGCAAATATATGTAGTTATCTGTATTAGAAGTAAAAGAGAGGATGGCCTGCCGCTTATACACACCAAGACAAATGCACAGTGAAGCCATTCACTCATGCAATTCCTTCTACCTAAATCGATACTCTTTACTCATCTCTTGTCTGAAGCCTACCTATTCTTCAAGAATCAGCTAAAAAAGGCACATCTGCCATGAAGTGTTCTATAATCCCTAAGGCGGAATTAAACTCTTCTTCATTTGTACTCTCGTCAGTTTTTTGCCCTTAACACATTTACCACAGCGCTGATGATACTCTATCTAATTATCAGAGTGATTCGTATATGTGCTTTTTCCCTCCTTCAATCCCATAATGAGTTCTATGAGGACAGGGGAACTCTTTCTCATTTCTGCAGTTCTTACAATACGTCCTAGCACAGTATGTGACCTGCCACATACTAGGCTCTGGGAAAATGTTAACTCTGGCACTGACTTAAGACAGTGCATTATCACCTAGCTTACCTGAAGGAGTATTTGTTCTCTTTCTTTTCTTGCTTGATTCCCCTCCATTCTCAATGAGGCCTTCTGTGACCAGAGGGCCACTGGCACTACCAAACTGCAGGGGCTCGTTGTTGTTGGCAGGGTCAAAGGGCAGCTGGTTCAATCCTAAAGAAGAAAAAGAAAGCCAAAGTCCAGACTCCATTAAGGACTGGGATCATCTCCAGATTTTATTATGTGAGCCACTAGTGGAAAACCTTTTAAATCTTAAGAGCCTAGAAATAACGAGTGAATTCCTTAAAGACAGTTGTCTTCCGTAATTTTTACAAATCCTTTTGGTAAGTACAGAATTAAAATGTAAGACAGTGGCTCTGTCATTTGTAAGATCCCTCCTGTTTCTGTGGCAACTTAACATTTTTTGGGCATAAGCTAGCAACTGCCTTCTACTTCCTTCCTTAAGGAGATAGGACCCTCATTAAATGTGGCTATGGTTGGACCCACTGATCCTTGTAAAAAGCTTTGCTTTGTATTCCTTGGATTATCTCCTGACATTTTTCCATTCTTTCATTAAAAAGTATGTTGAACTGAGGCAGACATAATCATGAGACTATCCTGTGTCAAAGTCACTTCCAACAGTAATATAGAGGTTTCTAAAAAAAAAGAAAACCATAACTCTACGGCAAATGAGAAAAGGAAACAAATATATAGACATTGCAAGGGGTTATTTAGCAGCTGGAGTGATGGGGAGTTATGATCTAGGTTTTGGTAATGTTGATCTCATTCACTTCAAATAGTATTAGAAGCATGGTCACTTTACTTGTCACTGCTGCACCATATAAAATGGCAAAAGGCATTTTCTACTCTCCAAGTCTTACACGGTTCAGCAGGGGCGAGCAGAGACAGTTCCTACTCCTCTGGCAGTAGCACCTGGAATTTTAAGTGTTTCAATTAAAACTTCATGAAATGTGAAGTCAAAAGTTTTTTAAAGCTCAAAGTTAAGACATCTCCTGTAAGCCTTTCTCCACTGGTTCTATCCTATCAAACAGGGGATTCCTATCAAAGGGGGGAAATCAGGTTGGCCTGATATACCTCATTATTTAACTCCCAAATTTTCTATGGCCCATAGCTGTACAATTCTTGAGGTAATGTTGGAAATTGTCAATTAAAAAAAAAACCTCGAAATCCAGTCAGCTATAGGTCAATCAAATTTCAACAAAATGAATGCTAAGATTCTAATAAAATGACATTAAATTATTATTTCTAATAAAGAGTATCATCTTGCTAATGTTTTCAGTCCACATAACAAGTACTGTTTTTCAGCAATCAGACTCCATTTGGATCACTTCCATTAAATGTCTTCTGGGACTTGTCAAACATTCTCTCTTACATCATGTGAGAAACTGCAGTGAAATAATTAAACTTGCTTCTGTATCTTAAGCCAACTGTTCACTGCATCATATACATGTCCTATTAAATCCCTACGATGATTAGAACTAAAGAAGCAAACATCAATTGCTATGTACTAAAAAAATTGAGGTCATGACCAAGACTATTTAAAAAGAAGACTAGATAATTATTCTATTTACAAATGAAGATTGTTCTTGGACCTGATTAGTCCCAGAGTCAAATATGATTAATATACTAGTCCAAAACTTTTCCTGGAAATTCTTTCTGCAATATACTGATCCAAACAAGTTCCCTGGAAGATAGAATGGCATAGCAGAAAGATCTGGACAAACTAGGATTCAAATCCTGGTTATCCTTTACTAGTTGATAGCTTTTGGCAAGTCATGTAGTCTCTCTTAGTTTTGGTTTCATAATGTGTGTAGAAGAGTGATAACATGCCTAAGGCTGTGGCAAAAATAAACAAATACATGTTTATGAGAATGACATTATTCTGAGTGAATTAAAACAAACTTTTCCCCTATAAACTTGAAAGCTTTTCTAAAAAGGAAACCTCTCTCTCTCTCCCTCCCACAATTGTATTCTTGGTGCCTAGCACCATACCTTGAGTGCCGAATGAATGAATTAATCCTTAATTGAATGGGGGTAGATGACTCATTCTTTTAACTCCTGTAATTAGGGTAAAGACTTGACAGCTGATAATCAAGAATTAATGCCATAAACTAAAAGTTCTGATGCTGATTATATCAACATTACTTAAAATAATTAGATTCTAAATGCATCTCCATCATTTGATTTACTATATTGCAGAATGATGAAATGTTGATTAAAAGGAATACTCAGGGATTAGGAGGTTCTGATTAATGATGGTTAATCAGAAAAACTTTTTATTTTGTTTTGCATTTGATCATTTTACAGAATAATATATTAGTCCATTTGTCTGCCTTATTAAGTAGATGACTAAGGATTTTACAGTTTCAGAGCCACAATTTGCAAAAGGATGTTAATAAGTGCACCTAACTCATAAGACTGCTAAAAATATTAAATGAGATTATATATGTAGAAGATTCAGCATAACATTTGGCATATAGTAGATGTTCAATAAGTATTAACTATTACTATTACAATATTGAATTTCCATTTTTAATTTCTAGAATTACTGATATGTAATGTGAGGAGATTGTTCTGCATCTGCCCTGATCCAAAGATGTACCCTACTTTTCTCATTGAACCTTTTCATTCCTGTTTGCACCTTTTTCTAAAAGTTGAAGGAATCCAGGGGAGAAAAATCTAATGAGTTAAAGGTGTTCAGCCATAGACATTTTATTATAATTATGCTTTCCCTTTATTTAGAACCATAGGGGTACTTAGGGATTTAGGTATTTTATTAATCACACAAATGTACAGATTTTTGTCACCATATAAGACTGAGATTTCAAGTATGTTCTGTGTATCCACCTCATATATAATCCAGATATGTGAAAATTCTGACAATTCAGTACAAAATTTCAGGCCTTATTTTTTTACGGAGAAAGATCTTATATGGAGGAGGGACATCTTACTCAGTAAGCTGACTCACTGAACACAAACCCACATTTTTTTTTTTTTTTTTTGAGACGGAGTTTCGCTCTTGTTACCCAGGCTAGAGTGCAATGGCGCAATCTCAACTCGGCGCAATCTCAACTCACCGCAACCTCCGCCCCCTGGGTTCAGGCAATTCTCCTGTCTCAGCCTCTTGAGTAGCTGGGATTACAGGCACGCGCCACCATGCCCAGCTAATTTTTTGTAATTTCTTTTAGTAGAGACGGGGTTTCACCATGTTGACCAGGATGGTCTCAATCTGTTGACCTCGTGATCCACCCGCCTCGGCCTCCCAAAGTGCTGGAATTACAGGCTTGAGCCACCGCGCCCGGCCTATTTTATATCATCCAATACCCAATACAGTCTCCAAAGATTTGTAGTTCAAGAGCAGGGATGATAGAAACAGCAAAATCCTATGACACCAGTGCTTCCTAACTACTTTTACTGTTTTGTTTCATTTCTTCCATAAGACAGGACCAAATAAACCAGTAAATCAGTAAATCAATAGGTATTTAAAGGTTCTTTTGTGTGTCATGTATATATGACCCAGGTCAAATGCTATTTTACTTAAACTAGCCCCATTAAAATGATTAAATACTAAAAAAGAAAACCACCACTTTAATTCCAAGAACTCTTATTGCTGAAATTTCAATTATAACATAAATGGAAAAATACTGGCAACTACCATATTATAATTTTCACCCAAACTACAGAATTCATCTTTAAATCTCTTATGGAAGCAATTTCTACCATTTTTTTTAGATATAATGAAACTGAAAAATATTAGATTTGGAATAAAGTTTTGAGGTTATCTAGTTTATTCTTCTATAACACAGAAATTTTATCTATAGAATTTCTGACAGGCCTAAATCCAGGGGCACTTCTTAGCATGGGACCCATTCCTTGCTGGGCTCCTAGGCATTCAACTTTCCTTCCTTACTTTTTAAAAACTATCACCTACTCTATTTTGGGAGATCCTCTTATTTCCCTAAAGCTGCTTCTTGCTTCTCTTAGCTAAAATGAAGACATAGGATGTCTAACTTTTTAAGGTTTCTACTGATAATCACTGTAAGAAAAACAAATGAGAGAGAGTAACAGATAACTAACAAAGTCAGAAATCGTCCAAAGTCTTATGCATTCCTCACAGTCTTTGCCCTTTTATTCCTGAGGATAAACTTAATAACACCTTGTACTTCATTCGTTTCTCTCACATCTTGTCTCCTCATCCCTTCAGCCCACAAAATGTACAGTTTGTCCAAAGGGAAACACAATTGTTAAAATAAAAACAAATAGATAATAAACATTGGTGTTACAGATTTTTACTATTTCTGTATCTTATGTTCACAATAAAGAAATTCATGTGGTAACGTAATCTCATCTAAAACCAAGTGGACTGGTGCAGACAGCTGACCAGCTGTTATTTCATGTCATGTTGAAATACAGATTATCTGACTCCATAACACATATGAGGAGGCTTTAGAAAGTATGTATATTGGGAAACCGTAGGGGTGAGGTTCCTTGGAGAATGACATTTCTCATCTAATGGAACTAGGGGGTTAAACATCTCAGAATGAAGTGTGATTCTCAGTGAATACTCCAATCTGCAGGTCAAGGAGTTCACACGCAATGATGTCTGCCATATTGATGCAAATGATTCGTGGGCTTTGAGGAAAGCACTAAAGAATTTTCATGATTCTTGTGTGAGAAGATCAATAATCTCTTTGTGCCCAGCTGCTGTAACAGTTACTGTCACAATTCACTTTACATAGCTGTCCACTATCAGGTCAAATTAGGACCAACTTTCACGGTGCAATCTAACACTTTTAATGATTGGCCCAGGTTGTAATACCAAAATGTGACCCTGTGAGTGCATGCCACTTTTTATCTGCAGATGTGGCTCAAAGACTGTATATCCCTAGCGAAAAGAAATACAATTCCACCCTGGATTAGTTCACTTTAAAAGAAAATGGCTAAAGACTTGAGAAATCTGATAAATTCGAATTAAGGCAACAATCTCAAGACAGAAATTAATGTTGAAAAATAAATAACAGTACATGGCAATAAGAACAGTCTAGCTAATTTGTCTATAAAACAAATTTCTATAACTTAAGTCTTATTTCCCAAATGACGTCAGTTTAAAATCGGATATGGGACTCCATCTTGGGAGATGAGGGTCTCCAAATCAGTTTTCAATTCAAAACTTTTGGAGAAATGAGGGGTTAAAATAATGGCCAGGTCCTTAACGTTCTGGCAGGTGTTTTGTAGGATGTATCTATCTCTGGAAGCCCCGCGTCACTTTCATTCACCCTTCCTGCTCCCTCAATCAGGCCTCAAAACCTCTGACTCCATATTTGCAGCTCTCATTACCCAGCTGTTCCACCTGCTACTTCTGAGGGAATATTTACAAAGTCCAAAAGACACTGGTCTATGGATTACAATATTACTCTTCAGCCCCAGGCCTTAGCAGCCAAAATAATTGGACATTTCTCAGTGCCAGGTCTTAACTGATGTCAAACAAACGAAACCTACTTTGTCAATTTCATGAGTTCAATATTCTAACTAATTTAGCTGAAGCAATTGTATGAGTTACAATTAATGGGTAAGTAAAGGTAATGAGGAAGAAGTGAGAAAGAAAAGGTAAAAGTCCTTTTTGGAAGCACTAAGGGGCACACAAAAACTATCAGAGCCAAATTGATCTTTAAGTTGCCATTTTCAAGGTGGGATACAGGTCATAGACCAATTTTCATTGGCAGTGATCCTTCAGACTTTTAGTGACTCCCCAAACTACTTGATCAAGGCACTGAAGTCTCCCATAACAAGGCTGCATCCATTTCAGGCCTCGTCTCCCACTATGCCCTAGCTTATACTCTACCCCAATACTTCTCAAACTTTTTAATATGGACATGTGTTCCCTGAGGTTCTTGTAAAAATGCAGATTCTGATTTACTAAATCTGAGTTGTGGTCTGCTTTTATAAATTCCCAGATGATGCTAATCCTGCTGGTGCTGGAATCACACTTTGAGTCGAAAGGGATGGCACTCTAGCAAAATGGGACTACGGCATTCACTGAATCCACCCAGTACTTTCCTACCTCCATACCTTTGGCTCGCACTGCTCCTCCACCTGCTTCTTAATTTCCAATATTTAAAACAATGTCCTTCCTTTGGGTTTATCTCAGATGCTATTTCTTTCATGGTGTCTTTCCTTATTTACCTCTACCCAAACCAACAAATACATAGCAACAGAGACAGTAGCCGTCAGGGGAACTACTATTCATTGGTTGTTTTGAATATGTCTGTTTACAAACATTATCCCTTTATTTTATTTTCTAATTATTATTCTCATTTTATCACAAGGAATGGGAAACTTACTGAGTTGAAGTAAATTTCCCAAGGTCACACAAGGAATTCCGGCTTTTTGTTTTTCCTTTTTGTGAACAGAGTCTCACTATGTTGCCCAGGCAGGTAAGTCCTGGGCTCAGACTATCCTTCTGCCTCTGCCTCCCTAAGTGCTGGGATTATAGGCATGAGCCACCCTGCCCAGCCTCAGGCCTTTTCAATTATAAAATACTATTCCGGCTCTCCTTGAATGTTAACCTATACTTTTCCTGAGCTTTCTAGACCATGTCTTGTGTTGTAGTTCTTTGGGTATTCTGTCTTAGCCTACCTTCCCTCCTGCCTTACCCCACCCCCACTTAGTGGTAAATTCCTTGAGGACAGACTTTATGCCTCAGTCATTTGTTAGTCCTTCCGCCCCCAAGATGTGGCACAGTACCTTGCACTATTGTGAGCACTCCAGAAATGAGTATTAAACTGAACTCAGCTACAATTTGGGATATAGCATGGATAATCTCTGACTTATGATGGTTCAACTTATGATTTTTAAACTTTATGATGTGAAAGCGATAGACATTCAGTAGAAACCATACTTCTCTTATCATGCTGGGCAGCAGCAGTCAACTGTGGCTCCCAGTCAGTCACAGATTTTTGACTTATGATATTTTCAATTTACAATGGGTTTATCGGGATGTAACCCTATCATAAGTCAAGGTGTATCTGTAGTTGTGTTTCCCACCCCAAACATGAGCTGATCTGCTGCTGGAGTTGTTATAAAAGGAAGAAGGAAGCAAGGTTTATGGGTTCCTTCAGCATTCCTGGTATCTTCTCCATCTTAGAATTCCTGAAGCCTGGGGAGTGGTGGCAGACAATCACACACTCTATTCCTAATCTTGCATCTGCATAATTTCATTCTCTCTTTCTGAGGGGCAAAACAGTCCTTCCATTGACCAAGGCCCTTAGCTGAGAAAATACTATAAAAGAGATCCCGCATATGGATCTTCTGTTAATCGTTCTACATACATCAGGTTATGTATCCCATTTTACAAACTACACTTAAGAAAAGGCAATCTCTATCCAGTCTACCATTGATGGGCACTTAGGTTGATTCCATGTCATTGCTATGTGGTACATATACACCATGGAATACTAAGCAGCCATAAAAAAGAACAAGATCATGTCCTTTGCAGGAACATGGAAGGAGCTGGAGGCCATTATAGTTAGCAAACTCACACAGGAACAGAAAACCAAATACTGTATGTTCTCACTTGTAAGTGGGAGCTAAATGATGAGAACACATGGACACATAGAGGGGAACAGGGCCTACTTGAGGGTGGAGGGCAGAAGGATGGGGAGGATTAAGACCAATAACCAAAGGGTACTATGGTTAATACCTGGGTAATGAAATAATCTGTACAAAAAACTCCCATGACATAAGTTGACCTGTATAACAAACCTGCACATGTACCTCTAAACTTAAACTAAAAGTTTTTCAAAAAGAAAAGGCAATCTCTAGAGATGTGCTATCCAATACAGTAGCCACTAGCCACATGTAGCTCTTTAATTAAAATTGAATAAAATGAAAAGTTCAGTTGCTCAGCTGCACTAGTCACATTTCAAGCGCTCAATAGTTTTACATGTAGCTAGTGGCTGCTGTATTGGACAGCAGAGCTATAGAACATTTCAACCATCCCAGAAACTTCTACTGGGCAGTGCTGCTCTAGAGTCAGCCCTGCATTCAAGGCCACATCTGCAACTTACTAGGTGTGCCACTTACTAAGTGTGCCACTCATAAGGTGTATAAAACAGGTCACGAAATCTCTATCAGACTGTTTCTACATTGTAAAATGGGGGATGATAATGTGCCCCTTACAGTAAAGTGAGGGAAATTAAATAAGGGATTGTATGTTTAAGGTCTAGCACGTGTTGGACACTAAACAGATGTTAACACCCTTCTAACCCAATCAAGGGTTTATATAAATTTGCCTCAAAAATGGAATAAGGACATTTGAGTAGTGTGGTTCCTTTGGCCTCCAGGCTACATTCTATTTATGGCTTGGAAGATGTTGGCTTTGCATTCCTCTTCTAACCTACTTTTTCATAATAATATAAAGCTATTAAAGTAAATCATGAATAAATAATGCTGGGAGTAGTCAGTGATGGCTTTTTTCTTGAACTATGTTTCCTGAACCATATTCATTACTACCTTGAACTCTCCAGCATGAAAGAACCACATTTTCCCCTAACAATGGAAATGCCCCCTCCCAAATCTTTCAGGAGTGCTCTGTTCCATCTGGGTGCTATACTATTAGAAAACTGCTAGCAGTGACACTATAGCTGGACTAGAGAAGTACCATTTCTCTCTAAATCCATATTTTCCTAGACTCAGAATGTTATCTGTGTTTTTTTCTGTGGGGCTGACATCTCCCAGGCCTGGTAAAGGGTGAATTATTCCAGAAGAGTCTGAACTAAATCCGCTAAGGTGTTTGTGTTCTGTGAACAGAAAAGCAAAATACTTATTTCGAACTTCAAGAATAACACTTCAGGACTCTTTTTCACTGTACAATGCAATGCTTGGGAAACACAGCAAAATTACATTTCTCATTGAAAAAAAGTTCAAAAAATGTTGATTTGATAGAACAGTTCAAAGTGACAGATGGGAGATGGGTGATCTATCATTTTCCTTAGAATAAAGTCTGGCAGTCTTCAGAGGAACTGAGAAGAGAAAGCCTTATTTTGCTGTAGTTTAGCCCTGGGAACAGTTACAACAAATACCCTTCTCTCCACATCTTTGGGGTTAGGGGATTATGAAGATGGTGATTCATCAGTGCCTGCTTTGAGCTCGCTCTAGGCCATGCTGTAATTCCTATTGACCAATTTTCCACCTGAGTGACAGGAAAAGGGCAGGCTCCTAACACACTGACCATTAGGTTATCTGTTGAGTACTTCCGTGAGAATGTGCCCAGAGGTACTCTATTATGGGTGTCTCTATCTAAATAAAATAAATAATTGCAGATTTCAGAGCCTGAGGACAGAGAGTTGTTCTAGTATTGAAATTGGAGTCTATCTTGTCGGATCTGTAATGAGGTCTTCCCTTCAGGCTGATTGATTTCATAAAGCTGGGCAATTATCAAAAGCAAGCACAGTTCTCCCTGCAGAAACCACTCCACTGGTTTTGAAAACCAGCTTGTCAGCCAGATCTGGTCAGGAGCCTAGGCTGAACCAGCTCTTTCAGTAGGAACAGTTACTACACACAGAGAACACCAATTTCTGCTAATAGATTCTTAAGATGCCAGTAAATAAGTTGTAAACAAGGTTCAGCAAAATAATTTCACATGCTGTGAGTGAATGAAAATTGAAGTTGCTGTCAAATCTGCATTTTGGTGTAAGATGTTTTGAAGGAGAGAGAGCTGGAATTATTTTGATCTTTGGAGAGTTAATTTTATCAATTAATGCTAGAAGGATATTGGTATCCTTTAAGACTGATGCACTGCATGAATAACATTTGTATCTTTGCTTTGCCCAAAATGTACACACTAATTTCACCAGATTTCCTTTCTTTGTTTATTCAGCCTTCATTAACTATTTATCCAATCATTATACTACAACTTTAATTACCTTCTAATTAACCAATGATGAGTTTGTGATTTAGCATTCCCTAAAGATAGAAGTACATAAATACGGTCAGTCTTCATTTACATGTTCAAATTTTTATCTTCCCTCCTTGCTCTCACCCTATGAATTTTGCTCTACTGTGTCATTAATGTTCTGGAATTATGCTTTCTGCATTCCTAATCTTTTAGCCCCATTTGGGCTAGTTTTTCAAGAATGTATGAGAAATAACCCTTGCTGTTGGCTGAGAAATTAAACACTGAGGAGAAAACAGAGGTTCCTGTAATATGCTAATGCATTCTTAAAGATCTATACTTTTCCTATACCAATTCCTCATAGGGGTATCAATACAGGGTGTTGAAAAGTGATTAACTCCTTTAGAGAAATCCCTGACTGAGCTGAAGTCAACCTATTACTAGGAAAGCTAGAATCTCTCCTTGAGAAGATAGCATGACTGTAAAGGAAAAGGCCTGCAGAAAATAACTCACAATTATTGGCATAAAAGAGGTTTTCAATACCCATTTTTAGACTGCATTCTAGCCTGGCCAATAAAGCAAGACTCCCGTTCTCTCTCTCTCTCTCTCTCTCTTTCTCTTCCTCTTTCTTTCTTTCTCTTTCTTCTTTCTTCCTTTCTTTCTTCTTTCTTTCTTTCTCTTTTTTCAAAAAAAAAAAAAAAAAAAAAGAATAAGTAGGATCTTAGTTTTGCTCCAGTCTGGATTTCAACTGAGGTATTCAATACACATAGAAATAAACAAACCAATAAATTAATATTGACTGATAGTCTGTCTCCTTATTTATCCAATTCATTCAAACACTTTGGGTGCCTTGACCGTATGTAAGGCTTGAGGATTTTAGGACTTAATAAGATAGGTTTGTTTCCTCAAGAAGATAACAAACAGAAAGAAAGGCAGATACACACAAAGAAAATCTGGCCCAAATTACTGTACCAGCTTCATCTCTTGCCACTTCCCCTAAGTACCCTTTACTTCACTCATACCAAAATTCTCAAAACGTCTCAAGCATGCTAAGCCCTGTCATGTCTATGTGCTTCTGTACATGCCATCCCCTCTGCTCGACATGTAACTTTTGCTTTTTCTACCTGGAGAACTTTTATTCATCCTTCAAAACTCTGCTTGAATGTCACCTCTTCAGTGAATTTTTTACCTAACTCCCAAAAGCTCTCTCCACGGGAGTACACAGAGCCTTATCAGATCATTTATTGTAGGACAGTGTTTATTCTAATATTTGTTTGTGTGTGTGTGTGTGTGTGTGTGTGTGTGTGTGTGTGTGTTCTGGGTGGGGGGGTTATCACCATCTGATTTGTGCCTTAGAAAGATCACTCCTATGGCAGGATGAAGGATGCACTGGAGGTAAGGAGACACCAGAGGCAGAGAGACCAGTTAGAAGAAAACCATAGTGATACAATGGAGAGATGACAGTCACATGAACTCAGATGGTGGCAGTGGGATGGAAATAAATGAATGGATTTCAGAAACATTCAGGAAACGTAATCATCTGAATTTTATGTATGATCGGATCTGGGAGTTGAGAAGAGTCTGAGATGACTCCATGAAAAAATTCTTAAGGCACAGTCCTGAAAATCCTGCAATGTTTGTGGGTTTCAGTGTGAGAAAAAGCACAATCCAATGGAAGCATATTCATAAATCCATGCTAAAAAATAAAACTGCATCCAGTCTCTATTTACCATGGCATAAAGGCTGCCAGGAAACACCAGTAAATGGCTTACACTTGACTTTTACTAAGTATTCTTAACAAAGCTTGTCAAAAGATATTAATTCATTCAGAAAAAAATATAATAGTCTAAGAGGAAGAATAACATAGTATTGGCCTAAAAAGGGGTAAAAGCATTTTCATAATAGGTCTCAGACTTGGTTTATTTTATCTATAGCATTTACTGACAAAAGACAAACATGTTTTCTAAGGCCAGAAATACTTAATAGGTTCCTTCGCTTTCTCCTTTTACTTATCCCTTCCCTCCTCCAAACAACTCCTTAAAATTTTATTAGAAAATGTTACATTTTAATAACAGTATTCTTTTTGTTACTATAGTCTCTTAGATTAAGCTAACAATTCTTCTAACAATACTCAAAGAAAGCTTGGAAAAATTAATGCTACGTTGTTTTTCTCCCTGCCAAAGAATATAGCAATATAATTCTCTCCTGGAGAAGAAGCACTCTAATCATCTTTAACTTAAAAGTAAATTCATTTCAGGAAGATGCTCTGTGACAAACCATTGACAGAGCAAATCAGGGCTCCTAGGAGATTGCGAAGTGATGGATTGAGTTGAAAAGAATGCCACAGCCGAATTCAATTCCATGAACATTTTCAACATTAACAGTGTCTCTATAACAAAATAGCACTGTATGAGAGTTAAAATCATGTTACATTACATTGTGAAAGGTAGGACTCAAACACTACACAGATTCCTAACGCCTAAGAATTCTAGGCACTCCAGAGGCAGCAAAAGTACAAACCAATGTATCTGATTAAACAATAGAGGAAACTATTGTACCAGGCAAAGTCAAACTGTAAAAGCATAGTAACTTTCCAAAAATGCCTTTAAGAAGTTGAGATCAGAAAAGATTGAAACATTCTCTCAATCCAATTGATGTCACTAGGATCTTGGAATGGGTCTCAAAGCCAAGGTATTGCTCTTATTTGGAAGATCATTTCCACTTTCATTCCCTTCCTAATTGAATCTGTCTCCATCTTCCATTGTGTTTGTTCCATTATTATTTTTTAGACCCTCCTGCCTCTGCCCCAATGTTAGGCTTGGGAAAACTCATCCTTTGGAGACATATTTGGATTAGTAAATTTACAGGCTTGACAAATCTACAGGCTCAGAATTTCCTGGAAATTGGGCACTTGCCTGAGATGGTGGGGGAAGGAAAAATGGAAAAGCAGGTGAACTAAGGCTCTTGAAAACTTGACCAAGCAGCTTGGCCTCCTAAGCAGATACAGTGATGACCATATAGCAGCAGTGCAGGAAAATAATTCTACTTAAAGGTCCTTTCTTTGGGCCTTTAAAAGGCAGTTGTTTTCTTTGTCACACATGTGACCTAAATCTAGTTTTCTACAAAGCGAACAGGCAAAAAGGGCTCTCATGTTCGTTTTTGCTGTTGTTGTTGTTGTTGTAATTAGCCTACTTGCTTGCCTCAATTCAGTCAGCTCAGTGCCCATAATATATTGATCAGGAGTGTCGCTGGAGGAGATCGAGACTTTAAGGCAGTGTGTCTTATCCCTGGCTACATACTAAATTCACCTGGAGCATTGAAAAAAGAAAAACACAACAATACCTGGATTCCACCATCAGAAATTTTCATTGAATCGGTCAGGGCGGAACCTAAGCATCTAGTTTTTAAAAGCCACCAGGTGGTCAGGCATGGTGGCTCACACCTGTGATCCCAGCACTTTGGGAAGCCACAGCAAGAGGATCCCTTGAGCCCAGGAGTTCCAGACTGGCCTGGGCAACATAGCAGGATGCTCATCTCTACAAAAAATAAAGAACAACAACAAAAAAATTTTTTTAATCCACCCGGTGATTCTAATGTGCAGCCAGAACTGAGAAACACAGTTTTAAATAATTTTCTAATTTAAGATCAGAAAATGAGTATTCACTGCCCAATTTGATTTTTACTTTTTAAAGTTCAAACCAGGTAACACTTAGAAGGTAAGTTAATTTACTCTGTACCTACAACCTGTAGGGAAATGTATTGGTTGTGTGGTATTAAATATGTTAGACTTAAACTTGTCCAGTTTATGATACTTTTATGAAAAATTAGTTTCTCTTTTAGAAAGAAAGATTAGAAGGGTTACTGGCAAAAACAAAAAGAACTGAAATATTGGAAACAAATTTAGACAAAGTATAATTACAAGATTAAGTTCCTTTCCTTCCATAAGAACCAGCTAAAATACTTCAGAAATACTGGGTCTGTTTTCTTATTAATCTCCAAGAGAAAGATTCCAAGCTGCCTTTGGGGACTGGCCTTGAATCTCATAACCCTTGGAATTCCAGGCCATTCACCCCTGTCCTCAAGTACTCATTCATTTATTCTACTATGTGTACAATGTCATGAAGAATACTGGAAAGCACTGCAATTAAAATAACATTGGATAAAAATCACTCTGAATGTTGTTTGCCTATGTCATCTGTCACCTCAGGGATTCCACTGAACTTTAGAAAGGATCTGGTAAAACAAAAAAAAAACGAAAAGGCACAGTTAAGTATTGTGATGGTTAATATTGAGTGTCAACTTGAATAGATTGAAGGATGCAAAGGATTGTTCCTGGGTGTGTCTGTGAGGGTGTTACCAAAGGAGATTAACATTTGAGTCAGTGGACTGGGAGAGGCAGACCCACCCTCAATCTGGGTGGGCACCATCTAATCAGCTGCCAGTACACCTAGAATAAAGCAGGCAAAAGAACATGGAAGGACTAGACTGGACGAGTCTTCTGATCTTCATCTTTCTCCCATGCTAGATGCTTCCTGCCCTTGAACATCAGACTCCAAGTTTTTCAGCTTTTAAACTCTTGGACTTATACCAGTGGTTTGCCAGGGGCTCTCAGGCCTTCAGCCACAGACTAAAGGCTGCACTGTCGACTTCCCTACTTTTGAGGTTTTGGGACTCAGACTGGTTTCCTTGTTCTTCAGCTTGCAGACGGTCCACTGTGGGACTTCACCTTGTGACCACATGAGTCCATACTCCTTAATAAACTCCCCTTTATATATACATCTACCCTATTAGTTCTGTCCCTTTAGAGAACCCTGATTAACACAAGTGTAGTAGAACAGGTCATAAAGACACAAGCTCTGGTCTCTGCTTTTCCATCAACTCACAGGGGAACCTTGGGTGAGTAATTCTTTGTCAGTTTCCTCGACAGAAAAACAAGTTGAACCATGTGTTCTCCCAGCTCTGAGTTTAAGACAAAGAAAAAAAAAGAAACTTAGATAGAAGACATCCATAAAAGCATGAAATAAAACTCACTAATTAATAGGGGCAGAAAAGGAGAGCAAGGAGAGCAAAGAGGGCCCTGGAAGGATGCTTTCCTAGTACTACCTACACAAAACTTATTTAGCAGGCAGTAAATGATTTAATAGTAGTACAGTTAAGGCACCCCACCTCGAAAATTAAAGTACTTCCGTCACTGCTCCAGAAAAAAAGCGTCCTTAAGAATTTTGCTAATTATAAACCAGAACTTGTAAGGAAGCACAGAACAGTTTTTTAAAATGATGTTTAAATATCAGTATATCTTCTAAGTAACTTGCCATAAATTAATATTATTTATAGAACAAATGTTATGAAACTCCGAATAAGAGTCTAATGCTGAAATACTAAAAGTATGCCCAGTATGGCAGAAATAAATTACCCTAATTGACCAAAGCTATGCTCACATATGAGACATTCCAAAACACACTGATGTAATGACAAAAATTCCTGTCTCTCTCTGCCAATGTTATAGGAATTGTTATTAAGGCCAAGCATGGTATTTGTGTACACATAAGAGCAAGCAACAATTACAATCTAGAGGTTTTTTAATTTAATCTTTTTTATTTATTAGTATTGTTACACAGCAATGAGTATTCAAAGAAAAAAACTAATCAGTGTGTATTATGCAACAATCAGACAAAATACTCCTAATCCTCTGTCATTCTTTTTCCTTGGCCCCTGGGTACTCATTAAAGGTTAATTTATTTAAATCTCTCCAACATTCATTTCAATCTACTTTAATAAACTAATGAATCTTTGGAACTTTGCCTAATCAGCTTATGTTTTCTATTTTAATACATCTAGAATATGTCTTTTTTTTTTAAAGCTCCTTCTTAATAATTGTCTTCCCTCTTGGAGGTAGAATTGTGCTTCAGTGACAACCTGATGTGTACATTTGGTGACACATTTACAACGTCATCCAGCACACAGGGAATAGCTGTGGCTTGCCTGTTGTTCTTAAACATAGTTACATTTTAGAGGATAGTGAATTAATTTGTATTTAGTAGGATAATAATCCTCCAAATTGAAATGGCCATTTTACAATTTCCGGAGTGTGACAATTACAGTAAAGCAAAGCTTCTAATAACTTTGGTGCTTGTCAAATGCTATGAGGGGCTATCAATGAAATAACTCCATTCCAGTCATTGTAAACCAGAGCAATACATAGTACCTACCATTTGGATTGGCAAATGTAAGTGGGGTCTGGCGATGTCTTCAAATGAATAGTACAATCAAAATGGCATCTAAAATTGTGCCTTACAATCTATCCAGCCACCATGTTCGATACATTTTGTTTAATGGCAACTTTGAGGAATCTTTCACATAGCTACCTTTAAGTTGAATATTGTTATGGTGGTGGCCAATGTTCAGGGACTGCATGCCACTCTCTACATCAGAATGCCAGAAACCAAAGTCTTGGCATGCTAACACATTATTTCTAACTACTGCCTTACAGTATGTGACATCATCCTAGAATAACACAGCTTAGCAAGTGCTTCCACAATATCCCTATGGTGGGGGAAGGTATTAATGTTGTTGGTTTTTAGATAAGGAAACTAGCTCAGAGAAGCTTCTGTATTTCCAAAAGGTTATAATGTGAATATGTGAAGGAGCTGAAATCTGGATTTTTTTTGGCTACAAACCCTTTCTCCTGTACCATGTTGCTTGCCTGGTTGTGTTAGGATAAACGCTTTTACTGATCCATGGCTCAACACTGATTAAAGAAAAAGTGTAAATGTTACCTCTAAGATGTCTGGTTAAGGAACAAATAAAATTAATTAAAAATATGGTATTTCTATTTCTAGATTCTTGAGGAATCGCCACACTGTTTTCCACAATGGTTGAACTAATTTACACTCCCACCAGCAGTGTAAAAGTGTTCCTATTTCTCCACATCCTCTCCAGCATCTGTTGTCTACAGATTCTTTAATGATTGCCATTCTAACTGACGTGAGATGGTATCTCAATGTGGTTTTGATTTGCATTTCTCTAATGACCAATGATGATGAGCATTTTTTCATGTTTGTTAACCACCATGGCATGTGTATACCTATGTAACACTCCTGCACGATCTGCACATGTACCCCAGAACTTAAAGTACAATAAAAATATATATATTATAAATTATTAAATACAACATAACTTCATAATATAGTAATTCATTTAGAGCATAACTTTATATAAAAGATATTAAATCCTTAATTTTCATTTTCTATACAAATTAATAAAAATAATTAACTTATTCCTCACCCGTGATCTGAATTTCAGGCAAATTTCTAATGGGAGCCGATACACTGTCAAATGTTTTTAAGTTATCACCTCTGATTTTCCAAATAGAAACTCCAAGAAATTAACTCTCAGATTTCATTGTTCATTCATTATACATCTGTCCAACCGTTTATTCATTCATTCATTCATCCAATCATCCAAATGACATTTATGGAATGTCTACTTTGAGGCAAGCAACAAGACAAAGGTAGACTCTTCCTGAAGCTCCTGCTGCTGCCTTACTTCCCTAGATTATGAACTCCTTGAAGACAGGGGATCCTGTGATTCTACACGGAATATAGTCAGTTCTATTTGCAGAAAATCACTGAAATACTTTTTTGACAGTGAGATTTCTGGCTCCCCCTGCCGCCCACATGCCCCTCCAGACATATGGGAGTTAGGGGAAGAAAAATAGCAGAGTCTGCTTATCAAGTCTGACCTTTGGATAATGACTACAGTTCTCCCATCTGAGCTTGCTGCTGTTCTGCCTTGTGGTCAACAAAATGATTTGGCTCAAAATGGCAATGTATCTGTTGCTGCTTCCCAGATATCCTCCAGCAAGCTACATTATATATATTTTTAAATGGTTGCTTCTGCCCTTCAGCATAGAGGTGAACTGTATCACCAAATGTATTGTCTTGCTTGATACAGTAAGAAGTTGGGGTTTACAGAAAAGATGCAGATAAACATGAAGCAGTTGCAAAAGAAGAAACATTCATTTGGTGCTACGACTAAACAAATGCTTGACTTTATTGTTTTAACAACAATAATTTATTCACATCCACCTCACAGCTACCTTGTAAGGTGATCAAAGAAGACATAATAATTACACAGTTAAAATATGGAACTCTAAAGCTCAGAGACACTAAAGTGACTTGTTTAAAGATCCACAGCAAGCCAGTGGCAAAGTTTGGTCTCCCAACTACCACTCCAGGGATCAGGCTTCTCTATTAGGGTTCCTAGTCAACAGGAGACTTGCATTTTTAAGAATTACTAGGAGCCATGAAGAACTAATCCATTGTCTCAGTTTGTACTACTGACTAGTTAATTATTTAGAAATGATTTATTAAAAATAAGAAGTGAGGAATATAGCATGCCAAGCAGGCAATTCTGGACAAGAGACTTCTTTTAAGCAAACTGAGCCTTACTGTAATCCTTCCAAACTGAGCATTGATTAAGCTAAAAAAGTTAGTATAATAAAGAAAGCAATGTTAAAATTTTTTGTCTGTATTAGAATTCCTTGTAGTTCTGCAAGGATGGAGCTAGTTATGCCATGATACATTTTTATTCACAAATAATGAAGGCATGAATGGTATCACTTATAGAAACCACAGAAATGTTCTTTCTGTGGTTTCTAGACTCTTTCTAAAATATAAGAATATGGGCTTTATGCATATTTAGTACAAAATATTTGTTGGATCATGTAATATTTTTAAAAGTGAAGAATTTATAAAAACCTAGAGGGTCTTCTGATTTTTATTATCATTTAATATTTAATTCTACAAAACAGAATTAAATACTTTGTTTTAAAAATATTTTATTAAACACAATTGCATTTCTTTATCTTTCTAAGCCTCATCTTCAAAATTACCTGGGATTTTATTAACTGATTTTTCTAAGCCTCTGACTTCTTTCTTCCTCTGTAAGTAAACCACAAGCTATATTACACACATATATTTTGCTAAAATAGATATCATTTCCATTGCTTCCTGGACCACCACAAAAGAGAGTCCTTTGTGATCTAAGTCAATTCACCCATATTTAAAACCTTTTACATTTCAAAAACATGTATTATAACATGATTAGATATGTACTTTATAAATAAGCAAGAAAGTGACATGTGTGGCTTAATTACCAATCCCAAATAATTAGTGTTGGAGCAAAACAGTGAATTAAATGTAACACAGCCCAGTCATCCTAACAAAAGAGATTACAGATAGGAGCTGGGATAACTTTGGGAGAGGTCAAACATATATAAGAGGGTTAATGAATTAAAAAGTTGTCATAGGTAATTAAAAAAAAGAAAAAAGAAAGATGCTGACTACTACCAAAAAATTCCATAGCATATTATTGAAACTGCCACATCAAATATTTTAACATACCCCTCCCTAGGGACAAATAGAAGTTTGCTTGGTACAGTGTATTTTCTAGCATAATGTTGTGATAAAAAGTTCTGAAAAAAAAAAAGAAATGAATTGTATTTTTTCCAAAAGCTATACAATGCATTCGCCTTTTCACAGAGGATAGAGATCATGAAGAAAAGTGAAATTCATATGGACCCTAAACCTCTCATTTTAGCCCAAAGTTTCTGCCTCCTTCCCCATCAGAATCTCTACCAGAACACTAATAGGTAGCAAAATTGGCTGATAGAAGCATTGTTCTCCTATTCCTTCCCTGCCCACCCTCTGGTAAAAGAATTAATGAGCAGTAAAATTACCAAAAGTCAAGCAGCAGAATGGAGAATAAAGAATACCAAGGTTATGGATAACCTACAAACCAGATAATGAGCTCTTGAACAATCAAGAATTGACTTAAACCTCAAACCTCTAACCTTCTTGCTTAGACCCATCATTCTAACTTATATTTAGTGTCTTAAACACAGAACTGCAACAGAATTGCAGTTTGTCTCTAAGTCCTTGTTTATAGGAAATAGGGGCAAAAGTGATATCTAAACTTTGGCACTGGGAACACTGTTAGTAGCCTCTCCTGACACTCCATTATTTCCCTCGTCTTGGGCACCCAAAGATGTTATTAACCTTTGTAGGAGCCCTGAACATTATAAGAGATAGTTGACAACTGCACTAGTATCACTTGTTCCCTCTCAATGCATATGCCAGACTTCAGTTGTTCCATCGCATTCACCTAAAAGGCTTCTCTTTGGTTTTTCTTTAATGCTTTCTTCCTTCTCTTCCTTCCCATTACTTAATGTAGTAGAGCCTCTGCACAAAAATATAGTCTTGGTCCCCTACCACTAAAAAGGTGATCTCACCTTTAGAATTCATGTCAATTTATAACAAGCTTCCAACAGGAAGCTATAACAATAGCTATTTTATCCAGATCCAGATTCATTTCTCAACTCAATTTTCTGAATCCTGGTATCTTCTTTAGTGTATAAGCCATTAATATCTCAATTCATGGAGATATCACACTTCCTGGTAAAACGCTGTCTATTCCACTTAACTATGGTCTGAATGTTTATGGTCCCTGCTACCCAAAATTCATAGGTGGAAACCTAACCCCCAAGGGCGGTGTTATTAAGACGTGGGGTGTTTGAGAGGGCATTAGGTTGACATCGCCGATGAACGGAATTAGTGTCCTTATGAAAGGGGCCTCAGGGTGTTTGTTTGTCCTTCCACCATGTGATGACACATACAAGGTACCATATATGAAGCAGAAAGCCCTCACCAGATACCAGATCTGCTGGCACTTTAATTTTTGACTTCTCAGCTTCTAAACTATATGCAATAAATTTCTGCTTATAAATTACTCAGTATTTTGTTATAGCAGCCTGAACAGACTAAAACACCATCACAGTGATGGTTTCAAGGCAGCTTTTGAAGTTCAAAACTGCTTTTCCATATTTTCAGAAATGTTCTTTCAACAAATAATGCCAAGAATAAAGGAAAAACAGTTACCAAGTCTGGAAGAACATTTAAGCTGAATGTGGTGGAAGGGCATAGAATAACAGTCTAGGATTTCTAAATTAGACATTCCTAAATTAGACATTTTCCTAGGAAAAATGTCTGAGATAGTATCAGTAACAAAGTATTCCTTGTGACCATGCCAACACTATTAATTTTTTCCTACACTGGCTGCCCATTCTATGCTCTACCTGTGTTCTTTCTTGTTTTAAAAATTGCTTTCAAGCTATGCTGTGCAAATCTAGTTTCTTTTTCCTAAGCTAATGGCATCTTGTCGGCTCAACACTCACCCCCACCCACAATCATGGGTACACATGCATGTCATGACACACCACCATATGTCATATCCATAGACTCTCAATACATGCCTGGTGACACATTTTACAATGATCCTCTGGCTACCTTGCCCTGGTATCAACTCGTTCTCCTTCTAACACTTCTTATTTTCACTTCATTTGAGGCATGGAACTGAGGCAGACATACTTAATGGAGTTACTGTCTCCTTCATTTAGGAAAAAATGCCAATGTCAAAAGCAAAGTTCAACTCTACGATGGCAATGATTGTTCCTGCTCGCAGATAGAGAGGATCAGAGGAAAGCCAGACTGGAAGTATTTATCCCCAAGGCTTTACTATAAGGAAACAAGCAATTTTATTAGAAACAAGTAATCCATAATTTGCTGTGTATCAACTGCAGTGGTATACTCAACTAGTAGAGTTCACACAGAAATACTTGCATCTGTTTGTAGGAGATTCCTTCTACCAGACTGGGCAAGGTGTGGTTTCAGAGTACATTATCATTTAAACAAAGGATGCTAGGAATTACAGCTGATAGAACCAGAAAAATGCTTGCTCTAGTGTAGAAACTTTGGCTGATACTTAACCTTTGCTGGGGGAAAATAAAAAAATTGCAACCTGCCACACTGGCAGCCTAGAGCACTTTTTAAAAACTACATTCAAACCTTACACTATTACAGAACACTATTACTGTTAATACTGCCATATAGAACTGAGAATTTCTACCTCTGACTTACTGAAAAACCATCTTCTACTTAACATATTCAAATAAATTTAATATAATGTACTAGCAGAAGTAATTAAAAACAAATAAATAAGGACTATGTAACTGCACAAATATTTGCTTAAATTCTTGCACAAAAGAAGGATGATGAGTGGACAATAGAATGCTAAAATATTAACAATGCATCATAAAGATTTAAAAATTATTTTTCCAAATCAGCAAGATGTACTAAAATGTAACTTTTATCATTATTAGAGCTTAAGTTCTCCTTCTAGAATTACCACTGACTCAGTAAGGGCTTTGTGCAAATCATTTGATCAGGTTTCATGTTCATGATATTTATTCTGAAACAGCCTAATGGGGCCCAAGGACTAAGATAACCTCATTAATTAGATTCCTTAACATGGAGTCCAAGATGAAAACTACCAACACCAAATAGCACTCTACAGTTACAAAGATGTTTCATATCATTTCATATTTACAAAGGTATTTCATATCATTTCATGTTTAATTTTTATAACTCTGGGGGTTAAAGTAGGTATTATAATTACTTTTTAAAAAAAGTAAGAAAACTGAGGTTTAAAAAGATTAATTGGCCTGAGATAGCTCATTAAGTGTTAAACTAGTCTCAAGACTCCAATTTTAGTGTTCTAGCGCACAGTATAGTGCCTAACACATATGAGTACTCTATTAGTATTTGTTGAGTTGAATGAATGAATATAGCATGCTACTTCTCCTAACTATACTTGACCTAATTTTGCTCATTTGCAAACAGTCCTATAGCTACATTCCAAAGTAGTTGATAAGGTCATCTATTTTCCAATAAGGAAGCAAAATGCCATTGTGAAGACAAATTTAGCCATGTATTTTGTTGACATAAGGCCCATGAGCTGAGAGAGCAAGATATTCAATACCCAGCCATTATAAATTTTGGAAAAAGTTGGTAAAAATTTCATAGGGTTGCTTTGAAATGATTAACTGCTTATCATTATTATTTTGATGGGTAGGGACCTTTCAGTAAGGTTGAATGGAAAAGCAGATTAAAATTTGGAAAGACATTTGAGTTCCCAACATGAAAATCAACAAAGCCTCATGCTATGTCTTTCATTCATTCACAGAGAAAAAGAAGTTTTAAAGTTGGCAAGGACCTTGGCAGTCACCTAGTCTAACTGCTGTCTCTTCCTCCCCACCACTGCTGCCATTTTACTAGAAGTCACAGCTAATTAATGGCAGATCCAGCACTAGACCCCAGTCTTCTTACTGGCAGGACTCCTCATAGGAGCAGTTGGGGACTTATATCCTCTCTATAAAACAGGGTGCCATCTAAAATTATTTATTTTAATCTAAAGTCTTTCCTTAACTAAGGTGAGTACCATGTAGCCCTACTCGAACATATGTGATTTCCTTACAGTATAGCTTAAGTGGAAACAGGTTGTGTTATGATTCAATCCTTCTCTGGCCCTTTGAAAAAACCAGAATAGTAAAGTAAGAAGGTCTCTGGAATCAAAATGTCTAGCATGACAATCCTGCCCTGCCACTTGCTGACTGTGTAGCTTTGAGCAAGATAATTAACTCCTTGAACACTAGTTTCTTTGTCTGTAAATGAGGATATTATCTAATTCACAGACCTTTGTGGTACTCATATGAAACAATCTAAGCAAAACACAGTCAACAGATAAACGGATACATAGCAAAAATACTCAGTAAAAATGAGTTACCTTTTACTCATTCTTCCTTACTTGTAGTTGCTCTAGATACCTGAGCTTAAACCGATCAAATAAACCTTGGATGACTTTCCTTTTATTCAATTAACATTTATTGAGCAATTACTTCATGCTAGGTTCTGGAAATACAACAGTGACCAAAACAGACAAAAATCCAGGCCCTCGTGGAGCTCACATTCTAGTAGCAGAAACAGAAAATAAACAAAATAAATAGGTAAAATATATAGCATGTGATTAAGCACTTTGTCCAAATACAGGAAATATATTAGGTATGTTAGCAAAAGCTGTGACCTCATTTTCTAGGAAACCTTTGGTGCCTCTTACCTTCCTCACCTGTTTTTTAAAGAGCTAAGACAACAAAAACTAAGACTTCTTTACATAGCCGCTTCTAATCTTGGAACATAAAGGTAAATGGCATAAAATATGGATAGGTGAGTTGTATATGTGAAGGGGTTAGAAAATATTTTTGGTAATTGAATTATTCAGAGAGCAAGTTCCAATATTTAGCCATAAAACTGGAATTAAAAATATACACAAAAATACCACCAATTAGATACAAAGGAGGGCATATGCAGCTTTGGAAAAAAATTCAAAATCTGTAACATCTGCAAAGCTGGCAGAGATTGTTACTGATTGTAGCAGGAAGGGGTAGATCCCAAACTCTGGTAAACATGATTTGGGTGGGATAGCAAATAGCCTAGCAAGACTGAAAAATCCTTTTGGAAATAGCCCTCTATCATAAGGACCTCTCCTTAATTTATATACTCCAAACACTTTCAGTCTCTATCACCTTATTGAGCTATAAAATGTATAGATGTTCATTTTTTATATTGTCTCTCGCTTCACAGAACTAGAGACTAAACTACTAATTTTATATCTTTCTTAGTACACCATAGAATGCAGATTTATGGTGGGCTACTAATTGCCTTTGTATGTGATATAAAGACCAGTAAGTTTTTAGCTATTTTTAATTACATAAGTCTGGTCAATAATTTCTTCAAGATCCTCTGGCCTGGAAGTGAGTTTCTGTTGTGTTCCTATTGACCAACAAGAAATAGTGATAAAGGTGACAAATGCAGCAAATGACAATGTTCATGAGAGTTTTATTAACTTTATTAACAGAGACAAACTGCTTTAGTTACCTAAAGATATCAGAAAATTACAATTTGTTTCGTCTTTGTTGGTAGCTGCACTAGCTATTCCATTACAGAGGAGGAGTTGATTTATGTGCAGCTGTTGAAAACACAATGAACCAGTCACCACAATTTTAACAAGTGTTGATGCTGGCATATCCACTTCAGATAGCATCTATAACACTGTCATGAAGAAAGTTTACAGTACACTACCTAAAGTAATGATGCTAGTTTCACATTTGCCAGAATTGGTGTCACTACTATAGTACTGAATTCTACTGGGGTGACAATGAAAATTCACTCTTTCATGGTCCTTTAAACAAGGCCAAAGCATATGTCCAAGACTGATGTTTTTTATTCTCCCCAAAGTAAGCTTTATACCACTTGGACTAGTATAAAACAAAAGTTTGTGTTGATTATCCACAATTAAGTCCCTCCTTAGATTGCTTTCCCTCTTCTCATTCTTTATGTATTAAAATTGTGAGTAGAACAATTTACAAGGAAGGTCATGGTTACAGTTATGAAGGGGGTACATTTTTATTACGAGTTAAAGTTAAGTCTTCACCCCAAAGAAGGTTGCAAAATGTGTGTTATGTGTGTGTGTGTGCATGTGTGTATGCAGAACAGATGTAGACGAGGAGCAATAAGACAATGTGAAACATACTTAAAAAGCACTAAAAAATGGAGCGAGATGATTGAAACTGGAAAGACTTGAGCAAAATGGTGGAATAGAACTTCTAGCACTCCTCTCCCCACAGAAATATCAATTTGAACAACTACCTACACACAAAAATATTGGCATAAGAGTGAAGTAAACCAGGTGAGAGACTAAAGCACTTTGGTGGAACACAGAAATAAGAAATGATACATTAAAGAGTGTAAGACAGACAGTTTTATACTACCCACATCACCCTTCTCCCAACCCCAAGCAACACAGTATGGAAAGATATCCTTTGCTTGGTAAAAGAGGAGTGAAGTGAGCACCAGATGTTACCCTGGACCACAACACCAGGCTGCCTCAGTAAATCCCACTTCTGGGCAGGCCCCCATGGACCCAGACTTTAGGCTGGTACTCATAGACTGAACCACTAAGTCCACCACACCATCAGGCTAGCTCCCACAGACTCAGTATCCAGCCATGACATGTAGACTCAGTCTCCAGGTAAGTCTCCAGGTCTACCCCAGGGCTAGGCCAGCCTCAGTAGTCCCAGGCTTCAGATTGCCCCCAGCACCAGGCTGGGCCACCACGGCCCTAGGCTTCAGGCCCACCCTAGCAATAGGTGAGCCCCCACAGTCCTATTCATCAGTCCAACACCCCTGGATATAGTCTCCAGGACTGCCCAGTGCCAGGCCAGCCTCTGAAGCATCATACTCCAGGCCTACTCCAGGCTTCAGATTAACCCACAGTTAAGTAGACCCATATAGTGTTAGGTTTCATGCCCACCTCAATGTTAGGTCAGCTCCCTGGCCTCAGGCATTATTCTGGACCCCATAAACATAGGCTTCAGGCCTGCCCAGTGCCAGGCAAAGTCCCTGTGGGCCCACCATCCAGGCCAGCCCCTGTGGCTCACTGCTTCTTCAGCAAACCCATGGGCCAGGCCTGCCCCAGCAGACGAACGATTCAGGCCTATCCCAGTAGACCCAAGCACTGGGCCAGCCATGACAGACCCAGACTCCATGCCAGCCCCACAGTCTCAGGTTGCAAACCAACTCCACTAGCTCCAGGAACCAGGCTGGTCCCTGCACACCCAAGCTCTACAACTACCCCAGCATCAGACTAGCCTCAGGCTCAAGGATAGTCTATGTTACCCAAGGCTTCAGCAGCATTAGGGAGCAGGCCTGCCTCAGAAAACCCAGGATACATGTCCACCCCAGTAGATCCTGGTTCCAGGACAGCCCCCAATGAGCTGAGACTCTAGAACCACCCCTGCAGACTCAGGCTGTAGGCTGATCCCTGTGGATTCAGGCTATCTGCCCACATGAGTGGTCTCAGGTACTAGGCTTACCACATTGCCAGGCTAACCCTCAAGGACTCAGGCTTCCAGCTCATTCCAGTGGACCCAGATGCCAGGCCCATCCCAACACCTGGCTAGCCCCTGTAGACTTAGGTGCAAAGCCCACCCCAGCACCAAGTTAGCCCTTGGAACTCAGGCTTTAGGCCACCCTAAAAAGATACAGTTTCCAGTTCCACCCTAATGGAATTAGATTCCAGGTATATTCAAGTAGACTCGATCAACAGGTATACCACAATGAATCCAGACTCCAGGCTCAACCCCACCCAGCCAGGCACCAGGTCCAACCACCTGCTGACCTAGGCACTAGGCCGGCCTGCTCAAAGACTCCAACAGCAAGACTACCTGTGGACAACACCAAATGGTCTTCCCAGAATCTCTAATTGGACTGACTAGTAAAGGACTTTTGGAGATTAAAACAGTTTGCAAAGCTACAATAAGCCCATACTTTAAAAATATGCAGATACCAATGCAAAAATATCAAGAACAATCAGGGAAACATAATCCCACCAAAAGAACAAAATAAAGCTCTGGTAATCAACTCCAAAGATATAAAGATTTATAATATGCCTGACAAATAATTCAAATTGTTTTAAGAAGGCTTAGCAAACTTACAAAACATACAGAGAAACAATTCATTGAAATATAAAAATGACCAAAATGAGAAATTAAAGCATTTAACAGAGATTGAAATTATTAGAAAAAAAAACACAGAAATTCTGGAGCTAAAAAATACAATGAATTACGTGAAAAATACAATACAGAGTGTCAACAGCAGGCTTGATCGAGCAGAAGAAAGAATGTGAACTCCAACGCAGGTTATTTGAAAATATACAGTAAGAGGAGAAAAAATAATGAAAACAAAGGATGATACCTCACAGGATTTATGGGATAACATCAGTAGAGCAGAAATTAGAGTAATAGGAACTAAAGAAGAAGAGGGAGAGGACAAAAGGGTATAAAACTTATTTTTTAAAAAAAGCAGAAAACTTTCCAAATCTGGGAAAAGAGATAAATACCCAGGTAAAAGAAGATCAAAAGTCTCAAATCAGATTCAATCCAAAAAAGACTACACTAAGACATATAATCAAACTGTCAAAAAGCGAAGAGGGCGTCCTGAAAGCAACAAGAGAAAAGAGGCAAATCACATATATGGGAAATTCAATAAGGCTAGCAGTGGATTTCTCAGCAGAAACATTACAGGCCAGGAGAGAGAAGCATAGTATATCTAAAGAGTTAAAGAAAAAGAAACCTAGTAACTAAGAATAAACTTTACACACTAAAGCTGTCCTTCAGAAATGAAAAATAAAGACTTTCTCAAACAAAGGCTGAGGGAGTTAATAACCACCAGATCTGGCTTACAAGAAATGCTAAAGGGAATTTTTTTAACATGAAAGAAAAAGATACTAATTAGTAACATAAACACATAAAAGTATTAAATTCATTTGTAAAAGTAAGTATATGGCCAAATTCAAAATACTCTAATACTGTAGTAGTAATGTATAAATCACTTACACATTCAGTATGGAGAGTAAAATACAAACTATTAAACACAACGAGAGCCTGGAGTGCAGTGGCATGATCATAGGGCAAATCAGCTTTGAAGTCAGGCTCATGCAATCTACCTGCCTCAGCCTCCCAAGTACCTAGGACTACAGGCATACATCACCACACCCAGCTAATTAAAAAAATTTTTTTTTCTTCTAGATGGAGTCTTGCTATGTTGCTAGGCTGGTCCGAAACTCCTAGCCTCAAGAAATTCTCTGGTCTCAGCTTCTTGAGTCTCAGGGATTACAGGCATGAGTCACCACACCTGGCCAGTTACAAGAATATTTCAAGAAACACACAATATTAAAAGAGGTAAATTGTAACATCAGAAACATATGATGTAGCAGAGGGCAAAGTAAAAGTGTAGAGTTTTGTATGCAACGTTAAGGTGTGATCAGCTTAAAATAGCATATTATGTGGATTCAAAGCATACCACTAAAGGAAATCACTTCATCACAAAAGAAGATGGCAAGAAAGGAAGAAAGGAACAATGGATCTGTAAAGCAACCAGAAAACAATGAAGAAATTGGCAGTAGTTAATTCTTATTTATCAATAATGACCACAAATGTAAATAAATTATATTCTGCAATGAAAAGATAAAGTAACTAGATGAATTTGCTTTTTAGAAAACCCAAGACCCAGCTATATGCTGCTTACAAGAGATTCACTTCACCTATAAAGGGCACACACAGACTGAAAGTGAAGAAATGGAAAAAGATATTCCATGCAAAAGGAAATCAAAAGAGAGCAAGAGTAGCTATACTTACATAGGATAAAATAAACTTTAAGTCAGCAATGTAAAAAGAGTTAAAGAAGGTCATTATATAATGATATAGAAGTCAATTCACCAAGAAGAAATAACAATCATAAATACATATATGTACTCAACTTCAGGATACCTAAATATATAAAGCAAATATTAAGACATCTGAAGGGAATGATCAACTATAATACAAAAATGGCAGGGGACTACAATATTCTACTTCCACTAATGGACAGATCATCCAGACAGAAAAACAGTAAGGAAACATCAGACTTAAAGTACACTTCAGAACACACATATCTACCAGATATCTACAGAACATTCCATCCCACTGGCACAAGACAAGAATGCCCTCTCTCACCACTCCTATTCAACATAGTATTGGAGGTTTTGGCCAGGACAATCACATAAGAGAAAGAAAGGTATTCAAATAGGAAGAAAAGAAGTCAAATTGTCTCTGTCTGCAGATAACATAATTGAATATTTAGAAAACTCCACTGTCTCAGCCCCAAATCTCCTTAAGCTAATAAGCAGCTTCAGCAAAGTCTTAGGATACAAAACCAATGTGTAAAAATCACAACACACCAATAAAAGACAGAGAGTCAAATCATGAGTTAACTCCCACTCACAATTGCTACAAAGAGAATAAAATACCTAGGAATACAACTTACAAGGGATGTGAAGGACCTCTTCAAGAACTGTAAACCACTGCTCAAGGAAATCAGAGAGGACACAAACAAATGGAAAAACATTCAATGCTCATGGACAGAAAGAATCAATATCATGAAAAGGGCCACACTGCTCAAAGTAATTTATAGATTCAATGCTATCCCCATCAAGCTACCACTGACTTTCTTCACAGAATTAGAAAAACCTACTTTAAAGTTCATGTGGAACCAAAAAAGAGTCTGTATAGCTAAGACAATCCTAATCAAAAAGAACAAAGCTGGAGGCATTGAGGTACCTGACTTCAAATTATACTACAGGGCTACAGTAACCAAAACAGCATGGTACTGGTACCAAAACAGATAAATAGACCAATGGAACAGAACACAGGCCTCAGAAATAATGCCACACATCTACAACTATCTGATCTTTGACAAACCTCACAGAAACAAGCAATGGGGAAAGGATTCCCTACTTAATAAATGGTGTTAGGAAAATAGGCTAGTCACCTGCAGAAAACTGAAAATGGACCCCTTCCTTACACCTTATACAAAAATTAACTCAAGGTGGATAAATGACTTAAACATAAGACTTAAACCATAAAAACCTTAGAAGAAAAACTAGGCAATACCATTTAGCACATAGGCAGGGGCAAAGACTTCTTGACTAAAACACCAAAAGCAATGGCAACAAAAGCCAAAATTGACAAATGGGATATAATTAAACTTAAGAGCTTCTGCACAGCAAAAGAAACTATCATCAGAGTGAACAGGCAACCTACAGAATGGGAGAACATTTATGCAATCTATCCATCTGACAAAGGGATAATATCCAGAATCTACAAGGAACTTAAAAAAATTTACAAGAAAAAAACAAACAAACCCATCAAAAAGTGGGTGAAGGATGTGAACAGGAACTCCTCAAAAGACAACGTTTATGCAGCCAACAAACACATGAAAAAATGCTCATCATCACTGGTCATTAGAGAAATGCAAATCAAAACCACAATGAGATGCTATCTCACACCAGTTAGAATGGTGATCATTAAAAACTCTGGAGACAACAGATGCTGGAGAGGATGACGAGAAATAGGAACACTTTTACACTGTTGGTGGGGTTGTAAATTAGTTCAACCATTGTGGAAGACAGTGTGGTGATTTCTCAAGGATCTAGAACCAGAAATACCATTTGACCCAGCAATCCCATTACTGGGTATACACAAAGGATTATAAATAATTCCACTATAAAAACACATGCACACATATGTTTATTGCAGCACTATTCACAATAGCAAAGAATTGGTGATATACTGGATAAAGGAAATGTGGCACATATACACCATGGAATACAATGCAGCCATAAAAAAGGATGAGTTCATGTCCTTTGCAGGGACATGGATGAACCTGGAAACCATCCTTCTCAGCAAACTGACACAAGAACAGAAAACCAAACACTGCATGTTCTCAGTCATAAGTGGGTGTTGAACAATGAGAACACATGGACACAGGGAGGGGAATATCAAACAGTGGGGCCTGTTGGGGGTGGAGGTGCTTGGGGAGGGATAGCATTAGGAGAAATACCTAATGTAGATAATGAGTTGATGGGTGCAGCAAATCACCATGGCACATGTATACCTATGTAATAAACTTGCATGTTCTGCACATGTATCCCAGAACTTAAAGTATAATTAAAAATAACAAAAAACAAAACAAGAAAACAAAGAACAAGAGCATCCTGAAATTGGTCTGGGCAATGATTTTAGGGATATGACCCCAAAAGCACAGGCAACAAAACAGAAATAGTCAAATAGGATTACATCAACTAAAAAGCTTCTGCATACCAAAGGAAACAACAAACTGAAGAGACAACCTAAGGAATGGGAGAAAACATTCACATATCTTAGAAGGGATTACTATCCAAAATATGTAAGGAAGTCAATTCAATAGCAGGAAAATAACCCAGTTCTAAAAAATGAACAAGGGACATGAATATACATTTCTCAAAGGAAGACATACTGATAACCAACAGGTATATGAAAAGATGCTCAATGCTACTAATTATCAGATAAATGCAAATTAACAACCACAATGAGTTATCATCCACAACTGACAGAATGGCTATTATCAAAAAGATGAAAGTAACAAGTATTAGTGAGAATTTGGAGAAAAGAGAGTGCTTGCACACTGTTGGTGGGAATATAAATTAGTATATCCATTATGGAAAAGAGTATGGAGGTTCCCAATAATATTGAAAATAAAATTGCCATATGACCTAGCAATCTCACTTTTAGGTGTACATCCAAAGGAAATAAATTCAGTATGTACAAAGAGATATCTGCACTTCCATGTTCATTGCAGCACTATTCACAATAGCCAATGTGTGAAATCAACCAAAGTGTCCATCAACAGATGAATAAAGAAAATTAGGTCCATATATATACAAAAGAATTTGATTCAGCATTTAAAAGGAAAGAAATCTGGCTGGGCACAGTGGCTCAATACCAAAGCCTGTAATCCCAGCACTTTGGGAGGCCGAGGCTGGTGGATCACGAGGTCAACAGATCGAGACCATCCTGGTCAACATGATGAAACCCCGTCTCTACTAAAAATACAAAAAATTAGCTGGGCACGGTGGCGTGTGCCTGTAATCCCAGCTACTCAGGAGGCTGAGGCAGGAGAATTGCCTGAACCCAGGAGGTGGATGCTGCGGTGAGACGAGATCGTGCCACTGCACTCCAGCCTGGGTAACAAGAGCGAAACTCCATCTCAAAAAAAAAAGAAAGAAAGAAAGAAATCATGTCATATTGCCTACAATATGAATGACCGTGGAGAACATTACGTTAAGTGAAATAAGCCAGGCACAGAAAGACAAATACTCCATGATCTCACTCATATATGGAATCTAAAAAAGTTAAACTCACAGAAGCAGAGTAGAAAGGTGGTTATGAAGAAGTGGTTGAGGGATGAGGAGTTGAAGGTTTTATGGTCGAGGGATGCAAAATTTCAGTTAGAAAGGAGGACTACATTCAAGAGATCTATTTTACAACATAGTGACTATAGTTAATAACAATGTATTTTATTCCTGAAAATCACTGAGAGTACATTTTAAGTGTTCTCACCACAAAATATGTTAAATATGTGAGGTAACACATATGTTAATTAGGTCAATTTAGTTATTCCACAATTTATGCATATTTCTAAATATCATGTCATGAAATCTGTACCAATTTTTATTTGTTAATTAAAACTTAAATAATTTCGTAAAAAGAAAAGAAATGAGTGACTAATTCTTTGTGGAGGAGTGACCTCTTTAGTAAGTTATGTTTGAACTCATTCTTTTTTTGGGGGGACTCTAAGACTTATTCATTAAAAATGAAAAAAGAGGACATATCACAGAATACAAACATTTCAGCTCTTGTATTTTAATTCATACATATAGGCATTAACTAGTAATATTTTATGGGATAGTTTTAACTTCTGTTTTTTCTTTTTCCGTTTTATTGTTATACTTTAAGTTCTGGGGTACATATGCAGATCATGCAGAATTGCTACATAGGTATACACATGCCATGGCAGTTTGCTGCATCCATCCTCCCATCATCTACATGAGGTATTTCTCTTAATGTTATCCCTCCTCAATCCCCTCACCCCCAGCTATCCCTCCCCTAGCTCCCCCACCTCCCAACAGGCCCCAGTGTGTGATGTTCCCCTCCCTGTGTTCATGTATTCTTATTGTTCAACACCCACTTATGACTGAGGACATGTGGTGTTTGGTTTTCTGTTCTTGTGTCAGTTAGCTAAAAAGGATGGTTTCCAGCTTAATCCACGTCCCTGCAAAGGACATGAACTCATCTTTTCTTATGGCTGCATTGTATTCCATGGTGTATATGTGCCACATTTCCTTTATCCGGTATATCACTGATGGACATTTGGGTTGGTTCCAAGTCTTTGTTATTGTAAACAGTGCCACAATGAACATACATGTGCATGTGTCTTTATAACAGAATGATTTATAATCCTTCGGAATATACCCATTATTGGGATTGCTAGGTCAAATGGTATTTCTAGTTCTAGATCCTTTTGGAATCACCACACTGTCTTCCACAATGGCTGAAGTAATTTACACTCCCACCAACAGTGTAAAAGTGTTCCTATTTCTCCACATCCTCTCCAGCATCTGTTGTCTCCAGATTTTTTAATGATGGCCATTTTAACTTGTGTGAGATGGCATCGCATTGTGGTTTTGATTTGTATTTCTCTAATGACCAGTGATGATGAACACTTTTTCATATGGTTTGTTGGCTGCATAAATGTCTTCTTTTGAAAAGCGTCTGTTCATACCCTTTGCCCATTTTTTGATGGAGTTTTTTGGTTTTTTTTTTCTTGTAAATTTGTTTAAGTTCTTTATCAATTGTGGATATTAGCCCTTATGTGTAGATTGCAAAATTTTTTCCCATTCTGTTCGTTGTTGGTTCACTCTAATAATAGTTTCTTTTGCTGTGCAGAAGCTCTTAAGTTTAATTATATCCTTTTTGTCTATTTTGGCTTTTGTTGCCATTGCTTTTGGTGTTTTAGTCATGAAGTCCTGGCCTATGCCTATGTCCTGAATGGTATTGCCTAGGTCTTCTTCTAGGGTTTTAAGGTGTTAGTTCTTATGTTTATGTTTAAATCTTTAATCCATCTGGAGTTAAATGTTCTTAAAGAATAAGAGGGAAGGCCTGGTGCAGTGGCTTATGCTCAGCATTTTGGGAGGCTGAGGCAGATGGATCACTTAAGTCCACGGGTTCAAGACCAGCCTGGGCAACATGGTGGAACCCTGTCTCTAAAAAAAAATAAAAAAAACTTAGCTATGCATAGAGGCATGCGTCTGTAGTCCTAGCTACTCCAGAAGCCAAGGCAGGAGGATTTCTCGAGCTCAGGAGAAAGAGGTCACAGTGAGTCAAGATAGCATCACTGCATGCCAGTCTGGGTGACAGAGTGAGACTCCTTCTCAGAGAGAGAGAGAGAGAGAGAGAGAGAGAGAGAGAGAGAGAGAGAGAGAGAATAAGTAGAACACAGGAGGGGAAGTGAAAAGAGAGGAGAACATTTTAGGCAAAAGGGATTGCTGGAGCAAAGGCACAGAGTGCACAGAATGCAAAAATTCAAGAAAAAGTTAGAGTTCCTGAAGGGCTTCAATATACAGATGATCCTTGACTTATGATAATTTGACTTATGATTTTTCAACTTCACAATGGTGTGAAAGCAACATCATTCAGTAGAAATACTACTTCAAATTTTGAATTTTGATCTTTTCTGAGGCTAGCAATATGTGCTACAATGCTTTCTTGAGAGGCTGGGCAGCAGCAGATAGCCATTCTGTTTTTCACTTTCAGTACAGTGTTCAATAAATTGCATAAGATATTCAACACTTTATTATAAAATAGGCTTTGTGTTTGCTGATTTTGCCCAACAGTAGGCTAATGTAACTGTTCTGAGCATATTTAAGGTAGTAGGCTATGCTAAGCTGTGATGTTTGCTACGTTAGGTATATTAAATGCGTTTTTAACTTACAATATTTTCAACTTATAATGGGTTTATTGGAATGTAACCCCACTGTAAGTCAAAGAGCATCTTTAATGTAAAAGGGTGCTGATGGGTAGAGTGACCATGCCTATCCTTTTATTTTACTATCAGACTTGGATGCTATCTGTCTTCTTGCATAGTTTGATCAGCATCACCTAGAACACCCACACTAAAATCCTCCAACAAAACCAGGCTATTGGCAAATACATAGAGGGGCAGAAAATCTGCAAAATTAAAGATAATCAGGAAAAATAAGTGGGATAATGAAAAGTAGAGAAATTATTTTTAAAGGATGCTCACCTCAAACACACCTTAAACAGTGTTGGTGAGTGGCAGTAAACCTTAGAGGATAGGATGGCTGTTTCTGACAAGGATTCTAGCTGAGCATACCAGATGCACAGTCTTATATAAAAAAAAATCTTAAAAAGTCTTCTATTAGTGGCTTTCACAGTGAAATCAGAGCTATCACATGGAAGCAACATGCAAAAGACAGCCATTTGCCAATAGAGATCAATAGCAATGATACAGGTCATCTTTAAATGCAAAGGGAAATGATTTATAAGTTAGATACTGCTGATGTATGCATTTGACCAAGATACACATATTTGACCAGCCCACATCGACATATGTTAGACCTGTTCTTTATCAAAATAATATATTTTTCTGACTTTTTGGAAAACAGGTCACCAACTTAGTTCTTACAGAATAGTCTGGGGGCTTCCTCTTCAAATATACCTTATGATCCTCACTCCCTCTTCCCTCTCTGATCTTTTACAATGTATCTTTCTTCTTCATTATTTTTTCTTCTCTTGGCTTAGGTCTTCTGAGAACATCAACAGGAATTATTTGGGGCACTATCAATGACACCCATGGTTTGGAAGAGACTACAGATGTGTACTAAAAGCCCTCCAAGAGATATTAGTAGAATTCCTCAAAAAATCGGCACGATCTGGAATTGGAAAAATTCTTAATGAAGTCTTGAAATCTTTAGAATATATTTAACTCATTTCTCATGTCATAAAACTTTTAGAGCTGGAATGGGCCTTAGAGACCATAAAACAATTTCTTCACTTTATATTTGGAAAAATGAGAAAAGAGGTGAAATGATTTTTCCAAGGCAAATAGCTACTGATAAAGGAACTGACATATTTCTTAGGAAATGGCTTTTTTGTAGGTTGAAAGAAATGTACCAAATTATTTACTTGGCTTCCTTTTTATTGTGATTAAAAAAAAGAAGACCTGGAACCAATCCAAATGCCCATCGATGATAGACTGGACAGGGAAAATGTGGCACATATATACCATGGAATATTAGGCAGCCATCAAAAATGATGAGTTCATGTTCTTTGTAGGGAGATGGATGAACCTGGAAACCATCATTCTCAGAAAACTGACACAAGAACAGAAAATCAAACACTGCATGTTCTCATTCATAGGCGGGTGTTGAACAATGAGAACACATGAACACAGGGAGGGGAACATCACACACTGGGGTCTGTTGGGGAGAAATAGGGGAGGGACAGTTGGGGGTGGGGAGTTGGGGAGAGATAGCATGGGGAGAAATGCCAGATATAGGTGATGGGGAGAAAGGCAGCAAATCACACTGCCATGTGTGTACCTATGCAACAATCTAGCATGTTCTTCACATGTATCCCAAAACCTAAAATGCAATAAAAAAAGAAAAGAAAAACACCCATAGCCAATATTATACTGAATTGGCAAAAACTGGAAGCATTCCCTTTGAAATCTGGCACTAGACAAGGATGCCCTCTCTCACCACTCCTATTCAATATAGTATTGGAAGTTCTAGGTAGAGCAATTAGGCAAGAAAAAGAAATAAAGGGTACTGAATTAGGAAAGGAGGAAGTCAAATTGTCTCTATTTGCAGATGACATTATTGTTTATTTAGAAGACCCCATCATCTCAGCTCAAAATCTGCTTAAACTGATAAGCAACTTCAGCAAAGTCTCAGGATACAAAATCAATGTGCAAAAATCACAAGCATTCCTATACACCAATAACAGACTTAAAGAGAGCCAGATCAAGAACGACCCTCCATTCACAATTGCTACAAAGTGAATAAAATACCTAGGAATACAACTAACAAAGGATGTAAAGGACCTCTTCAAGGAGAACTAAAAACCACTGATCAAGGAAATAAGAGAGGACACAAACAGATGGAGAAACATTCCATGCTCATGCTTAGGAAGAATCAATACCATGAAAATGGCCATACTGCCCAAAGTAATTTATAGATTCAATGCTCTCTCCATCAAGCTACCAATGACCTTCTTCACAGAACTGGAAAAAAATACGTTAAACTTCATATGGAACCAAAAGAGAGCCCACATAGCCAAGTCAATTCTGGTTTTTTTGTTTGTTCGTTTGTTTGTTTGTTTTGAGACAGAGTAGCCAAGTCAATTCTAAGTAAAAAGAACAAAGCTGGAGGCATCATGCTACCTGACTTCAAACTATACTAAAAGGCTACAGTATCAAAACAGCATGGTACTGGTACCAAAACAGAGATATAGACCAATGGAACAGAACAGAGGCCTCAGAGTCAATGCCACACATCTACAACCTCACGACCTCTTTGACAAACCTCACAAAAACAAGCAATGGGGAAAGAATTTCCTGTTTAATAAATAGTATTGGGAAAACTGGCTAGCCATGTGCAGAAAGCAGAAACTGAACCCCTTCCTGACACCTTACACTAAAATTAACTCCAGATGGATTAAAGACTTAAACATAAAATCTAACACCATAAAAACTCTAGAAGAAAACCTAGGCAAAACCCTTCAGGACATAGGCATAGGCAAGGGCTTCATGACTAAAACACCAAAAGCATTGGCAACAAAAGCCAAAATAGACAAATGGGAGCTAATCAGACTCCACAGCTTCTGCACAGGAAAAGAAACAATCATTAGAGTGAACCAGCAACCAACAGAATGGGAAAAAATTTTTGCAATCTACCTATCTGACAAAGGGCTAATATCCAGAATCTACAAAAACTAAAACAGATTTACAAGAAAAATGCAAACAAACCCATTCAAAAGTGGGCGAAGGATATGAACAGACACTTTTCAAAAGAAGACATATATGAGGCAAACAAACATATGAAAAAATGCTCATCATCACTGGTCATTAGAGAAATGCAAATCAAAACTACATTGAGATACCATCTCACGCCAGTTAGAATGGCAATCATTAAAAACTCTGGAGACAACAGATGCTGGAGAGGATGTGGAGAAACAGGAACACCTTTACACTGTTGGTGGGAGTGTAAATTACTTCGACCATTGTGGAAGACAGTGTAGAGACTTCTCAAGGACCTAGAAATAGAAATTCCATTTGACCCAGCAATGCCATTACTGGATATATATCCAAAGGATTATAAATCGTTCTGTTATAAGGACACATGCACACAAATGTTCATTGCAGCACTGTTTACATTAGCAAAGACTTGGAACCAACCCAAATGCCCATCAATGATAGACTAAACAGGGAAAATGTGGCACATATACCGCATGGAATATTATGCAGCCATAAAAAACGATGAGTTCGTGGCCTTTGTAAGGACATGGATGAACCTGGAAACCATCGTCTCAGTGAACTGACACAAGAACAGAAAATCAGACACCACATGTTCTCACTCATAGGTGAGTGTTGAACAATGAGAACACATGGACACAGAGAGGAACATCGCACACTGGGGTCTGTTGTGGGGAACTAGGGGAGGGGCAGCAGGGGCTGGGGAGTTGGGGAAGGATAACATGGGGAGAAATGCCAGATATAGGTGATGGGGGTGAAGGCAGCAAACCACATTGCCATGTATGTACCTATGCAACAATCCTGCATGTTCTTCCCATGTACCCCAGAACCTAAAATGCAAATAAAATATATATTTAAAAAAAAGAAAAGAAAAACACACCCATATACAGCATGAGATCTACCTTCTTAACAAAATTTTAAATATACAATAGAGTATTGCTAACTACATGTACATTGTTGTACAGCAGATGTCTAGATCTTTTTAATCTTCCATAACTTTAGTTACTTTTTCTTCAAGGGTCTATTGAAGTTACATTTTTAGTGATAGCAACTCTCATACATTTGCAGGTAACTTCCAAAGCTTATTTTATATGAAGTCATAACATATATAATCTGGTATCTTACTTCAAGTTGCTTCATTTTAAGTTATTGAGAAGTATTCCAGGTTGTGTAAGAATGACTCTGTTACACAGATTTACATTTAAAGAGTAGGACATCGATAGATTTTACTCCATTAAAATTAAAAGGTCTTGTTCAGCAAAGGCAGTAAGTAAAGTTAAAGACAAGCTGCAGGCTGGGAAATGATATTTACAAAGCATGAGGGATTAGTACCCAGAATAACTTCCTTCATATCAGTAACAAAAAGACTAATAAACAAATAGAATAATGAGCAAATGATATGAATAGGCAATTCTCAGAAGAGGAAACCCACATGGCCAATAAACATACAGAAAGCTAATAAACCTCACTAATAAATGGGAAAATGCACATTAAAACACAGTGAAACATTATTTAATACCTATGAAATTAACAAAATATTTAAGACTAACAATACTGAAGTCTGAAGGATGTAGAACCCTCATAAACTACTTGAGGGGGTATAAAGAGGTACAACAACTTTGGGGAACAATTTGGCAATATCTAGTACAATTGAAGATGCATACCTTCTGCAACCCAGCAACACCACTTTAAGGTGAAAAATATCTCACATGCATGCACAAGATGACATCAAAGAATGATGTGTATTGGAGTACTTTTTGTAATAGTAAAAAATGAGAAGGAATCTAAGAAGTCCATCAACAAGGAAATTGACAAATACATTAAGAAATAATCATTCATGAAATGAAATATTTTACAGCTGTTAAAATGAATGGATATGTATAGTAATATAGACAAATCTAAAAAATACATCGAGTGAAAAAAGCAAGTTGCTTAATGATACATACAGTATTAGACAAATTTTACAAACATTTAAACTATGACAAATACTATTCCTAAATTCATACATGTGTACAAACACATGGCTGGCAAAGGGCCACACCAACTTAAGGGGGGTAATTCCTCTGGGGATGAAGGGAGGGAAATATCATAAGGGAAGGGCACAAAGTAAACATCAACTTGTCAATCATATCTGTATTCTTAATAGGTTGGAAACAAATACAGAAAATATTAATGTTTGGTAAATCTATATGGTGGGTATAACTCTCCAGTAGTTCTCCCTTAACTGCAGTTTTGCTTTCCACAGTTTCAGTTATTTGTGGTCAAGCAGAACCTGGAAAAATTAAATGGAAATAAACAATTCCTAAGTTTTAAATTGTGCACCATTCTGAGTAGCACAATGGAATCTCACTCATCCCACTCCATTTCATCTGAGGCATGGATGATTTATCCCTTCATTCAGAGTAGCTGTGCTGTATACACTAGTCACCCATTAGTTGCTTAGTAGACCTCTCAGCTATCAGATCAATAGACTACAAGAAGAAGGCTGAGTACAGTGCATAAGATATTATGAGAAAAAAACAGAGGTAGGAAGAGAAGGACCATATTAATATAACTTATTACAGTATATTGTTACAGTTGTTCTACTTTATTATTGGTTATTGTTGTTAATCTCTTACTGCACCTAATTTATATATTAAGCTTTATCATAGGTAGGTATAGAAAAAAACATAGCATTATATAAGGTTCAGTACCATCCATGGTTTTAGGCTTCCACTGGGAGTCTTGGAACATATTCCTTACAGATAAGGAGGACTACTGTATACCATGTTTTCTCTATATTTAAAAATTTTCATAATATGATGTTTTATGAAAGAATAAAGAAGTGTGTTTCCTTTACAACTATCTACGGTCACATTCAAAAACTAAAGTTAACCATGTGGTAGACATTAAGTCAACTCTGAACCCTGTTTTGTCAGCTATCAGCTTATACAGTACAAACAGAGACAGAGTTAGGCTTTGGTGCCCTTTTTGTAAATAAATAAAGTCCCACAAATAGATAAGCATATGTAGTTACACATTATAGTCGTTCACCATATGTATTGTCAAGTGCATACCAGTATCACATTTGAAACCATTCATTTTGTGTGCCTCAGAAGTGCTAGCATCTGCAGACATTAGCTCCATATTCAAGCCAGTGAGATGAGTTACCATGGCCTTCTGTTATCTATACACAACATTCTCTACTTTCTTTGTGAAGAGTGCTGTGCTTGGCTTGGGCCCGGACACTAATTTGGAGGGTAAACTGTTTTTAGGTTGAAGAAAAAACAAGGCAGTGGTTCGTTGCTTTGTAAATGGTGTAGGAAAATTCTTAAAAGTGAACAAGAAATAGTTCAAACATATAAAACTGAAAGCTCATTAGTAGCTAGAGCTCAGTGAAGGAAGAAAATCCTAGAAAGTTTGGGAAGGAAATGACTTTAATTTTAGAAAGTGATTTATATGGTCTTCAAATGGTTTATAAATAAATGGTCATTATTCAAATCACATAGACCAGTGGTTTCTGAGTCTATGCTAATATCAGGAAATTAAATTCACTTGTTGGGGCTTATATAGATAAAACAGCCTGTGTGTTGATGGATACAACTTTACTAAATAGAGTAATTAACCCAGCCAAAAATGCAGAAACTCATTAAAAGAATCTAAATTCATGTTACGTGCAAATACACAATTATCTGCAGTTGGCATAACCAAAATAAACAACACTCAGAACCATAAGAAGGCTCTAAAAAACATTCAAGATTGAGAACTTGACTTTTAGGACTTAGAAAAGTAATCAACGAGCAAAACCAGTTCATGTTAGGCCAGGGTTATTCAGGAACAGAGCCAACAATCCACAAAGTCTGAAAAGCCATGTAGTTCCTCCAAGTTTAGGCAGAGGCACAGCTACCTATAAATGGGTTGATATCTAAGTATGGACAGACATACACACCAAAATACTGTACAACTCTGCAGTGATTCTGCCCCCTCTGACTGGAATGCTTTTCCCCCTCCTCTTTGCTAGGTTGCAATTACTCATTATCTAAAAGCCTCAGCATGAACGTCACTTTTGTGGGACACATTTCTACCTCTTCTACCCTCTACATCTCAGGTTCTGCTAGTTACTCTACTACACTCTGACAATCCCCCATTACAGTACATAAACTTTAAATAGTCTGTTGTCTTCCTTATTTGAGCCAAGAGTCATTCCTGTCTTATTATAGTTTTCCCCCAGCATATTACAGCACCTGGCATATAGTAGAACTTAATAAATATCTGTTGACTATCTTAATGAATAAATAAATAGATGCATAGATAGCCAGATATAAGTATATTAATGTCCATCCAATTCTACACAGTTCAAAGTAACAATTTTTTTAAAAAAGCTATTGAGAAAAGAAGTATGTTTGATAACATGAGGGTGTATGTGTGCATGTCTCTTTAAATTTGATGATGATGGTGAAGTGTGCATGTGTTTGTGGGTAGGGGAGGGGTTTTCTAAATACACAAATGCTGGTATACATAAATAATTCCTGAAGAGTCATAATTCCTCAGATTTATGTATTTATGCTCAAACTGTTTTCATCCACGTTTCATTTATTCTTACAACCTGCAAGCAAAAGAGATAAGGACAGATATTATCATTGCCATTTTTCCGAAGAGGAAATGGATTGAGAAGTGAAGTGAACTTGCTCAACTGCAAATGGTATCCCAATATCCAAGTTGATACTCCATCCACTAGAATGGTGTAATCTGGTAAGATCACAATTATTATCACAATCTTTTTAGAGCAAGAAAAGTAGATATGAGCAAATATCTGAGGCAGAAAGCCCATAATTCATACTGAGTAATCTGCTTTGTGGGCTCTAGTAAAGGTAATTTAGCTTCTGGGTTCAAATTACTTACTTAACTAGCACATACAAGGGGAAATTAGGGCTACAATAGAAGTTTACTTTTAGTTTTCAGTTGATAAAATTTTTCGTTAATATTAGTCACTCAACAGAAGAAATGAACAGACCAATGAGATGAAATACATTTAACAAGAAAGACCAAGATTTTAGCTACGATAATTAAATATAATATTTTTCTTAAATGAAATTGATAAGAAAACAAAAACTTTTGGTCTGATTTATCTTTGTAATTAATACCACAAGCAAAGTAACACTGAGATTAAAATATCTATATTCATTGAGCTCTTTTTTAGCCCTATGTGATACATTTTCACTAATGTTACCCAAAAGTATTTAAATGAGCGGCTCTCCCCCATATTTCCTTTCTGTAAAAAAAAAAAAAAAAAAAAAAAAAAAAAAATCAGTTCAACTCAGTAGGATGTTTTCAAATCCAGGAAGCAAAATAGGTGCTTCTCGCAAAGCAGTTCTGAGGGTCACTAATAAATGAAATTATATTACATTTTTCAGCCTCATATGATGCCTTTTCACCAAGGAGCTCAAGAATTTCCCAGGAATAGCCAATGCCCTGGAGCTTGATCAGTAGAGTTAAGCTGTGAATAGTGTCTTTGTCCAGAAGTGAACAGCAATGGTGACCTTCCTAGACCGTGTATGATTGTCTCTGGTGCTATTAACCCACTACCACTGCCATGGCACTCAACTCAAAAGGAAGATTTCACTGTTAAAAGAAATCTATGTGTTTACTATAACATATAACAAATGTGCACTCCTTTATTTAGCCCTTCTAGCCTCACCCCATCTTCAATGTACCGGCTGATCCTGCTTTTATTTTCAGATATTTCTCTTTGATGGGCTACTTTTTGTTCTTCTGTGCTACATGTGAATAAGAAGCAGTAAGAACAAGTCACCTATTCCTCAATAGCTGGCATAAGAAGTCATATGTTAGGGCAGGATACTATATTACCAATAACTACTGTTATTAAATGTTCATTACATGCTAAGCCCTATACTGTCAGGTATTTTACAGGCACTATCTCATTGAATTCTCCCCACAAACTATCAGATAAATATTACTGGTATCCTCATTTTACAAAAGAGGAATTTGAACATCAACTGGTTAATTTATGTACCCTACGTCGCACAGCTAAGTAAATGGCAGACTCAGGATTCAAACCAAGGTTCATCTGGTTCCATGCTATATTCTATGCCACACTATCAAAATGGGACGCTCTAAATAGGGTGTTAGGTGTATGCATGCCTGTAAGCATAAGGAATTCCAAACTCTCAGACATTTTATGACCCAAGAGATGATACAGAACTTTGGGTAATAATAATGGCTAACAGTTTTTGAGGGTACAGTACATGCCAGGCACTGTTCTAGGAGCTTTACACACATTGACTCATTCAATCCTTACAATAACCCTCTTAAGGTATATGCTATTATGATGCTCATGGCAATGATGAAACAACTCTGGCATCAAAAAGTGAAATGACAGCTGGGCATGATAGCTCATGCCTGTAGTCCCAGCACTTTGGGAGGCCGAGGCAGGTGGATCACTTGAGGTCAGGAGTTTGAGACCAGCCTGGCCAACATGGTGAAACCCCGTCTCTATGAAAAATACAAAAATTAGCTGGATGAGGTTGCACATGCCTGTAATCCTAGCTACCCAGGAAGTTGAGGCAGGAGAATTGCTTGAACCCAGGAGGTGGAGGTTGAGGTGAGCCAAGATTGTGCCATTGCACTCCAGCTTGGGCAAGAAGAATGAGACTCTGTTTCAAAAAACAAAAAATAAAATTAGCCTGGCATGGTGGCACATGCCTGTAATCCCAGCTACTTGGGAGTCTGAGGCAGGAGAATCGCTTGAACCTGGGAGGCGGAGGCTGCAGTGAGCCGAGATTGTGCCATTGCACTCCAGTTGGGTGACAAGAGCAAAACTCCGTCTCTTAAAAAAGAAAAAGTGAAACAACTTACTCAAGATTGCACAACTTGGAAGTGGTAGAGCTAGAATAAATTTAGGCAATCTAACTTCAAAGTCTACATATTTAATGAAAACATTTTATTAATGAGAAATTGGTTGAGATCAAGAATTGTCACAAGAGGAAAAAGAAAATAATCACAAAGTTTTAGAGCTGATAAGAACATTAAAGATTATTTAGTCCAACCTTCTTGTGTTCATAATAAGAAAAGAGAGTCAGAGCAAGATTAAGCAACTTGCCTAAGGTTTCATGGTTTGTAAGTAGCTGAGCTTGCATCACAGCCGGCCTTCTGACCCCTAGTCATGTGCCCATTGCAGTATATCATGTTATACTCTCCCTGATGCATTCATGTAACAAAATGTGAGTTGAATTCAATTAAATTGCCTTCCTGGATCTGACCCTGAGCTCCTAAACTTGACTGGGGAAAAGGCACACAGCTGAACAGATGGGCTTCATGTTCATTTAAAGGATTCATGATCACAAACCTCAACTGAGCACTTGTTTCTGCCCAACAATGCTATTTCTGTATTAAACTTGCTTTCTCACTCTTTAAAGTGACTATATCTTCATTGCTGTCCTCAATCCTCCTGTATTTTCCCCCACTCCACTCCACTTCCTGCCATTAATTAATGATCTTGCCTCATACTTCATGGAGAAGAAAAAGCTATCAGAAGAAGTAGCTCTTTCATCTTCCTACCAACAAATCTGCAAACCTGTCTACATCTCTATCTATATTCTCTTTTGTGTTGTTAAAATGGAACAAGTGTTGCTAAATCCCATCCTTTCCTGCTGCTTAGACTGCAGATGTTCTTTTTTCTTCTGCATCATCATCTCCCTCTTTCTACTGGAAGTTGGCCTTGGCTCCTAGTCTTTCAACATTCCGTGTATTCCAACCATCAGTTAAATCTTATCTTTTGATTATAATTCTAAAATACATCTTGAATCTGTTCATTTTTCATCACCATTGCTAATTTCATCCAGGTCACCATGCTCTCTTATCTAGACTCCTGCAGTAAATAAATAGCCTCCTAATTGTCTGTGTCTTGCTTCCACTCTTGCCCATCTTTAACTCATTCTCTGCTGAGCAGCTATCTCTAGTCCATTTTCTGTTGCTATACCAGAATAACACAAACTGGGCAATGTATAAAGAAAACAAGTTTATTTGGCTTATGATTCTGAAGGATGGGAAGTCTAAGATTGAGTGGCTACATCTGGCAAGGACCTTCATGCTACATCTGGCAAGGACCTTCATGCTACATCATAACATGGCTGAAGGGCAGAAGGGCAAGTGAGCATGAGAAACAGAAGAAATGGGGGCCAAACTTTTATCTTTTTATCAGGAGTCCACTCCTGCAATAACTAATCCAGTCTTGTGACACGAACTCATTCATGAGGACAGAGCCCTCATGACCTATACCGGTCCCATCTCCCAATACTGTTAACACTGGCAATTAAATTTCAACATGAGTTTTGGAGGAGACAGTCAAACTACAGTTGTAGTCAAAGTAGTCTTTACAAAAAGTGTAAAACAATTCATTATCACTCCTGTGCTTAAAATCTTTCTATGAATTCCCACTGCTTTTAGAATAAAAATCCAAACTTGTTTGAACCTATTAGCCCCATATGATGAGGCCCCGGTTTACCTCTCTCAACTTCATCTCATGCTACGTTCCCTTTCATTCAACTATGCTGGCCTTCCCTCTGTGTCTGCAATACAGCCAGTCATTTCTTGCCTCAGGGACCTGTGCTTGCTGTTCCTCAGGCTCTTTGCATGACATGTACCTCCACAATGATCATGTCTCAGCCTGAAATTCACTTTCTCATAAACATTTTTTCTATGATATCAGAGTAGGTCCTCTTATATTTTTCCTCATCCATAGCTATCTTAACACTTTGTATAGTCAAAAAGTATTTTATGCATATATTATGTATTTCCATGTTTATTTGTCTGTTGTAAAGTTCAGTAAGGGCAGAGACCTTCGTATATATTTTTTCATTTTTGCTTTTACAATATCTAGCAGAATATCTGGTACCAAGAAGGTTCTCAATAAATTTTTGCTGAACTAAAAAGTGAATTCCTGTATTGCGCTGGATAATATCTGGGACAATACTATTTAATAAGGATACTCTAAGCAGGGGAAAATAATCCTGACTTCTTTAGGAAAAGAATCTGGTTGCTTTCATGATCCCAAACCTTTTACCAACCTTTAATCAGCAGGTTCTGATCTCCTTTTGTGGTAGTCTCTGTCTGAATTTTTTTTAAAAAATCTACAGAATTAACCCAGATGATGGACAGGACTCTGAAGATGATAGCCATTTAAGACTTTCTTGTCAAATATGCTCCCTCTCACTATACATGCTTGGACAGAAAGAGAGACATATTTTACTTGGTTGTTTTTTCCTCAAGCCATTTATTCCTCTGCTAAGTAGTTTATCGATTCTTCAACATCAATTTAGAGCTGGAGTTTACAACACTCCCATCAGAAATCTTAGAGTGCTCAAAATAAATGACTTGCCCGAACAATACCATGTCAGTTGTTAAAGAAGTAACTCTGGAAAACAAATGTACCTAAAGGTAGATACTAAATATAGATATTCCCTTACACACACACACACATGCACACACACCACTTGGGAACTGACTTTTTTAAGAACAAAAAGCAAAAATAAAACAGAAAAAAATCTATAACATACGAAAAATTCAGTAGTATGGCAGTCTAATATGAAAAATGTTAAAATTCACTAGAGCCTACACCTCCCACTGATGTTCCACAATAGTTATTTTAAACAGGAAGCACAAGGTTGCCAAATGTTCTTGTTCTACATTTCCTGTACTAGTTTTACATCCTACACATCTAGTCCTAGTATTAAAAATATTGTCCATGATATTTTACTTCCTGGCTTTGAGAGCAGGAGCCTCCCCAGCCAGCCTATAAACCTTTAGGGACTCAAATTCCAACTATCATCCTGTAGAAAGCACATCTGCCTTCACACAACACCCCCTTTTTGCAAACTGTTGGTTATGCTCAAATGCTTTGGGATTAGGTGTGAGGAAGGCTTGAATTACATACCTAAATATAAATTCCCTAACTGGTGGGCTGGAGAAACACAAAAAAGACACATGTTTTAATAATGTCATCTCAAGTATAAGCATTCATGTATAATGACACATACACATAGAAAACTGAATTTTCTTTTCACCCTAGAAGGAAAGCAGGTGCTAAACTTTCTTCAGTCTCAGCATTGCAAATTTAAAATAACTGCTTTACATGTTGATTTGGAGTTGCAACTCATCTGAGACACAGAGGGGATTTTCCAAACTGCACTGGAATTTAGGCACACATGAAATTACAATTACTTTCCATTTCTTTTCTTCAACTTCCCCATAATTGCTATTCTGATATACCACTATCTTCTTTGGGGGACTATGGAAAGGGGCCCAACACAACAGGTAGTCTTTCAAACTATGAGACCAGACTGGATCATTTCATTCAACAAATATTTATTGAGTGATTGCTAGGTGCCAGGCACTGTTCTAGAAGCTGGCATAATGAGCCCACATAGAGGTGACACAGGTTCAAATGAGCTTAAAAGAGTAACAAGGAGGAAAGAATTTCTGATGTGTGAGGCTGTTCTTTTGTTTTAAATCAAGCAACGGTGCAGCAACGGCCATAGGCTGTCAGTAGCAGGTGAAATGTCAAATAGGGAGTTTTGTTTTGGGGGATGCCTGACTTTAGCTTCCCTTCTAATGCCAGCATAGTATATCTGAGGATTTAAGGAAAGGATATCTGAAAAATAAAGGCAATTTTGCTGCCAACTAAGACGAATGAAATGCTCTCTAAAGGCAGCCCCCAAACCATTCTTGACCTGAGCCCAGGTTTCCACTGTTACTTTGATTTACATCTGTTTAGGGTCCTTCTTTACCTTTCACTCCTCATCACTCCAAAGCAGCAATTAGAGGCAGTTCAGGGAAACAAATTAACTTTATTTCACAGGAGGAAACCTCAAAGTAAATTTCTATCATTCGTTCATTCAACAAATGTTCATTGAGCACCTACCATGAGCCAGAAATTGCTCTTGGTGCTGGAGATACATTAACATCAGTAAAAAACACACACAATAAGCCCTCATCTCATGGAGTTACATTTTAAATTGAGGTTGCTGAGATAAGTTACAGGCAATTTTGTAATAACCACATTACTTAGTATTGGTTTAAGTGATTAAACAATCTCTTCTTGTTCCTCCATTCTCTAGCTTCCAGTATAGAGCCCAACCTTTTAGCCCATGCCTTGTTGCTTTTGAAGTTTCTAGACCACTCCTAGACATAACCTTTATATGCTCTTTCAACTGACTCTCTTCTCCTCTCAGATACTCAGGCACATCTCCTTTAGCTGGGATTAGCCTTAATGAATGGTGCTCTCCTTACAATGGTACCCCATCTCTTTCAGATCTTGTTGAGAGCAATTTGACTGAAATCCCCAGGGTACTGGGCTCTGGTTTTTGGTCTTGGGTATTTACAAATTCTTGTTTTTCTTAACTACTCTTTAACCTTTACTTCCTGCTTACTTTGTTCTGCTTTTTTTTCCCCTGATAAACATTTTTCAGCCATGTTGAGAAAGGAGGATAGCTGGGAATATAAAAGAGCAGGATCCAATTTTAAGAAATCTATTTGTTTTTTCTTTTTAATCTCGATTGTCAAAGATGATTTGAAAAAGAAAGCTTCTGGGGCCAGGTATCCTGTCTCCATAAGGCTCTGATCTCATATATACATTGTTGCTTCCTGTGGAATTTCTGCAAACTGTTCTTTAAAATAATTATGCTGTGTGTTTCTGGTTTCTTATGGGATTTTAACATTTTGAAACTGCAGGGGCAAACAGGAAAATCTTTAAATATGATTACTTGGCAGTCAAATAAAATGTTATAAGAAATTTCTCCATTTTTCACACCCTTCAATTTTTCTACCCCATCTGAAACAGAAAACAAGTTGAAAATACATCAGTCCAAAGGGTAATTTTATGAAAAAGATAAGCACCTAGGAACAGAGGCTTATAATGAAAATGTCTCCTCCACCATAGAGAAACACTAATATAATTCAATATAGTTTATAAAACCATCCCTGCCAATCAAAATAGAGAAAAGACAATTTCCTGTTTGTGGAAATAGATGTGATATTGAACAGAACCAAATCAGGCTGCAATTAACTTAGAAAAAGAACGGATACACTAGACTTAGTCTAGCTAAAAGAAAGTTGTTGCATTACAAAACATTTGCATGCTAGCTTAATAAAATTAAGTTTTCCAAGGGAATTCTCATTCTGGGGAGGAGAGGTGGAAGGGGAAACTGAATGAGCTATATAGAAAAAAGTTAAATAGTAAAAATAGCTACCATTCACAGAGAGTTTACTATGCACAAGGCAGTTTCTTTACGTGCATTTTTTTATTTGTCTCATTATAGTTTTAACAGGTGAGTACTCTTATTGTCTCAATTTTACAGATGAGGCAACTGAGGCTCAGAGATTGAGTCAGATGTAAAAATTCATATCAGTAGTAAGGGGTAGAATTCAGATCTATGTCTCCTCTTAACTGCTAGGCTATGTTGCTACCAACAGAATACATAACACACATATCTGCTTATCTAAGATTTATTTACATATAATATGTATGTATGTTTATGATTGGTAAATTCTACGTGAATTAGCTAGGCAGAAAGTAGCGTAATATATTAGAAAAAACACTTGATTAGGAGTCCTGAGGTCTGCGTCTGTACTCTAGGCTCTGATACTGACTAGTTGTATGGCTTCAGGTGAGTAATTTAATACCTCTGGGCCTCAGTTTCCACATCTATAAAACAAGGATACCAAGCAGAAGCTTCCATAACATCCTCTTTAGCTCTAACATTCTATTACTCTACTGAAATAGGTTATGTCACATAAATTACCATGAATGTTTTGCCTTTGGGGATAACTTACATGGAAAGCAACTCAAGGAATAAATTCTGCTAAAAAGCACACCCGTGACATAGCAGATTTGCTGGAAAGAGGGAGATGATTTCAAAAGGAGAACCTTTCTGTGATATCAAATGGAGTTGCCAACATAGTCTTTGAACTCTCCTTCACCATCAGCCAACTAGAGGCTTCAGTTAATCTTCACTAAAAATGACAGTCTGCAAGTATTTTGGACCTCCAGGTCAAGGCTAAGTTGGCAAGAACTAAATGGAAAAAAAACCATTTTACAGGGTCACTGCTAAGCCCAGAATCATGAAGAAACTGTATATGGGTGACTAAATCAAAGGCCTCAGTTAGGTCAATAAAAATGCTTCTAATAATATAAGCCTCAGACATTGTTTCTGAAATATCACTGGTGCTTTAAGTAAACTTGCATTGAGAGAAAGGCTAGCTAGCTATGAAACTTAACTAGACCGCTGTTAGAGAATTCCCTTCTCTAGGGACTGAGCATCTGGGAAAAATGTCACGTAACCTTGGAAAGACACATGGAATTGCAATCAATGTAGGCAGACTCTGATTTTTGATCCTTTGTACAATGCACAATACCAAATTGATCAGTGAGTCTCTGGAAAGAATGAACACATTCAAAGACTCAATTGGCCTTCTACAGGGGGTTTTAGGCAGTCTGAGGAGCAACTGATTGAAGAGTCTTAAGCTTTTATATTTGCATTTCTCCAGAGCAGTTCTTGGCTAGCTTCTCTTTGCTCCACTGGCTTCCCAGGTGACTACCCACTGTTATCTCTGACATAGGAAGTAGTGATAAGCCACATTCCTAGCTGCCTTTCCAAGGCTCTCAAGAGGCACTGTGCAAAAGAGGTTAATGATAGCGTCTTCTCACTTTTACTACTGACAGTGACGGAATTCCTAGAGAGCTCATTTTTCTCATGAAATATTTTATTTTATAAAGGTAGCCAAAGAAAGGCAAAGAAACATTGAGGGAGAGGGAGAAAAAAAGTATGCTATGTAGCTATATTGTCGGTTATTTTCATCATGGCATGGTACTTTGTGTTTTTAAATTTCATGAAACATTTTATCCTCTAAGTGAGCATTTTATATGAACCCACAGATGACTTCTTTAATTGATCAATATTAGAAATACAAAGGTATCTGAATGAATAACTAACATTATCACAGGGTTGGAAAGGGAAGAAGCATATGGTAGGTTAATGCAAGGAATTATTAAGATAAAATTGAAAGTGTTGGAATTTGAAAGTGGGGACTACATTCATTTGGATTATAAAGTATTACAACTAGAAATCAGAACCTTAAAGACTAATTTTCATTAATGGATTTCTTTCGATCTTGCCCAGTGTTTTCTAAATTGGTTCTTACAATAGACCCTTGGAATGGCTTCTCTCCATTTGTTGGCCCAGTGCATTAACTTATACTTCCCTTGTGCCAACAGCTCATCTACAGTAATAGAAGTGAAGCCTTTCTACTATGAGCTCTGAGTACCCAACTAAGTCCACAAATGGACTAGAAAGGTCATAGCTGCTCACTAACCAGTAGATATGTCAACTCAAATTCATATAATTTTAGAGTCTAAATGGTCCTTTGAGGTTATCTTACTTTTAACCTTGATCCCAGTAAAACAATCATTCACAGCATGCCTAACAGTGGCATCTAGACATACTTAAACATGTTCATGGCTGGAAATGTCCTTGCTTCATAAGAACACCCATTCCACTGCCAGACAGTTTGAATGGAAAGGTTTCCCCGCAATATGCTAGGCTAAAACCTGCCTTCCTATGACTACCTGGGTTCATATCAGGTTCCCTCACTTATATGAACTTAGGTAGATCATTTAATCTCTGTGCTTCAGTTTCTTTATATATAAAATGGAGATAACAATAGTACCTACCTCATAGGGTTGTTGTAGTGATTAAACATGTTAATACAAATCAAGTACTTAGCACAGTTCCTGGCACAAAATAAGTGCTCAGTAAATATCAGCTCTTGATCTTACTGCTAATATTACTGCTACATTTACAACTGCTACTATCACTACTAAGAATACTCTCTGGAGTGACACATACCAATCCTCAATCCTCTTTTTTTTTTGAAAGAAAGAAAGAGAGAAAGAGGGAGAGAGAACAGGAGTCTTGCTCTATTGCCCAGGCTGGAATGCAATCTTAAAAATAGGTATTAAAAACCTCTTTTATGCCGATAATTGTGTTTAACAATGGAGACAGGAAGGAATAAGGAAAGAAAATAACAAACAAACAGCCAACCACTATTCCATTTAAGTCTGTGAAATGCTATGCAAATGCTGAAGAGTGATTTACTTCCAATTATGTGGTCACTTTCAAAATAGGTGTAATGTGACACTGAGAAAAAGGTATGGTCTGTGAACCTGGGGTGAAGAATTCTATAAATATTCACTGAGTTTACTTGTTCCAGGTCTGAGTTCAAATCATAGATGTCCCTGTTAATTTTCTATCTCATTGCTCCATCGAATATTAACAATGTGGTGTCAAAGTCTCCCGCTATTATTGTGCGGGAGTCCAAGTCTCTTTATAAGTCACTAAGAACTTGTCTTATGTATCTTGGCGTTCCTATATTGGGTGCATATATATTTATGATCATTGACTCCTATTGTTGCATTTATCCTTTTACCATTATGTAATGTCCTTCTTGTTTCTTTTAGTCTTTGTTACTATTAAAGTCTATTTTGTCAGAGACGAAAGTTACAACTCCTGTTTTTTTTTGCTCTTCATTTGATTGGTAAGTCTTCCACCAACCCTTTGTTTTGAGTCTTTGTGTCCCCTTGCTTATGAGATGGATCTGGATACAGCGAACCAATGTGTTTTGACTTTTTTTTTTCAATTTGCCTTTCTGTGTCTTTGATTGGGGCATTTAATCCATTTAAATTTAGGATTAATATTGATATTTTTGAGTTTAATATTGCCGTTTAATGCTAGCTGGCTATTTTGCCCATTATTTGATATAGATTCTTCATTATGGAGATACTCTTTACATTTTGGTAAATTTTTGAGATGACTGATACTGGTTGTTCCTTTCTGTGTATAGTACTTCTTTCAGAAGCTCTTGTGAAGCAGGCCTGGTGGTGATGAAATCTCTGAGTGCTTGCTTGTTCACAAAAAATTTCATTTGTCCTTCATTTATGAAGCTTAATTTGGCTGGATATGAGATTCTGGGTTGAAAATTCTTTTCTTTGAGGATACTGAATATTGACCCCCACTCTCCATTCTAGTTTGCAGGGTTTCAGCTGAGAGATCTGCTGTGAATCTAATAGGCTTCCCTTTATGGGTAACCTGACCTTTCTCTCTAGCTGCCCTTAGAATTTTCTCCTTTATTTCAACCCTGGTGAATCTGACGATTATGTGTCTTGGGGTTGCTCTACTTGAGGAATATCTTTGTGGTGTTTTCTGTATTACCTGAAGTTGAGTATTATCCTGCCTTACTAGGTTAGGAAAGTTTTCCTGAATAATATCCCTAAGAATATTTTCCAGCTTGGATTCATTATCTTCATGACATTCAGGTACACCTATCAAACATAAATTAGGTCTTTTCACATAGTCCCATATTTCTTGGAGACTTTGCTCATTCCTTTTTACTCTTTCTTCTCTAATCTTATCTTCTTGTTTCATTTCATTAAGTTGGTCTTCGACCTCTGATATCCTTTCTTCTGCTTGATCAATTCGACTAGTAAAACCTGTGCATACTTCATGGCATTCTTGTATTGTATTCTTCAGTTCCATTAATTCACTTATATTCCTCTCTAGATTGTCTGTTCTCGTTAGGATTTCATCAAATCTTTTATCAAGGTTCTTAGTTTCTTTACATTGGGCTAGAACATGTTCTTTTAACTCACAGAAGTTTCTCATTATCCACCTTCTGAAGCCTAATTCTGTTATTGGAATGCACTCATTCTCCATCAGGCCTTGTTCCCTTGTTGATGAGGAACTGTGATCCCCTGTAGAGGGAGAGGCATTCTGATTTTGGGTATTCTCAGCCTTTTTACACTGGTTTCTTCCCATCATTGTAAATTTATCCACCTGTCATCTTTGTAATTACTGACTTTCAAATTAGGTCTCTGAGTGGACATCCAACTTGTTGATTCCCAGCGCCGGAATCTGAGCAACCCACTGTGCCAGCTAAAACAACGGAGTTAAGATTCGTGGTCCTTTTCTGCCTGGGAATCTCCGGTCTGGCTTCCTTCTTAAGTCCCTTTTTCAATCAGCTGAATAGGCGACTCTGCCTTCCCGAAGCTCCAAATGTTGACCAAAAGGGGACCCAGTCCCGTTTACTCTGCACCAAGAACCTCTGTGCCAGGGCACCAGCAAAACTGCCACGCCGGCTACAAGAGTTGTGCTGGCGACCTGTGGGGGCTCCTCCACTGGGAATCTCCTGGTCCATGAGCAACAAAAATTTGTCTGAAAGTGTGGCATCCTCTCGTTCTCTGCACTTTCACTGGGAGCTACAATCCTGAGCTGCTAGTAATCAGCCATCTTGGATCTCTCTCCCTCCTCAATCCTCTTCTACATAGCAGCTCTTCAAATATTTGAAGACTCCTATCCAAAGCAAGTTAAGCAAGTTATCTGATACCTTCAAATCAGACACCTTGAAAGAAGATAACACCTACTGTCCATGCCTGGTGGCTCATGCCTGTAATCCCAGCACTTTGGGAGGCCCAGGTGGGCAGATCACGTGAGGTCAGAAGTTTGAGACCAGTCTAGTCAACATGATGAAACCCTGTCTTTACTAAAAATAGAAAAATTAGCCAGGTGTAGTGGTACAGCTACTCAGGAGGCTGAGGCAAAAGAATCTCTTGAACCTGGGAGGCAGAGTGTGCAGAGCCGAGATCGCACCATTGCACTCTGGCCTGAAGGACAAGAGTGAAACTGTGTCTCAAAAAAAAAAAAAAAAAAGAAGATAACACCTACTGTACAGGGTGGCTGTGAGAATGAAAAGAGATAATATATGCAAACTGCCTGGCACACAAGAGGTATTTAAAAATATGTCAGTTCCCAGCTGCATGTGGTTGCTCACGCCTGTAATCCCAGCACTTTGGGAGGCCAAGGTGGGTGGATCACTTGAGGTCAGGAGTTCAAGACCAGCCTGGCCAACATGGTGAAACCGCGCCTCTACTAAAAATATAAAAATTAGCTGGGCATGGTGGCACACACCTGTAGTCCCAGCTACTCAGGAGGCTGAGGCAGGAGAATCGCTTGAACCTGGGAGGTGGAGGTTGCAGGGAGCCAAGATCACACCACAGCACTCCAGCCTGGGTGGTAGAGCCAGACTCTGTCTCAAAAAAAAAAGGCAGTTCCCTTCCCCTTCTCCATTCCTAAGTCTTTCCTTTTTTAGGCACTATCTAACCTTTCTTTACATAATAGGGTTTTCCAGCCCCTGGCCATCTTTATTTCATTCTAGTCTGTTAAGTGTCTTTCTTAATTGGTAGTTCCCAGCAGGATGGAAAGCATGATTTCAGGTATGGCCCAAGTATGCCATGCAGAGTAGGCTGTTCCTTAATCTTGGGAAGATAAGGCTCAACTCAAGGCATGTGTGGTCAAAGTAGGGGTCACAGATAGTCTCTTGTCACTATGATTATTTTTGTTCATTGATTTCCTTTCTTCCTGGCCCAGAGGCTAATGAGTGATCAATTCCATCAAAACTTCAAGTTACTTATTCAATCAGAGCAGTTGCACTGGCTTGCTCCTGTAACTCTTTCCTAGGACTCTGCTTTCTTAACAGGTTGGCTTACATACACAATGTAGTGAATCTAATTCCTGCCATGTATACTAAGGGGCATTGCTGCCAAAGTGTCTCTTGCAATCCATTTTATGTGGTTGCTTTCCAAGGCAACTTATTGAATTAAAAATATAATAAATGTAATCTTGTTGGTTAGTACTGATTAAGCACCTCAAGGCATATAGAGAGGTAGAGATCATGCTTTGAAAGTATAAGACCAGAGTTCAGTTTTTACCTTTCTGATTTCTGGAGGCTGTAAAGAATACTGAGAAGATCACTAACTGAGTCAAGGAACTTGAGATCAAGCCCTATCTATGCCAATAACCTAGTGTATGAACCTGGATCAGGTCATTTAACCTATTTGGATCATGATTTCCTCATTCGTAATATGAGGGTGTTGGACTACTTAAATTTTAATATCTCTTCTGGTTCCAATAATGTATAGTTCTATTCTGTAGCCTTATGGTTAAGGTATTATATTTTTCCTGCACCGTACTTACTTGCTTTTTAAACCAGGTTAGTGCTGAAAAAGAGCCCAGGCAAAATGGGAATTTTAAACAACTTTTATAACCTTAATAGAGAACTGAAACAGTTTAACATGTCTCTGCCTAACCTCTTGCTTAAATAATTTTAAAATGGTTAATTAAATTATGCTTTACAAAGATTATCATTATATACCCAAGCTGAAGGGGAAAGTTCAACATTTACAATTGAGTTACAACAGAGAGCTGCATTGAGCAAGACCATTTATAATGTATTAACTATAAGAAATGGAACCTGAACTTTAATAGACACTATACTCCTTACAGCTCAAGACCCAGTAATATGTTGTAAGAAAGTCTGAGAACATATATTACCCATGACATTGGATCAGCAATCATACAATAAGTATGTTTAAAATTTTTGTTATTAATTTAAATCTTAATATAGTCATCAAAACTTCTGTCAGGTAATGCCATTTTTGCCTCTAGTGCAATGTGAAACTATTGGTTTATGAGAGAATTTCAATTCATGGGCTGACATTTTGGATAGGCTCTACTCTTTCACAATCCTCTAAGAAAACAGTCTATTAAAACCCTGGGCTAGGCATGGTGGCTCACGCCTGTAATCCCAGCACTTCGAAAGGCCAAGGCATGTGGATTGCTTGAGTCTAGGGGTTCAAGACTAGCCTGGGCAACACGGTGAAAACTTGTCTCTACAAAAAATACAAAAATTAGTCAGGCATGGCAGTGCACCCTGTGGTCTCAGCTACTTGGAAGTCTGAGGTGGAAGGATTGCTTAAGCCCAGGAGGTCAAGGCTGTGGTGAGCCGTGATCACACCACTGCACTCTTGCCTGGGTGACAGAGCAAGACCCCATCAAAAAATAAACAAACAAAAAACCTCTTACTCTGCTCAATGAGACCTACAGATACATTGACCAACTGAAATCTTAAGAATCAGCATTGCTGGTTATTCTTATTCATAAAAACTGCTCTATAAAACAGTGATAGAATCTGTGTCTTTTTGGCTTCTAAATGGAGAAACACCTTACTGAGTCATGGGCCACGAATTCTGGATTCTGACAGTGGCATCACAGGATTGTTTTATAGACGAACATGGTCCGTTCCCTCTATGAGTATGCTCTTGAATGTTAGGAATATTTAGTAAAACACACAAACACACACATGCACACGTTCATGGGGTGGCAGTTACTGTATTATTTTGCAGAATGTATTCTATTTGCTATCATCTATTTCTCTAATGGACTAAAAAGGCAGCAAATATGAAAATAAGAAAAACACCAAGAAGCCCCATTTTTCTACATTCTGGCATTCTTCAGTTAGATTCATGCAGTGCCTAAAAGATAACGCAAAATAGTGGAATGGGGGAAATCTTGGATCACCACAGCATCATTTATACAAATATTTCCAAAGGTTAGAAGAATTTAGGACCAGGCTCACTTCCCACTCTTAATTCGCTCCAACATGGCAATTGCTTCCATGATGACATGATTTCCCAATAATCCTTTACATGGCTAGAGACAAATAAACCTTAGAATTTCCAAAGGCCTGTGTTATTACTCTGCTTTCCCCAGGAGGGATCCTTGCTGTTGTCCCTCAACTGTGACTCTACACAGCAGATGGTAAGAAAAGAGGACTAAAGTTTAAATTAACAACCATCAACAACCAACATTAAGCCTCCCTTTGAAACAACAGGAACTGTGAAATCTGAGTCTATATTTCTGCTGAAGGGCAACAAAGCAAGGCCTTTTAAAGGAGACAGCATTTACTGTCTTTTTTTTTTTTCTAACATAAATACACCAAGCAAGAATACATCAAGCAGAAGATAATAGTGCATCACTAATTCAGTAATTGTCACAGGACTCTTTCCTTCTCCTCAATTAAACAGTTAACAGGGAGCTGGGATTCACACAAAAAAAGAAATCCGCTCCTCCTCCCCTCTTTTCCAATTTGATTTATGCATAGCCCCTGGAGACGCAAATTAATGTCTTCATAGACCAAAAGCCCCAGCTGTTTTGGAAAATCTATGACAAAGCTTAACTAAGGTTCACACATGCAAATATAAAGCCCCCATAATTACTAAGCTGGGTATTACAAAGCTGGCTCCTCAACCAAGGGTCTAAAGCCAGCCGTATTGCCATGCTCATCCCCAGACAGGCTGGCCTGAATACACCTATAGTGCTAATTTAGTACTGCCTGAGGCATTGTGGATTCTGGGTAGATAGACACTTTAAGCAAAGCTGAGGAAGAGATATAGAACTATAGGGATTTAAAACCACAATTCATCATTTATTAATATCAGACAGAAGCAATGAAAATATGAGAGACTTCATTTCTTATGTAGCTGATTCCTTTGGTTTATTCTTTTTATGATAAGAAATCAAAAAATGAGATGATTAATTCAAAGAAAATATCAAAAGAAACTCTTAATGCCCTATCCATCCTTAAATGAACCAAAGACACCCCCCTCAGCTACTCTACCTCCTTGAAAGCATGTGGCCTGAACTTATTGTTCCACTCCTCTCCTCTCACCCACTCCTTAATCACTGCATTCTGAATTCTGTCCACAGTATTTTACCACAACAACCCTTCCAAAGGTCACTGACATTCTTTGTTGCTAAAGCCAATGATCCCTTTTCAGTCCTTATTTTACTCTTTCTCTTTGCAGCAATAAACTTTGCTGATTATTCGTGCTTTATTGAAACTCTCTTCCCTTGCCTTCTGTGATACCCCCTAACTCTTGGGTTTATCTTTCTCAGTTTGTTTCATGAACATCTCCTTTACCCATTTCTTAAATGCCAGTGTTTTCTAGTGTTCCATCTTTATGCCTCATTTATTCTCTAAATAAAATCAGGGATTCTTAAACTGTACATCATGTGGGTTCATGGATATACTTCAAGAAATCTGTGGACCTTCCTAAAATTGTATGTGGAATAGTGTATGTAAATTTTATAGGGAGAGAGTCTATAGTTTTCAGATTTCTACAGGAGTTTTAGGCAAAATAAAGTCTAAGGGCAACTAATCTCAGATTAGCTCTAGGTGGCTCCACAACTTCAAATCATATCCCTATATAGACTGACAACTTTCAAATCCATATTTCCAATCCAGATTGTTCTCAGTGTGGGCATCCCATTAATACATTTACTCAACAATCCTGATCTTCAAGTCAGTAAATGGCTCACAACCCCCTAGCTGCCCAAGCCAGAAATCATTCTCCATATCCAGTAACCGAGCCCTATGGACTCTAAGTCCTATCTCACATGTGAACCTTCTCTCAATACCAAACATAATCATCTCAGTCCAGGAAGATTATTGCAACAACTTTCTCACATGTCTTCCTGCCTCCAACCAACTCTCAATTGGTTGCAGAGTAATCCTTGTAAAAGACAAATATGATCTTGTCACTCACTCCCTGACCTAAAAACTTTTCGGTGACTTCTTTATTGTTCTTAGACTGCAGAACTTCAAACTTCCTGGTAAAAAAGGTAAAAAAGGTCCTTTATGACTTGGTTCCTGCATAACTCTACAGTCTCATCCATATTCTATAGCCTAACAACCCCTTTAACATCAGCCCTACCCTGGTCCAATCCTTGACTACTTTATACTCTCTAGTCATACAAAACTATTTTCAGTTCTTGCCTCAAAGATTTGCATATACTTTAACATCACATTAGGCTGGAATACCTGTACCACTTTGGCCTGGGAAACCTCTGCCAGAAAGCTATCTCTAGCCACCAAAAGAAGGTTAGGAGGTGCCTCATTAATGCTCTGATAGCATCCTACATGTGTAATCACATTATGTTTCGGTATGTGATTTCTCTATTTCTCTGCTTCTCTATTTCCCACTATAGCGAATAAACTATAAGCTTCTTGTGGTCAGAGACCATTTGGTGTCCTTGGCACTTAGCACAGTGTCTGTACATCATAGTTGGTCAATAAATATATGTTGATAAACTGAATGAATTAATGGGAAGAAAGAATTTCCAGAATTTTGACCCAGTACTGTTAATCCCCACAATCTTTGCCTTCAGCCTGGTATAGGAAACAAAACAGTGGACTCCAGAGAGGTCAGCTATCTTAGATATTAACTCTATGAGTCTCACTTTCCTCACTGTGTAACTAAGAAAAAGTTCTCCATAATCCCTTATGGTTTGGCAATTCTGTAGTTTGTTGCTTCCTTAACATATCTATTTCTCATCTCCCAAACCTCACTTGGTCCTTCCACCTCCTTCCCTATTTCCCCCTTGCCTGTTGTGCAGATGGCACTGTGACGATCTGGTTGAGGCATCTGGAGACTGGCTGGGTAAAGGCCACAATACTTTGTGCATGTATTATGTGCACGAGAGAGAGAGAGAGAGAGAGAGAGAGAGAGAGAGAGAGAGAGAGAGAGAGAGAAGGAGGAAGGGAGGGAAGGAAGAGATATTGAGGCAATTATCCCTTCCTTCCCATTTCTATTCTTTGTAAAGAATATAGTTGGTCTTAGAGGTCCAGTTTCAAGATGTTCATGATGTTAAATTGTTACATGATAACAAAATTCCTAAAATTGTTTAAGATCACTCAGAACAGGAAAACAAAATAAGAAAAAAGTTAAGGAGAACCAAGTAGACACAGATTATCTTGAAGAAGCTGAATCCCAGTAACTTTACATGGTTTGCTGGAATAAGGTTTACTAAACATTGAAAAGAAAGGGAGACATCTTATTTGAAAGGAAATACAGCCTACACTTCCCTGGTCAAGAGAGGTGGAGGAACTGTGGTTCCAGAAGCATTTGAAGTTACTGCAAAGCTATGGAAACATGTAACAATAATAACCAGCACTAAGAATATAGTAATGCAAGGACCAATTGTCTAATGGTCCCTGGAGGAGGAACCAGATGGTGTAAATGACCAATTCTCATCTCTTAATTTCTTTAATTGATAGGAAGGTTACGCTTCCATTTGGTTCTCATAAAGAGTGACCCTTTTTCTCCTCTGTGGACAAAGTTGATGTACTATCACTTTTGCTTCTAGATATTAAACTCGTATTTAATGATATGTGTGCTTGGTAATGCATGTGTCCAAAAACTTTCACCGACAAAAATGGTCCTACGTGCATCTATTTGCCTTTCAGATGCAGCACACAAATGCAGCAGGGAAGTGGGGGATTTAAATTCCACAGCAGGCAGCCAATGTGTTTTTCCATAAACCAGTCTACATATCATGGTAAGAGTAGAAGCAAGGAAAGTCCCAGATGCATTCTTTCCCATAAAGAGGCAAATGAAGCCAAAGGACACAGTAGTAAGGAAGAAAATCAAAGGCTAAAATGAGATTACTAGTGCATACCCTTTTCAAAACAAATCAAAAGAACCATTATCCTTGCCAATATTGAAGATGGGTTAAGCTCTTTCAGTGCAAAGAGCGTCTTCTTTCTCTTGTAAATAAAACCACTAGTATTTTTAACATGATTAGATAGATGTCATTTCACTTCAGAAGTGGTTATACTTCGGTAATGGGTAGAGTTAGTATATCATGTAAAAGGTTAAGAAGCAAAACAACAATATTTAAAAAAAGTAGTAATGTATAGAAAAAAAGAAAACTTTTACAATGTGCATTGTGTTTTCTGGTCTTGAATACCATAAAACTTTGATAGAAAAATACATATGTGTGTAGGGCTCCTATACGAATTCCTGCTATATCTCACTTATAAATATACAAATATACAATTATATTTTGATATACTATAGCATATGACAGCCAGGCAGAGATCAGGGGTCAGGAAAGTTCACCTGAGTCATCAGACTAATGAAGTAGGAAGAAACCACAAGAGACTGGAAGATCAGGTTGAAAAATCAGGGTCTAACAAAGGGGTCAGTCTTTGAAATTAAAAACTTCATATGGGAATAAGAGTATAGCGTGTGCCCTACTAGTCCCTTATCCAATCTATAAACCAGAGAAGTAGGTGTGCTTACATGTATTATAGAAGCATTCCATGTGGCAATCTTTTACAATGCCAAACTAACATTGTACATGTAAAATTTGTTTCTACAAATATGAAATTTATATGTTCAGTTTATTAGAAACATATTTTTGGTACAAAGTGAGGTATCCATGTACCACCAAGCTTCATGTGGATTTGCTTTTGCTTTTTTTTTTAATTTGAATTTTAGCATACTGTCTCCTTAAAGCTTAGAATGCCTGTACTGTGGGAAACAGTCAGAGAAAGAAAATCCATACTTCATAACCAGAAAGCTGAAACTATGTCCAACTAGTCCCTATTGAGGAGGTAGAGATTTTCTCACAAAAGTGAATGGAAAAACATTCTTAAAACATTTTAAAGGCCTAAGGCCAAATTAATGAGAAGTAGGAAGTCCCCATAAATCCCCTGAAAAGGTTGAACTGTATTATTTACATTTGTAACGAAATGTGTTTTCACATTTGTGTTAAAGATGAATCTCTGGGATGAGGTAAGCACTGAGGCCTAGTTTAACGGAGGATAAGGATTCTTTTTTTACAGTATATCTAAATATTGGTCAGACATACTTAAGACCTATGAATAAATAAATAAAAACAGTATTGTTTTAAGGAACTCCTGAGACTGTCCTTGGTTGTCTATGTATATTAATATATAAGCATAATTTTTAGTTGTGTAACTGGTGGCTTCTATCTGTATATGATATTTTTAGAAAAATGTCCCAAGTTTGTATAAAAATATATTATTCTATTGCATAGAGCACCTAGTTATTAATTTCATTTGTGATTGATGTTGCCTTGAATCCAATTATAAAACATAATTAACCTGATATGGTAGCAGAGTGGTATCTATTAGGTAACCTCTAAGAAAAAAAGGCCAGAAGATAAAGGATCTATAGAAAAATCTGAACTAAAACCCAGACAGTTGTCTATTTTTCTCCAGACACACATCTCAAAGACAAATCTATGTACATCAACAGTATAAAATTTTCACTTAGTAACAGAACAAATTTAAACCAGCTGTTGCAAAACTAATATCTGCACTCCTAAGGTGAATGGTTATAGTCAATTGATGTTTGTTGACTAACTATGATACACACAAACTATTGGTGTACATTATATAACATTCAAGGATTCTATTGTGTAAAAGATGAAAGTCACTCTAAGTATGTAAATCCTAGCTCCAGTATAATTCTAGGCTAGAAGATTAGCTTTCAATCTGATAACTTCAGATAAGTTTTAGTTACAGTCTTGTGACCACAAATCATCTGATAACCCCAGTTTCAAAGCTCTTTAAAAATAGCTTGGTCACCTACTATCTGGAAAATGATGGAACTGGCCCTGGTTTCTCCAAACCTCTAGGTTTTAAAAATAACTGTACAATAATTATGATTACATATAGTTAGAAGATCTTATGCATATAAAGAGCCATAGTCCTATTTATCAATGCCATTAAATAAAGATGAACACCTGAAAAGACTGAATTATAGACTCTCAACACATAATGCCAAAATCTACACCATAATAAACACACTACTCAGGAAAATCCATCTACTTAAAAATAATGGGCAAAGGTGGAATATGCTTGTCATTCACTATAACAAAGTCATCTCTCAGGAAAAAAAGTAGAGAGCAAAAGAAAATGGTGCAAGTAGTCTTAAATATTGTAAGTCTAGCACGAATTTTTAAAGTGGAGGTCCTATTTTTTTACCAATGGAGACTGAATTTTTACCTTTGAGTGCTAAACTCTTTTTATAATACTTTTCTCTATTAATAGGGTGCTAATAAGACAGAATTATCAGCAACCCAAAGCAAAAATAAACCAGAAAAACAAAATCTAATTCTATCTGGCCACAAAGCCAATTTTCTTCCCCCCATTGCACTGCAACAGCACTAGCAGCAATGGCTGATGGCAGCAGATCCTTCTAAAGTCGTCTTATATCTGCACCAGAAATAACATTCTGGCCAAATTGGGTTCTAGAAGATCTGTCCGCAAGATGTAAAAACTGCAATCCTAGTGAGTAAAGATTGCACCACTGCACTCCAGCCTGGGTGACAGAGTGAGACTCTGTCTAAAAACAAACAAAAAAACAAAATCAACAACGACAAAAACAAAACTAAATGATCTCTCCTTGAAGTAACATAAGATAATCTGGACTGAAGAAGATGTCCAACTGAAAAACAGTAAGCAGGCAACAGGCTAGGCAAAGGAAAAGAGAACCAACTAAGCCCAAAGAACTAGGGAAGCTACCATAGCCAGAAACTGAAAGCAGTAGTTAAAATGAAACTCACATCTATAGAGATGCAGTGAGAAGGATAAATCAACTAATGGCTCAATGATACTTTTAAAGCCATCAGTCAAACAAAAAACCCAACTGAACTTTCAAAACCATTTTTTGTATAACTTATATTTCACAGTTATTTATTTTCTTAATCTTAACAATAAACAACTGTTGCTACATAATTAAACATACAAGATAAAGGCATTTAAGTGGCAGCTTAAGCTAGTCAGTTAAGTTAGTTAAGCTGTAAGTTAGAACTGCCTATATATATTCCAGTTTTCACACCGCGTCCATCCCAAGGACTGCAGTCAGAGACTAAAGGTAAGAAAGATATTTGAAGGGATGGTGGAGTGGAGGGGAGACTATGAGAACAGAATAAAAGGATTAGAGTGCTTTAATCTGGAAAGATTAAACAATCAATGAAGGATAACCACCACTGTACAACCATCACCATTAAGCACTTACTGTGTGACAGTCACTTTGCTTAGTGCCAGGATATTGAATTATGTCCAAGAAGAGATGAAATGTTGTCAAAGTGGATTTTAACATTCTTTCTTTCAGTTATGCTCTCTATGTGTCAAGCATTGTGCTGGTCATGAAACAATTGTGAAGCAGGAAACAGCAGAATGTCATGGAAAGAACTCCAGATTGGAAATTAGAAGATTTAGGTTTTAGTTCTCAGAGCATTATTAACTATATGTATGACTTTCAACAAATCACTCAAATTTTTTTTTTTTTTTTTTTTTTTGAGATGGAATCTTGCTCTGTCACCCAGGCTAGAGTGCAGTGGCACGATCTCAGCTTATTGCAACCTCCGCCTCACGGGTTCATGCAATTCTCCTGTCTCAGCCTACTGAGCAGCTGGGAGTAGAGGCATGTGCCACCATGCCCGGCTAATTTTTTGTATTTTTAGTAGAGACAGCATTTTACCATGTTAGCCATGATGGTCTTGATCTCCTGACTTTGTGATCTGCACGCCTCGGCCTCCCAAAGTGCTGGGATTACAGGCATGAGCCACCACACCCAGCCCACTCAACCTTTTTAGACCTATCTTATGATAGAGATGTTGGACCAGTCAGTGGATTCCAATATTATTTTTTAGCAGCCAACCCTTTTTTCAAAAGACATCTTACAGGAATATCCTACCCATAAAAGAGCTGAAAGTAGAAATCTTATGCTTGAAGCACAGTAAAGATCATAAAAAGCTCATAAGCTTTTCTGCTGGGCCTCTCCTTTTCTCCCTGAAGCAGCCTTAAATGTATCTGTACAGATGCCTTCACGGATCCTGTGAACAGTTTGAAAATCTAAGGGTTAAATCATCTTTAACATTCCTTCTAGATCTAACATCCTATGACTGTGAAATTTTCCTCACCTACATTTTCAAAAGTCTTTGTTCAATTCAGTCCAATTTGTTGAATGTCTAGCATCATAGAAAGCACAAGATAAGATTTCTACCATAGAAGATCTCACCATCTTATTGGGGAAAACAAAATAAATAAAATGGGAATGCACTTTAGGGGAAGGAGGGCTTTAAGGAGCAGGACACCATCAAGGTCCCATTGGAATAGAAAATCCACTTCTGTATGTTTTTTTTAATGAGTGTATCATCAGTGTCTGGGACAACAGGAATTCAAATAAACATTGAATAAATAAATGAATGAATGTATGGATGAATGGTTGAAGTTATTACTCATGTTCACTTTCCATATTTTATAGAATTTTTTTCTTGTATGTACAGGGTTTACAAGAAAAGCCACCAAGTTTCTCCATTACTTATTCCACTATTCACTACCCACAATCACTTATAAATGGTGATATTAGAATAAAAACAAAGCAAAAAAAGTACATCCATTAAGTTAGTATCCTCCTTGAATCACAGAATAAAGACAAAATTCTACCCAACCATATGAAATAAAATTTTGTGGGAGCAAATCACTAGACCAAATTTCGCTTTGCCAGGAAATTTTTCTTTCAACGAACATGTTTTATATTTTAACATTCACATGCTGCAAGTAAGCAAGTCTCCAAAGTAGGTAAATCAAGTTAAAAACGAGGGCTATTTTCTCTGCCCCTTACTCTACTAGTAGTGGAAAGAGAGCAGGGAGGTCAAGAAGGCAGTAGCTACTTTCTTTTTTCCCGCAAAACTTAATTTCCATCCAATAAGAAATGTTTTGCCTTTTGGGACTCAAAGTCAGTCAGCAGGCACTTAAGTAAAATTAAGAACAACTGCACCAATGGCAGATAATTTGATGGAGAGCTTATTGGAGACAGTTCATTTGAGTAAAAGCTTTGCCTATTTAAGAAACAATATAATTTCTGAAGGAAATCTTTCTGGAGAGGGCCAGGTGGCTGTGTAATTATATGGGTCAGGTAATATCAGTTATCCAGGACTAGTGTCCTGGATACATGACTAATGTTCTCAAACCTGAATTGTATTTCCCCAGAAGGCTATTACATTTAAAGGGACATTAAGGTGAATTTAAATCCCAGTTTTGTTTTAGCCTAGCCATAATTGTTATTATGGTATACTATATAGTATTCCTTTTTTGAATATGTCTTATAAATGAATATATATATATATATATATATTGTTTTTGAGACAGGGTCTTGCTCTGTCGCCCAGACTGGAGTACTGTGGCATGATCACAACTCACTGCAACCTCTGCCTCCTGGATTCAGGCAATTATCCTACCTCAGCCTCCCTAGTAGCTGGGTCTGCAGGTGCAAGTCACCATGTCTAGCTAATTTTTTAAATTTTTTGTAGAGATGAGGTTTTGCCATGTTGCTCAGGCTAGTATAAATGGATGCATTTTTATAAACATCCTGGGAGGGTGTAAAACAGTTTTCTTTTTTCAATCTATGGTACCTGATACCTGAATTGCTTAGAGAGATATTAAACTAATAGATGAAATGAGAAATATCTTATCACTTTCTAGTTTTCCTCCAAGGTACAATGACATCTTAGGGAAAAGGTTGCATCCTTTTCTCTGCTTTGACAAATGTAGAGAGCCCAGTCAGTGTGGGACTCCACAGACAGCTACAACAAAAGTCATACTGAGGAGAATAATATGGCAGGGTTCTGACCACACAGAATGATATCACTCTTCTCTTCTATTCATTTTAGCTATTCCCCTGTAAAATCTGGATTTAATTCAATGTCTTGAGTTTCATTTGGAAGATCTACATTTGGAATGGATCCAATTAGTCCAGGCACCACATGAGTTTTAATGTACCTGGGGCATCTGGCCAAACTGTCACTTGCTTCTATAATTTAAGCAAAATGTGGAAATTTCTAGTCAAGACTTTTCCAATCTGAATTTACCACCTTCTCATCAGAAGGCTGAAACTGCTGTTTTTAGAAAGACCTTGGCCCTATTCTAAACTATTTTTATAGGACAAGAAATGTGGCTTAGATGAGAAAACAAGAGAACAAGTAAAGAAAGAAAATAGAAGTTACTTTCTTCCTTTCACACATTTTGGTCTAAGTTTGGTGTATATATCTAATCTAATGTTATTGTCTAGTAGCATATGAGTTGGTAAAAACTCTTTACACTAAGTACCAGAATTTTCTATTCTTTCTTCTCTCTTCCACCCAAATCTCTTGTGAAGTATTTATTCATTCAATTGGCTAAAATATTTATTTAGAGCCTACTATATGCCAATGACTTTTCTAGGCAATGGGAATACAAAAGAGAAAAAACACAGCCCTTGCCCTTATAGAGCTCTTACACTTTCAGAGGGGAGAGACAATGAACAAATCCATAGATATAAAATAGATAGTGATTAGTCATATGAAAAATAAAATCTCCCATAAGTGATTGAAAGAAAATAAAGCAGGGAAAATATATCCAGGATTGTCATAAAGGCCGTTCTGAAGAGGTGAAATTTAAGCATGCCTTTAAATGAGGACTTGTCTTGATTTTTCTTTGTATGCAAAGGAAACCCAGGAGGTCACTAAAATTACTGTGTTCTGAGTTTGAAGTAAAAATAGTCACGGAGTTGAGGCATTTGAGAAATACCATCAAGGTATTTAAGGATGTCATAATCAAGCTGAAGATCATCTACTAATGTCAACTAACTGACTGAAGGGATGAAAAATGGCTGAGAGGGGACATAATTGAAATATACCATTTCAATGACCATTATGAACATTATGAATGGGAGATCATAATAGGACAATGTCTTTAAAATGTAAATTACAACAATAAAAAGTGTATCTGCTTTTAGTTCCAAGACAAGACATAATAGTCGCACACCTCTTTATTTCTCCCATAAAGTACAGCTAAAAACTTGGACATTATATATAAGACAAACATAAGAACAATTTCAAAAGTGGAGAAAAGAAGGTAGACTTACTAGGAACTTTGAGACCCAGGGAATGACAAAGTGGTGAATTCCCTGGGTATTTTCTTACTATAGATATATCCCAGACTAGGTATTGGGAAAACCAGCAACCTAGAAATGCCAATGGACAGAGGGTAAAAAAAAGCTTCAAAAAAGCCAGCTCTCTCTAGACAACCAAGAAGGAGCAGTATAGCAAGACAGAAAACTCTTAGACAATAGCCAAAGAACACAAGAAACTATAACCCTAACCTCATCACTTTGAGGAAGCACTGAGTGAGGAAACTGGATTTCTACCTTCTCCAGGATCTAATGCGGTATCTCAATCAATCACTGGGGTGGTGTATCAAAGAATGCCAAGTCGACAGCTGGGTTTTTTAAATCCCCAATGTCAGTGGAGACCATGTGGTAGGCAGGAATCAAGTGCTCCCTTCTATATCAACCAGGGTGATGTCAGCAAAGGCCTAAAGGGGGTTTAACTTCCACTCCCAACCAGCAGTAATGAGGTTCCCCCACCTCCATTTCCTGGAGTTTCAATGGAGGCTGAGTGGAGAGTCTGTATTTCTAATTCCACATGGCAGTAATAAGGTAATGACCACTTCCCCTGCCAGTATAATGTCGGAAGAAACCAAGTAAAACAAAAGATTTAAATAAGACCCAGAGCCTGATTATATAATACCTACAATGTCAAGAATTAAATAAAAATCACTTATATCAAAAACCAGGGAAATATCAATTTAACAGAGGACACTAACACCAAAATGACATATATGTTGAAATTATCTGACAAGTTTTTTTAAACCAGCTGTTATAAAAATGCTTGAATGAGCAATTATGAGCATACTTAAATTTAAAATAGAAAGTTTCAATAAAGTAATAAAGGATGTTAAAAAATGAAAAAAAACACTAAAAATATAATAAAAATTTAAAAATCAATGGATGGGCTCAGTTGTAGAATAGAGATGACAGAGGAAAGAATCAGTGGACTTGAAGACAGAACAATGGAAATTACCTCATATGAACAATAAAAAGAAAATAGAGTAAAAAATAATAAACAGAACCTCAAGGACCTGTAGCACAATAACAAAAGATCTAACATTTGTATGACTGAATTCTCAGAACAAGAGGAGAAGAATGGGTATTCAAAGAAATCATGAGTAAAAATTTCATAAATTTTGACAGACATAAACCTACAGAATTCGAAAGCTGAACTAACCCCAAATAGGATACACACACACAAATCTGTAGCAATGCACATAATTAAACTACAGAAAACTAAGGACAATGAAAAAATATTGAAAGCAGCAAGAGAGAAACAACACATTTACCTATAGGAAAAAAACAATCAGAATGATAGGAGATATATAAGAATAATCATACATGATGTCCAATTGGGGTTTATTACAGGGATGCAAGGCTGGATCAATATTCAAAAATCAGTCAGTGGAATTCACCACATTAACAGGATAAAGAGGAAAAATCACATTATTATATTAATTGATACAGAAAAGCATTTTAAAAATTCAGCAGTGATTCACAATAAAATGTCTTGGAAAACTTAGGAATAGAGGGGGAACTTCCTCAACTTGGTTAAAAGCATCTACAAAAAACCTACAGCTAACATCTTATTTAAAGGTGAAAGACTGAATACTCTTTCCTATTATCAGGAATAAGGCAAAGATATCTGCTGTCATCATTCTTATTTAATACAGTACTGGGAGTTCTAGCCAGTGCACTAAGACAAGAAAAGGAAACAAAAGACATACAAATGGTAAAGGAAGAAACAGAGTTCACTCTATTTGCAGATGACATGACGGTCTATGTAAAAAATCTCCTAGAACTAATTTGGAATTCAGCCAGGTGAGATGCTGTAATTAATACCAATCACAAAAATCAATTATATTTCTATATACTAAAAATGAACATGTGGACATCAAAATTAAAAATACCATACCATTTACAATTGTTTAAAAAAGAAATACTTAGGTATAAATCTTGGGTACTTAGTATAAATCTGTAGTATAAATACTTAGGTATAAATCGAACAAAATGTGTACATAATTTATATGTTGAAGATGACAACAACGATAAAAAAGTAAAAGAAAATGTCAATAAATGGAGACACATACTGTGCTCAAGGATTGGAAGACAGAACATAGGAAAGATGGCAGTTCTCCCTCAAAATGACATATTGGTTAAATGTAATAGCCATCAAAATCCCAGCAAGATTTTTTTTCAGATATAGACAAGCTTATTCTAAAATGTACATGCTAGACAAGCTTATTCTAAAATGTATGGATAAGCAAAGAAAAATCTTTGGGAACTAGGGTTTGCTCTAGAAATGACACCAAAAGTATAATCCATAAAAGAAAAAAACTGATAAATTATTATTCATCAAAGTTTTAAACTTTTGGCTCTGTCAGAAACTATTAAGTAGATGAAAAGACAAGCTACAGATTAGCAAAAATATATTTGTAAAGGGCACATCATCTGACCAAAAAACTCACATATTGGATTATATAAAAACTCTCAGAACTGAACAGTAAAAATATAACCAATTTAAAAAAAGGTCAAAGGACATAAAAAGCCATTTCACAAGGAAGATATACAGATGGCACATAAGCAGATGAAAAGATACTCAACATCACTAGACCTTAGGGAAATGCAAATTAAGATCACAATGAGATATCACTTTCACCTATCAGAATACCCAAAGCAAAAACAGTGACAACACCATATCCTGGCAGGAATGCTGAGAAACTATATCATTCATATTACTGGTGGGAATGTAAAATGTCTCAGCCACTCTAGAAAGTAGTTTGTCAGTATCATTTAAAAAAGTACAGAATGCCTTATCCACCATGATGGTATTACACATAGCACCATTTTTGATCAAGGAAGTCATTTCATAGCAAATTGCTCATGGAATTTACTAGTCCTACCATTTTTGATCAAGGAAGTCATTTCATAGCCCTTGCTCACGGAATTTACTAGTCCTACCATGTTTCCCATCATGCTGAAGAAGCAGGTTTACTAAAATGGTGGAATGGCTTTTTGAAGACTAAGCTAGAGTACCAGCTAGGTGACAATGCCTTCCAGAGGTAATGTCTTTCAGGATGCTCTAAATAATGTCCAACATATGGTGTTATTTCTCCAATAGTCAGGATTCATGGATTCCATAATAATTATGAGATAAAAATGGGAGTGGCTTGATTCACTATTACTCCTAGTGATTCACAAACAAATTTTGTGCTTTCTGTCACTATGACCTTAGGCTGTACTGGTCTAGAGTTTTTAGTTCCAACAGGAACTAAGGTTACAGTCCCTGGCACATTCTTCATGATTGACTTTATTCAAGTCCATAAAACAAGTCACAATACATTTGAAACTATTTAAATCATGTAGAACATGTTCTTTGGCACAGTGGAATTAAATTAGAAATCAATAACATAAAGATATCTGAAAAATATAAATAATCCTTGGGTCAAAGAAGAAACCCCACAGGATAAGTAAAAGTACTCAACTGAATTAACATGAAAACAGACCATATCTAAATTTGTGAGATGAGGCAAAGCAGTGCTTAGATTGGAATATATAGCAATAAGGGCTTACATGTTCATAGTAGACTTAGTCATAATACAGACAAAAATTGGAAACAACACAAATGTGTATTAACTGGTAAATGGATAAGCCAACTGCAGTTGATTCATAAAATGGCATATTACTCAAAAATAAAAATGAACATACTACTGATACCACCCAACAACATGGGTTAATCTAAAAAATAAAAATGCTAAGGGAAAAAAGTCACACACAAGAAAGTACAGAGTGTGTGATCCCATGTATTTGAAACTTAGTAACTGACAACTAATTTATGGTGATAGAAGTCAGAAGAGTGGTTGCCTATGTAGATTGGAGATTGACTGGAAGGAGTCATATAGAGAAACTTTTTGGTGAGATGAAAACATTTTTTTATATCTTCATTATGGTGTTAACTACAAAGGTCTACGCATTTGTTTAAAGTCATCTCTAAAGTAGTCAAACTCACAGAAGCAGAGAACGGAATGCCAAGAGTTCTAGGGACTGTGAAGAAGGTGAAATGGAGAAGTATTAGTCAAAGGGTATAAAGTTTTGGTTCTACAAAGTCCTAGAGATCTACTGTACAGCATAGCACCTATAGTTAACAATACTCATTGTATGCTTTAAAGATTCCTAAGAAGGCTGGCCCAGTGGCTCATGCCTGTAATCCCAGCACTTTGGGAGGCTGAGGCAGGCAGATCACCTGAGGTTGGGAGTTCCAGACCAGCCTGACCAACATGGAGAAACCCCATCTCTACTAAAAACACAAAAAAATTAGTTAGGTGTGGTGGTGCATGCCTGTAATCCCAGCTACTCAGGAAGCTGAGGCAGGAGAATCGCTGGAACCTGGGAGGCAGAGTTTGCGGTGAGCCAAGATCACACCTGGGCAACAAGAGCAAAACTCCATCTCAAAAAAAAAAAAGATTCCTAAGAGAATAGATCTTCTGTTAAGTGTTCTTATCCCCACATACACACGAATAATAAATAAGAGAGCAGGAGGAAACTTTTGGAGGTAATGGACAGATTTATGACATAAATAGAGGATGGTTTCATGGTGTATATACTTATTCCAAACTCATCAAGTTGTATATATTAATTATGTATAGTTTTATATATGTCAAAAATGTTAAGTAAAAAAGAATGCTGAATTCGATAAAGTATTCCTTTAAACAGCAATATGTAATTAGAGAACTCTTTTGTCACAAATATAGAATTTTTTAAAAATTACAAATTAACAAATTCAAATATATGGTAGATAAAAATCACTGACAATAGAGCCATATGGACTATGGAAAGTAATTAGAATGTTTTTCCTCCCAGAAATACTACTACCCATTTTGAGGTCGGTATTAGTGGGACATATGATGATTTCCTAATAAAGTCTTCTCAGAAAAAGAATGCTGGATCGGCTAGATGACAAGTATGCCTAATCATGGCATTTTTTTTTTTTTTTGAGATGAAGTCTTGCTCTGTCACCCAGGCTGTAGTGAAATGGTGCAATTTCGGCTCACTGCAACCTGCGCCTCCCGGGGTTCAAGCTATTCTGCCTCAGCCTCCTAAATAGTTGGGATTACAGATGAATGCCAGCACACCTGGCTAATTTTTGTATTTTTAGCAGAGACAGGGTTTCACCATATTGTCCAGGCATTTTTTGAACTCCTGACCTCAGGTAATCCACCCACCTAGGCCTCTCAAAGTGCTGAGATTACAGGCATGAGCCACAACTCCTGGCCAGTCCTGGGCATTTTTACATTTCTACCTATGAAATAAAGCCCACCAGGAAAAAAAATCAAGCTTTATTGTTTTAGATTATGATAAATGCATAATAAATACCTTTTTAAAGGTCCAGGATGACATTACCTTCTTTTTCCCCAAACATACAAGCAAACATGAGTCTTCCCATGAGCACTTATTTTACATGGTATAGGTATCCTAGAGAGGTAAATGCAGGAACCTAACATATTTAACTTGTGAGTTTTGACTGTATTACAGTAACTCAGATGTATATTGATTATGCTGGGAGATATGATATTTGAATGCTATCAAATCCATAGCATATTGTTATTCTGCATGCTTCTCTTGCATCTGAGATGCAAATCAGTTATTCTGTCCCATAACTATTTATATTAGAATTTTAAATTGAAGAATTGGAAACAATTCAAAGTTGTAGAGAAAAATTTATAACACTCTAAACTGAAACTGACATATCCAGAGCAAGAAGAAAAAGTGACCACTCATTTATTCATTCATTCATTAAACACTTATTTACTGCCTACTATGTGTCAGACCCTACGCTAGGTGCCAAACACTTAAAGATGGGCAAGATACAGTCACCGTCCTTTAAGAAATAACAGCATGGCCGGGCGTGGTGGTTCACGCCTGTAATCCCAACACTCTGGGAGGCTGAGGTGAGCAGATCATGAGGCCAGGAGTTTGAGATCAGCCTGACCAACATGGTGAAACCCCTGTCTCCACTGAAAATACAAAAATTGGCCAGGCGTGGTGGCACACCATTATTACTGAGTAGTAGTAATCCCAGCTACTCAGGAGGCTGAGGCAGGAGAATCGCTTGAACCCGGGAGGCAGAGGTAGCAGTGAGCCGAGATTGCACCATCGCACTCCAGCCTGCTGGGCAACAGAGCAAGACTCTGTCTCAAAAAAAAAAAAAAAAAAATACCAAAAAATGAAAAAACAGCCATAATGGGATAAACAGACAAATAAACAGAAAATGATTTTTAAAAATGTTTAAGGCAAAAATAAAAATATGCATAAGGGAAACTGAAGTCCAGAGGAAAAATCAGGGAAGACTTCCTGAATGAGATGGTACCTCAAGACCAATTGAGTCTTGCAGAATGAGTAGGAGTTCACCTGGTGATGAGAAATGTAGAGGATACACTTCAGGCACAATGGACTACACAAGCAAAGGCAGAGGCATAGAAGAGAAAAGTAGCAGAGTGTGCATAAACTATAAATAGATTAAGTGTCTTGAGCAAGGGAGTGACAGATTCTAATTTGTGTTTGAAACAGAAATATCTGACAGGGTGGGGGATGCATTAGAGGAAATAAGGGAGGCAAGAAAACCAATTAAGACACCACTGTGGCTTAGACAAGTAATGATACAGTGCTGAATAGGGATAAGGCAATTGCAATAGAGAGGATAGAAGAGATTATAGTCAATGGTCAATTTACTTAACTTTAAGATGTCACATTCTCTTATTTTACTCCTACTCCTGCTCACTGGCCATTCCTTCTGTTTTCCTTTGCTGGTTACTTGTCTTCTCCCCAACTTTTTTTTTTTTTTTTTGAGGGAGCCTTGCCCTGTCAACCCAGGCTAGAGTGCAGTGGCATGATCTCAGCTCACAGCAACCTCTGCCTCCCAAGATCAAGCAATTCTCCTGAGTCAGCCTCCTGAGTAGCTGGGATTACAGATGTGAGCCACCACATCTGGCTAATTTTTGTATTTTTAGTAAATATGGTATTTTGTCATGTTGGCCAGGCTGGTCTTGAACTCCTGACCTCAGGTGATCCACCCTCCTCGGCCTCCCAAAGTGCTGGGATTACAGGTGTGAGCCAGTGTGTCCAGCTTATCCCCAACTTTTTAACATTGGATTAACCCAGGCCTCAGTTCTTAGATCTCTTCTCTGTCTTCACTCCTTCGGATTTAAATACTATGTATGTGCTCCCACATGCATACCTTTAGTCCAGACCTTTTCTCTGTGCTTCACGTCTGTATGCTCACCTAACTTCTTGACATGTTCACTTAGATGTCTAATAAGCATCTCAAACCATCATGTCTAAAACTGAACTCTTACATGCCAAGCTAATTCCACCAACAGTCTTCCCCATCTCAATAAATGTCACATCTTTCCTCAGAAGAAAAAACTTGGGTTCATCTTTGACTTCCCCCCTTCACACACCATATCTAATCTATCAGCATATCCTGTTTGTTGTATCCTCATTATATATCCTGAATCTAACCACTTCTTTCCATTGAACAGTTTTCACCCTGCTTCCATCTACCACCATCTCTTGCTTAGATTACTGAAGGAGGTTCCTATATGGTCTCCCTGCTTCCACCTTGTTCCTACACCTGTAATCTCTTTTCAAGATAGCCACAGCTTCTGCATAGTGAAGAAAACAATAAAATGAAAAGGCAACCTACAGCATGGGAGAAAATATTTATAAACCACGTATTTGATAAAAGGTTATTATCACAAATAAACAAGGAACTCCTACAATGCAGTAGCAAAAATAACAATAACAACAAACAAAACAAAGCCAAACACCACAGCTTGATTAAATAAGTGAGCAAAGTACCTAAACGGACTGCTATACAAATGACCAGGAAGTATACGAAAAGGTACCCAACATTACTAATCATCAGAGAAATACAAATCAAAAGCACAATGAGATATCACCTCACACCTGTTTGGGTGGCCATTTATCAAAACAACAACAATAAAAACAAAAGATAGATAAATGTTGGCAAGGATTTTAAAAATGCAATTCTTGTACACTGTACACTGTTAGCAAAAATGCATATTGGTGAGGCCACTATCAAACACAGTACAGAGGCTCCTTAAAAAATAAAAATATAACTACCATATGATCCAGTAATCCCACTTCTGGATATAAATCCAAAGGATCTAAAGTCATTATCTTGAAGAGATATCTACACTACCATGTTCACTGCAGCATAATTCAAAACAGCCAAGAAACCTAAATGTCCAACTACAGATGAATGGGAAAAGAAAAGGTGGTATACACACACACACACACACACACACACACACACACACACACACACCCCTCACTATAGAACAATTATCCAGCCTTAAAAAGAAGAAAATTCTGGCATCCGCCATAACCTGGATGAACCTGGAGAATGTCAAGCTAAGTGAAATAATGAAATAAGCCAGACACAGAAGGAAAAATACTACATGATACTATATGATGAATCCAAAGTAGTCAAACTCATAGAAGCAGAAAGTAGAACACCAGGGTTTCCAGGGCCTGAGAGTAAAGTGAAATGGGAAGGTATTAGTCAAAGGGTACAAAGTTTTGGTTACACTGGATGAGTGAGGCCTACATCTATTGGACAGCATAGTGCCTATAAGTTAACAATACTGTATTGTACATTTTAAAAGTTGCTAAGGGGATAGATCTTACGTTCAGTGTTCTTGTCACACACGCAAATAAATGAGTGTAGGAGAAAATTTTGGAGGTGATGGATAGGTTTATGATATAGATTGAGGTGATGATTTCATGGTATATACTTACCCCCAAACTTAGCAAGTTGTACACATTAAATATGTACAGCTTTTCATATGTCAATCACATACCAATAAAGTGGTTTAAACAATGAAAAGAGAGTAGTCAGCATAATCCTTTCAAAAGCCACATTATATCACTCTTCTGCTCAAAACCCTGCAAGGACTCCCCATTTTATTCAAAGTAAAAGCCAAGGTACTTATAATGGTACTTACAAAGTAAATTACAAGACAATTACAAGGTATTTACTTAGGACCCTACAAGATCTGCTCCCTCCTTCTGTTATGCCCTTGTGAATTAATCTCCTAGTACTACCTTTGTTCGGTCACTCTGCTCTAGTCACACTAGCTCTTTGAACGCTAGTTCCTTGAACAATCCAGACACTCTCTTGACTGAAGGTCTTTGTGCTGGTTCTTTTCTCTGCTTGAATGCTCTTCTCCAAGATAGCTACTCTCCTCCAAACTCCTCCAAATAATTGCTTAAATGTCCCTTCTCAATGAGATTACACTGAGCATCCCATTTAAAATTGCAACCTTGTTTCCCATCAATGTTTTCAATTCTCCTAAACCTGCTCTATTTCTTCCCTATCACTAACTGCCTATATATGTATAGACACATATATACAAACATACATAATCACTTATCACCTTTCAGCTATATATAATCATTTAAGACTCTGTGTATGTGTGTGAGAGGGGTTGGTGTATGTGTGTGTGTGTGTAACATTTGCCTATCTCCCGCTTTCAGAACCCAAGAAATCAGGAAGGGATGTTTTTTTGTTCTCAGATGTATTTCTAGCACTTAAAATAATACTTGGCACATAGTAGGCACTCAATAAGTATTTGATAAATAAATGAATGGCTATGAAATAGAATCTATGGTGGATGAGAAAACAGGGAGCAGTCATCTTAGTTAAATCTTAAGAAGAATAAGGGAATTTGAGAACAAAAGCCTATTTGAAAAGAATAACTGAGGGGCACAGGGAAGGCTAATCACAGCTTCCTTCTTATTCTGACCAATTCCTGAGCTACAGAGAATACAAAAGTGGTTTATGTCTGTAAAGCAATTATCTACAATTCCTAGTAGGACACAAAAGGCTGAGCAAGGTATACCTCCTGTTGCAAGGTATACAGCACTACCCTCTCCCATAACCTCTAAGCCAAGATACTATGAAAACTCACCCCTACCCCACATAGAAACACAGTTGGTTTGCCTCTTATAACACTTAGGCTAAAATGAAATTTAGGGATGATCTACAGGTTTTAATTATGCATGTTTTCTCATTCTCCTTAACAAAAATAAGACTTATACATCCAATGTCTAATCTGAACATGGACTCAGAATGTTAAAGCTAGGTGGGACCTCAGACATCAGCTAATCCAAACTCTTCCTTTTTCACTTATTAGTTTCCTTTATGAGCACAAATATGTCTGTTTTTCCAAATAAGAAATGACTATTTCAGAAGTGTATCCCTTTTGAAATGTATACACAAATACACTCCTTTTAAATATTGTACATATCTTCTCCTTTCTCAGTTTCAAATAGGCACCTTGTGTTGTTATGATGAATAAAGCACTTTTCTCTCTTGCCTTAATCCTTTCTTACTCTCTGTAGACAAGACAGGGTTATATCTTTTATTTTCTGTAAATGAGATATGGTTTATGAATCTTAATAAATACCTGTAATTTCTGGATTTAGAGAGAACAACCTAGACCTCATGAAATTAATTTAGTTAAAAATTGAATTTAAAGATCTGCTGCAAGACAGCATTGTTCTGCTTCCTATTAAATTACCTTTCTATGAAAATGCATATTCTTAAAATTTCAGTTACTAAAGTGTAATAGAAGTAAAGGTAAGAGGAAATATGAACTATGAGATAATCTATAATAACTGTTTTTAAAATTCAATTTCTTACCAGTTTTGTCTACTTTTTTTCTATTTCTGTCTCCAAATATGCACTGAAAACCATATGTAGGGGCTACATTTAACTGTAGTTAGTATCTTATTTCACATTAACTTACATAAATTGAATAATAGTATTGAAATTTAAGTGGGGTTGCTAATGTCAAACTTTTTTTCCGTCTTTCTGCATGGTTTTGTAATTGTAAGAGTCACTTGAAGATCAATTATCTCTTCATGTTAACCTCTTTTTCTCATTTGGCTTTTCAGTTTCTTCTCAGACTGTGTTTTAGTAAACACATGTCTTTAAAAATCTATGTGTGTGTGTGTATTTATATATAATTACAATCATATATGTGATTACACATATATAATTTAATATATATGGGATATCATTTCTGAGATCACATTATAAAATGACTCTGGCTTCTGTCTTGGGCAGTCTTTCCTGAATCACTCTCTCTAGCGTAGCCACTGATATTTCATGAGTTGGCCCTATGGAGAAGCTCATGTGGCAAGGATCTGAGGTCTCCCAAGAATCACACAAATTAGCTTGAAAGTCAATCCTCTCCCCAATTCAGTCAAACTTTCAGATTCAACTACAGGCTCAGCTGCAGCTTAACTGCAAGCTCACAAGAGATCCTAAGGCAGGACCATTCAGCTAAACCATTTCTAGATTCTGGACACGCAAAAACTGTAAGATAATGCGTGCTGCTTTAATGGGCTAATATTGAGGGTAATTTGTTACAGGGCAGTTGATAACTAATACAAAGTCTAAGCTCAAAACATAGTTATTGCTATGTAAGTAGTTTATGAGGGAACCCATACTGTTTCCTCCAGTAAAATCGCCTATTTTCCTCTTGTATCCATTATGGCTACTCATACCAAAACTGAAATAAACAAATCTACTTTAACAACCAAATTGGACATAATCTTTTGGCCAAGCATGATGGATCACACCTGTAATCCCAGCACTTTGGGAGGCAAAGTGGGTCTATCGCGTGAGGCCAGGAGTTTGAGACCAGCCTGGCCAACACAGTGAAACCCCGTTTCTACTAAAATGCAAAAGAAATCCAGGCATAGTGGCATATGCCTATAATCCTAGCTACAAGGGAGGCTGAAGCATGAGAATTGCTTGAATCTGGGAGGCAGAAACTGCAATGAGCCGAGATCACACCACTGCACTCCAGCCTGGGTGGCAGAGCAAGACTCTACCTTTAAAAACAACAACAAAAATTGGACATGGACTTTTGAACCTAACAAATACACTGGTCTTCTGAAAAACTTGCAACTAAAATTTATGAGCCAATACCAAAATAAGTTTAAACAATAATCAGATTCCTTAATGACTATGATTATAACTATTTAAATTCTAAAGTAGTTATTCATTTTGAAGCCAATACTGCTTGCACCATACATCACTAGCAAAAGAATATATCTGATTCAGATGAAGAGCATAAACTAAAGACTAGAAGGTAAGGCTACCAGCAGGGTTTTGGTCTGTAGAATTATGAAAACAGACATATATCATCTACCGCCCTCTGTCTGTCTCATATGTGAGTCAGTGAACGATCCACCTCCATTTTCACCATGCATTTCAACAACACTGTGCTGGCTTCCAATAATAGTGCCTGATAAGCAAATCATAGAGGGAATCAATATGTTTACAGAGGTTTGTATCTGAAGATGTTGCTCATTAGTTATTTTTCTTCAATATGCTTATAAGTTTTGCACAAAACTTTCAGCATCACTAGCCAATTGTACTTATTTATTGATTCACTACCTACTATGTGCCAAGTACAATTCTAGGCACTTAGGAAATATCATTGAGTAAAATATACAGAGATCATTTAAAAGAGCTTTCACAGAGCTTACATTATACATTAAATCTCCTGTTCTCTGTGGAATCTGACATGGCTGATTTATATCTCCTTCTTGAAACTATGTCTTCTTCCATTGGCTTCTGCAATCTGATATGATTCTGTTCTAATAGTATCCAATTGTTTTTTCAGCCTTCTTCAAGGGCTCCTCCTATCATATTCTAATAGCTGTAGATCCTAAGATTTGGCTCCTGAGCTCTTGCTTTATATAATTCATTCCTCAGAAAACTGATTCATTTCCTAAACCCCAATGATCACCTTTCTATATGTGGCCTCTCAATTTTATATTTCTCATTCAACTCCATATATAGTGACTCCCTATGCACACATATTTCTATTACGTAATCTCACACTTTCAACAAACAAGTTAATAACATAGTCATCATCAACTACTTAAATTAGGTTTCCCTATATTCTTTCATTTTCTATCAATGTTGTCACCATTCTCTCAGTCATCTAGTCTCAATATCAGTCCTCTTTTCCTAATCAATCAACTCCTATTCATTATACCATTATAGTATCTCTCATATCCATTACTTGCATTCCACTCCCACAACTAGTTCCTCACCACTTCATATATGGATAACACTGTGCTAATTGATTTATAGTCTTTCTATTTCCCATCTCTCATTCACGCTACTTCTAGGTTAATTTCCATCACTTTCATCATGTCATCATCTTAAATCATGAACATTTACTAGCTTCCCATTGCCAATGAAATCTACATCCCTCATATTGACATTTAAGGTTCTCCATAATCTGGCCTTAACTTATTTATCCAACTAATCTCTTGCTATTCACCAGTGCAAACTATTTACTCCAGTTAGGATGGTTTCCTTACTGTTTCTAAAGCACAGGATGCTTGTATCGGCCACTAGGATTTTGCTCACACTGGTCATCAAGCTTGGAAAGCTTGGCAAACATCCTGTTCACTTTTTTGTTCTACAAAATCCTGTATATGCTGAAGTCTCTCTTTCGAACAAATCCCTTGCAACTTTTGTCCACATTCTATGTTTTTAGAAACTTGGTTAGTATCTATTACCTATGTTACTCAATTCGGCATTCAGTCATATTTTTCCATACTTTGCTTTTTCATTATCTTAACTTTCTTATATTTAATAGAATTCTAGGCTACTTAACAGTAAGATAAGTTTCTTCATTTGTTAATTCCACTTTTTTTCAGTAGTCTACCATAGCAGTTCTGAAACTGTTTGCTATTGGAACCCCTTTATACTTTTGAAAAATACTGAGGACCCCTAAGAGCCTTTGTTTTTTGTAGGTTATATTTATTAATATTTACTACATTATAAATAACTATGACTTGTAAAAGTAATTATTCATGTAACTATAACAACAATAAATCAAACACATGTGAACAAAATATTATGTTTATAAAAATAACTACTTTCCAAAACAAAGTAAAATCAATGAGAATGACGGCACTGCTTTATAATTTTGCAAATATATTTTATGAATGACTGCGTATCAGAATACAGGTGGAATCTAATGTTTACCTCTACATTCAATTCTTTGTGATATGTTTTTGCTTAAAATATATGAAGAAAATACAGACTCACATAAATATGCAGCTAAAAAATGGAAGAACATTTGAATAGTCTTTTCAGATAATTATAGATATTATTCTTTGATACTACACCAAAATTTGACAGTGGCAGTTTCTTTAGTGTAATGGGAAATCTGAATCTATATTAACGAACTTTTCAGGCTTTGTGATATTAAAACCACTGCTCAGTCTTGTACTTTAAATGGATTTTTCCCCAGGCATGATTTTACAACAGTATGCATTGATCGTTTGACAAATATTAGTTCACTGAGTTATACAAATCTTCCAAATTGTTACACATTTCATTACACAATATTCTAAAAATCACATTAGTTAACATCATGACTAGCCTCATCATATAAGTGTATTAGTATTGGTAAACTCTCAAGCTCATGGTGGCAGATACATGTTCCAAAATTCTAATTCTAAGTTTTAACATCGGCGAGAAATACCAGTTGCTTTCCTTAAAGTCATAGGCTCACTTTACTTTTTAGAAAATTGCTGCCAAGAATAAATTCCTGGACACTTGCACCCTCCCAAGTCTAAACCAGGAAGAAGCTGAAACCCTGAATAGATCAATAACAAGGGCTGAAGTTGAGGCACCAATTAATAGCCTACCAACTAAAAATAGCCCAGGTCCAGTTGGGTTCACAGCTGAATCCTACCAGATGTACAAAGAGGAGCGGTACCACTCCTTCTGAAACTATTCCAAACAATACAAAAAGAGGGACTCCTTCCCAAATCATTGTATGAGACCAACATCATCTTGATACCAAAACACGGCAGAGACTCAACAAAAAGAAAACTTCAAGCCAATATCCATGATGAACATAGATGCAAAAAATTTCAATAAATTGCTGGCAAACCGATTGCAACAGCACATCAAAAAGCTTATTCATAATGATCAAGTAGGCTTCATCCCAGGGATGCAAGGCTGGTTCAACATACACAAGTCTATAAATGTAATTCACCACATAAACAGAACCAAAGACAAAAATCACATGATTATCTCAATTGATGCAGAGGAGGTCTTTGACAAAATTCAACAGCCCTTTATGCTAAAAACTCTCATTAAACTAGGTATCGACAGAGTGTATTTCAAAATAATAAATGCTATTTATGACAAACCCACAGCCAATATCCTACTGAATGGGCAAAATTTGGAAGCATTCCTTTTGAAATCTGGCACTAGAGAAGGATGCCCTCTCTCACCACTCCTATTCAATACAGTATTGGAAGTTCTAGCCAGAACAATCAGGCAAGAAAAAGAAATAAAGTATATTCAATTAGGAAAGGAGGAAGTCAAATTGTCTCTATTTGCAGATGACATTATTGTATATTTAGAAGACCCCATCGTCTCAGCTCAAAATCTGCTTAAACTGATAAGCAACTGCAGCAAAGTCTCAGGATACAAAATCAATGTGCAAAAATCACAAGCATTCCCATACACCAATAACAGACTTAAAGTGAGCTAAATCAAGAATGAACTCCCATTCACAATTGCTACAGAGAGAATAAAATACCTAGGAATACAACTAACAAAGGATGCAAAGGACCTCTTCAAGGAGAACTATGAACCATTGCTCAACAAAATAAGGGAGGACACAAACAGATGGAAAACCATTCCATGCTCATGGTTGGGAAGAATCAATATTGTGAAAATGGCCATATTGCCCAAAGTAATTTATAGATTCAATGCTATCCCTATCAAGCTACCTATGACCCTCTTCACAGAACTGGAAAAAAACCACCTTAAATTTTGTATGGAACCAGAAGAGAGTCTGCATAGCTAAGACAATCCTAAGCAAAAAGAACAAAGCTGGAGGCATCATGCTACCTGACTTTAAACTATACTACAAGGCTACAGTAATCAAAACAGCATGGTACTGGTACCAAAACAGATATATAGACCAATGGAATAAAACAGAGGCCTCAGAGGCAATGCCACATATCTACAACCATCTGATCTTTGACAAACCTGAGAAAAACAAGCAATGGGGAAAGGATTCCTTGTTTAATAAATGGTGTTGGGATAACTGGCTAGCCATGTGCAGAAAACCGAAACTGAACCCCTTCATGACACCTTACACTAAAATTAACTCCAGATGGATTAAAGACTTAAACATAAAATCTAACACCATAAGAACCCTAGAAGAAAACCTAGGCAAAACCATTGAGGACATAGGCATAGGCAAGGACTTCATGACTAAAACACCAAAAGCATTGGCAACAAAAGCCAAAATAGACAAATGGGATCTAATTAAACTCCAGAGCTTGTGTACAGTAAAAGAAACAATCATTAGAGTGAGCCAGCAACCAACAGAATGGGAAAAAATGTTTGCAATCTACCCATCTGACAAAGGGCTACTATCCATAATCTACAAAGAACTAAAACAGATTTACAAGAAAAAAACAAAAAAAAAACCCATTCAAAAGTGGGTGAAGGAAATAAACAGACACTTTTCAAAAGAAGACATATATGAGGCCAAAAAACATATGAAAAACTGCTCATCATCACTGGTCATTAGAGAGATGCATATCAAAATCACATTGAGATACCATCTCATGTCAGTTAGAATGGTGATCATTAAAAAATCTGGAGACAACCGATGCTGGAGAGGATGTGGAGAAATAGGAACACTTTTACTCTGTTGGTGGGAGTGTAAATTACTTCAACCATTGTGGAAGACAGTGTGGCAATCCCTCAAGGACCTCCAAATAGAAATTCCATTTGATCCAGCAATCCCATCACTGGATATATATCCAAAGGATTATAAATTGTTCTATTATAAAGACACATGCACATGTATGTTCATTGCAGCAGTGTTTACAGTAGCAAAGACTTGGAACCATCCCAAATGCCCATTGATGATAGACTGGACAAGGAAAATGTGGCACATATACACCATGGAATACTATCCAGCCATAAAAAATGATGAGTTTGTGTCCTTTGTAGGGACAGGGATGAATCTGGAAGCCATCATTCTCAGCAAACTGACACAAGAACAGAAAATCAAACACCACATGTTCTCACTCATAGGTGGGTGTTGAACAATGAGAACACATGGACACAGGGAGGGGAGCATCACATACTGGGGTTTTTGGGGGGAATAGAGGAGGGGCAGTGGGGGAGTAGAGAGGTTGGGGAGGGATGACATGGGGATAAATGGCAGATATAGGTGATGGGGGGATGGAGGCAGCAAACTACATTGCCATATATGTACCTATGCAACTATCTTGCATGTTCTTCACATGTACCCCAGAACCTAAAGTACAATGAAAAAAAATATATATATATATGAAAGAAAATTGCTGCAAAATACTTAGTGACAGAACAGCCATAGTTTGTTGGTTATTCCTTCAGGTGAAATTGGAATCCCATGTAGAAAGCTGCTAGTTCAGTTTGCAACTCAACCATGCAAATGCTTTACCTTAAGACTTGCGTAGGAGGATGCAAGTCTTATTGAAGGATGAATACCCTTATCCTTCAGTCTGCATCAGAAGTGCTTTATGTGTACTTCCCATTTGATACATAGAACATTTTAAAAGGTACATAAAGGTTAAAACATAATAAACAAATAAAGTTATTACTTATAAAAGACATTACTAAGCGAGAATGGCTTTTTTTTTTCTTAACTGTGAGTGTGCAGCAGTAAAGAACACAATTACTTGGAAGAGTCTGACAATTCCTCAGATGACTAAACACAGAGTTACATATGATCCAGCAATTCCACTCCTAGGTATACCTTAAGAGAAATGAAAATGCACCAACACAAATTTCATAGTAAAATTATTCATAATAGCCAAAGGTGAGAAATCACCAATATACATCAATCAGTAAATGAATAAACAAAATGTGGTATAGCTAAACAAAATAAAGAATACAATTACTAACAAACACAATGTGGTGCTACTCTCTTAGTTTCTGCCAAGGTACCAGTGGTTTTACTCACAATTGCTTTTGTTCCACCAGTGAAAATGTCAATACAGTGAAAAAGACAGATAACATATTAGAATTAAATTGTTTTGACCTCACAGACTCCCTATAAGAATCTTGCAGAACCCCGTGTGTGCATGGACCACTCTTAGAATCACTGGTCTACACTATGCCTGAAACTCTTTCCTCCTTTACCATTATCTCTGGTCACTTCTCTGGTTTTCAGTGGGCTCAGACTGTTTCTCTAAGCATTTTCAATATACTCTATGGGTGATATAATCCACCTAAATGGTTTCAGCTACCACCTATAAACTAATAATGCTCCCAACTCTATATCCCTAGTGCAGACTTATCTCCTGACCCACAGATCTTTATTTCTTATTGATATACTAGATACCTCCAAATAATATACCCACAATGTAATTCATCTTTTCTCCCAAATTTACTACTGAATTTCTCATCTAGGCTGTTGATACCTCTATATACCTCTATTCATCCAGTCACCAGACCTAGAAATTCAGGGATCAACCTGAACTCCTTCCTCTTCCTACCCATAAAAGGGTCAGCCCAGGCAACATCAATATGTGATATAATACAATGGGGTGTTGCAGAGTCTAAGTAAAATTGGAGGATGCATGTTCCATCTAAGAGCATTCAGATTCAAATACTGCATGGGCCAAACAAAACACATTTATTAGCTGCCTGTCTGTGATATCTAGTTCCTAAAACATCTTCTGAATTTTTACCTTTCTTTTCACTTTTAGTGCCACACACCTAATTCAGATCCTTCATCATCTTGCTTGGTCTATTGCAAATAGCCTTATAACTGATCTCTCTCCCTCCATTTTTTCACAATCGTTTCCCCTTTCCATCCATCCAGACTTATCTTTGAGGAGGCAAACAAAGTAGTCTTTCTAAAATGCAAATCTGGTCACATATTTGAAATGCCAGCTTAAAATTCTAAAATATTTCCTAATCACCTATTTAAAAATCCACGTTTCTTAGCACAGTGTAAGTGTATAATCTGCACCTCCCAACTTATTACATCAACTGGCGTTTCTCCAATTTCCAATCCACACACCAAACTCCAGCTATCAAACATAAGAGTTTGCTTCTTGGAGGCAAGACTTGTTAATCATTCTCATGTGTCAGGCACGGTTCTAAATTACATATATCAGCTCATTTAATATTCACAACCATATATGGTAGATATCATTTCTAAGTCCATTTTACAGATGAGGAAACTCAGACACAAAGCCACATTGATCATTGGGAGGTCATTGACAGTTTTTTATGTTTTAGGATTCTTTGTCTTTGTAAATGCTATTCCCTCTGACTGAAATGCTTTTTGTTCTCTTTTCTAACAAACTTCTACTATCCTTCAAGACTCAGATCAAATACCATTCTTTGAACTACCTTCTCTGGCTTCCTCCTTCCCAGGTAAAGGTAGGTATTCTTTCCCACATTTAGAGCACAAAGTACATATTAAAACTTACCAGAAATAGGCAGCTGCCTAAAACTTACCACAGCCTAACAGTGGCTTACCAGTAGTAGGTAGGCCTTGCTGTAAGCAATATACAGTATCAAGGACTACAAATTCTACTTTTTATGAACGAGCCAGAGGAAGAAGGTGAGGGAGAGTTTGTTCTTGCTCTCCCTTCCCAACCCCACTCCACCCCAAATTACCATCTCATCCCCTTGGCAGATAGACCTTTAGAGATGATCCAAGTAAAAGCCATAACTTCCACATGTTGTACAACCCGTATCTGGGGTCTTAAAATCCTTGAGGCTTAAACTCACTTAATAATCCCTCAATAAGGTGATGCCTGTTTGGATAATTGGAACTGTCAAAATCAATAAGAAAAGTTTAAAAACAGTCATGACAAGCCATTCTGAAATGAAGAAGCATCTGTAAGTCACTGATTACTATGATTTTTACAGAGAAAGCTATATAGTCTTTCGTAAATTGAGCATTAAAGTATAAAAGCTCCTTATTCTCTAACACACTTAGAGTTTGAACACATGTAATCCGGCATCTTCTGCTAGGCAGGGATTTAATGAACATTTTGTGGGAACATCTGTTTGTTATTTATCTTTGTCTCATTTTACACATCAGCAAATCCCATTTTACCACCAGGACAGAATAAAAATCACCATTTCATTACACAGTGTTCATAATTTTAAGCATCAACTCGGGGGAAGAGAAGCAATTGTCTGCACAGTATTCTACCTGATGTTACAAGGAAGAAGTACAAAGGTGAGGAAGTGCAGAGGGGAAATGATTAAATATATAAATCCCTTCAATACACACCTTGCCAATTGCTACTTGTTTTATTGTTCTAGCAACTGCTGAGAATTAAAAGCCACTGTATCTTTCCAGAATGAGATTCTTATTTTTCCCTCTTAAGTCTATGCCAACCTTTTTCTGTGTGTTTTAAGAGAGAACTTTAACAAAGAAACAACTATTGGGCTTACCAGGTATAGATCTTTGAATATCTGGGAAACAAGGGAGAGGGAGGGAGGGAGGGATGGGAGTAGGGGGAGGGAAAGAGAGAGAGAAGAGAGAGAGAGAGGAGAGAGAGAGCTGCCATGTTTTCTTCAATATTTCTATTCTATTCAATGAAGTCATCAAGTAACATTTCTATATGCTTCCACTAGTCATTATGAGGAACAGCCAGTATCAAGGCCATCAGGAATGACCACCAGTACAATGAGCTAAGGCTAGTGAAAAGAAGGGAAAGAATGTTGTCAATTTAGGCAGAGTGACTAAAGCCATTTCTGTATAACATACGTATCGTAGTATCTACTTGTAAATTTTCCATGTTTTAAGTTAGATAGCAATATTGAGTGAAATCTTCATTATAACAGTAGTTAAAGGTGTCTTTTCCCTAAATCCAAATATATTGTTCTATATGCCATCTAGAATACTAAAATAAGGAATAATAAAGTCACGGTTCTTGCCTTAAAGAACTTGCAGTCATTTCTTCCCAACAGTCATTTGTGGTACATATAAATCAGCTAGTCTTGTAAAGGGGAAACAAGTTTGGCACATATAAACTCACTATAGAATAGGAGAATATATAATACCCAATCAAACATTGGATTGGGTGGTATAGACAATAAATACTGCTGTAGTTTTAAAAAGGGGAAAATCATGTTGGCTAGCAAAGGAAGAGGAGGCTTTCTGTAATGGATAGGATTTGAGTTGGGCAAGTTAAATAGGATTTAGAAAGGTAAAGGGCAAGGACAAACAATCAAATTAACTAATATTACGTGTCTTTGTCCTATCCCAACACTTGAGTTCTTTCCCACAAAAGCATTATGAAAGTCCCTCCCCATAATACCATCAAACAGGTAAAGGAAGAGATAAGGAGATGCACACATCTCCCTTACACCTTCCTTTCTAAGCCACTGAGGAACAGAAACTTCAGTTAGGAATCGATGTGGATATCTGATTTAAGTAATTGATGCTAAAATATAATTGATGGTTAACCTTACCATGAGACATTTGTATCTTAAAAGAGGAGGTCATGAACCAATACAGAATCTCTAATTAGTTTAATTATGTAAAAAATGTATTTTTAACTGGGCGAAGCCTCTCAGAAAATGTTTCTTCTATTTGTCCATTTTAGATAATGGTGTTCCTTCCCCAGATGATCTGCTAGAGCTTACAATATGCAGGGTCACTTAGGGTAGCACATGCCTTACCCTGTATATGCAAGAATTACTTGACCTCATTGGGCTCCTCATAGTTGATGCACATAGCAAATTGCTAATACTAGAAACCATCTGAAAAGTTGTTCTAAGTAAGTTTCTATTTTCTTCAGCATTAGTTTTGTTCTGTTTTATTTTGCAAGGCAAAAGCTATAGGAACTCATATAAAGTTGCTAAAAATTTCTCCTGGATGATATAGTAGTCATTTTTATTTATCTCAGTAATTTTCAGCTAGGCTGGTATAGCACCCACTGAAGATCATATCAGAATCTTCAAGAAGTCTTTCTCAAACTATGTCTGCCCATCTCTAATACTATAATGTTTCCCCACTGTGGCCTATTTCTTCTCTACTTGATTTCAGCATCAGCCTATACTTCATACTTACAAAGTATTACTTACCTTCATTCCTAATCTACCTCTGCATAGCAGATCATCATGCTAATGAAGCAATGAAGGAAGAAAAGGAAAAGAAGGAAGCAAGAAAAACAATCCTAAGGAAAAGGAACAAAGCTGGAGGTATCACGCAATCTGACTTCAAACTATACTACAAGGCTACAGTAACCAAAACAGCATGGTACTGGTACCAAAACAGATATATAGACCAATAGAACAGAACACAGGCCTCAGAAATAATGCCACACATCTACAGCCATCTGATCTTTGACAAACCTGACAAAAACAAGCTATGGGGAAAAGATCCCCTATTTAATAAATAGAGCTGGGAAAACTGCCTAGCCGTATGCAGAAAACTGAAACTGGACCCCTTCCTTACACCTTATACAAAAATTAACCCAAGGCAGATTAAAGACTTAAATGTAAGACCTAAAACCATAAAAACCCTAGAAGAAAACTTAAGTAATACCATTCAGGACACAGGCATGAGCAAAGACTTAATGACGAAAACACCAAAAGCAATGGCAACAAAAGCCAAAATTGACAAATGGGATCTAATTAAACTAAAGTGCTTCTGCACAACAAAATAAACTATCATCAGCATGAACAGGCAACCTACAGAATGGGACAACATTTTTGCAATCTATCCATCTGACAAAGGGCTAATATCCAGAATCTACAGAGATCTTAAACAAATTTACAAGAAAAAAACAACCCCATCAAAAAGTGGGCAAAGGATATGAACAGACACTTCTGAAAAGAAGACATTTATGTGGCCAACAAACATATAAAAAAATGTTCATCATCACTGGTCATTACAGAAATGCAAATCAAAGCCACAATGAGATACCATCTCATACCAGTTAGAATGGCGATCAGTAAAAAGTCAGGAAACAACAGATGCTGGAGAAGATGTGGAGAAATAGGAATGCTTTTACACTGTTGGTGGGAGTGTAAATTATAAATTAGTTAAACCATCGTGGAAGACGGTGTGGCAATTCCTCAAGTATCTAGAACCAGAAATACCATTTGACCCAGCAATCCCATTACTGGGTATATATTCAAAGGATTATAAATCATTCTACTATAAAGACACATACACATATGTTTATTGCAGCACTATTCATAAAAGCAAAAACTTGGAACCAACGCAAATGCTCATCAAGGATAGTCTGGATAAAGAAAATGTGGCACATATACATCATGGAATACTTCGCAGCCATAAAAAGAATGAGTTCATGTCCTTTGCAGGGACATGGATGAAGCCGGAAACTATCCTTCTCAGCAGACTAACACAGGAACAGAAAACCGAACACCACATATTCTCACCCATAAGTGGCTGTTGAACAATGAGAACACATGGACACAATGAGGGGAACATCACACACCAGGGCTTGTTGAGTGGTGGGAGGCTAGATGAGGGATAGCATTATAAGAAATATACCTAATGTAGATGATGAGTTGATGGATACAGCAAACCAGCATGGCACGTGTAGACCTATGTAAGAAACCTGCATGTTCTGCACATGTATTCCAGAACTTAAAGTGTAATAATAATAAAAAAAAAAAAAAAAGAAAGGCAAGGAGAATTTTTTTAAAAGCTAGAGGCATAGGCTGGGCATGATGTCTCACGCCTGTAATCCCAGCACTTTGGGGGCTGAGGTGGGCGGATCATGAGGTTGGGAGTCTGAGACCAACCTGGCCAACATGGTGAAACTCTGTCTTTACTAAAAAAACAAAAATTAGCTGGGCGTGATGGCGGGCACCTCGAATTGCAGTTACTTGGAGGCTGAGGCAGGAGAATCACTTGAACCCTGGAAGCAGAGATTGCAGTGAGCTGAGATGGCACCACTGCATTCCAGCCTGGGCAACAGAGCAAGACTCCATCTGAAAAAAAAAGGTTAGAGGCATATACAGTACCAGCTTTCTACTTGACTAAGCTTTCAAATCCTGATTGAATGCTCTTCATTCTTATGGACTGGCTTTCTATTCTCCATACTCTGACTAGGAAGTGTGCTAGGCTGTGTTTGCCATGTCCTAGAAAAACACTTGGTAAATACTCTGTTCCATCTGTATTTGGAAAACACATGACCTGACACTTTTGGCACCATCTGGAGGATAGGGTGTGAGGGAATTAGAAAGGTTCTGCGGAACAATTGACTCCTTGGTAGTAAAGAGTGGGAAGAAAGGGCAAAAGCCAATAAGCCAGCATTGCAAGGCTGGCAGCACAGGTGATGACAACAGTGCAGGGGATGGATCAACTATGGAAATCATGTGGAACTGCATGACCAAGAAGCAGCAAATGCAGAAACTAGTGCCAAGTAAGGGAATGAGATATAGAGGAAGGAAAGTAATTAAATAAAAGATAATACCCATTTCAGGTGGGAAGGCCAAATTCATCTGTAACTCTGAAATCTCAACAAGCTCAGCTAAAAGGATGAAATACCACAAAGCCTATCTTTAACACTCTATTCCATTATCAAAAGGCATCTTGCTAGGATCCAAAAGAAAAAACAAAAAACACAAAAACAACACGTATACACACATACTTGTACGCCTACATGCGTATGCACATATCTGCACACAAGGATTAAAAAAGAAACATGCAGAGACATATACACAGCCACTTCCTGCCTACACAGACACTAACACCAACACCTGCATGCCCCTCATACACACATACATATGTATGCTCACTCCAAGATGGGTCTGAGTAAAAAGAAACCATCTCTGACCTAGCTAATTTTCCAACTTGTTCTTGGCTTCTTCACTTAGGAATAATCCCAATCAAATGCAAGAAGTGTGTGACTCACTAAACACAGTACTTAATTTTGGTTGTCTTATATTACATATTTATACCATGGAGATTCTGGCTACTTTAAAAAAAGTAGTTTTAAAAGATATAGGTTTTGGTTCTCAAGTGGTGTTACTGGTGAGAAAGGGTATAGGAAAACTATGTACAGAGTCACCTCTCATGGAGTCTTATTCTAAGTGAAGTATGTGCCTTTTAAAAATCAGGCACCCTCTATAAATTCAAAGTAATTCCTTTTGAAGTCTAAGTTGGTTTTCTTTTTACAGAAATTGACACCCCAATTCCAAAATTCATGTACAAATACAAGAAACCCAGAAGAGCCAAAGCAATCTCAAAGAAGAACAAAGTTGGGGAACTCTCATTTCCTGAGATCAAAAGAGTGTGGTACTGACATAAGGCCAGGCATATAGACAAAAGGAATAAAATTGAGTGTCCAAAACTAAACACTTATATTTAACTTCAATTAATTTTTGACAACGGCGCCAAGGTCACGCAACAGAGAAAAATGTTTTTTTCAACAAATGATGCAGGAAAAATTGGATATCCACGCGAATGATATAGTTGGATCCCTGCCTCACATCATATACAACAATGAACTAAAATTGGATCATAGACCTATACATAAGAGGTAAACTTTAAAATCCTTAGAAGAAAACATGAGAGTGAATCTTCATGACCTTGAATTAAACAATGCTTTCTTATATATGATACCAAAACAGAAGCAGCAAAAGAAAAAAAATAGATAACTGGGCTTTACCAAAATTAGAAATGTTTTCAGACAAATAATATCATCATAAAAGTGAAAAGATGCCCTACAGAGTACTAGGTTTCGAAACCACAATAAGACACCACTTCACACCTATTAGTATAAAATAAAAAGAAAGGCAGACAATAATAAGTGCTGACAAGATTGTGGACAAACTAGAACCCTTGTTTGTTGCTGGTAGGACTATAAAATTGTACAGTCACTTTGGAAAACATTTTTGCCACCTCCTCAAAAGGTTAAATACAGAGTTATCATATGATCCTGCTATATACTTCTAGGTATATACCGAAGAGAAATGAACACATATGTCCACACAAAAACTTATACATTAATGCTCATAGCAGTATTATTGACAATAGCCAAAAATGGAAATAACCGAAATGATGACTAGAAAAACAAAATGTGCTATGTCCATACAGTGGCATATTACCCAACCATAAAATGCACTGAAATACTGATTAGTGCTGGCCGGGCGCGGTGGCTCAAGCCTGTAATCCCAGCACTTTGGGAGGCTGAGGCGGGTGGATCACGAGGTCAACAGATCGAGACCATCTTGGTCAACATGGTGAAACCCCGTCTCTACTAAAATTACGAAAAATTAGCTGGGCACGGTGGTGCGTGCCTGTAATCCCAGCTGCTCGGGAGGCTGAGGCAGGAGAATTGCCTGAACCCAGGAGGCGGAGATTGCGGTGAGCCGAGATCGCGCCATTGCACTCCAGCCTGGGTAGCAAGAGCGAAACTCCGTCTCAAAAAAAAAAAAAAAAATACTGATTAGTGCTATAGTACAGATTAACCTTGAAATCATTATGCTAAGTGAAAGAAGCCTGATGAAAAAGGCCAAATATTTCATTATTCCATTCATATGGAATGTCCAGAATAGGCAAATCTATATAGAGAGAGTAGATTAGTAGTTGCCTAGTACTGGGAGTTGGAGGAAGGGAGTATAGGAAATTGGAAGTTAATGGCTAAGGAGATCTGGGTTTACTTATTTTAGGGGTAATAAAAATGTTCTAAAGTTAGATTTTTAGTGAAGGTTGCACGACTCTGTGAACACACTAAAGATCACTAAATTATATACTTAAAATGAGAAAATTGTATGATATATAAATCATACTTCAATAAAGCTGTTAATAAAAACAGTCACTCAGGGAGCACATGATGATTGTTTTCCAACATTTGAAGGGCTACCATTTGCTTGGCATAGCAGCAAGGGGTAAGTAGAATCAGGGTCACCACACTACATACCTCCTCAATTTATGTTGTAGTTTGTGTAGATGGTACTAAGACCGAATAGAGGCTGAAAAGAGAGATTTTGGCTTATTTATGCAAACATCCAATAACTAGAACTATTCAAAAATCAGATTTCTTACCATACTGCAGAGAGTGTCAAATTATTGGAAGTATCTAAGCATAAACTGGATTGACCACTTGAGGATGGAGTGGATACAGGTAACAGATTATGTATGAAAGGGAGTGAGGGAAAATGACTTGATAAACTTCAAGGTTTCTTACAACCATAAAATTCTTTTAAAATGCTTATATTACAAAATCCTCCTGAACTTTTATCTGTAAACTGCCTTTTTCTCTTTCTTAATAATTTCCTCATTAGCCAGAAATAAATGAGTACTTACATATTCCCACTAGAGTCGTAAGTCCCAATAATCACTTCCTTGTGAAATAATAAAACTTGATGCTGTGGTTTAAGCCATTTCTAATATTTATATGTTGTTTCTGGCTCAATCATTTAGCAATGGGCACAACTACTGGATTGCTCTTTCCTTAGTCTGCAGCTGTAAGGGTAGCATTTCATAAATGTTAGTTAGAACAACATACTACATTGTACTTAACACTGATAACAGTTAATGAATACAAATCATTCTGCACTCTTTTATCTTCTTCCTCCGTCTTCTGTCCTTTCCCCAGATATGGAATAGGCAGGCTGTTGATTTTTACAAGTTGCTTCCAAAGCTCCTGAATGAACCATTTGGCTGAGGGTTTCAAATATTTTGGCTTAAGTCCACCAATGCCATAAGAAACTGGCACTCCATTTTGCAATGCTTTTCTCTCTGTCAATAACTTTAACTTAGGATCATAAAGGGAAAGCATTTGGCAGGTGGTCCATTATGATCTAGATTTAAAACCTCACGGGGAGTCGTCTCCTCCACTTTACACTTTACTGGGAATGATTCGATACTGAAAAAAGAGTAGTACAGATATTATGAGAAAAGCTGTTTATCCATCACCTGTTTCATAACAGCAAGGGGCAGTTTACTAACCTGAGAGGGGCAGCTTATTAATAATGTCCTGAGGACCAGAAATGGCTAAACAGCTTCAAATACCTCCCTCACAAGACTGGTCAAGTACAGGCAACACAATACAGTAGGTGCTAGCTAAGTAGTGCTGGCTGATTTATCCTGGCTAACTGACATTTCAAAAATCTCCAATGGAAAACATCTGCAATGAAATTGTACTCATTGTCCAGCTAGTACACCAGAGCCTTACTATAAGTCCCAACCTCAGCATTCATGCCTTGAAACTGTGTTCTAATGTTCTAACATAGCCCTTCTGTTACTTCCAGTAATAAATCCATGTGGAGACGGTCCAAGAAGGGCCTTGCCTTAGATCATATTCCATGTTAGAGTGAGCTGCTTCTCTACAGCTTGCGCTTCATCTGGCCTTAAGTGAGGCCAGCGAAAGAAATGTTCTGGAGAGTTTGCTTCAGGGTGGGGTTTCTTTTTATTTTAACTAGCTGTTAATATTTGACAAAATGATTATGTCCTTCTCATTTCAATTTCTTCAAACCATTTCTTCTCAGACCATTGCTTTCCCTTCTTGTTAAAAGCCTCACAGAGCCTTGGGTAGGGCACTCAGGGAATACTACTTGAGACAGGGAGAGATACTACTAGAATTCCAGCCTCATCCCTCCAGTGCTCATATTTCTGCCTGTGCTTACTCCTTTTTCTGTGACACTACGCTCTTTATTGCTCACGCCAATCGAAACAGCCATGAGTGCCAATATTCACGAACTACTTGAACTGTCTTTATCATATTTACTTTGTGTCCCACCATTATAAACCACTCTCCCTAGATTCCTTAAGCATTTCAATTGCTCTTGTCCATTACTAGCATCTCAGTTCCAGAGAATGGAAACTTGGGCATAGTGTTACTACCAATTAAAAAGAGATTCTTACTACTATGCTCTAAGTTATTTCTCCATATCCATGGCAGCTACTCAAAACCATACTGGCTTTTAAAATGCTATATCACATTGCACACTCTTAATATAGTTTACTATCCCCTGTCACTTGTAGGTGTATAAAAGCATGAATCAAAATTACTTTTGATGATGATCTGTTTTATATTTATTCGATATTCATAACCCAGATGCAATGTCAAATGCCTCCCAAAAAACCTTTCCAGAGTAGTCTGACTTACTTGCAGCTTATTCTCATTTTTATTAAATATAGATTGTCACAATTATTTTACGTTCTTCATATTCCTCACCACAAACTGAGGTGAAGACACATTGTACAACTTCCAATGAATAAGCTGGGCAAATTTCCATGACTCAGCAGAGTGTGTAAGACTTGTGGTTCTTTGCAGTTCCTGTTCTACCTCCAAACCCATGGGCAGGGTTTGGGAAAATGCCAACCATATTTGGCAGCAAGAGTCAGCAGTCTCTTAGACTGCAGGGCAAGGGAGTGTTGATAAGTAGAGTGTATAAAAAATCTAAAGAAGGGTTTCTTTACAACCCCTTAGTCAGAAGCTCTCTTAAAACACATCCCAATTTCTGTTTGATAGACAGCACAGAAAGTGTTTTCTTTACATTCTCTCATTTTATACAGATCTGGGATCTTTATGAGGAATCATCCTAGTACTGATAATCTCTCTTCTCTTTTCTCTTCTCCCTTTCCCTCCCTTCTTCCCTCCCATCTTATCTCTTCAACACCCATACCCACAGAGAAATAGAGTAAGAGAAAAGGTAACCATTCACAATTATGGGTATAAGTAAAAAGGAACAGGAATGCAGTCTTTCTAAGAGCAGTTTTTCTGGAGACAGAGCTCTAGACAAGTTATTGGAATATATAGTCTCAGCCAAGAAAAACAACTATCATTTACTGAGAGTACTAACGAGGATTAAATAAAATAATTTATATAAGTATCTTAGTATAGTCCTATAGTACACCTTTAAAACATATTTCCCTTCTTCTCCACTCTGGTTTAAATTAGGAAGGGTCCTGATCAGAGTGAACTTTTTGACTGAAAGCAGAAATGTCTGCTTTCCTAAACAAAGTAAAAATGTCACTGAAAATTGTAGATGTAGTCTGGGGGAAGGGATAGGCAAGAGGTTAAAATTTTCCTTTAGATCCAAATGGGTTTTCTCTTTACACATTTCTCAAAACTGTAGCTGCAATACTGTCTCTTTAGTCCTCAAAACAAAAGAACCTATTTGCAGAGTGCTCCAGGGTGGCCCTGAGAGGCACTTTGAAACACACTTTTGAACTCCTTTAGGCAGTTCAGTGAGGCTGGATATAACAATGAATTCCGGGAGTGAGTTTGAATGGTACAAAAAAAGCGGGGGAGGGTGCCTGCTGTCCATTAAAAACAGAAAACAGAGCCAAAGAAACTGAAGAATGGGAAGAGAAAGAAGTGAATTTCAGGATGTGCTAAAAATTTTAGCAATTGAAAAGTACACAAAGAACTGGGATCTAGGCAACAGAGGGCAGGTCCAGCAGGCATAATTACTTACCATATAGTTTCCATAGATAACAATAATCAAGGATATTACTCTATCCATGTATTTTTTTCCCCAATACTTTAGATTCTGACACTGGGTTGGTTCTTTTTAAAACCACCAAGTACAACTAATACACTTGATGAACTCCAGGCAATAATAAAACATAAAAGGACGCAGATTTATATCTCTTTGTCTACAGACTACAGTCTATGTTTGATCAAATTCTTCCAAAGTGTTAATGCTTTTTTAAATAACAAAATTGTCCTGAAAGGAATATACTAGTGGTTCAAAAAAGTTTTACTTGAGGAAGAAATGGAAGCTGAAAAGTCACGAATCATGAGTGGCTAAGGGGTTGAATAATCCAAGAGAAAATAGTGAAAGGGACTGAGAGCTAAAATGTGTAAAAGTGTCTATGACATAAATGTTGAAGGTAGGAGCTCTTTCGTCTGATTAACTCAACTTTCTTATCCCTAGCTCAGAAATCAAGACCTAACAACTACCCGTCAACAGCACGCCAATATGAGAAAAATAGTACGGATGAGAAATGCAGAGTGTAGCTCGCATTTAAATTTAATTGAGATTATAATTTGTCAAATCCCTTCTGAGGATAACTCACTTTAGGCCATTTTTTAAATTTAAATTATCTGTTAAAAGAAACGCTTGTCCTATGTGTAAAAGGAAACAAAATTCCAGTTTGATTTCCTGTTGATACAATTATCACTGTGGCCATCTAGACCTGTAAGAGAATTACTCCTTCTGGATAGCCAAACCTTCTTGAGCTGCACTGATATTACATTCAGTAACCACATGTGATTATTTGAATATCAATGTAATTAAACTTAATAAATCAAAAAAATTCAGTTCCTCCATTGAAATAGTCATATTTCAATGCTCAGTAGCCACATGTGGCTTGTGGATACTGTGTTAGACAGTAAAGATACAGAATACTTCATCTTCTTACACAGTTCTACCAGGCAGCACTGGGTTAGATACCAGGAAACTTGAAGTGTTCAAACAATATATTCAAATCATTTTAATGATAGCTTTTTCACAATGTAATTAATATGAATATCCATAGAGAATACAGATCAGAAGTTAGCATTTTATTTTTGCCTTTTAACAGTGGTTCTCAAAAGTCATGCATACAGAACAATTATCTGGGGAGTTTGCTAAATGCAGATCACTCAGTAGGTCTGAGATGGGGATTCAGAAATCTACATTTTATACGTCTTAGGTAATGCCGTCACAGGTAACTCCTAAACCATATTTTGAGAAACACTGTGATTTTGCATCAAAAATTCCAATTATCACCTTACAAATACTGATTTCTTTTCTTGAATAGTATTAAATATGTATACATAGGCAAGCCCTTATCTCTATACAAAAGTGCAAAGTGTTCCGCAAAGGCAAAAGAAAGAGCTTTGAAAGTTTAGTAGATCTGAGCAAGGATGAGTATAGGAAAAAAATCAAGAAGGTACTTGTACTAGAAAAAAAAGTTTGAACATAATATTCCAGAATATCTATGCAAAGCAGAAGCAATCTAGCCACTCAGCTTCAGAAACTCAGGCTTTGGAACAGCTCTGAAACTTTAGCTAGCAGAAGAGGAGAAAAACCTCTGGTGGTGCAGCTGCTGAAGGTCTGAATATTGCATGTGAGTGCCAACCGTGTGCAAGGTGCCAGGCTATGTGCTAAGAGGCACGTAAAATATGACTTCAATAACTCAGTCTATTGGGGGAAGACAGATGAAAAATAAATATTAAATAAAGTAGCAGGTGTAATTTGAGTGGAATCTTAAATATTGAGCAGCTGTAGGGTAGCTGGAGATAAGGAAGGATAGCAATTGAAATGTAGAGAACAATATGGAAAGGCACAGGAGCTTGAAAATTTGGGGTGCACCTATGACCCAGAAGTGCTCCAGAGTGGCAGGTAAATAAGATATAAAGAGTGTTGTGTAGTGGGAGATGAGAGCATAAGGGAATTCTTAGTGGCTGCAACAAGACTATGAATGGCCCTGAATGCCTATTTGGAAAAAAAAAAAACAGCAAAATCCTGTAGAGGATTTTTAAGGAGAGGAGTGATAGGATAAGATCTGCATTTAGGAAGAACATTCTAACAGTTAGACATAAGATGGAGTCAGGAGAGAGTAGATGCAGGGAAGAGGTGCGATGTTTGGCCATTTGGCTGCATAGAAGAAAAATTACACTTTGGCTGTCAATGTTTCTTGTTGTAAAAAGCTGAGCATGGAGAGGGAAGCAACAGATTATGAAAGAGATCTTAAAAAGAAAGCTGAAAATCTGAAGAAAGAAAATGAGTAGTAGCAATGTTTAGAAATTCTTGGGGATACAATGTTGCCCTTGACTCTGTCAGTAAAGACTACCAACAATGGGTGTTGGAAAGAAAGTAAAAAATTTTAGTAAGTCTGGTCAGCAGACAGCTCTATACTGTCTAGGTCTTTTGAAGTCATGAACAATGGGATATCTGCTCTGGGTAGCACACAGGTGGGCAGTTTCTTTAATAAAGATCCCCTAAAGACATACATGCCGTGGTGGATAAGAACATTGGCTCTGAAGACAAACTTGTGATCACATACTGATTCTTGCTTCTTAGTAATTGTGTGACGTGGTAGGCAGGATACTTAAAATCTGTTTTTCTAACCTTAAAATGGAAATACTACTGCCTACTTTATGGCATTGCTGTGAGGGTTAATGAGTTCATATATATAAGGTATTTATAACATGACCTGGCACAGAGTAAGCTTTCAATAAATGTCTGTTCTTTTTTTTTTTTTTTTTTTTGAGATGGAGTCTCACTCTTGTTGCCCAGCTGGAGTGCAATGGCATGGTCTCAGCTCACTGCAACTTCTGCCTCCTGAGTTCAAGCAATTCTCCTGCCACAGCCTCCCAAGTAGCTGGGATTACAGGCACCTGTCACCATGCCCAGCTAATTTTTGTATTTTTAGTAGAGACGGAGTTTTGCCACATTAGTTATGCTAGTCTTGAACTTCTGACCTCAAGTGATCCGCTTACCTCGGCCTCCCAAAGTGCTGGGATTATAGGCGTGAGCCATTGTGCCTGGCCAAATGTTAGCTATTCTTATTATTGTGTTTATATATGGCTGGGGAGACACACACTCAACTGTACTATGCTCAATAATGTCAATCAGTATAGTTTAGCGGCCCAAGGGGCAGTTGCATTATACTATCCTACATACATAGCATGCCTTAATTATTGTATTATTCATAATAAGCATATTAAGTCCTTTTTGAAAAAGGCAAATATGAATAAATTTTCAAATCCGTTAATATTCTTGGTGTGATACCCTTAAACAAGCTAGTGCAAGCTGGCTCCAGCACACCATGGACTGGTGTATACTAACCTTTATATTCCTGTCCATGAGACCTGCCCTTCACTCCTCTAAAACACACTGATAGGTGTACTAAAGGGGAAAATCCATCAGAAGACTCAACTTCAGCTCCCTCAACAACCAGAACCTAGAAATCTCCCTCTCAAATTTTTCTTGGCCTCTTATAAGACAGGGAAAAAGTAACAATTTTGTAGATGAAAGACTTTTTCTTTCACCAATAAGAAAATGTCAATTTCTTTAAAAGTCCCAGTAAATTATTTTTCATTGATATTCAGGGTACCTATTCCTAGAAAAAGGAAGAGTGAGGGATGTTAGCCAGAGCTTCCAACCTCACAGGACATTTGCCACCTGAAACCAAGTTTAATATGGAACTTCCAATTACATGCCTAGTTTGCCCAGTTCTCCTTCCTCTAATCCTGATTTGTTCCCCAACGTTTCTACCTGTATTTTTTAAGTATCAAATTCATTTAAGTTTAAAGAATGATAAAAGTCTTCCTTTCTTTTTCACCAGAAGGAAATAATACAAAACAGCCAAGATATATTAAAATATAAAGATATCATCTTAGATAAGGATAAATTCCAATTACACAGTATCTAAGACAATATATTCATTACCATCCTAAGTCTCATAAACAGATCATAACAATCCTTGCTGGATCTCTGGCTCATTTTCTTATCAACATTCCTAAATGTTCATTGTCAAGTGCTGAAGAAGAGTTGTCTATGGCCTGAGCATCCAGTCACTACTCCAGTACATGGCACAGTCTCTAATAAATTCAGATCTAAAAATGCCCCCTTGAAGAATGTTTACCGAAGGGGTTTTAAGAAAAATTTTACCAGAGAGCTTGTATGAGCTATTCAAGTATTTGGGTTCATTTGCTGAATTGATGATGCGGCTTTAAATAGTATTCCTTTCCTCAGTGGGAAAGAAAGCATTTTTTCCCTTAAAACAAATGAATTTGAGAAATCATTTGGAAATTCAAAAAGATAAGAAGGCTGATCTACGAGAAAGAGACAGCAACAAAGAGACAGACAGAAAGAAAGAAAAGTGTGAACCTGAGTTAGCTGTATATTTTTTCTGCTGCTCTGGACAAAATACTCAAATTTCAAAAACATACAGCACTTCACATTCACAGCCAGTGTATCTTAAAATACACATACTTTCATGGAAACAATCTTGTAAGTTCATTGAGGAGAACAATAACCACCTTGTTTAGAAAAGAAAATATTCCATGTTAACCTTTTCGATTAGACATTTTGCTTCCCCAAAATTTCACAAAGCTCTACATTCATTCATATTGATGCACACGTTAATCAAACCACTAGTGTTTCTTATATATCTGTAAAATTAATATTGAAATCACTCAGATATTTAAATAAATGCTGGATTAAAAAAACTGTTTTGAAAAAAATTTCTGGAGTCCTATTCAAGAATACATTTTTTAGTAAATTACCAAATTTATCCTTCTTCACAATTAGCATAAGTCACATTTACCTGGGACCCATCAACCGAGAGGCAGCCTGATATCAGGGAGGAAAAAGCACAGATTCTTGAGTCAGATAATGTAACCTGTAAGTTCAGGCTGCACTTAGATGTGAGTCCTCAGGCCAGTTACTCATCCTGAGTCTCAGTTTTCTTACCTATAAAATGGAGATCATAACATCACTGACCTCCATTACTGAGAATGAACTGAGAAAGTATATATTAAATCACTACATAAATGTTTTAAACCACATCCACTGTTGATTCAGTAATCAACAATGATACTGCAATTGTAAGTTCTTAATAGAGTAAAACCATTAAGGAATTAAACGTATTCACTATCAGCATAAAAAAAAATACAGTCATAAAACCCACCTAGTTAGATTTGAAATTATTCATTAGGTCACTGTGGAATTGAGAGCTGGCAAGGAGATAATGTTGTTTTTAAAATGTAAACATTTTTATTAGCATAGAGAAGTTCTTCCCAGATACAGTAATTCCACTAGCATAACCAAGTCCAGCATTTTTCACTGCCAGAAAAGTAAACCAGTAACACTGGTCCACAAGAAATCTCTATTTATTGAACAAAGCAATATTTTCCATGTAAATCTATTTAGTTTTGTAGTGGAGAAAATAGGACAGCCTCTGGTTTTAACCATAAGAAAAAAAAACCTCAACAACTTCTCACATTAAAATGTATGAGATGGCTCTTCTAGAGTCAAGCATGCATTGAGTATAGAGAAAACATCCAACAAGCATAACTTTCCAACACTTAGCAAAACAAACCAACCAATACTCAAAGAAGAAACTGAAGCCATAAATTCAAATAAATGGGCTGCAGGGAGACTACACAAACCTGCTGTTGCTTTAATTGCAGACAATTCAATTCAGCAGCTGTTGGTCCAGGCACTAAGGTTCACTGTATGCTCTTCAACGTAACCTTGAAATATTGTCACTCACTCACTTCTCCACATCATCTGCATGCTGTCCAATTAATGAGGAGTGAAATCAACTGTCAAACCACGCATCAAAATAGAACATGATCTTTTAGCTGTTAAGCGCAGGAGCACAATATTTTAAGAATAATAAAGCAACAATGGAGATGAAAGTCCTTGACGACAAATGATATTCAAACTTATCAAAACAACGTGGTTGTAGGAACTAAGCTTCTGTTCTGAGCAGCAAGAAAGTGAAACTTTCTCGGGGTTTTTCATTTGCAAGGGACCTTTCTGTCTAACTGCTGTATGTATAAGAAGCCTTTCAAAAAGCATTCGCCCATACCTGATCAGAGTCTTCTTCATTATTATGGACCATTATGTTTCTGAAAGCTTAAGAGAATACTTAAGAAACACTTTTGATTCAAGGATATTTTACAATACAGATGGTTTGGGGCTCATATTTTTAGCTTTGCTGTTTTGAGCACTTTTTTTTTCCAATGAGGAGAATAAACAACAATAACATATAATGTTCATCAACCTGAGATCACTAACGTAAAATAACTAAATTTACCAAACAGATGTGTCCTGGAATGCTTCCTATTTGAGGTTTCCCTACTCTTTAACTATATCCCAAATCTATAAAGCCAATTAACAAATACAGGGGTTAATAAACTCAAGAGAAACATAACACACTAAGTGTTTTAAAATTGCTTTTTGCTTCCAAAGCACTAAGTCTTGTGTGCAAACACTTTAAGCTATATCACATACTACCAGTTGCAGACATAAGACTTGAAAAATTCAATACAAGAATACAGCAGAGAAGCGTGCACAATTAAGGGATCGGGACTACCAGTTTAACAGAAAACGCAGATTTTATACAGCAATCTGCTACAAACATTATAGCTGGGGGCAGGCATGTTTTATGCAGCTATTTTGTTTAGCTCATTAGAACCTTATTTGTCCTTCAGTACAGTTGAACTGAAAGAAAAATAAAAGAAAGAAATGCACTTTGAAACAAAGAGGAAATTCAGATAAAACAACATATACTATACCTGTATATTGTACCAGGAACATTGTGACACTCTTCAGGGAACTGTTTCACGTTATATCCTATCGTGAGTTATTCTCTCCTTACCCTCTTCTCTCCACAAGAAGAAAAGCCAAAGCACCCCAAGCCCCCGCTACACCCTATCCCTAACCCACCCACCCCATTGAAGGAAAAGAAAAATAGCTATAATTCAGCTTAGATCCGACGCTTCTGTTTAGCTCAGCTCCAGCCGAGCAACTGAGCTTTAGCAACGGAGCATAGGGAGGAGGATTCTGATGCCAGTAGCACTTCCATCCACTTCACTTACACAAAAGCAGGCAGTGGAAAATCCAGGAGCCTTGAAGACAAGGGCTGGAACTGGCTTTTATGAATTGCTATTACTGCATGTGTCACCATCCATCTCCAATGACGGACACTTATAGGCTGAATTGGGAGTGGAGGGGGTGGGGTGGAGGAGGTTGGAGAGCAGGTGGAGAAGCAATTAGCAGTATGTTCATCGGAGAATTCGTTCAGGATTTCATACATCAGTGCCTAAAGAAACAGCACGCAGTTGACAAATCAGAACTTTACAATTTGCATGCCTTGGAAGAAATCTTAGCTCACAGCTCCAAACAAAATAATCCTTGCCCACTCTTATAGGACACAGAAAGTCACCCCTTTACTTTTTCTTTCCTCTGGCTACCCGTGTTCCTGAAAAATCAACATTCAGAATGAATATTTGCTAATTTTCCCTAAAGAACTGTATTTAAAAGCCTGGAAGCAAAGGAAGTACAGAGAAATTAAATTCTATTGAACATGACATCTCTTAACACAAAGGCAAGAAGCTAATTATTTTAAGCCAACTTTTCATCCATAGTCCCATTCCCCAAGTGCAGCTTTCACACCTATAATCAGTGGATCACACAACTTTTGTGCATATACTTAACATAAAAAACAAGTCTATGTCTACCCAAAAATAGTTTAGTTAAAATGAAGGCGAAAAGCCAAGAGCTATGTGCAGGACCCACTTCATAGGGGAGTTAAGAAAGCACTTTACATGTAAGTGCTTCAGTTTTACTTATCCACAAAATTAAAGCTCAGTTTTGGATGGATTTTAAAATTAATCATGAGTAGGAACAAAAAGGAGACAGTGTCTTTGGAAGGAAACATGATACAACCAAAGGAGGGAGCACTGGGGCTGTGTATCAGGAAACCTGGGTTCAGCTTCCAGTTTTTCAACTTCCTAACTATGTGACTCTGGACAAGTCACTTAACTTCTTTGAGGCTAAGTTCCCTTTATTTATTAATTGGGGATAATAGTACCTATCCTGACTGTTTCACAGGATTGCTGGGAGAGCTAATGAGATAATAGGTATGAAAACCCGTTTGTAAATTGTAAAAGGCTGTACAATTATATGGGATTATTATTACCATGCCCTAAATAAATCTTGCCTAAATGACTGAAGTGAGGCACCTCTATCACATAAGGTAAAAAAAAAAAAAAAAAAGAAACAACCAATATAATTTCATGAAACACTGTTCAATTCTTATATTAGAAGGAATTTTTAAATTAGAAGGAATTGCTGTTTGCTCTTAAAATTCCACAGCAGGGAACGTTTCTGAAAAAATTTTAAAATAATGCATCAAAAGTTTATTAAAGAGATTGAAGTCCACAAAGTTCTCTCTTTCCTTTCCAGAAAGTCAGTCCATTTTTCTTCATATGGTCTAGTATTATGTCCCATCTGGAATGCATACTACTAGACAATGAGCATCTGCTTTTGTTCAAGCTTTCTATGTGCCTGTTACATTCTCATTGCCCAGTGTGTTGCAGTAGGATTTGAGTTGATTAGCTAAATCTAAATCCAAAAGGTAAAAATTCAAAGTCACGCTTTATGAGGCTCCAAGCTGCCTTGATACTATATATACAGTGACCAGCTGGCTTCAGCTGGGACACAATTTTAGCACATGAAGTCCTGGGGTGGCCACACCTGGGGCACTAAATGATCCAGGCAATGTTTGGGGATCTTTCGTTCAGCCAAATCCCACATGTCCTGATTTCCATCTGTGTGGTGGTTACCCAAGTGTGTGTTTGTCCACATGGACCAAATCTGAAGCAGCCAAAAGAAAGGTGGGGAATAGAGCAGAAATATCAGATGTCACCTCCCCTTGGCCCCATCTAGTGCCATCTGTGCCCTCAAAAAAGTGCCCATCATACTTCTTGTAAGAAGAAAGAAAACTTTTTCTAACTGCCCCTTTGAACATCATTGCTACTACTGAAGATGCCAGTAAAATATACAGTCAAAATCTATGTTAAACCCATAGGGAAAACGGATAATATTAATCACAAAACAGGTAATTGGTAGCTAAGAGCAAGTGAGCTGCTGAAAGGGGGAGGGGAGAAAAAGAGAAGAGATGAGAAGGAGGAAAGGAGAAGGGAGGGGTGGAGAAAACAAAATGAATCTGAAGTGAGAGCTCTCTAATCAGAAACATACTTGCTGAGATCATCCAAAGTCTCACCTACTATAATAAAAAGTGTTTGTCTTTTGAGGTATTGGGAGTGGCCCCTTTACCACCAGAGCTGCAATCCTAGCCTTCCAATTGCTTAGGTAAACAGTCAAGAGCTTGAAAAGGTACCGACAGCCCTACCATCAGATCTCACTTTCCTCTGCCATTCGGAAACTCAGGGAGGTGGGATACAATTCTCCAGAGGTGTCATCCTTACAACCCTCCACCACAGCCTCACCAGCAGTATGGCTGGCCACTAAGGAAGGTGTCAGTCCAGTTTCAGGTTCAGCAAAGTAGGCTTGCCTGAGACTTTAAAAACCACATTGGTAAGAAAGGAACCGAGGCTGTATTTCAGAATTGGGTTGTTCTGCCTTTGGGCATTGCAACTAAACTCCTCCATGCATTTAGGCTTGAAATTCATATTCCTCAAATTCCTCAGAAGGGCCATTCAAAGTAAAGGGAAAAGGACAGGAAGGATGACTTTTTGTTAGCTTCTTTCTCACAGTCAAAAACATGAGGAACATGACTGAGTGTCCCAAAGTCAATGAGGTGGGAAGCAGCAGTTTCAACCCAGATTAGCAAGAAGGGCAATGAAAGCATCAGAGCATCCTGATAAAAACAAACACGCACACCAAAAACCATTGCACTGCTTCCATTATCCTGATTTCAAGTTCCAGAATGTAAGCACTAATGTTTCCCTAAACCACCCGAGCTCCTCCTTGGCAGCCGTCACCAAGCCTGACTGATCTTTTCAAATGAATTTCCATCACTGGCCACCCCACATTTTGAATATTCTTGTAAAAAACAAAAGTCCCAGTGGAAGATTTCAAAGAACCAATAACTTGAACCAAACCATGAATCTAAATGGGGAGAGACAACACTAGTTGCTAAACTCCAAACAAAACAGAAATGTTAACAGTTTGAAAACAACAAAAACTAGCAAACTGATTTGAACCAGAACAAAGTTTCATGTTTTCTGAATTGACCAAACTTGGACCAAACCCTGAGATTCCAATCAGTTCAAACTCCTGCAAAGATCACACAGCAAGGCTTGGTTTCACCTGTCTGAAAGCTCACAGGGGAACCACAGAATGAACACTGGATAGGGAGTCAGAAGAACTGAGGTCTCCTGATTATCTTCAGTGCTTGATCCTGATTAAGTCACTTCGACTCTCTTAGCCTCAGCTTGCTTGCCATGAAATGGCCAGGCTGGGATTGCCAAAATCCCAGGTTTAATAGTCTATGCCAGTTGTGGAATTTAGTCTAGTGATGAAACAGATAGTCACAATTTAGCGTTAATCTGCAGGAGGCAGAGAGATGGACCACCCCAACTCTCTTAAGGAATTCATGTTTCTAGCTTATTTTGAAATATACATGGCTGGGCATGGTGGCTCACACCAATAATCCTAGCATTTTGGGAGGCCCAGGTGGGAGGATCAGTTAAGCTCAGGAGTTTGAGACCAGCCTGGGAAAGAGTAAGATCCCATCTCTTAAATAAATAAATTACATTTTTAAAGTTTTTTTAAAAAAATAAATACACTTCACCTAAGAGTTGGTAACTGTCCTGGTTCATCCTCAGAAATAACTTAATATTCTTTTCAGAATATCTCTTCTCAAAAAATGTTTCAGTAATAGTTTGTTTTCCTCAAGTGAAAGCTACAGATGAGTTGTTTGGTCCAATAAAAATAGGAGGGAAGAAATGACAGTGATCTAGGATAGGCTGAGCCCCTGTTACATGTCAGCCCTAGCAAAGTTTACATAATTTTCTTTACTAATCATCACAATACAATGCTATATGGTAGAATTTTTTGTTTGTTTGTTTGTTTAGGGACAGGGTCTTGCTGTGTCACCCAGGCTGGAGAGCAGTAACACAATCAACTCTGGCTGTAACCTTGAACTTCTGGGGTCAAGTAATCCTCCTACAGTAGACACTTTTATCCTCACTTTATAGGCAAGGAAACTAAGGCTTACTGATGTTAAGTAACTTGCTTACATACTTGATGGGTACTAGGATTTGAACTCAGGCAATTTGAATCCATTACTTTAACAATATTCTAAGAATTAAAGGAATAGTTTTAATTCAATGATTCAGTTGGGCTTGCTTAGTGAATAAATTACATGCTGATTCAATAGTGTGAAAGTAAACTTCCTTGCATTTATACTGGGTTGACATTATTTTTAATTTCATTTGACAGTTTGGTATAATGGTTAGGACTACTGGGCTCTAGAGTGAGGCAGACCTGAGTTTCTTGAATTTTGTCTTATGGACAAGATACTTAACCACCCTGCATCTCAAGTTTTCTTATCTGGAAAATGGGGAGGAAATAGTCCCTACCTTGGCAGGCTGTTGGAAAGTGTCAATGATCTCATAGCATCTCACATAGTTCTTGGCACAAAATGACAACTCAGTAAAGACAGATGAGAGCTATCCTTGTATTTATAAACAATAAAATAAAGGAGAGGTTATAAAGAAAAAGGAAACTGGGATTCATTGAGTTTAAGTGCTGTTTGGCTATAGCACACATATAGTTTGAAAGGTTTTCAGTGGCCCACCTACATTCTCCAAAACTAACCTGCATCTTATGGTAAATCAGCATATTCATGAAGCAACATGAATATATTAATTGGGTTTTCCTAGAGAGTAGCTTAGCAGCAGTTGGCCTTAGCTTCCTGGAACCCATCCTTTAAAAGATAAGCCTCAGAAGTAGCAGATAGTACTGCTGGAAGTACCAGACAAGCAGAGGCATCCTGCTTCCCCCCAATTCTTCAAGCCCTGACTTCTTTCCCATTTACCTGTGGCTCTCTTCTCAAACCTTCTTTATTCCTTCCCCAGTTTATTCTGGTTTTGTTGTGGTTCCTCCTCTGGCACTAGCTCTGTCTCTGCTCAACAGTATCAAGTGGTGTCTATGGAATGTGTGCCTGGTACAACACTAGGTGAAATAGAAAGGCATCTAAGAGTTAATGAAAAACACATGTGATCCATGGCCAAATGGATCTAAGATACACAGGTAGACTAGAATTTTGGCAACACAGTAAAAGCAGGTATAATGCAGGATGATTTGGTTGATTTCAGAGCACAAAATAGTTTGTTCATCTAGTCAATAATATGCATATGGAAAAATTTTTAAATACTGTACTAATGTCTGCAACTTAATCTGAAATGCATAAAAGAATGGATAGATGAATAGGTGACAAAGCGAAATAACTAAATGTTCATTATAGAATCTAAATGGTGAGTATCTGGGTGTTCACTGTACAATTCTTTTAATTTTTCTCTATATTTGAGTATTTTCATAATAAAAGGTTGAGAAAAAGGAGAGGGGGAAAGGGGTATGGCTTATCAACCATAAGTGTTTCAGAACAAAATAATTATAATTCTATAGAAAAGTATAAAGCAAACAGCACAAAATAATAATAATTGGTGGATCTGAGCGAATGGTATATAAAAATTCTTGTATGATGCTTGCAATTTGGGAGGCTGAGGCGGGTGGATCACAAGGTCAAGAGATCGAGACCATCCTGGTCAACATGGTGAAACCCCGTCTCTACCAAAAATACAAAAAATTAGCTGGGCATGGTGGCGCGTGCCTGTAATCCCAGCTACTCGGGAGGCTGAGGCAGGAGAATCGCCTGAACCCAGGAGGTGGAGGTTGCTGTGACCCGAGATCGCGCCATTGTACTCCACCCTGGGTAACAAGAGTGAAACTCCGACTCAAAAAAAAAAAAAAATACTTCAAGCTAAAAACTTATAAGGGAACCACAGAATGAACACTGGATAGGGAGTCAGAAGAACTGAGGTCTCCTGATTTTCTTCAGTGTTTGATCTTGATCAAGTCACTTCTACTCTCTTAGCCTCAGCTTGCTTGCCATGAAATGGCCAGGCTGGGATAATTGGTTGAGCACCAACCTCTTTCACCTAGTGTCTCAGTTGCCATTTTCAGTAGTGACGGCATTAGGTTAATAGCGATATTGGAACGAATGGTGGAAGGATGTGGAACAATAACAGTCACAGATACATCTTGGGGGCCTACTATATGCAAGACACTATGCTAGGCAGTTTGGGGGATTCAAAGAAGTGAAAAATACAATCCATTCGCTGAGAGGGCTCCCAGTGTAAGCAAGGGAATACCAAAGCAGTGTCTGAAAGGGTAACTGGTTAGAGCAGAGTTCTGTAAGACAGAAGTATAAAGATTAGAAAGGTAGGTTGGAGCCAGATTGCAGAGAGTACTAAATGTCAGGCTGAAGAGTTTGGACTTCATCCTGTGGAAAACAGGAAGCCATTTACAGTATCTAAATCTGGTGTGTATATCGACTTCCCATATCTGGATGCGACCTTTGGGGATTTCCAACATTCTGGTTGCTGCTTATTCTTCAAACAGCCACTCCCTGACATCTCTTCAGCCTTTCCTTTTTCCTCCCCCAACTCCTAAGGGGAGCTGACCAACACGTGCCTCAGCCCTGCTGACTCAGCAAGCAATAAATAAGCCTCATAGAATGTTTTGGAAATGAAGCTGCTGTGCTTCAAAACTGATTTCTTTCCTTCATGATAATCAAACCTCAATTACTTCTGGAATCACTGATTTGAGTTGGAAAGAATGAATATTCATCTAAGTAACATGTGAAGGAGTGCAGGAAGTTATGTCCTGTGTGCAGAAGGAAATCACTGTTCAAAGTGATCTCTGTATATGGAAAGAAACCCTAACAGAGACGGCATTCCTGAATAATGGCAAGTGATTAGGGTAAAACCTCTTAAAGACTTCCAAAGTATAAAGTGGACTTTATAATCCTTTGGATATATACCCAGTAATAAGATTGCTGGGTCAGATGGTACTTCTGTTTCTAGATCCTTGACAACAGCACATGTACACCTATGTAACAAACCTGTACATTCTGCACATGTATCCCAGAACTTAAAGTAAAATGTTTAAAAAAGAAAATTTCCTGATGTCTATGATTGTATTGTAGTTATATATGGAAGATCTTTTTTTTTGGTAGGAGATTCAAATAAAATATTCAGAAATGATGAAGCATCATGTTAAAATTTTATCCTCAAATGGTTATTTTAAGAATATTCTTTATATGATTCTTTTGTCTAAATTGAAATTATTTCAAAATAAAAAAATAAAATTAAAAAAAAAAGTGGACTTGGTCTGTCTTCAGTTTGTCCCCCCATGAAGTCCATTCTCCAATGCAATTATGTTACTCTCCCCATTTAAAACCCTGTGTTCACTCATTCCTGCATATAGGACAATGGCCACACTTCTTAGCAAACCGACTTAATTCACCCAATCAGCCACAGGATAGCTTTCCAGACTATTTTCCTGTCCCCCTTTCCCACACTTTAAGTGGTTCACACACCATATCTTACCTTTCCCTGAACCATCCAGTTTTATACATTTGACTGCCTTGCATGTGTTGGTGGTCCCTCTGCCTGGAATCCTTGCCCATCACCTCTTTGTCCACACAGAGACTAGGCAACGCTCTTCATCCTTTATGATTTAGCACAGTTAGACTCTGATCTCTAAGTTGTCCACCCACAGCTGTAATTCCCTCCACCATATTCCAAGAGCACCTTCTCTCTCTTTTGAGTACCTTTCATATCAGAACATAATCACTGGTTTGAGTGTCTATCTCCCCTATTAGACTGTGAGCTCCTTAAGGGCAGGGATTACATCAAATTCATTATTACAGTCCTGGTGCTTAGCATAGGGTCTGGTCCTGTATACATGCTCAAATGTCCACTGAATGAATGAGTTTGAACATCAAGTACTCATTGAAGTCCAACTCAGCATTTCTTGAAAGGTGAAAATTAGAATGGTATGTGACCATAATAATCTTAGTGAAGTACATTTGAGGACCTGACTGAAGAAAAGCTGACAGGAGGACACCTTATGGGGGCTTATTGTGGGGCAGTTTCTATCCCAGGAAATTCTCACTAGCAGTTGTTGCTGGTTAAAAATGAAGAGTAGCTGGAGCAGATGACAAGGGCCCTTACTGGGGATTTCTCCATCCTTATCTTTCATAGTTCATCACTGAAGCAATGTTCTCTGAAGTAACATTCTCCATACAGTGTCTCAATTCTCCTGAATGACTGCCATATTCATTTGTGCTCTGCCTACAGAGGCATTTGGACTAGCTTTCTTAATGAGTGGTCACTGGAAGCTCTTGATTCTTCTGCTCACCTATCGTTATTATGCCAAGGAACAATATTTTGTGGGTAAGAGACCACTGAAAAACAGAGCACCAAAAAGGGAAGGGAAGCAGAGCTAATAAAAACTATCTTTTTTTCCCTCCTAGATTGCCGATGTATTTCACCATATTTCCATCCTACAGTGTTTTATACTACGTATCAGTAAAGGCAAAAAAGGAAAATTAAGACTTCAGCAAAACTTATCAGTTTGTAGGCAAGAAAAAAAGGAAGCAACATTGAGGACTAGAACATAAATCTTTAGATATATGATCAGCAGTCATTTCTGAAAAGTACACGTTTAGGCTGTTTTAAACAAACAGCAAAAAGCAATTAGGTCTTTCTGACTAAACTGAAGTGTATACTGAATTTTTTTTAAACTAAGTCTGTTTTGATCTTCAAAAATGTCAAACTGGTAAACACTTTACTTTTTTGTACATATAAATCTAAGAGCCAAGCTTAGCTTGAGGAAGATTTAAGAGACATAAAATTTGTCAGAGGTGTCTGCCAAATCTCTGCAGCAGAGACAGAAACCCTGGAAAAGCTGACACAATCATAACTCTCACATCACCAGCAGGCTTGTGCAGGGCTAGGATGCACAGAAAGTCACTGTTCCTTCTTTCATACTGTTTGTAAACAGAGAAGTAGATCATTTGCTTATCAGCTATCTGGTAGCTTACTTTTGCCTAGATTTCCCACAGGAAAAAAATAAACAACACATCCCCATGGGTACATATCCCAATTTTCAGCCAGGTAAATTTTCATTTATAACATAGATCCGCTGTTAAAATTTTCTATTTCTTTAATTTGCTCTTGAATGCTCTTGCTCTTATGTGCTTACTTGTGCTCACTCTCTCTCTCTCCCTCCCTCGCTCTTTCCCTGTTTTGTTCAGAATGCATTAAAAAGGAAGGCAATTATGAGTATCTAGTGCACTGTGCAACAGAGTACTTTCACATAGTAAGTCTACAATAATTCATCGAATGAAGTGAAACCCTATCTGTAATTTCTATGTTCAACTTATTTGATCATGAAGCAGGAAAACTATAGATGTTTTTTTTCTGGAGTATTGAAAGATGACAATTCCTTATAAAGAATTGTTATTTTATTCAGATGACTCATGCTTAGGACTTCTGTCCCTTAGAAATCATCCATTTTTGCACAATGGGTATTATTTGAAAGGAAAATGAATGTCAGACTACACCTCAGGATCCTGAATGACAATATGACCACTGATACATTATTGCAGAGAAAATCAGATTTCCTGTATACGCTCAATTGTATGTCATTATGGTAATCCACTACATATGTCTAAAATCACTTAACAATGCAAGAATATAGTGTGCACATGGGCTGCATTCTGTAAGTAGGATTAACTATTGAATTCAACCAAGGTCTTCCCTGGGGATAGATTGCTGGAAAATACATCTACATGACATTTAAAAAAATAAATTAACCAATGACATCGGCTCCCACGAGACACATTGTTTCTTGTACATTCAATTCTATCACAGTTGTCTGTAGCTTTGCTAACATTCCCATCCCAAATGACATAGAATTTCAAAAAATAAAGAAAAACAGAGCAATTGGAGCTATTCCATCTCTCCTGCATGAAGTGTTATGTACACAAAGGCAAGATTTCTGTACATGAACACAATGTGAATCACGACATGGTAAGACCATGTCAGTTTGAGGCTGTTCTTGTTATGCTGTGGTCACATATAACTTGCCCAAGGGAGTGTATGAAGCCTCTTTTCTTACTGAGAAGGACCAGTAGGGATTGTTGGAAAATAAAGAGAACAGAGTTATGGCAGGAGGTTTTTAATTTGCTCTTTAAAAAATGCTCTTTACTCAGGAGGCTGAGGCAGGAGAATTGCCTGAACCCAGGAGGCGGAGGTTGCGGTGAGCCGAGATCGCGCCATTGCACTCCAGCCTGGGTAACAAGAGCAAACCTCCGTCTCAAAAAAAAAAAAAATGCTCTTTATTATGATAACTTTTTTTCTCGCTTTGATGTATTTAGTTTTCCTCATCTGTAAAATAGGAATAACTATTTTATGTGTTTAATATTTCTGCCCTGAGAGTTAAATACCAGTAAATTGCCTGGCACACAATTACTAATCCATATAGTCCACATCAACATTGGATAACATTAATTAAATACCTATTATGTGCCTGGCACTGGTCAAAGAACCCCCAAAAAAGTAAATCATAGAAGGAAAAACTGATACTAGAGGGGCAAGCTGGGAGCTGATTTTCAAAGCTTTCATCAGCCAGTCTAAGAATTTTGGATATTATCCTGAAGACTATGGACAGGCTTTGAACTCTTTTACATAGAGGCCAAATAGCTTTAGATTTGTGATTTACAAAAATCATTCTGTCTGCATTGGTAAAGAGTGGACTAGAAGGAAGCAGGCTGGAGGCAGCAGTAATCCAGGAAGTGATGTACGTCTGTTAGGTGGAAGGTATGCCTCAAACTAAGACAATGGTGGATGCTGGGAAAACATGTTCAAATAACTTTTTCTTACTTTTTTTTTTTGAGATAGAGTCTTACTCTGTCACCCAGGCTAGAGTGCAGTGGTGTAATCTCAGCTCACTGCAACCTCTGCTGCACACACCATCATGCCCAGCTAATTTTTGTGTTTTTAGTAGAGAAGGCATTTCCCCACATTGGTCAGGCGGGTCTCAAACTACTGACCTGAGGTGATCTGCCTGCCTTGGCCTCCAAGAGTGCTGGGATTACAAGTTTAAGCCACTGTGCCTGGCCAAAATAACTTTTTAAAAATTAACAAATGTATTGTAGATTAGAAAATAAAAATATGTAAAAGGTTAAAAGTAGAAGTCATACACAATCTTACCATTTGTAGCAAACCCCTATTAATATTTTTGTGTGTTTAATATTACAGAATTTTTCCTATATATGTCTACACAGATGTTTGTGTGTTATGTGTATATGTGATATGTGTATGTTTTTAAACTGGGATTTGCCACTCTGTAGTGAGAGTTTTATGATGCGAATTTTTCCTTAGTATATCAAAAACAATTTTCCACATCATTTAATATTGTTTGGTAAAATCAACTTTAAGACTACTTAGTAATCCCTTCTATAAATGTACCACAATTGATTTCATTCAAACCCCTAGTATTGTGCATTTAAGATATTCTTTTTTTGTTTTTTCTATTAGTATAAACAACTCTGGGATAGATGTCCTGAGTATTACATTTTCACAACATCATGATTGTTTCCTCAGCATAGAGCCCTAGAAGTTGAAGTGGTAGGTTAAAAGCTACATTCCATTAAGGTTTCTGATACATATTGACAAATTGCTCTCCAGAAGAGCTGTATCAACTAGCAGAGTCTATGAGTAGGAGGAGATGAACCTGTGAGTGATGTCAAGGATGGAGTGCACTGGACTTGGGTGGGTAGAAGGAGGAATGTTTCCTGGAAAAGTATCAGGGCAGGAGGAAAGTGAACTCTGTCAAGAGAAGCAAAGCAATGGGCTAAGGAACAGGTGTCTGGACAGGTAAATGATGAGAAAGAAAAAGGTAAGATAAACAGGGGAGAGTGAAGAAAAGAGAGAAAAAATAGGTCTTTAGTGAAATTATGGGCACTTTAATTCGCTGCTTTCTTCAGAAAAAGTAGCAAATGTATCAAACAGCTAGTCTTTTCATAGCATTTGGCACTCTGTGCTACCAAAGTCCCCAGTTATATTCATGCAAATCTGTTTATCAATTATTTTAACCCAATAACCATTTATTAGGTGACTACTATGTGTCAAGTCTGTTCTGGATGCTATGGGTATGAGGATGAATGAAACCTGATCCTTGCCCTCAAGGAGCTCACAGTCTAGTGGGAAGCACAGAAATATCCACAGGCTGACATAGTACAGTGTGGTACAGGCTAGGACAGAGGTAAGTGCAGAGTCTTATGGAAGCCAGAGACCTAACATTGCTTTCTGCATGCATTCATGTAGGTTGGGTGGGGGTTGTTGAGAAGGCTTTGCAGAGGTGTTAACATATGAGCTGAGTCTTAAAGGCTGAGGAGTTTCTTAGATGTCGAAGGGCCACAGATCATACTCATATTCCTAATCAGTGCCTTGAATATTTGTGCTACTGCTCTCAAGGACACTTAGAAGGATGTTGTGTATAATCCAAATCCACACTTGAGTGGTAACTATAGCTTCCACTGTCATCTTAATGAACATAGAAATGTAGCATGTTTTGGCAATATTATTGCTCATCATAGAATATAAAGACAAGAGGCAAGTGGGGCATGCAGACTTTTAAAATAATTCTGGTAACACTGACATAATAATATTAATATCCACCAAGTCCTAATAATTTTACCTCCTAAATATTTCTTGAATCTGTTCCCTCCTGGTCTGCTGTCTCTCTGTGGAAAAGAGTAGCAGCATCTAGTCATGTCCACCTCCACTGTATCCTTCCTGTCATTGTCCTTAAAGTAAAAATCTGATCGTGGTTCTCTAAAATGTGTTAATGGTTTCTTACAGTCTTCAAGCAGCACTTCTCACATACTCAGTCATTTGAGTATTACTGAGTGATTTTTACCATATTCACAATAATAGTACATATTACCATGTACTATAATTACTTAATATTTGTCTTTAAATCAACTGAAAACTGGATCACTTTCTATTTTTATGAAGTAAAATCAAAAGTAGCCTTAGATGTGATGACTTAGTTCAGTTTTATGTTTTATAAGACATATCTGAATATGTAACTAGTAAAATTAAAATATTTGTGGGAGCACAATGTAACTACCACTGGCAGATGCCCTGCCGTTTTGAGAACCACTGACCTATGGGGACGCATTCCAACTTAGCATTGTTATAAAGGTTCTTCACAACTCAGCCCCAACCTATCTTTCCAGAGTCTTCTCCTACCTATGATACCTTCCTTTTCCTAAATAATCTGCACTCCAGCCATGCTGAAGTCTTTTACATTGAATGATCATGTCCTACTCTTATATAGCCACACATCTTTCACAGACTGACTCCTCTATCTAGAATGCCTCCCCTTTACTCCTTCCCTGCCTGAGGCAAACTCACTATCCTTCAAAACCTATCTGTCATGTCACCTCCTTGTGGAAGCCTTCTCCCTGAGTTTCCTTTCCAGTGAGTCACACCTCCCTTTATCACTCCATAGCACTTTGTACTTGCCTCTGTTATACTACACACTATGGTATCTCAGAACTGTGGGCATCTAGCTCCCCAACTAGACCCCAGGAAGAGTTCACACCTTGTACTTCATTGTTTCCTCAATACTTCATGTGGGCAGAGGTCATGAAAGAGATCTAGGGTCCAAGGTAACTTTTTGAAAAGGCTAAAATAAAATAAATCCAAAGTACTCTCCAGGTCCAAATAGCTTAGAGGTATAATATGTTTTATAAAGAGAATCATCTAATTCAGAAATAGCCATACTGACTATAGTTTTGGCAGACACAATTAGCTACAGTGGCAATGGCAGTTAAGCTAATTTGGTTTTGGCAGCTACTTTACAGAAAACACATTCTGACATAGAAATTTGCAGTGAATCATTTGGTTTTTGGCCAGGATGATCAACTATACCTCACAATAATCTGTCTTTACCACAACTGGAAAGTTAAGAACAAAAATGAACATTGGGAGTAGCAAACCAAGTTGAACAGAGCATGAGCTTTGGAGTCAGAAATCCGTCCACCCAAACCTCAACCCAACTTATAATCTATGTAACTTTAAGTGGATTGTTTAACTTCTGTGCATTTTGGTCTTTTCTTCCAGAAAAAGACAGGAATAGTACCTACTTCATAGCACTCTTAAGATAATGCAATGAAGTATTTATGATGATGACTAGAACATTATGTGGGTTCAATGAATAGTAGTCATTATTGTCACCCAATGAGATGACTACAATTCAGATAATGTGATGCACAGGGATAGCAAATGCATTTCTCAAGAATAAATTGATGTCTCTAGGCTTTAAAATTGACAGCTATAGACTGTAGCTAAGAATAGCTACAAACAAAACATCTGCAAGACAAGCTTCTTCTTGGATTTAAACTCACACCTGGAACATACCATCACACTTCTTTGTGTTCTCCAAGAATTGATCTCAAATCAGGTTGCCTAGGATGAAAAGAAAAATCATCCAATCTTAATTTTTGCCTTCATTTTTATTTGATACAGAATAAAAACATATGTGTATGTTTCAAAGTGTCATGTCATTATGACCCCAAGCTTCTCCACCCTATTTATTTGTTTCCTGCTTACATCTTTTATTCCAATGAGGCAAGCCCACCTGTCTCAAAGTGCTCCCTCTTCTGTCCACCCTTCTCAAACTCCAATCTCAGTATCAGGAAGCATTTTCTCTCTCCTCTTTGACCACTTCAAATCCCCTGTACTCCGCTGAAGCCCAAATTAAAATTCATCTCCTTCACAAAGTCTGAAAGCTGGATGAGGGCTTCAGCACTTCCTGGATTAGGCTTGAACTTCCATGGATTAACTCACCACCCCCATCAGTATGCTCTTCCACTAACCCCTTTAGCATTTTTTGCACGCGTTTGTAATAATACAATGATTAATACAGTCTGTTTCACACGATCTCCTTTATTCTGTAGTTGGTGTGCCCCCTAAATGTTTGTCAACATTAATGCTATCAGTCTTTGCTGGAAACCCCTAAAGCACTGTGTTTTGATAACCAGTCGAACTTGCTTTTTACTCTCACCAGAACCCTGTACTGAACCTTAAACACACATCTCAAAAGCAAGATTCCTTCCCTCTTTTGCTTCCCATCCCTTCTAGAAATTCAGGAGAAACCCTTCTCACTCCAAAGACGTGGTGGGGTAAGTGGCAGGTGGCTGAGGAGCCGGTAGAGATGGCGATCAATTAAGGAGGCAAAAAGAGAAAGTTTGAAAAAAAAAGTCACGCCCTGGGCGTGGCAAGGAATTTTCACGCCCCAGAGGAAATGGGGAATGTAGCGTAGGGAGGGTTGTGTGCCCAAACCTGAAATACAAATTGAGGGAAAAGAGGAGACATCGTCCAACTCCTGCAGTATGAATTAGAGTCCAGATACCACCTAGGCAAAACCCTGGACGCGAACCCTAACCAGACCTCTGAGGAGGCGCAGCCGGGCAGCGTTGTGAAAGAAAAAGAGCGGGCGAGTTGGACCAAAAAAAAAAAAACCAAAGAGAGAGCGCTCCCAGGCTCAAGGGAACAAGCGCCTAGAGCTCAGAAGCCCACCCCCACTCCCACTCCCGACACCCCCTCCCCGGCAGAGGCGGAGCTGGGCGGAGTTAGGCGCTGAGGACCGCGGCCCCGGAAGCACCCTCCTCCCTAGGCCCCCTCAGTCCCACAGTCCCCAGCCAAGGCCACTCGGGCTTTCTGCCTCTCTGACCTCCAGCTCCCCGGCTACCGAAGCGCTAGTCCTTATACAGCCGCGGAAAATCGGGCCAACGCCGCAGCTCCTGGGCGCGTAGTGCCCTCGCGGGGCCCCACGCCGCGCCACTCTCTTCCGAAATGCCCGCCTCGCACTACCAGGCCTAGGCCCAGCATTCCGTCCCAAGGATGGACTCTCACCCACCCGGTGCCCACTGCGGCGTCTCCTATTGGCTACTAGTCACCAGGGAAGCCGGAGGCCCGAACCCATGGCTTCATGGGAAATGTATTTTGAGGTAGCTGGAGGCTGTTCTTCCTGGAGGGAATGCCATGTTGACATTGGCGGAGAGACACAAGTGAAGACCGAGGATTGTGGGAGATGGAGTCATGACACTTATTTCTCTATACGCGCAATTCTTCCCCTCCTTTTCCGATTGTCCCCAGCGTTCAGACGGGAAGGGTATTCTGGGTATTGCAGTTTGGAGTGCACCGTCTTAGAGAATCAGTCTTGGGGTTATGGGTTTGTGTTTGTAGGGACAGACGAAGGCTCTAGATTTATTTTCATATCGGTTAAGCTTTAGCATTTTGCAGGAAGCACTTTCGTGATTCGAAATTGTTACTGAGTTTTAAGTGTTCTTCAAAAGATGGTGTTTATTATTCGATAAACTTAAAATTTTAATTGAGAGTTACAGTCTGTTGAAATTGTTCCAGGTGTGTTCTGTGTGAACCACCTGCATTAAAATCACTTGAAACGTATGGAAGAATGTATACTTTTTCTAACTGGGAATTATGTTTTCCCTAGAAACAGCGTCATAAATAGGCATAGAAATGTGATCTAAACCAGCCCGGAAGAAGAAGCCTATTTAATCCATAATGAAGCTATGTTGTTGCCATGAAAAACATAGCTGCTATAATGCCACATAAACTGCTATAATGTAACAGTTTAGAAGAGATAGATAATACAACTTGAGTAAAAACAAGTAACTATATGTCTTTAAGAAACTTTATCTTTTGAGTGAAAATATGTTACAAGAGCTGGATAAAGGCAGGTGGGGAATGCCAAGCACTTTCAAGTGATTTAAAAATTGAGGAAAATGGTTGTTTATTAGGGCTAATTTCACTTCTAACTTTTGACTTTTTTTTTCTCTGTTAGAGATGAATTCTTATAGCTTGATGGATCATTACAGTTGAATCACTGCAACTTTTCTGATAAGGCCAACTTTCGGACTCATGAATAAAATGAAGGGAAAGACAGAGGAATTGCATTTTGCTAAGGTAATTGCCCAAGGTTTTAAAAAGATAAGTGAAGGAGGAAGGCGATTTAATAGATTGGTGCATACAGCTTTGTGCAAGGCTCTGGGCTAGGCACTGTTGCCACAGAATCAGAAAAATAGTCCCTGCCCTCAGGTAGCTCACAATCTAGGTGAGGGGAGTTGTAGTGGAGGAGAATCTGGAGGAAAGAATAGATGGGTATACAATGTGCAAAATGCTCTAAATAAGTCTGCATAGGCTTCTACAAGAATATAGAGGAGGAAGAACTCATTCTGCTTCTGGAGAACTGGTTGAAGAACCAGTAAAATATTTGTCAGATTTAGGGCTGGGTGGTGAACCATATTCTATACAAAGCATATGCAAAGGCATAAAGACATAAAAAAAGTGCAGGAACAACAACAGAAGCTCCATATTGCAAAGACTAGATTAGGCAGCATCAGTTAGTTCAGAGTTTAACTTGAAAGTGGGAGAGAACCATCAGAGGAGTTTTTGTGCTTATATAGTGTTTATTTTTTAAAGCATATACACATAGAACATACTGGGAACACATATGCTGGGATATTATGGGGAATCATTCTGGAGGGTTGGTAATTGCTAAATTATGTTTTAATAATTTTTATACTTTTAAATTCCCCCAATAAAATAATTTTTTAAAAAAATTGATTGGGTGCAGGGGCTCATGCCTGTAACCCTAGCACTTTGGAACACCAAGTTGGTAGGATTGCCCAGGAGTTTGAGACCAGCTTGGGCAACATAATGAGACCTTGTCTCTATGAAAAATCGGGAAAATTAGCCAGACATGGTGGTGCATGCCTGTAGTCCCAGCTACTCAGGAAGCTGAGGCAGGAGGATCCCTTGAACTCAGGAAGTTAGGGCTGCAGTGAGCTGATATCATACCACTACACTCAAACCTGGGTGACAGAGAAAGACCCCCTGTCTCTCAAAAAAAAAAAAAAAAAAAGAGAAAAATATCGCCTTCTTTCAGCCATAAAAAGACTGAAATAAGGCATTTTCAGTATTATGGGCACCAGTAAAACATTTTGTGAATCAAATGCAGAAGCTCTTTTCTCAGCTTTGTCTCCTTTCTTCTTTTTTCCTTGACTGTTTACTTTCATTCGATCATTGATTTCAAAGTATTTGCAGAGCATCTACTATGTTCCGTACACTATGCCAGGTTTTGGGCTTTAATAGTGAGTTAAAACATGGGTTCCTGTTCATCACAGGATTTTTAGCAGGAAATAGAACGATCAGAAGAAGTTGGTGGATGTGGAAAGTGAGAGAAGGGGAGGAGTCCACTATGATTCCTAAGTTCTGACTTGGAAGACTAAGTGTATGGTAATACCATTCACTGAGACAGGGAACCTAGAAAGAATAGCAAGTTTTGTGAAGAATAGAGGTAAATCAATTTGGGAAATTTAAAATTTGAAGAGTCTGTGGAATCTTTGGATGGAGATGCCTGAAAGGCTGCTGAGAAATGCTGGTGGGAAGCTCAGGAGAGAGGTCTTGGTTGGAACTAAATATTTGGGAGAGATTAGTATAATATAGATGAGAATTAAATGAGTGAAAAATTGATTAAACTTTACTTAGAGAGTTAGAGAGTTGGTTTTTTTTTTTTTTTGAGACGGCTTCTTACTCTGTCACCCAGGCTGGAGGTGCAATGGCACAATCTCGGCTCACTGTAGCCTCCGCCTCCCAGGTTCAAGCAATTCTCTTGCCTCAGCCTCCTGAGTAGCTGGGATTACAGGCTCCTACCACCACAGGTGGCTAATATATTTGTATTTTTAGTAGAGATGGGGTTTCACCATGTTGCGCAGGTTAGTCTCAAACTCCTGACCTCAAATAATCCACTCGCCTCAGCCTCCCAAAGTGCTGAGATTACAGTCGTGAGCCACGGTGCCTGGCCACCTTAGAGAGTATTTAGAATAATAATTTTTAAAAAGACAAAGATTATGAAATTCTAGAAAATAATGATATTCAAGTAGCAGGTAGAAGAAGAGATGCCTTCCAAGGAAGCTGAGAAGGAATAGCCAAATAGATGAACAAAGAGAAAGCAAAGTAGAATTACTGGCATATGTTACAGAGAGGTAAAGTAGCCAGACAGAAGAGTAACAAGCAATTACTCATTCATCAATTTAACAAGTGTTTATTGAGTACCTGTAATGTGCCAGACATTATTAGATGCTGGGAATAGAGAAGTAGAAAACACACAACATCCCTTCCTTTTGGAGGTAATATTTTATTAGGGAGAAACCATCAACAAACAATATAAATAATTAAAATACATAGCTATGATAAGTAATATTTCTTGTCACAGCTATGTATGTATGGTTATTTCTGTATGGTGACATATATATACACACACATATATATAAGCTATATGGAAATGTTATATATAATATATATAAACACAAATGTATATATATATATTTGTATGTGTACATACAAAGGTGATACTCTTTGATCTGTTGTTGCATAATAAGATGAATTTGTGAACTAGTGGCTCAGGGTCAAATGGACTGGCTGGATTCAGAGATCAATTAGGAGGTCAAGGTTAGAGCTGTATCCAGAGCCAGTGTAAAGCTCAGGTCAAGACCAGGGTTCATGTGTATAATGTGGAGTGTATTTGGCTTCAGTGTGTTCTTAGGTTAAGATTTAGTAAGTCTGTAGCTATTTTTACAGGCTAATGTGGATTCATGACCAGAAGACCATCAAACTGAGTTTAGGGTTCAGCCTGATAGCAATGTTAGGCCTCAGAGTTATAGCCATGGTTCAATCTGTGACACAAATCAAAGTGCATTTCTGACCACTCTGGACTAACAGCAGCCTCAGGGTGTTAAAACTCACTCTGAGGCTGCTGTAAGTCTAGAGTGGTCTGGTTTATGAAGTCAAGGTATAAGACTTGGGTTCAAATTTTGGCCAGAATTAGGATTTAGTCTGTGTATAGGAAGAGGCCTCATTCTAAAATTAGAGTTAGGGCTCAGTCTGTGGACCAGACTTAGAGCACACCCAGGGTTAGGACTCAACTCAAGGTTTGACTTTAGTTTTTGGTCAATGTTGGAATCATTTTTATTTCTAGGCTTGAAAGTCAATAAGGGCCAGGACCACGGCTCTTCCTGGGATTAGTGTTCCTGCTGATGATGTTGCCTAGGGAAAAAAGAAGTACAACTCTGAATAGGATTTATGTACAGTCTTTCATCAGGTTAAGTTTCAATTTGTATTCATGGTTAAAGTTTATTCTAGGTCCAATAATTAGGTCTCAGTCTGTGGCCAATGGTAAGGCACAGTCAATGTCTAATATTCAGTCTGTTGCCATGTTAAGACATTATCTGTCATGTGCCCTGGAGCCTTGTCTCAAACTAGAGTTCACATTTCATATATAGACAAAATTATGGTACGGTTTGTGGCCAGGATTTCAGTAATGAATATGAACAGGATTTGGGGTGCATATTTGGCTAGAGTAAGTTCAAGGTGTGATTTCTGACCTTAGCCAGTGTCAGGATTCTGTCTTTGTCCATAGCTCATATCAGGAATGTTCTTTGGAACTAATTCACAGTGGTCTGTGTTGGCCCTCATTCTGTGGCCAGAGCAGCGCTCAGTCAGTGACCTGAGTTAGCCATTTCAATTTGGCCACTGTCAGGGTTGAGTCTGGAGGGAGTAGTTCCACTTTTACTTTGTGTAGCATTTGTCTTCATTCAGTATTGGCGGTGGTGCTATCTGATTAAACTTGTATCAGAGTTTGGGAGTTACCAATGACCAAGGTAAGGATTACTGTGAAGAAGGTTTTACGATTAAGAGTGTAAACAGGTTTTTTGGATTAGCTGTTATGTTATTTGTCAGTTTGTAGATAGCATTGAGGTGAGAACAAACAACACATAAAATCCAGCTAGAGTTCAGCTTTAGAGGCTGAGGCCATAATCAAGGTTTTGGGATCTGGATGTTGCCAGGGTTTGAGTTCAGAGTGTTCATTTCCTGTTGTCATTTTGGCACTTAGACTCTGGCTTAGTGTAGCAGGTATTTGAGTATCACTAGTAGAGTTCAGTCTGTGCTAATTGTTAGTGGCCATACTGTGCCCAGTGCCACGGGTACATCCATTCCCAATTGAGGGCTAAGTTTGTGGCCAGACTGATCGCTTAACCTCCAGCTAGTGCTAGGACTCAGTTTGTGGCCCCTAATATAGTGAAATTTGTTTATGGGTTTAAGACTTGATCTGTGACAAAGGAAAGGTTAGTACTTAGTCTCAGCCTGATGTTAGGGTTGATAGTATGAGAAGTGTTTTGATTTAGCCTTGTAGGGTCAGGAATCATTCTCTGGTCAGGCTTAGGGCTTGGTCTTCAGGTCTCAGTCTGTGGCAGGACTTACATTCTTCATCCCAGCTCAGTGTTCAAAATGTGGCCAGAAATAGGGCCCAGATCTTAGCCATGGTGAGTTCAGTTTGTGCTCAGGGTTAGAATTAAATCTGTTACTGGGTTTTAGGCTAAGAAGATGAAAAGTATTTGTTTTTTCGTTCTCTGGTTTGTCCTTCATTTATCTTCAAGGTTTGGGTTCAGTCTCTGCCCAGTGCTGGTGAGCAGCTTAATTTCTGATATTAGGAATCAGTCTGTAGCCAGGGTTAAAGTAGGTTAAAGCTGTGGTGGAAATTGGGATCCAGCCTGGGGCGAGCATTTAGCCAGACATAGGGTTCAGTCTACCTCAAAGATTCAGGATCAGTCATCAGCCATTTGGATAATGAAGATTTATTCTTAGGTTGAAAGCTTAAGTCAGAGGTTAGGCTTATGGGCTCAGTCTGTGATGAGAGTTAGGAATTCAAACTATGACTAGAGTTAGAGATGCAGTCTATAACCAGTTAGAAGTTGTAAAGTTTAGGGGTCAAATCAGTGGCAAGGGATAGGGCTCAGTCTATCCCAGGTTCAATAGATTATTTCATGGTCAGATTTATGAACCCAGTCTCTGTCCAGGTTTAGAACTTGGGCTTTGAACATGGTTAAGACTCAGCCTGTGGCCATGTTCAGGGTTCTGTCTATAATCAGAATTAGGTCATATGCTGTGGTCAAAATATCCTCAAGTTTTTGTAGAAGATTTGGTTTCACTTCTTGGCTATGATTAAGGAACAGAGTTGGGCCAAGTTTAGAGTCTGGTCTCTGTACATGTTTTCATCTCTGTATGAGGCCAAGTTTAGTAGTCATTCTGTTGCCAATGTTGGGGTCATTTTCTGGTTAGTGCTAAGTCTGTGGAAATTGTAGCTGGATTGGTTTCCAAGATCAGATCTCAGGCTGTGACCAAGTTAGAGCTTCAGTCTGTGGTCAGGGCTAGAACTCAGTTAGTATCTATGCTGAGCACTCATTTTGTGGTCAGTTCAGGATGTTAAGTAGATCCCAGAGTTAGATCATACCTTCTGTAGCCTAGTTTAGAGACTCCACCTGGGGATAGACTTAGGGGCTATGTCTGATGTTACTTTTGACCCATGTATCATGACTTAATGACTTATACAGCAGTCATAGATATGGTTCAATAGGAGATCAGGATTAGAGACTCAGGTTGGGACCAGTCTTAAATACTTACTCTTGGGCCAGACGTAGACAGTCAGTGTGTGACTAGGCCTAGGGACTTTATTTAATCAGGAATAAGACATTGGATTGTGGCCAGAAAGTGACTCAGTTTATGGATGGAATTAAGATCTTCATTTGTGGCCAGGGTTAAAGGCTTGGTGTGAAATTAGGGTTAGGTCTGGAAGTCCAGAGTTAGGAGTTTATGCTATGTCTTGGGTTAGGTGATTGGCTGGCAGTCAGGGTGAAACATAGGACCTGCATTCAATGTTGGCATCTTGTTCTGTGACCAAACTTAAGAGACTTGTTTCTTGGCCTGTGGTGATAGCAATTGGTAATTATACCACAATAAAGTCATGAAAGGTTAAAAAGTGGATTCATACAAGTGAAATGGTAGGAATGATGCAGGGAAGAAACCATAAAGACAGACACTTACTGAATCAAGAGTAGCACTGTCATAGATGGCTCGCAATTTTTGCTTAAGAAGGACAGGGTAAGCACATGAGATTGAGGAGAAAGGAAGTAGGGAGGTGAGTAGGGAGCAGGTAATCTGGGGAAGTAGATATGTGCTTCTTGAAGGACAGACATTTTTATAAGTTGTGGAATTAATGCAAGTTGGAGAACCTTTCAAAGAATGGAAAGTCCCATTCGGGTTTGTTTGCTTTTTGAGGCAGAGTTTCATTCTTGTTGCCGAGGCTGGTGTGCAACGGAGTGGTCTCGGCTCACTGCAACCTCTGCCTCCCGAGTTCATGATTCCTGCCTCAGCCTCCTAAGTAGCTGGGATTACTGGCACCCACCACCACACCTGGCTAATTTTTTGTATTTTTAGCAGAGATGGGGTTTCACCATGTTGGCCAGCCTGTTTTCAGACTCCTGACCTCAGGTGATCCACCAATCTTGGCCTCCTAAAATGCTGGGATTACAGGCATGAGCCACCATGCACAGCCGCAAAGTCCCATTTGTTAAGTTCTTCCATCATGTTCTTTGTGCCAGTAATGGTTTTCCTGAGCACCCTTTCTAAACCATTCCCCATCTTTCCCCAGGCTACACTGATCTCTATTATATCTCACTCAGTATATGTTCAATAAATATCTATGGAATGCATGTTTGTTTTTACTTACATTCCCTCATGGAGGCAACATGACAGTCCAATATGGTTAAGTGTTGTTATCCTCATTATACTGCTTTTAAAAAGCAGTGAAGTTAGTTAAGAGATTCAAAAGTGTCACACAGTTAGTAAATGCAGAGCCAGGTTTCAAATCCAGTTTTATGTGACCCCAGTCTACTGTGTTTTCTGCATAACACCACTTGGCCCATATAACATATGTGAAATTTACGTCTCACGTTGACCCCTTGACTTTGTCAACTTTGTCTTATTTAATTCTCACAGCAACTCTAATTTTTCATCTGGAAAAATGGGATGATAATAATATTAGTACCCATTTCTTTTTCTTTTCCTTTTATTTTTTTTGAGATGGAGTCTTGCTCTGCTGCCAGGCTGAAGTGCAGTGGCGCAATCTCTGTTGGCTGGAACCTCCACTTCCTGGGCTCTAGTGATTCTCCTGCCTCAGCCTCCCGAGTAACTGGGACTACAGGTGCACCCCACCATGCCCAGCTACTTTTTGTATTTTTAGTAGAGACAGGGTTTCACCATGTTGGCCAGGATGGTCTCAATCCCTTGACCTTGTGATCTGCCCACCTCAGCCTCCCAAAGTGCTGGAATTACAGGTGTGAACCACCATACCTGGTCCCCCTCTCTTTTTTTCTTTTCTTCTTTGTGGAGATGGAGTCTCCCTCTGTAGCCCAGGCCGGAGTGCAGTGGCGCAATCTTGGCTCACTGCAACCTCAGCCTCCCAGATTCAAGCAATTATCCTGCCTCAGCCTTCTGAGTAGCTGGGACTACAGGTGCATGCCACCACACCTGGCTAAATTTTCGTGTTATTTTAGTAGCCAGGCTGGTCTCAAACTCCTGAGCTCAGACAACCTGCCTGCTTCAGCCTCCCAAAGTGCTAGGAATTACAGGCATGAGCCACCACGCCCAGCCAGTAGTACCCATTTAATAAGATTGTTATGATGATTAAATGAGCCAATACATTGAAAGAACCTGGATTCATTAGGTTCATATTATTATTATGCCCTTTTTGCAGTAGAAAAAAAATATTCAGAGTTTATTTTCTCAATATCATATAGCTAGTAGGTGAAAGAGTAAATATTAGAACCCAGATGTGTCCAACTCTCAGTTAAAGGCTTTTGCTGGTTTCTCAGGCTGCTTCTGAATACCTCAGCCTCCAGGAATGACTTTTGATAGACATTTTGGGCTTTGGTACAGAGTGACATAGGGAAGGATTTAGTGGAAGAATAAGTTGGGTTTTCACTGTGTCATTCACTACAGTGATTTGAACCTGTGAGGGACTAAGAGAGTGTAAAGAAGGGGGCATATCATCATCTCTGTGAGGGCATATGTAGCTTTTAGGGCACCCTCTCCATAAGAATCACTGAATGTAAAATGTGAGTTTGTGGTAGTGTGTTGTGTGTATGAAGAGTATGGAGCAAAAAGGTAGACGACCACTGAAGTAGGCCTCCATACTTTTCTCCACACCCAAAGACCAGCCTTGCCAATAGTATTTCCAAGGTACTATACAGCTGACTTTCCATGATTTCTACAGTCTGCTCTTGGCTTGGTTTATCTATGATGTATCTGGCATCTACATCTTCCCCCAGGGAGTTTATATACTATGGATAAGATGGATTAATTATGTTTCTGCCTTCAGTATGGCTAAATAAGCTCCTACTGAGCCTGTGGGACACTATTAAGCAGACCAGCGTCATCATAAATGGAAGCTCCAGCAGGATATGAGAGAGAAAGGGGCACAAAGAATATCTGAAGAAATACTAGCCAAAAATATCCCAAACTTGATGAAATATGTGAATCTACATATCTGAGAACAAACTCCAAATAAAATAAACTCAGATACCTATTTTCTGATGCTATAGTTGGTGCATATTTTTTGGCTATAGTATAGCACTCTTTCTCTAGATAAAATCTTGTGTATAAACTTAGTACCTGGAAAGAGCAAATAAGAGTGCTCTATTCCAGTTCTTTATCTCCTGATGCAACTCATGGTCAAAACTTGACCCTGGTGTATGCAAAGCTGATATCTCAAGATCATGTTTTCTGCACCTATAGTAGGTATAACTTTGCTTTACATGAGCCACAACCTTCCACTCAAAGTGACATGCACTTTTGGGACTTCAGGCTGGAGATGGATGTGATCTCTGGATGGAGAAAAGTGAAGAGTGGGCCTCCAATCCACAACCAAGGAGCCTCAGCAGGGGCTTATTAGTGGGTGTCAACTATTTCTCTTTGCTTTCATTCTTGAACTACCAGATGATGGGCCATGACCCATTATCTGTAAATGCAATAATTCCCCAAACTAAAAGTTTTCATAAGTTTACCACCAAAATTCATTAGGTAGCAAAATTTGACCTGAACCAACATAAGGCTATTTATGTTCTTCAAACTATTTATATGAATATTCATTTTGATATAGAAATACTCATGTGTTTGTAACACCTACCAGGAGTTAGACCATGTATATATACCATATTACCTTTCTAAAATCTCTCAAATAGTGAATTTCAGAAAGCATAGGCCCATAAGTGTTTTTTTGTACGAGGAATTTTGGATATATATTTCCTCTACTCCTTGGTATCTCATTCTAATGCACCTTTCTGACTTTATCCCACACCTGGCAACATCTGCCAAGGTTAGGGAATGGGAAAACTGAATGCTTTTGCAGTAAAGCTTCATATCATAAAATGAATAATGATGAGTTGAATTTGTATGACAGGAGAAAGTGCTAAGAAAAATATCTTCATGTTTTTCTTCCATCGTAGGTTCAGATCCAAAAACATATTCTCTCATACCATATTAACAAACTCTTCAAGGTTCTTCACCTAAAGATCCAGCTGAAAACAGCGGCTGGATGCTAACCTCAAAACCTGTTCTCCTCCTCCTCCTCCTCCTCCTACTACTACCGCTATACTAACATTGAATACAACTTGCCAAATTCTTGTTCTAGGGCTTAGAATCCAAGCGCTTTCAATATATTGGCTCATTTAATCATCATAACAATCTTATGAAATGGATAGTATTATAATTACCATCCAAACTTTACAGATGAGAAAAAATGGAAGCAAGAGAGATGAAGTCATGTATTCCAAGCCATACACCTAAGAACTAGCCAGGCAAGAATTTCGATGTAACTTGTGCTTCCTTTGCCTTGTCACTTTCTTTTGAAATTGGCTTATGGCATAACCTAATGGGCTTATAGATAGTGGGGGAAGTATGATGGGTTATGGGTCTGGGAACCAACCACCCATCCTCCCCTGCCAGGATCCAACAAGGCTAAGCTCTTTTCATACCCATTTTTTTTCTATGGAGGCTGGAATGTGGAATTCATTATGCAAATGTATTAATGTGATGATTTGGCTGGAAAAACAGATAATATGGTAATGTTCTCCCCCCCCCCCCCACTGATCTCTAAGGACTACTCTGATGTAAAATGTGTTGATGAGTATGCTTTTTATGTATACGCATGGGCATACATTTACATGCATGATTCTGTGTCAGTCAGCGTGTATGTGTTAAGGATAATACACTAGTTCTCAAGCTTTAGTCTAATCTCAGATACCTGGGTAAAATCACAAATATTCCTGGGTCCTGTGCTCAGAGATTCTGATTCAGTTCAGCGGGGGTGGGGCACAACAGTTTGTTACTTGCACCTGAGGTGATTCTAATACAGGTGAGGTGGTCTGTGCAGACCACATTTTAAGAACTATGGGATCATGGTTTAGAGTAGGCTCTGGAGCCAGGCTGCTAGTGAGTGGTTTAATTTTAGGCTTAGGCAAATCAACTTGGCTGCATTAATATCAGTTTACTCATTTTTGAAAACGAATAATAATAGTACCTGCCTCATGAGGTTGCTGTGAGGATTAAATGACATACATTCATTTAAAGCATGTCTCATTTGACGTGCCTAACCCATCATAAGTGATCAGTGAATAGTAGCTACACTAGTTACATAGACCACAAGGATGATGGCAACCGTAACAGTGCTCCCCGTTCCTACCCCAGTCCCAGAATTATGCAGCACGGATGCCCTGAGTGCGTGCTAGGGAATAGTGAAGTGGTGTGGAGAGGCCAACTCCTGAGGGGCTGCAAGGACCAGGACTTTTGGTTGTAACCTACAGCCTCACTCCTTGAAAAGGATTTAAAGAACCTAGAAAGCAAAATGTGGAAGGGTTTGCAGATGGTGGGTTTGGGAGTGCTCAGCCTGCTTCAGGCCTTTAGGGCAACTGGTCCTGCACCACTATGTTCACAATTTGGCCCCCAGCTGACATCTGGGACTGGAAGAACTATGGATCCTGTGTCCGAGGAAAACTTGAGGTGGAGTGCTTCTCATTGGCCTTCTGCCATTAAGATGCTATATAAAGAGAAATACTAATCAGGTAGAAATCATGTTGTCTGCCCTCAAGGGGCCTAGAGTCTTTGGAAGAAATAAACATGCCAGCGTTGTTACTTTAAGCAAATCCCATCCACTCTCTAGGTTGAAGCTTTGTCTGTAAAATGGTGGCTTGTACTTAAAACTTTGAACGTGCTACATTTCTCATCCTCCTAGAAATAAACAAGCATTAACAGAAAGGAGTGCATGATGACACAGTGTGGTGAAGTGAGGCAGTATCACTTGGGCCAGCCTGCAAAGCTGCTGTAGGGTGCAATAACTAGAGCTACTGCTGGGAAGGAAGAGGGGAAATGGGATTGTGTCAAAGGCCTTAGCCCTCTTTTTTGTGCCAAAAATTGCTCACTGTGATACCTACCTTGAGCCAGATATACATCAGATATGCCACATGTTGGCTTTTGGTGATACCCCTCTATTCATTCATCACCATGCTTCTTGGTGCTCACTGATTTCAGGTGAAAGTGGGGATTAATCAACGAGGACGTCTTGGAGGAAGATGTTACAGATCCCGTAGGGTGCCAGAATGAATTCAGGATTAAGTTGGAAGCTGGAGATCGAAGTGACTGAGAACCAGGACAGGTTAACCTCCTAAAATACCCTGTCTGGAGTGCTTCACTGTGGCTAAGGGTTGCTAATAAGATAAATGTAGTACTAAAGCTATAAAATTAAAGATAGGACTTGCTACATGTTTGGTGCTGTTCGAAGTGCTTTACAAGGAATAACTCATTTTTTTCTTATTATAAACATAATAGCAACTATTATTATTTTCTTTAAAAGTTGTGGAGGCCGGGTGTGGTGGCTCACGCCTATAATCCCAGCACTTTGGGAGGCTGAGGCGGGTGGCTCATGAGGTCAAGAGATCGAGACAATCCTGGTCAACAAGGTGAAACCCCGTCTCTACTAAAAATACAAAAATCAGCTGGGCATGGTGGTGCGCACCTGTAGTCCCAGCTACTCAGGAGGCTGAGGCAGGAGAATTGCTTGAACCCGGAAGGTGGAGGTTGCGGTGAGCCGAGATCGTGCCATTGCACTCCAGTCTGGGTAACAACAGCGAAACTCCGTCTCAAAAAAAAAAAAAAAAAAGTTGTGGAAACCGAAGCATAATTAAGCACTCTCTAGCCACTTCTTTTTATCAGATTTTTTTTTTTTTTAATTTGAGATGGAGTCTCGCTCTGTTTCCCAGACTGGAGTGCAGTGGAGTGATCTTGGCTTACTGAAACCTCTGCCTCCTGGGTTCAAGTGATTCTCCTGCCTTAGCCTCCCGAGTAGCTGGGATTATAGGCACCTGCCACCATACCCTGCTAATTTTTGTATTTTTAGTAGAGACAGAGTTTCACCATGTTGGCCAGGCTGGTCTTGAACTCCTGACCTCAGGTGATCCACCCTCAGCCTCCCAAAGTGCTGGAATTACAGGTGTGAGCCATCGCGCCTGAACAGAGTTTTTTTTTTCTTGTCTTCATTCGTTCCCTATGCCCTGAACCTCACCAATCATCTGCCTTGCCTGTGGATAATATGTGATTCCAATAATGTTCTAGTATATAATTCTGGGGTCAAGGTATCTTGGAAATCTAGCCAACCATAGCTGTCTTCCTTTCTGCCCCTATCAGCCTCAAAGGCATGTCCTCAGTGGGACATCTTCCAGGAAGTACCAAGGAGTGGCTTTGGGAAAATAGGGGGAGATGGTTAGAAGGGCAGGGGCAAAAACTGTCCCCAGGCAAAAAGAATTAAGAGGATTTACAGAGCCTTTTGAAAGTGTGTCAATGGGATACTCTGTCTTAAAGTAAAGAAGAGCTTTTGGACCCAAGTACTGGAAAGGAAGGGTGAGGGAAGGTGGAAGCATGTGAATGAAAGTATTGGCAGGGCTGTAACCTGAATTAATGGAGTAGAATGGCCCATGCAGGGTGGTTTGGGGTAGGCCTTAAACAAAAAATAAAAACTCTCCTTCCATAAGAACATCTTGTTTGGTTGTCCAGGAAGCCCCCTGCAGAATTCAAATTCCTCTGGGAAGTTTTCTGCAGAGCTCATGGGCGTCTCGCATTCTCTGGTGCCACCTGGTGGACAACAAGAGGTAATGAGATGGGATCTAGGAAATTGGGCAGTCCAGTTTGAAAGGGAGGCGAGGGAAAGTGAAGCTGGACGAGATCAGTGTTGTAGTGGGCAGGCACCGAGGGGATCCAGTGCACCCACAGGAAAATTGGGTTCCTGGTGAGACTGATGGAGTCAAGCAACGTAGAATGTTAGAGAGAATATATGTGAAGACCCTGGTCTACATGCCAACTGTGAAAGCATTGAAGGTAGTGTTTAGTACTTACCACATACATGCCAGACTATGTTATGAGCTTTTTCATGCAATTTTAAAAAATTTAATTCTTTCAGCCACTCTTTGTAGCATCCCTATTTTGCAGACAAATTAAAGTGAGACTCAACATTAGTAGCAGAGACAATGTTCAAGCTTTTAATCATTATGTCATAAATTATAGTTGTTGCCAATAGTAGTGATATGATGTAAAATTAGAGATACGAAGGAGAATCCTTAAGTACTTCAAATCTGAGTCAAGTAGGCTTTGATGCCAGTGGAGGAAAAGGGAAGAAGGAATGTCATATACACCACCATCTCTATCATCTCCACCTGCAAATATGGGGAGACAAAAGTGATCCAGAATTCACCGACCCACTGTCTCAGCCAGGAAGCACATTTTAGGCACCTATTCTATCCAGGGCTTTGTGGGACATAATGGCATTTGCCCCTGGGAGTCCTGATATGCCAGCATTACTTGTTTCTTCCCACCCCCTTCTCCAGGTCTTCTAAAGTCCTCAGGTGGGCAGCATGTTGCTATGTTTTTTAGAAAACACTGTCCAATAGGGAATAAAAGACCCAAAATAAATTTCATCTATGCTGACTGAGGAATTAGGAAATGCCTTGGTTTAACAAAAAGGAATAAGAAAACATCGAGCACCTGCTATGTGCTAGCCTCACCCTATGTTGAGTGCTTGACAAGCAAAGTTTATCTAATCCTCCCAACTTCTGTGAGGCAAGGTTTATAAATATTGCCATTTGAAAATGAGGATAACCAAGGATCAGAGAGACTAGACAACCTCTCTATAGCCAGATAGCTAATCAGTAGGGGGACTCTGTGTGGCCGCAAAACCTATGCTGTTTTAGAATAAAGGGAGGAGGGTATTTATTTTTCTTTTTTGTTGTGGAAAAGTTCAGTCGAATGAAAACTAGAAGTAATAGCATAATGAAATCCCTTTTACCCATCACCTAATTTCAATTACTGTTAGCACAAACATACTCAACCTTATTTCATCTGTACTCCCATCTACCCCCTCCCACAAAACTGGATTATTATAAGAAAATTCCTTTTTTAAAAAATTTATTTATTTTACTTTAGGTGCATACTGTATCTGGCATTTCTCCCAATGTTATCCCTCCCCACCCTTCCCTCCCTCCCCACCCCCGCTGTTTCTCCCCTACCCCCCAACTGCCCCCATTCCATACATCACTTTATTTTATCCACAAAATTTTCAGCTTCATCTCTAAAATATATGGACTTTTAACAAAGCATGACTACAGTACTGTTATCACACCTGTAAAATTAATAATAATTATTTCATATGATCAAATATACATTTTGTGTTTAAATTCCTCCTATCATCTCATGTCTTTTCTCATTGGATTAGTCTGTTTTCATGCTGCTGATAAAGACATACCTGAGACTGGGCAATTTACAAAAGAAAGAGGTTTAATTGGACTTACAGTTCCACATGGCTGGAGAAGCCTCACAATCATGGAAGAAGGCAAGAAGGAGCAAGTCATATCTTATTTGGATGGTAGCAGGCAAAGAGAGAGAGCTTATGCAGAAGAACTCCTCTTTTTAAAACCATCAGATCTCGTGAGACTTATTCACTATCATGAGAACAGCATGGGAAAGACTTGCCCCCATGATTCAATTACCTTTCATGGGGTCCCTCCCACATGGAAATTTAAGATGAGATTTGGGTGGGGACACAGCCAAACCATATCATTCCACCCTGGCCACTCTGAAATCTCACATCGTCACATTTTAAAATCAATCATGCCTTCCCAACAGTCCCCCAAAGTCTTAACTCATTTCAGCATTAACTCAGAAATCCACAGTCCAAAGTCTCTTCTGAGACAAGGTAAGTCCTTTCCACCTTTGAGCCTGCAAAATCAAAAGCAGGGAATCAGGTTAGTTACTTCCTAGATACAGGCATTGGGTAAATACAGCCATTCCAAATGGGAGAAAGTGGCCAAAACAAAGGGGTTACAGGTCCCATGCAAGTCCAAAATTCAGCAGGGCAGTCAAATCTTAAAGCTCCAATATGATCTCCTTTGATTTTATTTCTCATGTCCAGGTCATGCTGATGCAAGAGGTGGGTTCCCATGGTCTTGGGCAGCTCTGCCCCTGTGGCTTTTCAGAGTACAGCCTCCTTCCTGGCTGCTTTCATGGACTGGCACTAAGTGTCTGCAGGTTTTCTAGGCTCATGGTATGAGCTGTCAGTGTATCTACCATTCTGGGGTCTGGAGGATGGTGACCCTCTTCTTACAGGTCCACTAGACAGTGCCCCAGTAGAAACTCTGTGTGGGAGCTCTGACTCCACATTTCCCTTCTGCACAGCCCTAGCAGAGGTTCTCCATGAGAGCCCTGCCCCTGTAGCAAACTTCTGCCTGGTCATCCAGGTATTTCCATATATCTTCTGAAATCTAGGTAGAGGTTCCCAAATGTCTGTTCTTGACTTCTGTGGACTGGCAGGCTCACCACCACATGGAAGCTGCCAAGGCTTGAGGCTTCCACCCTCTAAAGCCATGGCCTGAGCTTTATGTTGGCCCTTTTTAGCCATGGCTGGAGTGGCTGGGACACAGGACAGCAAGTCCCTAGGCTGCATACAGTACGGGGACCCTGGATCTGGCCCACAAAACAACATTTTCCTTCTAGGCTCTAGGCCTGTGATGGGAGGGGCTGCTGTTAAGCCGTGCCCTGGAGACATATTCCCCATTGTCTTGGGGATTAGCCTTCAGCTCCTCATTAGTTATGCAAATTTATGCAGCCGGCTTGAATTTCTCCTCAGAAAATGGGATTTTCTTTTCTATCACGTTGTCAGGCTGTAAATCTTCCAAACTTTTATGCTCTGCTTCCCTTATAAAACTGAATGTTTGTAACAGTACCTAAGTCATATCTTGAATGCTTTGCTGCTTAGAAATTTCTTCTGCCAGATACCCTAAATCATCTCTCTCAAGTTCAAAGTTCCACAAATCTCTAGGGTAGTGGCAAAATGCCACCAGTCTCTGCTAAAATATAGTAAGAGTCATGTTTCTTCAGTTCCCAACAAGTTGCTCATCTCCATCTGAGACCACCTCAGCCTGGACCTTCTTGTTCATATCACTATCAGCATTTTTGTCAAAGCCATTTCAACAAGTCTCCAGGAAGTTCCAAACTTCCCCACATTTTCATGTTTTCTTCTGAGCCCTCCAAACTGTTCCAGCCTCTACCTGTTACTCTGTTCCAAAGTCACTTCCACATTTTTGGTATCTTTTCAGCAACACCCCACTCCACTGGTACCAATTTACGGTATTAGTCCTTTTTCATACTGCTGATAAAGACATACCTGAGGCTCAGCATTTTACAAAAGAAAGAGGTTTAATTGGACGTAAGATTCCATGTGACTGGTGAAGCCTCACAGTCATGGAAGAAGGCAATGAGGAGCAAGTCACTTCTTACATGGATGGCAGCAGGCAAAGAAAGCTTGTACACAACTTCTCTTTTTAAAACCATCAGATCTTGTGAGACTTATTCACTATCATAAGAACACCATAGGAAAGACTTGCCCCCGTGATTCAGTTACCTCCCACTTGGTCCCTCCCATAATATGTGGAAATTCAAGATGAGATTTGAGTGGTGACACAGCCAAACCGTATCACTCGTATTTCTGATTCTTTATTTATTGAAATGTAACATATATGGTAAAATGTACCAATCTCACATACACCTTGACAAATTTTTATTGGTTATATATCTGTATAACTAAAGTATATTCCAAAGTGGCTGCATGAAATTTATCGTCTTGCCAGCAATGTGTCAGAATTGAAGTTACTTCACATCCACAGCAACTGTATGGTCAGAACTTTGAATTTTAGCCATTCTGATTTGTGAGGAAGAAGGGTAGGTTATCTGTATCTCTTTGTAGCCTTATATTTATTCAGTGGATAATAATGGGAACATCATTTGGATGTTCATTTTATATGCCTATTATTTTAAAACTTTGTCAATTCGATATGTAAGAGTTTATTATATGTGTTCTGAATATGTGTCAGCATATATACAGATCTTCTTCCAGTCTGTGTCTGGCCCTTTTCCTCTTTTATTTCTATCTTGTCTTTTGATTTTAAGATATTCTTAGCTTTAATGAAGCCCAGCTTATCACTTTTTTGGCTGGTGTGTGTGTGTGTGTGTGTGTGTGTCCATTTAAGAAAGTTTTGCTTCTTCAAATGTAATGATATTCTAGAATTAATTAATGTTTGTGTATGATATGACTTAGAAGTCAAGGTTAATTATTCCTTATGAGTATTCACTTTACCCAAAATTATCTTTTCCCCACTGAGTGGTAGTGATGATTCCATCATAAAGCAAGTTACTGTATGTGTAGATATGTTTCTTAGCTCTCTGTTTTATTCCACTTGTCTGTTTATGGTTTTATCAATACCACACTGCTTAATTACTATAGCTTTATAATAATTATTGCTATCTAGTAATATAAATACTTTAGCTTGATAGTATTGGATATTAGGATAGTGTTGGAAGTGGTGGTTCTTCCTTTGCTTCTCCTTCTCCTGATACCTCCTCTTCCTCCCTTTTCTCTTCCTCCTTAATTTTATTGGCTATTCTAAGTTTGCTGACTTTTCATACACATTTTTAAATTGCCTTCTCAACTTTTTGAAAGCTGCTGAGATTTCGAATAGTATTTCATGTGTGCATAAATCAAATTGGGAAGAATTGGCATCTCTAATGATATTGACTCTACCACGAACCTGGCATATTAAGTTTATTTGGTCTTCTTCAGTTTCTTTGGCAGTGTTTTATAGTTTTCACTGTACAGATCTTAGAAAAGATTTTATAAAATTTATTCCTAATTTTTTCCTCTGTTTACATGCTATTATAAATAGAATTATCTTAATATCATTTTTCATTTTTTTCATTGCTACTATACAGAAATACAATTGATATTTGTATATTGCCCTTTCATCCAGTGACCTTGCTAAATTCACCTATTAGTTTTAGTAGCTTTTTTTGTAGATTCCTTGAAATTGTCTATGAGTGTAATCATGTTGTCTGCAAATAAACAGTTTTAATTTCTTCCTATTGAGTCTGTATTCCTTTTACCTCTTCTTCTTGACTTATTGTGCTGGCTAGCACTCCCAGTACAATGTTGAATAAAAGTGGTAGGAGTGGACGTCATTGCCTTGTTCCTGATATTAGGGTGGAAATATTTAATCTTTCACCATTGACTACGATGCTAGTTTTAGACTTTATGTAATGTCCTTGATATAGTTTGGCTGTGTCTCCACCCAAATCTCATCTTGAATTGTGGTTCCCTTAATCCCCATGTGTCATGGGAGGTAATTGAATCATGGGGGCAGTTTCCCTCATGCTAGTCTCATGATAGCAAGTTGTCATGAGATCTAATGGTTTTATAAGGGGCTTCCCCCTTCGTTAGGTTCTCATTCTTCTCTCTTCTGCTTTGTGAAGAAGGACACGTCTGCTTCCTTTTCCACCATGATTGTAATTTTTCAGAGGCCTCACCATCCCTGCAGAATTGCGAGTCAATTAAACTTCTTTTCTTTTTTTTTTCATAAATTACCCAGTCTTGGGTATGTTCTTACAGCAGCATGAGAACGGATGGATACAGTCCTCAGTCAGGTTGAAGAAGTTATTTTCTACTCCTAATTGCTGAGATATGAATGCTGAATTTTATTAAGTGTGTTCTCTGCAAATGTTGAGATCATCATATGGATGTTCTCCTTTTTTCCATTAATATGACCTTCTCCCCTGAACAGCAGATTACAGTACTCATATGTGAGAGAAGTGCCCTCCCTATATCCAGAGGAAAGCAGTATCCTTAGCTGCAAGGATGGAGGGACACCATGGGGAATCTGCACATGCAGGTCTTTCTCACTTTTCCCCAGTTTACTGCCCTCAGCTCACACATCTTTGTCCTATTGCATTTTTCCATAACTTTCCACTCTTCATCAAACTTAGGATAAAAATACTCATGCTTAATGTTTCTTTCTGTCTTCACTTTTTAAATAAAGGCTTCCATGTTACATAACACTTATCTTCAATAAATTTTATGTTTTCCCCTTAAAAATACGGCAAATTGCATTGATTTTCAAATGTTAAGCAAATCTTACATTAATGGGATAAACTCTACTTTGTCATAATATGTTATACTTTATATATATTGTTAGATTCAATTTGCTAATATTTTGTTAAGGATTTTTGCATGTGTATTCATACAGGATAATGGTCTATTGTTTCCTTTTCTTGTAATATCTTTGGTTTTTATATTGGGAAAATGCTGACTTCATTAAATGAGTCAGGAAATATTACTTAATCTATTATCTGAAAGAATATGTTTTATAATGGTATCGTTTCTTCCTTCAACATCTGATAGAGTTTATCTATGATACCACCTCTACATGGAGTTTTCTTTATGGGAAGAATTTTAATAACAGATTCACTTTCTTTGATAGAGAAGACTACTCATATGTTCTGTTTCTTCTGATGTCAGTATTGGTAAGTGGTGTTTTTAAAAGAATTTGTTCATTTAATCTAAACTGTATTTATTGACAAGTTTTTTATATAATTTCCTGTGCTATCTTCATGTCTATAAAATCTGTAGATTTATTATATCTGTAGATACAGTTTTATTTTATTCCTATTATTAGTGATTTTTGCTTTTTTAATCTTGACCTGTCTTGCTATGGGTTTATCAATTTTATTTTTTCCCCAAAGTACTAAATTCTTACTTTAAAATTTTTTCCATTGTACATAAACTTTCTTTCTGTCTTTTTTTTTTTTTATTTGAGACAAGGTCTCACTCTGCCACCCATGCTGGAGTGCAGTGGTGTGATCATGGCTCACTGTGCAGCCTCAACCTCCACAGGCTCAGGTAATCCTCCCACCTCAGCCTCCCGACTAGCTGGGACTATAGGCATGTGCCCCAATGCCTGGCTAATTTTTGTATTTTTTTGTAGAGATGGGGTTTCACCATGTTGTCCATGTTGTCTTGAACTCATGGGCTCAAGTGGTCTGCCCGCCTCAGCCTCCCAAAATGCTGTTAGTAAAAAGACAGATTTTCAAATTAGATTTTAAAAACACAACTCTGTGCTCTTTAAAAGATACACTTTGCCTAAAGCACAGAGGAAAGTCAAATATAAAATAGTGGAAAAAGGTGTCTGGCCTGTACATGAGCTTTCTATTGCAATGTTTTCTGTCCTTTTCATTTCCTTTCTTATACTTTCTTGAGGTTAATTAGTTTTACTTGCTTTTTGAGCAGGAAGATTAGATCATTGACATTCAACTTTTTTTCCTTTTAGTTTGTGCATTTAAAACTATAATCTTCCTGTTGAAAACTGATTTAGCTGAATCTTACACTTTGATATTTTATGTCAAAATAGATTATTCAGTTCAAAATATTTTCAACTTTCCACTGTAATTTTTTGACCTATCAATTATTTATAAAGTATTGCTTCATCTTCAAACATTTGAGGATTTGGGGATGTTTATTTGTTATTGGTTTCTAGTTAATTTCCATTTTGGTTACAGAACCTCTCCTATTTCAGTCTTAACAATTTGTTGAAACTTGCTTCATCACTCAACATATGGTCTCTTTTGGGAAATGTTCTGTGAGCTCTCGAATGTAGTGTGTTTTCTGCTATTTTTGCAAATGGTATTCTATGTATGTCGATTAGGTCAACTTCATCTGTTGTGTTGTTTATATCTTTATATAAGTATTGACTTTCTGCATTTTCTGAATCACTTTGAAAAATATGTTAATTTCTCCAGCTACAGTTGTAGATTTGCCTATTTCTGCTTTGTTACCATGAACTTATGTGTTATGTATTTAAAAATGTGAAATTGTGTGCACAAACATTTATGACTTTTACATCTCCCTGTTGAAGTTGTATTATGCCCCTACAAACTAGTAATTTTTATGTCTTCCATTTAATACTTTTGTAATTTTTGAATTCTGTTGTTGAATTCCTTTGCTATTATGAAATAATTTTCTTTCCTTAAGTATACTTTGAGTCATAATAATATAGCTATATCAACTTTCTTTTAGTTACTGCTTGCATGGTATGTATCTTTTCCCACTTTTTTATATCTGATTTTCTTACATGCATTAGGCAAACGGTCTCTTTTAAAGAGCACAGAGTTGTGTTTTTAAAATCTAATTTCAAAATCATTGTCTTTTTACTAAATTGCTTATTCCATTTGCATTTCTAAATGTGTTATTGAAGCATAACTTATATATAATAAAGTGCACAAATCTTAAGTGTGCAGCTTGAGGAATGTTTATACATGTAAACACCTTGTAACCATGGCCAGACCAAGATATAGAGTATTTTCACATCTAGCAGGCTCATTTTACTCCTTCCCAGTTATCACCATAGAAGAGTACTATTCTGACCTCTATTATCATAAATTAGTTTTGCCTATTTCTAATGTAATACTCATGGAATGACACAGTATGTACTCTTTAGTTCTGCTTCTTTCATTCAGTGTATTTCAGTTAGATTCACCCATGTTGTTGCATATGCCAGTAGTTTATTTTTTAAATTTTTGTGTAGTATTCCATTATATGAATTTAACATTTATCCCATCTACTGTTGATGGAATTTTTTTTGTTTTCAGTTTGAGACTATTATGAATACAATCACTGGGAACATTCTGTACATATATCAGTTTTTATACACATGTACTCATTTATCTTGGAAAATATATCTAGATATATAGCAAAATATATCTATTATTGCATCATAGGTTAGGCATATGGATTATTTCAGTATTCTGTCACATGGTTTTCCAATGTAGTTAAAATTTTCAATCACATCAGCAATATATAAAAGTTCCAGTTGTACCACTTCCATGTTGACAATACTGTCACTGTTTTTAATTTAAGTCATTCTTATGGTCATGTAGTTGTAACTCATTGGTGGGCTTAACTTAGATTTACCTCATAATCATTGATGTTGAGCACGTTTTCAAATACCCTATTGTCCATTTGGATATCTTTTTTTTTTTTTTTTTGAGAAATGCCTTTCAAGTATTTAGCTCATTGTTTTAAAAAAATCAAATTTATTGAATTATAAGTTACATGAAATAAAATGCAATAAGTTAAAGTGTACAATTCAATGAATTTTGACAAATGTATTCACCCATGTAACCAACACAATTAAAATATGGCACATTTCGATCACTACCTCAACCCGAATTCCCTTGGGCCCCTATGCAGCCAGTTGTTTCACCCTGAACCTCAGACAATCATTGATCTGTTTTTTAATTATAACTTTCTTTTTCTAGAATTGCATATAAATGGGATTATATGCATCCCTTTGTTTCTTCTTTCACTCAGCAGAGTATTTTTGAGATTTATCCATTTTGTTGCATGTTCCAGGAGTATACTCCATCGCATGGATATACAAAACATTGTTTATTCATTCACCTGTTGATGAACTTTTGGGTTGTTTCTAGTTTTTTACTGTTATGAATAAAGGTGCTATGACCTTTATGTACAAGTATTTGTGTGTGTATGTAATACACACACACATATATATACATACACACACACGTAAATATATGCTTCCATTTCTTCTGGATAAATATGTTGGGATTTAATTTTGGATAAATATGTTGAGTTATAAGTATATGTTTAACTTTGTAAAATGTTCTCAAACTGTTTTCCAAAGTGGTTATATGATTTAACATTTCTTCATTGATGAGATTACCTGTTTTTTCACATCCTTGTCATGGTAGTTTTTTAATTTTTGTGAGCATTGAGCATTTTATATGTTTATTTACCATCAAAGTTATCTTTTTGTAATGTGTCTGTTAGAATATTTTGCCTGTTTTATTGTTATAAGAGATCTTTATGTATTTTGTATACAATTCCTTTGTCAGATATTGTGTTTTATATACTTTCTCCTAATCTGTGGTTTGCCATTAAATTTTCTTTTTTCATTTCATTTTATTTTTAATTGACAAATATTAATTGTACGTATTCATGGGGTACATAGTAATGTTTTGATAAATATAGTATATTGTGTTCAGATCAGGGTAATTAGGATATCTATTATCTCCAACATTTATCATTTCTTTGTGTTAGAAACATTAAATATCTTTCTTTTAGTTATTTGAAGCTATATAATATGCTATTGTTAACTGCAATCATCCTATAGTGGTATAGAACACTAAAACTTTTCTTTCTATCTAGCTATAATTTGTATTCCTTACCAGTCTCTCCTTATCTCATCATTTCCCCTACTCTTCTCAGCCTCTAGTACCCTCTGTTCTACTTTTTACTTCTATGAGATCAATTTTTTTTAGCTTCCCCATATGAGTAAGAACATACAGTGTTGACCTTTGTGTTCCTGGCTTATTTCACTTAACATGGTGTCCTCCAGTTCCATCCATGCTGCTGTGAATGACAAGATTCTTTTTAATGACTGAATAGTATTCCATTGTGTATACATACCATATTTTCTTTATCCATTCATCTGTTGTTGGACACCTAGGTTGATTCCATACCTTGGCTATTATGAATAGTGCTGTAATAAACACAGGAATGCAGATACCTCTTCAATATACTGATTTTCTTTCTTTTGGATAAATTCCCAGTAGTGGGATTGCTGGATCATATGGTAATTTTTTTTTTTACTTTTTTGAGGAACATCTGTAATAGTCTTTATAGTGGCTATACTAGTTTACATTCACACAAACAGTATCTAAAAGTTCCCTTTCCTCTACATCCTCACCAGCATTTGTTATTTTTTGTCTCTCTGATGATAGCCATCCTAGCTGGTATGAGATGATACCTCATTGTGGTTTTGATTTGCATTTCTATGATGATTAGTGATGTTGAGGATTTTTTCATATATTTGTTAGCCCAATGTTTTTAGTTCCTTTCAAAGAGAAAATACTTTGATTTGGGGAAAGTCCAATTTATTGTCCTAGGAACAATTAGATATTTATTGCTCCTAGTACATATCTGTAAATATCTGACAAGGATTATAACATTATATCCTAAAAACCACTCATCCTGATAGTCTATTTTCTTTGTTTTACAAAAGGGAAAACAAGGTTTGGAAGTATTAAGTGACTTATTAGCAATGTAAGAATGGCCTGATTTTTTAAAAAAGGAAGTATTAAGTGACTTGCTTGAGGCTGCACCCAGAGGTACCAGAGTTGGTATTCAAACCCCATCCATCCAAATGGTCCCAGAACCAGAGCTTCTTGCACTACATGACACTGCCCCCTACTATCTCCATCCTCTGACCATCTCTTTACAAGGGATGAGACAAAAGGGTGGAGCATGATGTTGCTCAACCTCAGCTGGAAGTGTATTTTGGACAACTCAATATTTTCACCACCCTGCATATATTAGATAAAATAGACTTCAAAGCAAAAACAAATACCAAAGAGAGACATATAATGATAAAATGGCCAATACACCAAGATGATAAAGCAATCCTAAGTATGCTTGCATGAAACAACAAAGCTGCAAAAGACATTAAGCAAAAACGAATAGAACTGAACGGAGAAGCAGACAAATCCACAATTATAGTTGGAGATTTCAGCACACCTGTCTCAATAACTGCAGAACAGTTAGACAGAAAATCCATAAGGATATAGAATAGCTCAACAGCACCATAGCCTGTTAGTTGGATCTAACTGGCATTTATAGAACGTCCCATCCAAAAAGCAGAATACACATTCTTTTCAATTGTTCATGGAACATATACCAAGATAGACAATATTCTGTGCCATAAGACAAACCTCAACAAAATTTTAAAGTCGAAATTATTATAGACTATGTCTTACAACTATGATGGAAAAAAAACCCATAGGAATTAGTAGCAATAACTTGGAACTCTCTAAACTCTAGGAAAGTCAACAACACTCTTAATAATCTATGACCCAAAGGAAAAGATGCATACATCATTTTATAAAAGTAGAAAATACAACAAATATATGGAATTGATCTAAAATGAAAATTCACCACATGAAAATGTATGGAGCACAGCTAAAACAGGTCTGAGAGTGAAATATATAGCACTAAATGCATGCATGAGAAAAGAGGAAATGTTACAAATCAATAATCTAAATTCTCACCTCAAATAACGAAGAAGAGCAAAATGTACCTAAAGCAAGTGGAATAAAGGAAATAATGAAGACAAGAACAGAAGTCAGCTATATTGAAAACAGAAAGGCAATAACAAAAATCGATGAAACAAAGAGGTTGCTCTTTTAAAAGCTCAGTAGTAGTGACAAACCTCTAGCAGTATTGACAAAAACAAAATAAGGAAAAAAACAGACTAGGCTTGTGGTTCATGCCTGTAATCCCAGCACTTTGGGAGGCTGAGGTGGGTGGATCACTTGAGCCCAGGGTTTCTAGACCAGCCTGGGCAACATGGCAAAACCCCATCTCTGCAAAAATTAGAAAAAATTACTCAGACATGGTGGAGCATCCCTGTAGTCCCAGCTACTCAGGGGGCTAAGGTGGGAGAATCACCTGAGCCCATCAGGTCAAGGCTGTAGTAAGCCATGATTGCACCACTGCACTTCACTCTGGGCAACAGAGTGAGACCGTGTCTTAAAAAAAGAGGGGGGTGAAATCACATGTTACCAATATTAGAAATGAAAAGAGGTATATCACTTTAGACTATGCAGACATCAAAAGTACAGTAGAGAATAATATGAAAATTCTACGTACATAAATATGAAAACTTAGATGAAATAGACCCATTAATTAGAAAGCATTAACAACCACAACTCACCAAATATGAAATAGATTATTAAATAGCCCTGTAACAATAAAGGAAGTAAAAACATAATTTAAAAACTTTCCAGAAAAAGAAATTTCCAAGCTCTCATGACTTCACTGGAGAATACTACCAAAAGTTTAAAGAAAAATGAACAATTCTGTACAATCTATTCAAGAAAATAGAAGACTAGGGAATATTTTTTTGTGAAGCTAGTACTATGCCGATACCAAAACCAGACAAAATATGTACCAAAAGAAAGCTAAATAAAAGTAATTTTTCACGAATACAGATACAAAACTCTTCAACAATATTTTAGCAAACATAATTCAGTAATGTATTTTAAAGATTATATACCATGACCAAGTGGAGTTTACTCCAGAGCTATGAGGCCAGTTCAATACTCGAAAATTAATCAGTGTAATCCACAATATTAACATGCTAACAAAGAAAATTATCATATGAATGCATTAAAAGCATTCGTCAAATTTTAACACTCATTTGTTATTAAAAAAAACTCTCAGAAAAATAGGAATAGAGAGTAATTCCCTCAACTTGATAAAGAGCATGTACAAAGCACCTACAGCTAACATTATATGTGAAAAATATTCAACATCATTAGTGTAATACACATTACAACTATAATGGAATATCACTATACATATATTAGAACAGCTACAGTTTAAAAATGACAATACCTAATGCTGTCAAGAATGTGGGGAAACAATCTTTCATATATTGCTGATTGCTGGTGGGAATGTATAGACTCTCTAGAAAGTACGAAATAAAAATATCCTTAGTGGTATAAATAAATGATTTAATAAATAAATAAATGAGGGAAACAAGAAAAATCTTCCTTACAAAAGAATTCCATGTTTACCAGAAATTTCTTCTTTTCTTTTTTTTTAAGACAGAGTTTTGCTCTTGCTGCCCAGGCAGGAGTGCAATGGCTTGATCTCGGTTCACCGCATCCTCTGTCTCCCAGGTTTGAGAGATTCTCCTGCCTCAGCCTCCCAAGTAGCTGAGATTATAGTCATGCGCCACCACTCCTGGCTAATTTTGTATTTTTAGTAGAGACAGGGTTTCTCCATGTTGGTCAGGCTGGTCTCAAACTCCTAAACTCAAGCGATTTGCCCACCTTGGCCTCCCAAAGTGCTGGGATTACAGACGTGAGCCACCGCACCCAGCCCAGATATTTCTATAGATTCTCCCCTCCTGGAGATGAAGCTTATTTATCACTCCTTGAGTTTGGGCAAGACTTAGTGACTTGTTTCTAAACAAGGAAAAAAAATCAGCTTTACGGTAGAGAAACTGTCACAGCTGGCATCAGAATCCCACATGTGACTCCTCCATATGCTTTAAATCGCTTTGACTTCCCCTTTTGCTACTAGCTGGAGAAAACTGCATTTAAAGGTGCTCATATGATTTGACTGGGCTCACCTGAATAATCTTTCTTTGTTGAGGTTAATTATGCTGTCTAACACAATCATGAGAGGTATCTCATCATATATTAATGTATCTATACAGGTTCCAGAGATTAGGGTATGACATTTTAGGTGCCATTTTAAGAATTCTACTTAACACACCATCATATAAATATACATTTAAAATTAATAGTTGAGCACGGTGGCTCTTGCCTGTAATCTCAGCACTTTGGGAGGCCAAGGTGGGTGATCACGAGGCCAGGAGTTCGAAACCAGCTTGACCAATATGGCAAAACCCCATCTATATTAAAAATACACAAATTAGCTGGGTGTGGTAATGCATGTCTGTAATCCCAGCTACTAGGGAGACCGAGGCAGGAGAATTGCTTGAACCTAGGAGGTGGAGGTTGCAGTGAGCCGAGATGGCACCACTGCACTCCAGCCTGGGCAAAAGAGCATGACTCTGTCTCAAAAATAAATAAATAAATAAATAAAATAATTAAATCACACTTACAGAAAACTGCATTTGTATGAAGAGTTATATATATATTTTTTTGGAGAAATTGTTCTCCAAGAATCACCAGCTCTAATTGTACTACAATTTATTGGAAATTTATACCATTGTTATCACAGCCTGAAAATGTATGTTGCTTTCATTATGTCAATTAAAAACGAGGCTAATAAAAGTATAAATGTTGAGGAGCTAATAAATAATTTTCACAAAAATTAGCCAGAAAATTCTTATGATCAATCAAAATATCACATTAATAAAATATTATTCATTGTATCATATAAAAAATATAAACCATTCTTGCAGTTTATATGTTTTATCATGTATCATTGCATGTGCAATTAAAGCCCCTAATCCACTGAATTTTAGGTAAAGGAGATTATCCTGGATAATCTGAGTGGGCCTGACTAAATCAATTAGGAAATTTTAAAAGCAGGGCTGAGGTTTCTCCAGAAACATTCGTGTGTCATTATTATCTATATTACATTTTATATATAATAAAATATTTTAAGGGAAAATATTGATATTTTAGTACCTTTAACACTTTTAAAAAGCTTTTTGAGGCCAGGCGTGGTGGCTCACGCCTGTAATCCCAGCACTTTGGGAGGCTGAGGCAGGTGGATCACAAGGTCAAGAGATTGAGACCATCCTGGCCAACATGGTGAAACCCCATCTCTACTAATAATGCAAAAATTAACTGGGTGTGGTGGCATGCACCCGTAATCCCAGTTACTCTGGAGGCTGAGGCAGGAGGAGGGGGGAGGTTACAGTGAGCCAAGATTGCACCATTGCACTCCAGCCTGGCAACAGAGACAGACTCCATCTCAAAAACCAAACAAACAAAAAAGCTCTTTTGAACAAGGGGCCCTTCATTTTCATTTGCACTGGGTCCCACAAATTACATACCCACAGCTTTGACCTGACAAGAACATTACAAAAAAAGCAAATTACAAACAAATACCCCTCATGGACATAGATGCAAAGATCTGTTAAAAATGTTGACAATTCAGGCTGGGCACGGTGTCTCATGCCTGTAACCCCAGCACTTTGGGAAGCCGAGATAGGTGGATCATGAGGTCGGGAGTTCAAGACCAGCCTGACCAACATGGTGAAGCCTCATCGCTACTAAAAATAGAAAAATTAGCTGGGCATGGTGGCAGGTGCCTATAATTCCAGCTACTTAGGAGGCCGAGGCAGGAGAATTGCTTGAACCTAGGAGGCAGAGGTTTCAGTGAGCCAAGATCACACCACTGCACTCCAGCTTGGGTGACAGAGCAAGATTCCGTCTCAGGAAAAAAAAAAAAAAAAATATATATATATATATATACACACACACACACATATATATAGACATACACACACACACACACACACACACGTATATACTAACAATTCAAATCCACCAATACATAAAAGGAATAATACATTATGAATAACTAGTGTTTATTTCATGAATGAAAGTTCTATTTAATGTTCAAAAAATAAATCTATCGACTTAATAATATTAAGAGAACAAAAATTTTTAAAAAGTATATGATCACAACAAAGGCAGGAAAATCTTACAAAATTCAATATCAATTCAGAATGAAAAGAAAAACTCAGCAAACTAGGGAATTTGTTCAACCTGAAAAGGATTATCTAGAAAAACCATCAGCTAACATAGTATTTAATTATGAAATATTAAATGCTTCCCTCAAGGTTAGAAACAAGACAAAAATGTCTGCTTTCACTATTTCTATTCAACATTGTAGTGGAGGCCCTGGTAAGTGCAATATAGTAAGAAAAATAAAGGGCATATATATTGAAAAGAAGAAAAGTTGAACAAGTTTTCTTTTTTTCATACCCAACATGATTAATTACATATAAATCCTAAGAAATATCTTAAAAATTGCAGGTACAAGACAAAAGGTCAATATATAAAAAACTAATTGTATTGTATATACAAGCAACAAATAATTGGAATATGAAATTTAAAAATTGACAAAACCATCAAAAATACAATATTCAGATTTAATTAAAAAATGTAGGTTCTCTACAGAGAAAACTCAAAACATTGAAGACCTAAATAAACTAAGGAATGTGTTCATGTAAAGTGTTCATAGCTTAGAAGACTCAATATTTTAAGATATGAAGTTTTCACACATTGATTCCTACTTTCAACAGGATTCTGTTAAAAATTCCAGCTGGCTTTTTTTTTTTGATAGAAATTGTCAGGATATTTCTAAAATTTCTATGGCCATACATCTTGGCTAGAATAGGGAAAAATACTCTTGAGAAAAAAATTAAATGAGGAGTATTTATAATAATTTTAATATCTAAAGTAAAGCTATGGTAATCAAGATTATATGGTATTTACATAAGAAAAATAGATCCATGGAACAAAAATAACATCAAGAAATAGACCAACTCACATATTACCAAGTGATTTTTGGTAATATGACACCAAGGTGTCAAACATTAAATATCAACATTGAAAGAAGTGAACCTTGATACCACATACAAAAATTAACTCAAAATGGATTATAAGCTTAAATATAAAACCTAAAACTTTAAAACTCTGAGAAGTCATAAGAGATGATTTTATGACCTAGAGGCTAGGCAAAGTTTTCTTAAATGTATAAAGCACTTATGTTGATCTCACAAAAGTAGAGTAGAATAGTGATAACTAGAGGCTGGGAAGAGTGGAGGGAAAGGGATAGCCGAAGTTTGGTTAATGGACACAAAATTAAAGCTAGATAGGAGGCATAAGTTCTGGTGTTCTATAGAACAGTAAAATGCCTAAGTTTTATTCTATATTTGCAAAGAGCTAGCAGAGAGGATTTTGAATGTTCCCAACATAGAAGATAAATATTTGAAGTAATGGATATGCTAATTACCCTGATTTGATCATTATTCATTGTATACAAGTATTGAAATATCACACTCTACTCCATAAATATGTTCAATTATTATATGCCAATTAAAAACAATCTTTACAAAAAATCAAGTCTCTCTTAGAAATAATTAAGTAAATACAAGAAAATTATGCACTAATATGCATTAGAAATGATAAAAGGAAAAAATGATACCTGTATTTCATAGAAACCAGAAATGTCCACTCATCAAAAAACACCATTAAGAAAATGAGAAGACAAGCCATTGTACTGAAAAAATATATTTGCAAAACATATGACTGACAAATGACTCACACACAGAACATGTGAAGAACTCTTATAACTCGATGATAAAAATAAGCAACTCAATAAAAATGAACTTAATGGTTAGACATTTCACAGAAGAGTGTCTACCAATGGCTAGTAAAGATGCTCAGCAACATTAGTCATTGACTTAAAACCATAACAATGTACTACTACTACACACACACCAAAATGGTTACAATTAAGAAGATTTTTAATACCAAATGTTGCAAAGGTTGAAGAGCGTCTGAATCTCTTGTACATTGCGGGTGGAAGTGGAAAATGGTATAACCACATTTCAAAAGTCTTATAACTCCAAACATATACTATGCCTTAGGGTTCCTCAGAGAAATAGAACCAATAGGGCATGTATAGATATAAAAGACAAGTTATTATGAGAATTGGCTTATGTTATTATGGAGGCTAACAAGTCCCATAATCTGCAATCTGCAAACTGTAGAATTAGGAAAGATGGTAATCTAGTCTGAGACTGAAGGCCTGAGAATAGTTGGGGGTGGGAGTGAAGGAGGGGTCTGCTGGTGTAAATTCCAGAGTCCCAAAAGCCTGAAAACTAGCAGCTCTAATGTCCCAGGTTGGGAGAAACGGATGTCCTAGCTCCAAAAGAAAGAGAAGTGGGAATTTACTCTTCCTCCACCTTTATGTTCTATTTGGGCCATAATTGATTGGATGATGCCAGCCCGCATTGGTGAGAGTGGATCTTTTTTATGCAGCCTACTGATTCAAATGCTAATCTAATCTGGAAACACTTTCATATACATACCAAGAAATAACATTTAGTCAAATATCTGGGCAGTTTATAATATAGCCAAGTCGGCACATAAAATTAACCATCACATATATTTACCTTATAATCCAACAACTCTACTCCTAGATAATTACTAAAAGAAATAAAGACCATATATCCAGAAAAAGTCTTAAATAAGCATGCTCATTGAAGCTTTGTTCAGAATAGCAAATAGTGGTAACAATTTAAATGTGCCTCAAAAGGATAATGCATAAGTAAAGTGTGACACTTTTATATGATTAAATAATACTCATAATAGCAGTTACCTCTGAGTGCAAGGGGTATAATTAACCTGAAAGTGGCATGGGGGAACTTTCTCAAGTGCTAGCAATAGTCTGTGTCTTTATATTTGTTTTAATTACACATTTGTGTCCATTTGTTAAAACTCTGATCAAACTGCACACTTAAGATCTGTTCATTTTACCAACTGTAAATATATCTAAACAAAATTAACATTAAAATGTATGTTATTAGAGCAGCACTTACAGAGAAATATATAGTTAAATATATGAAATACATAGTTAAATATATAAAATATATAGTATGTATTTAAAGAAGAAAGATTTTTAAATCCTCAGGAGGCTGAGGCAGGAGAATCGCTTGAACCCAGGAGGTGGAGGCTGTAGTGAGCCAAGATTGCACACTGCACTCCAGCCTGGGCAACAGAGCAAGACTCCATCTCAAAAAAAAATCAGCAATCTACCTGTCTAACTCAAGAAGACAGAGAATTGATAGCTTCTGTGGCAAGACTGATCAAGCAAATAAAAGAGAAAAAGCAAAATTTACCAATTTCATGAATTTCATTGAATATTCTACAGATATTAAAATGATAATAAGATTATGAAGAACTTTATGCCAAAAACTTTACACTTTGGATGAAACAGACAAATTCATTTAAAAATATTTACCAAAACCAACACTAGAAAAACGGAAAATCTGAAGAGTCCTGTATCTATTATACTGAAGAAATACAAAACCGTAATTTAAAACTATGCCACAGGAAATAAAACAACCAGGTCAGATGACAACACTGGTAAATCTTTCTAAATATTTGAGGAGGACATCTAACACAAATTGCTTTTGAGGAAAGAAAAACAGGGTACATTTAGCAACTTGTTTTATAAGGCAAGCATAACTTTTTAATTATAATATGACAAAAGACATTATTTTAAAAGGATAATTATAGGTCAATATCTGTCCTGAACATAAATGCAAAAGTCCTAAAATTTTCAGCAACTTGAATCTAGCAATATGTAGAATACTGTACTATATTATAAATAATAGTAAAATTTATTGTAGTAGGAGCAGTGTTTCAGTATTCACGAATTTAGGGTTTAAGGCAACTTTATAGACCATAACTACTTCGAATAACGAGAATTGACGGGAAATATATACAGCCATCCCTCAGTAACTATGTGGGATTGGTTCCAGGATTCTCTTCAAATACCAAAATTCATGAATGCTCAAGTCCCTTGAGCATTGATGTACAATGGTGTAGTATTTGCATATCGCTTATGCGCATCCTCCCATATACTTTAAAGCATCTCTAGATTACATTTAGGGTGTACAACTTGATGTTTTGATATATTTATAAACTGTGATATGATCATTACAATCAAGGTAGTTAATATACCTATTACTTCACATAGTTGCCACTAATTTAATGGTGAGAATATTTAGGATCCACCCTCTTAGCAAATTTCAAGTACTGTATACAGTACAGTATTTTTAACTGTAGATGCCATGCAAAAATTCGATCTCCAGGACTAATTTATCTTGCATAACAGACACTGTACCCTTTGACCAACAATTCCCCTTTCTCTATACCTCCAAATCTCTGGCAACCCCATTCTACTCTGTGCTTTTATGAGTTTGACAATTACAGAGCCCACATATAAGTTAGATCATACCGTATTTGCTCTTCTGTGTTTTGCTTATTTCACTTAATGTAATGTCCTCCAAATTCATTCATGTTGTCACAAATGGCAGAATTTCCTTCCTTTTAAAGGCTGAATAAGGTCCCATTGCATATACACCACACTTGCTTTACCCATTTATCTGTTGGTAGACATAGAGGTTATAGGGTTTTTATTTATTTTATTTTATATTCATATCAATTTTCCCATATGCTGAAAATCTTAATTTGCTTTATTCTAAAATATTTATTATTGTGCTATGTATGGACTGAATATTTGTGGTCCTCCCTGATAAATTCATTTGTTAAAATGGTAATCTCAATGTGTTGGTATTTGGGGATGGAGCCTTTGGGAGATAATTAGATCTTGAAGGTAGAGCCTTTCCAAATGGGATTAGTGCCCTTTTAAGAAGAGGCCAGAAAACCAGCTAACTCTTGTTCTGCCATGTGAGGACATAGTGAGAAGGCAGCTGTCTACTAGACAGAAGAGGGCTCTCACCAGAACCCAATCTTGCTGGTACTCTGATCATGGATCTCCAGTCTCTAGAACTATGAGAAATAAATTTCTGGTGTTTATAAGCCACCTAGTTTATGGTGTTTTGTTATAGCAACCTGAACTAAATAAGACATATAGTTTCATAACATTATCAATATTATTACTAACAATATGGTTACTGAAAATGCTTTAAGATTTATGTGTAGCTGCTTTTGCTCCTAAGGTATATCCTACCAGGGATGTATAGCTAAATTATTGTGTTTTACAATCACTTGAAATAATTCCTTTCTGTGTAGTTAAGGTAATGTTACCATGTCAATATAAGTTAAATTCATCAGTTTCACTTTGTGTTTTGATTTTTAGTGATTGCTTTGGCACTTTACCTTATTTTACTTTTTAATAATTTATAAAACAGCATTATGGTTCCAAAGACAAATATACAAAATACATTAGATTTATATAGATTTAGCTTCCTTTCTTGTTCTTTTCACCCTGGTCTCTTCCTTCTCACAAGCTGCCATTTTTATTGTTTTTGGCTTATCCTTCCAGTATTGTTTTAAAATATAGACATCAATACACATTCTTATTCTCTCTACATATCTGATTAAAGCTATCATACTGTATACATTATTCTGTACTTTGTTTTTTTAACGTAAGAGTAGATCCTGGAGATCACATAATAGCAGTACATATGAAGATTCCTCATTCCTTTATGCAGCTACAAGATTTTTTTTACTCTGTGGCTATGAGTAGGTTATTCAGTCTCCAAAGAGAGTACGTTCATGGAACAGTGTCATGGAGCAAGCCTGGGAACGTAGCAACCAGGGAACTAACAAAGAGTGTCAATTCCAAGTTATGGGCAGTTATTTGCTTAAAGAGAAAATTACTCAAATAGTGTAGGCATCATTTCGATACTGGGCTGCTTGTGGGAAAAAGAAATTGCATACTCAAACCAAAAATGGGGTAAATTAATATAATAGGGGAAAATTACAACAATTGAAAGATACTGATACCTTGGTTTATTAGGAGAAAAAAAATCTTTGCTTTGGTAGGATGATTGCTACTTGTAGAACTGCCAAATTCGGGACTGAATGAAAAACACTCAGGCATACTATAACTACCCCAGAGTCTTTTAATTCCACATACCAAGGTAGATTTTAATAATAATATACATATTTTTTAAATTCAGAAGATAAAAGGGCTTACTTAACAGAAGATTTGAGCAGGCAGAAGAAAGAATAAACAAACTTGAGGACAGATCAATCAAGATTTTACAGTCTAAGGGACAAAAATAACAATCAAAAAATGAAAGCCTCAGAGACCCGTGGAATACCATCAAATGTACCATCATATGCATAATGGGGGTCCCAGGAGAGGAGAAAGAAATGGGCAGAAAGATTATTTCAAGAGCTAATTGCTGAACACTTCCCAAATTTGGCAAAAATACATTAATTTACATATCCAAGAAGCTCAAGAAGACCTTCTCTAGTTTCTTTCTCCAAAAGCTTGGTGTCCTTCAGGGAGGAGCTTCCTAGTTTCTCACCTCCGTGAGATTGGGTAACCTCTGGGTCTAGAGACCAGAAGTGTTGGGCAGGGTGGTGAGAAGGTCTGCTCTGCAAAGTTGAGCAGGCTGAACTCTGTACAGGAGTGTATGACCAAGAGAGTTTAAGGGGCTATATGCAGTCTATTCTCCACTCCTCAAGCCATATACCTGCTTCAGGGTTGCCTCTACCCAGAAGAAGAGCCATCATTTTCTAATCTGCCTAATGTCTCAATCTGCTTTCCAAGCCCTGTACCCATGGGGTTGCATGTATTAAAGGGACAACTTTTTCTAACTCTCACAAAGGCACTTTCTGGATTAGAGTTGGTCCTGATGTGGAAACAGTAGGGAAGTGGTGGGACTCAGGGAAGACAGAAAAGTCACTTCATAGAGGTAGATACCCATGCAATTAACCATGTGGGACTTGAGGTTTGCTAAAACTCAGGACATCCCTAAACCTTACCTTCAACTGTGCCTGAGCTTGAGAATCCAAGCACGAGAGTGGCTCTATTAGTTTTAATGATTCGAATAGGCCTTTGTCAAAATACTTTTTTGTTACCGAGCTAAGCCAACCCAGACCTAGCATGGTGGTTAGGAGCTGTGTGATCTTGGGCAAGCTGCTTTCATTTTCTACAAAAAGGGACAATAGCAATGCCTACCTCAGAAGGTTTTCATACGAAGGAAAAAAGAATTTAAGTGCTTAGCAAAATACTAGGCCTATAATAGATTCTCTATATATGTGAGCTATTATTCATGCTCAAAGTGTTGCCAAAGGCAGGGGGCAGTGTGTGACTCCTGACACAGTGCTCCTAACTGTATCTCTCATTACCAGAAGGGCTGGAGCCTCCTGGAATACCGTCTTTTCCCTGGGGGCATTCATCCCCTTTTCCTTGGGGGCATTCATCCCCTTTTCCTTGGCTCTGCAAAGTAACTTCTCCTGGACTCACTTCTCTTCAGGCTACATTGGCTGGCACAGGGGCTAGTGAGTACAGTTCTGGTCTCTTGGAGATGGAAAGGGTTTCAGAAGGCCTCTGGCTTTCCAAAAACCACTGTGTGAACAGCCTTCAGATCAGGATCACAGGGGGAACTTAGTAAATTGCAGATTTCCCAAAGCCTTCCTACAAAGATTCTGTTTCGGGAAGCCTGTGTTGGACTTGGAAACCTGTGCCTTTGACTAATGCCCTAGATGATTCTTCTCCTCTTCCCCGTACTCCATGCCTACAATTGTGGAATGCACCTAGGGCCCTAACCACCTACATCAGAGATAAGGCGGCAGGTTGACAGGCAGGCAGGCTCTGGCTGTCAAAAGGCTTGTCCCCATCTAAGGCCGCTTCTTCTGCCTCCCATAACTTAGTAACATCACTAGGTTTGAGCTTTGAGGTCACAGTGCAGAAACCAGTTTTCTCCTTTATTCCCATTTCACCAACAGTGACAGCCATGCACCTCACGACTGAAACAGCTCCTGTCTCCATCCAGCCTTCTTCATGCTTCGTTTCTCCAGACTGAGCAACCTTCCCACCCTCTGTGTGACTAATTGGCTTAGAGATATTACTGCCTCACAAGGGGGCTAGGAAACTGAGCCCTTGCCTTCAGCTTTCATTGCTTTTCCAGGCATGGCAGAGCAGTAGTAGGTGGCAGCTGTTCCCAAAGTGTTCCCATTCTCACTCCCTTCCTCCCTCCTTTCTTCTCTTCCTCTGATCCTGTCCAAGACTGACAGGCGTTATGGGAGCACTGTCAGTTTGCTGCTTTGAGTCCCCCAAAACCAACATGTTGAACATGGCTCTATACACTTCATACAGAGGGCACATTAGTTTTGCTTGGTGAGCACACCCTAATTGGGTTCCCAAAGGGAAATTCTAATGCCAGTGCAGAGAATTAAGAATGAGCCAACAGATGGGGTGAGAAGCACGATGAGGAGGGTGGCAGCCAGGGCCACATCTTCTGGAGTCTATATCAACCATGAGACTGACAGGCTGGATCTGGGGGAAGCAGCTAAGTTCCCAGTGGAAAGATTGGATCAGGTGACCGAATGAAGTCATTTTTCAAAATATTTACCAAGTAAATCTCTGCCCAGTCAGGGATACCTTTGCAGAATATGAAAACAGCCACTTCGGACCTACTGTTTTGTTTTGTTTTGCCACTTGGGGGTCTGGGGAAGGAGGGTATTTTCCTCCTGGGTTCCTTGGACATAGACTCAAGTCGTAAGGCCCATATCCCTACCCAAGATATCCCAGCCTAATAATCCCCAGCCTGTGGGTTGCGGACTCCTTACTGTAAGTAGTCCACAAATCCACCTAATCAATGTTCCATACTTTTGTAATTGGGTAACAAACTTTCTGTGGTACCCATTTTTTTCCCCCGAGAACCTTCTTCGAAGTCTCAGTTCTTAGTTTTTCTCTTTTCTCTAAGCAAGAATTATTCCCTTAATGATCTCAACCAGTCCCCAAGCTTTACTATCTTAATCCCTTCCCCCCAGCCCTACTGCCAAACCCTCTCCACCTGCAGCCTTTGGCATATTAACACCTTTACGTCATCCTTGACACTTCTCTTTCTCTCACATCCTACATGCATCTGTTAGAAAATTCTGTTAGTTCTACTTTCAAAACACTGTGTATCCAGAACCTAACTGCTTCTCTCTACTTCTGTTACTGCTATCCTTCTAGTTGGAGCCATTATCCATTTATTCCTGGATCTATGCAAAAGTTCGCTGTTCTCCCTGCTGTCATCCTTCCCCTTTAAAGTTTGTTCTTAGCAGCCACGTGATGCTTTATTCTAATTGAAATTTTTATTAGGTAATCGTAGATTCACATGCAGTTGTAAGAAATAATTCAGAGAGACCCATTAACACTTTGCTAAGTTCCTCAAATAGCAGCATTAGCATTTTGCAACACCAGAGTATAGTATCACACCCAGGATACTGACATACTGACATACAAATTACTGATTTGATTCTGATTTCTCCAGTTTTACTTTATACTCGTGTGTGTACTAAGTTCTATACAAGTTTACATGTGTAGATTCGTATGTTTTGCACCAGTCAAGACAGAACATTTTCACAAGGATCCTTTGCGTTGCTCTCTTATAGCCATACACACAACCCTCCTGTGCACCTCACAGCCCCATCCCTAAACCCTGCCAACCACTAACCTGTCCTCCATTTCTAATATTTGGCATTTCATAATGTTATATAAATGGAATTATACAGTGTGTCACCTTTTGGGATCGGCCTTTTTGAAAATTTAGCATAATTCTCCAAGTTGTGTTCATCAGTAGTTCATTGCTTTTATTGCTGAGTAGTATTCCATGGTGTATTTGTTTGATAGGGTGATCATAACAAAGTACCACAAACTACGTGGCTTAAAACAACAATTTGTTGCTGCACAGCTCTGGAGGCTAGCTGTCCCAAATCAAGATGTCAGCTCTCTCTGAAACTGTCTTGGGAGAATCCTTCCTTGTCATTTCCTAGCTACTGGTGGTGGCTGGCAGTCTTTCTCTTGCAGCTGCCATCAGTCCAATCTTTGCCTGCATTATCACATAACCATCTTCACGTCATCTTCCCTCTGTGCATGTTTGTCTCTGTGTTCAAATTTCCCCTCTTTATTTCATTAAAGAGCGGATGGCAAGAGAAATTCTGGGGGAAAGGGGGATCAAAGAGGAAGCTTAAGTGTCTAGGTTATATCACTGAGCAGCAGAAGCTCTGAAGGGCAACAGGGGCTTAGAGTCTTTAGCCCTATGGTTTGTCTTATCTCTGGCTAACAGGTGTTGGATGCACTTCTGTGGAGTATGAAAAGCTGGAAAACTCTAAATGGGTAAATATCTGTTTATTTGAGCTACATTTATAACAAAAGAATGTGTGAAAATTTGAGCTTTGTACTGGTGGGCTTTTGAGCTAATAGGTCCTGACTTGCTGTGAAAAAATAAACAAGATAAGGCTAAAATACAGTGGCCATCTTTGTCTCATTCATGTAACAGTGGGTCATATGGAAACTATACTTAACGTGTTTCAAAAGTACCAAAGTGTTTTTCAGAGTGGCTGCATTCTCTCCAGTAATGTACGAGTGATCCAGTTTCTCCTCATCCTTGCCCGCATCTGATGTTGTCACTATTTTTTATTTTAGCTAAGCTGATAGTAGTGTGATTTTTTCACATTTCTTTAATTGCTAATAATGTTGAATGTCTTTTCATGTACTTATTTGCCATCTGTATACCATCCTCAATGAAATGTCTGTTTGTGTCTTTTGTCTATTATTTAATTGGAATTTTTAAACTATTGAGTTTCGATTACATGTACTCTAAATATTGTCCTTTTCTGGATATGTAGTTTGCAAATATTTTCTCCCACTCTGTAGCTTGTTGTTTCATCCTTTTAATAGGGTCTTTTGCAGAGAAAAAAGTTTTTTTAATTTCGATGACGTCTTATTAATTTTTCCTTTTATAAATTGTATTTTTGGTGTGAAGTTTAATACATCCTTGTCGAGCCTTATACTCTGAAGATTTTCTCCTACTTAAAAAACTTTTTTTCCTCCAAGATAGTTTATAATTGAGAATAGATCAATATCCAGTGTTTACACAATTATGATGAAGCAACTATTATTCCTAGCCTAGTCATGTTATATAATTATATTTCTTATAGAGCTCCAATTCCCTCCCCCCTACTTTTTTTTTGGCGCAAGGTCTTGCTCTGTCACCAGGCTGGAATGCAGTGGTATAATCACTGCTCACTGCAGCCTCAATCTCCTTGGCTCAAACAACCTTCCTGCCTCAGCCTCCCATGTAGATGGGACTACAGGCACCCACCATCATGCCAAGCTACTTTTATTTTAATAGAGATGAGGTCCTGAACTCCCGGACTCAAGTAATCCTCCTGCCTTGGTTCTCAAAGTGCTGGGATTACAAGCATGAGCCACTGCGCCAGGCCTCTTTGTTTTCTACGTTCTGATGCAAACCCCGACTCTCCACCAGGCATGCAGATGTCTTGAAAAGTTTTATAGTTTTACATTTAAGTCCGTGATTCATTTGAACTTTGTTTTTCCAATTAATTCTTTTTTTTAAAACTGCATTTTAGGTTTTGGGGTACGTGTGAAGAACATGTAAGATTGTTGCATAGGTACACACATGGCAGTGTGGTTTGCTGCCTTCCTCCCCATCACCTATATCTGGCATTTCTCCCTATGTTATCCCTCCCCAACTTCCCACCCCTCCCACTGTCCCTCCCCTATTTCCCCCCCACAGACCCCAGTGTGTGATGCTCCCCTCCCTGTGTCCATGTGTTCTCATTGTGCAACTTTTATAAGGTATGATGTTTAAGTTGAGAGTCATTTACTGTTTATGAATGTCCAATATCTCTAGCACCAGTTGTTAAAAAGTTTATCCTTCCTCCATTGACATATTTTGACAACTTTGTCAAAAAATAGTTGGACACATTTGTATGGGTCCGTTTCTGAGTTCTCTATTCAGTTCCATTGAGCTATGTGCCTATTCCTCTGCCAATTTCACAGTCTTGATTATTGCAGGTTTATATCACAGCTTTAATATTATTTAATATTTTTTATTATTTAGAATAATAGTATTTAATATTAAAGCTTTAATATTGGACAGAGTGATTCTCCCTACTTTGTTTTTCTTTGTCAAGATCGTTTTACATATTGTAGGGCCTGCACCCATCCATATAAATTTTAGAATTAGGTTGTCTATGTCTACAAGAAAACTTTGCAGATATTTTTATAGGAATTGCATTAAACCTATAAATCTTTTGGAGGGAGAAGTGACATTTTTACTATGCTGAATCTTCTAATGCATGAGCATGTTATTCCATCCCAGTTATTTAGCTATTTAAAAAATTTCTTTCATTTTGTTATTTTCAGCTTACAGATCCTGTTCAAGTTTTGTTAAGTGCATATATCGGTATTTCATTTTATTTAGAGTGATTGAAAATGGTATTGTGTTTTTAATTTCAGTTATACATGTTCATTGTTAGTATACAGAAATGCAATTTATTTTTGTGTGTTGATCTTATATCCCGAGACTTTGCTGAACTACCTTTAAATTCTGAGACTTTGCTGAACTACCTTTAAATTCTGAGACTTTGCTGAACTACCTTTAAATTCTAGGAATTAAAAAAAAAATTCCCTCAGATTTACTACTTAGGCCATCATGTCATCTGTAAATTGGGAAAATAGGAATAATTTTATTTTTTCCTTTCTAATCCCTAGGCCTTTTATTCCTTTTGCTCGCCTTAGTGCAGAGGCCAGAATTTCCACTACTATGTTGAATGAGAAAGGCAAGAGTACATATCCTGGTCTTGTTCTCAATTTTAGAGGAAAGCATTCAATCTTTCACTACTAAGCATCGTTAGTTATAAGTTGTTTTTTTTTTTTTGTAAATGCTCTTTATCAAGTGCTCAATCATATAAAGAGACATACTGTGTTCATGGATTAGAAGACTTTTTAGGTGAGTTAGCATGGTAAATATGTCAATTCTCCCCCAAATGATATATGAGTTAATTACCCTCCTATTCCTATTTTTCTAAAACTTTTTATCATAAACGGGTTTTGGATTTTGTCAAATCTATTTTCCACATTAATTGATATAATCATGATTTTTCTTCTTTAGCCTGTTGGCATAGTAAGTTAAATTACTTGATTTTCAATTATTTAACTAGTTGTGCATACCTGGAATAAATCTCACTTGTTATAGGTGTATAATTCTTTTTTTACACTGTTAGATTCTGTTTACTAACATTTTGTTGAGGGTTTTTGCATCTAGTTCATCAGAGGCCTTGTTCTGTGGTTGCTTTTCTTTTGTATTATCTTTACATGGTTTTTGGTATCAGGGTAATAATGGCCTCATAAAATGAGTTGGCAAGGGTTCATCCACCTTTATTTTTTGGAAAAGATTTTGAAAAATCAGTATAAATACTTGTTTGGGAGGTTTTCTGGGAGGTTTTAAATTATGAATTGGTTCTTTGATGATTATAGGGATATTCAGATTGTGTATTTCATCTTGGTTGAGTTTTAATAGTTAGCGTTTTTTTAAGGAGTTGCTCCATTTCATCAACTTTGTGTGTATAAAATTCTTTGTAGTATTCCTTTATTCTCTTTTGATATTTTTGGGATCTGTAGTGATATCCTCTGTTTCATTCCTGATATTGGTAATTTTTACATTCTTTCTTTTTTTCTGTCAATTTTGTTAATGATTTGTTAATTTTATTAGTCTTTTCAAAGAACCAGCTTTTTGTTTTATTAATTTTCTCTATTTTTCTGTTATTAATTTCATTAATTTCTGTTCTTGTGTTTATTATTTAATTTCTCCTCCCTGCTTGAATTTATTATTTCATCCTGTTATTTCTCGAGGTAGGAATTTACATTATTAATTTGAGGTATTTTCTCATTTCTAATGTAAACAGTGTTATAAATTTTTTTCTCAGTATCACTTTAGCTGCTTACCACAAATTTTGATATGCTGTATTTTCATTTTAATTCAGTTCAAGGTTTTTTTTAAATTTACCTTTAGACTTCCTCTTTGACCCATGTGTTATTCACAAAAGTGTTGTTTAGTTTCCAAGTGTTTGTTTATCTTTCTGTTACTGATTTCTGGTTTGTTTCCATTTGGTCAGTGAACACATTCTGTATGATTTCAATTTTTTTTTAATTTGTTGAGTGAGGTTTTCTAGACACATCAGTTAGATCTTGTTAGTTGAGTGTGTTTTTCAGATATTCTATATCTTTGATCTGTCTGGTAATTGTGTCAGGTGTTAAGAAGAGGATGTTGAATTCTCCAACTATGATTAAGAATTTCTCTACTTCTCCTTTTATCTCTGTCAATTTTTGTTTATACGTTTTGAGATTCTGTATTTTGGTTCATATAGGGTGATGCTTTAAAATCCTAAATTAGATTATGCTTTTCTTCTGCTGCAAAACCTCACAATGAGTCCCTATTTCATTTAGAACCATTGATCAAGTCCTTATAATATTCTATAGAGTTCTACAAGATCTGGCCCCCAGTAACCTCTCCAACTTCATTTCCCACTGTTTTCCCCACACTTACTCCGCTGCTGCAGCACTGGCCTCCTTGAGCAGAACAGGCACACTAACTGCCTCCTTAGGGCCTTTACTGTAACTTTTCATTCTGCCAGGAATGCTCCTCCACCTTGGAATGGGAGGCTGGCATACAGTTATTCCAAAAATTGTTAGCTTTACGTATCAGGGAAGCCCAAACTTGGGGAGGGTAAACATCAATAACAAACCGTGTATAATTGGCACAGCCAGTGTATTATGGAGATCAGAAAGCAAGCCTGAAGAAGAGCAGTGATAGAAAATGAATGAAGAGGGATAAACAGCATCAGCTCTGGTTTTACATATAGGAAGAACTGATACGCTAAATTCTCTCATCTTAAAACCTCTCTTCCAGCAGCCTGGGATTAGCTCTGAAATTCCAGCAGTATGCTTACTTCTTTGGGATCAGCATGCAAAGGTTCTGATAAAGGAACCCTGCAGTATAAAACTTTGTATACAGATTTTGTTTTAAAACAAACTTTGTATAACTTAGATTTCACTGAGAGATTCACAAAATTATTTGACAATAGAACATCTCCCCAACCCCATGGCTGTCTGTCTCACAATATTCATTTTGGCAAACAACTATTCAAAGCTTCGTGTTTTTAAAAAACTCCTGCCAAAAGGCTAATATTACTGGAATACACCTAGTTATTAGTGTTTCCTACTCTGTAATTATTTTACCCAATTAACTTAGGAGATGCAAACTATGGCGAAGGCCTCACTCCTCCACCTGATTTTGTAAAATAAAGTTTGATTGGAACATAGCCATGCCCATTTGTTTCTGTATTGTCTGTAACTGCTTTTGCATTATCAAGGCAGAATTGAGTAGTTGTAACAGAGATTGAATGGTCAGGAAAGTCAAAAATATTTACTATCTAACCATTTACATAAAAATTTTGTTGAGCTGTGGGTTTACCCAATAGCAAGGCCCTGAGATTTATCTATCGCTGCCTAACAAATGACAACTAAAGTTTGTGGCTAAAAACAACAATTCGTTATTATCACGAATGGTGCTGTGGATTGAGCAGGCTCAGCTGGGAAGTTCTCAATTTGCTTCTCGCATTCAGTGACAGTTGGATGGCAAGTGGAACTAGAGTCATCTGAGAGCTAAACTGGACTGAACATTCAAAATGGCTCACTTACATAGCTGGCAGTTGATGTTAGATTTCAGCTGGGAGCTCATCAGGAGCTGTTGACTGGAGGACCTACATGTGCTTGCTCTTTTTAGGTTGGGTTTCTTACAGCATGGTAGTTATGTTCCCAGAGAGAGCGTTTCAAGAGTGGGAAGTAGATAATGCCAGTTGTGTTAAATCCTGGGCTTAGAACTAGTGTAATGAAACTTCTACCATTTCCAGTTAGTGAAAGCACTCTCATAAGTTCACACCCAAAAAGGACTTGAGGAATAAACTCTACCTCTGTGCAAGGAAAGGGCAACAGCATACCTGAAAAGACATAATTGCTACTGATTATGTTGACGACGAACTACTACTATCTTCAGTGGAGAATCAGAATGAGGTACTTGAGGAGCAGGGCGCAGCAGGTTTTCAGGGAAAGGATTTTCAGAGTGAAGCCAACTGTGCTTTCACCCATGCCCATTTTTTAGGTAAATGTATTGAGGCTCAGAGCATTAGGAGAAGCTTCTGAAAGTCAGTGTCAGTGTCACGGTGTTGGCAAGGACCTTAGTTAGCTTGCTGGTAGTGTGTGGCTAACTCCAAAGAAGAGAGGGGTCTAGAGCTAACAGACTGGTATGAAAGGGCTGAGGGAAACTGAGCCTTTGAATAAAGCTCCTTCCTTTCCCTAACATTTCCTTATTCTCTAGGGCTCACTCAGGTACATTAGCTACTATATAAATATCTAGGCCTTATAGACACCCTAGATTCCTGCCACTATGTCTTGTAGGCTTCTGAAGTCTTCTTCATATCTAGACTCTGCACGCTAAATACGCTGTGAACACCATGAATATAGAGATCACATCTACAATTTATTGCACTTCTGGCCTTGAGATGTTTTATATAGATGTTATATACACAGCAGATAACAGAAATTGGGAGATCCCTGCACACTATTGTAGCCTTATTTTTGAATTTCATTCATTTTCAGTCATTGTGTTTATGCCAGACATTCAGTCATACATATTCATTCTGTCTCTCTCTTTTCTCTCTCTCTCTCTCTCTCTCTCTCTCTCTCACACACACACACACACACACACACACACACACACACATGCACATACACTCTTCTGGCCTGATGAACATGTTCTCAATGTTTGGAATACCCTTCCTATCCACTCACCATCACCAGTATGCCTTTTTGACATGCTTCAGAACTCAGCCTGAGTGTGACAAAGAAAAAATGATTGATGAAACTAAAGAGTGGTAAGGCACACTTTATTCATGTGGACTGCTGTCTCCTTGAGTTCACTATGGTGCTGGAGGGTACACACTGTCTTTAACTTGTTTCCCTGTGGATTTGCAACAGGTCTGACACAACAAATGGATACACTTTCTCTTCGGTGATCTCTACTTTATGTCTGCAGAAACCAATTTTTTTAGTGGGCAGACACGAAAAAAGTGGACAAGGAATGTGTCCAAAATGTTGTGATAGACCTAGGGACTACCACAGTGAGGTTTTGCAGTAGGCAAACGGGATTGAGCTTAACTCTGAATACAACAAGGAAAAGTGGGGATGTATAGTTGAGCAGCAATGGGATGGTCAGTGAATGGAAAATTACTAAGAGGAAACATCAGGGGGCAGGTGGGATCCTGGCTAATCGGACCTAACAGGATTCTTGCTGAAGATAGGCCAGGGTGATCAAACATCATCTCAGGGGTGAGGGAGATTGAAGAAGTCAATAAGATGTTGAGGTTGATAAAATATTGAAGGTGGGGAATTCTGGCTAAGCCAATGAGCAGGATTCTTTCTAAAATTGTGCAGTGCATAGAAGTTCAAAAGTCAAGGTCTAGTTGGGAAGAGGATTCATCCAAGCCTGACTAAAGTTTGATTACGGCGAGGCTCTTTGTCAGGTGTTACTTCCTCAAAGAGATCCTTCCTGATCTCCCAAGTACAGGTTAGGTAACAGCACCCTGTATTTCCACCTCTTAATAGCTATTTTCTCACTTTTCTAAATATAATTACTTATTTGTCTATCTCCTTGATTTCACTATGGTGCTGGAGGGTACACACTGTCTTTAACTTGTTTCCCTGTGGATTTGCAACAGGTCTGACACAACAAATGGATACACTTTCTCTTCGGTGATCTCTACTTTATGTCTGCAGAAACCAATTTTTTAGTGGGCAGACACGAAAAAAGTGGACAAGGAATGTGTGTCCAAAATGTCATGCAGAACACCTGCAGCCCCTCCGAACAACTCTTAAGAGCTATTGCTGGTCTTGTACCACAACCCTGATTGCAAAAACTAAAAGGCGTCTTTGTAAGGCTCCATGCATATACTGATCCATTTTCCCAGCCTATTACCACCAACTCAGTGAGCACTGAATGTCGAGCACCTCTCCTTGCTTCAAATCTTCCAAATACACAAGAACTATGGCAGAGCACTGGGAATGTTTGCCAGCTCCTGAGCTTAGGAAATCTGATCTGGGCTTTGTGACAAAAGGGGAGGGGTGCGGTAGCTTTGGGATGCCACTCAATAGCAAGAGGACAGATAATGTTCTTGGGAGATAAGTGGCCCCCTGAGGCCATTTGTGAAGCAGGATGATTATGATTAAATATAACTCACCAGTCTACAAGTGGCCCTCAGACAGCAGAAAGGATCCAGCAGGACATTGCATGTCACAAAGCAGCCGCAGGGTAGTGGACATCAACAGTTCTGTCCAATTAATCCTTGGAAACACAGTCAGAATTAATGGAGAACTTGTTGAAAGTTGATCGACACCTTTGGAAAGGTGAAATCTTTTTCTGTACCCATTAAGTGTTGTTAAGGCCATTAGCAGAAATTGGAATAGAGAAATATGACCTTTCATGTGGGAGATTCAGAGACTGAGAAGATGGACGAGATGGAAATGTACTGGCAGCTTATAATAAGCACCTGGGTGGGGAGTGATAACTAAAGATTGAAAATTGACAAATGGGGTAAACTGGCAGAGATCAAGACGGAGAAGGATTGAGGGCAGTTTGCATGCAGAGGTGGTGAGAGAAAGGAATGAGAGCATCAATAATCCAGCAGGGTCACCCACACTTGGGGCCAGATATGGATTACTCAGAAGGTAGGGAAAATTTGCTAGGTGGGAGAATAGGGAGATTTTGTAACAAGATGAAGAGATCGCTTTCTAACTGTTGAGAGGAGTAAATGATCTAGTCTCCAGGAAGTTAGGATACCAAAAAGAAATACTCCAGGCTAAAAGTCAGGAGGTCTGAGACATCTGTTTATTCAGTTGCAAAGTGACTGAATGTCTCCAGCCCTCCCCCTCCCACAGCTGGTTATGTCCTTCCAAGTGACTAATGTGACATTTCTTTAGAAGCTATCAAGCTATACAAATGTACAAAATTATCATCATGATCATCCAACTGAATCAAGTGCAAAAGAATATTGCTGTAAGGAAGTATGTGAGATTTTAATTATTTCCTCTGATGGAGGCGAACATGTTTGCAGATAATCTTGAATGGCAACAGTGCTTAAACGATTTATCTTGGGCTTTGCAGCCACACACCATGATATTTTGATGGAGGAAGGTCTGGGGTTGGGGGATGTGCATCAACATGCAATTTTCCCTGACATCTTGCCTTGGCTTAGATTACGAAGCCCTGACAGTGAGAAGAAATGGACCACCAGGAAGTAGTGCTTGAATTGCCAGGAGAACTGTTTGCTGTTGAGACACTCCAGAATCTTCAAGCTAGGTGCAGCATGTGAGTTAGCAGTTTTCCACCCACTGACCTGAGTTGCCGTGGATAGATGAGGGCTTTCTCGCAGGATCCACCAGAGGCCGGGGCTTTGGGCCACAGTTATTGTTTGAATGTTGATTCTTTGCCAGGTCCTATGCTAAGCATTTTACCTGCGCCATCTCATTTAATCATCAAAACTACTCTGTGGAGTTAGATACTATTATTGCCTTCATTTTGCAGATAAGGAAACAGGATTAAAAAGATTAGTAACTTATCCAAGGTCATATCACTAGCAAAAGACAAAACCTGGTATTAAACTCAGGCATTAGCTCCAGAGCCTGTGCATGGAACCGCCATACAATACTGCCATACACATATGTGAATGAGCCTGAGAATCTGAGAAAGAAGGAGATGTGACCTACCTAAGGCCACCCAACTAGTTAGTTGTTTTTGTTCTTGAACCAGATCTAGCATGCTCACAGCAAATGAATAATTTTAAAATTCCTCTTTTATGGATGCAGCTCAGTTCTAGTAATAATGATGATGATGACAGTAACAACTACAGTGGTGGCAGCTAATATTTACTAAATATCTGTTTTTGCTAAGCACCGTAATAGCTACTTTATGTATACACTCATTTATTCATTCATTGAAAAAATGTTTATTGAGAGCCTGCTCTACAGAAACTAGTGTGTTCACACAAAAGCTTGTACACAAGTTGTTTGCAGCAATTGTTCATAATAGCCAAAAGGTGAAAAAGAAACCAAAAGTCCATCAACTAATGAATAAATAAATGAAATCTGGTACATCCATACACTAGAATATAATGCAGCCATAAAAAGGAATGAAATACTGATACATACTACAACAAGGATGAACCCTGAAAACATTACACTAAGTGAAAGAAGTCAGACACAAAAGACCATATGTAGTACGATTCAATTTATATGAAATATCCAGAATAGGCAAATCTATATAGAGATGATGAATAGATTAGTGATTATCAGGATCTGGGGGGAAGGGGCAATGGGAGTGATTGCTAATGGGTAGGGATTTCTTTTCTGGTGTGATGAAAATGTTCTAAAATTGATTGTGGTGATGGCTGCACGTCTCTGTGAATATACTAAAATCCATTAAATTTTAGACTTTAAAATTGTATGATATGTTAATTATATATCAATGAAGCTGCTAAAAAAAAAGCAATTCCATATGTCATCTCTTTTGCCTAGCCTTTCATGAAATCCCACTCAGGTAGCTGCTTCTTCTGAATTCATCTAGCACCATGTTCATACACCCTGCACTTACGTCCCTGTATGAAATTGTCTGCTTACATGACTTTTATTTGACTCTAGAAGCTCCCCAAGGTAAACGAACATGTTTTATTTATTTCCTACGTCTTACAATGTTTCCCTGTCCTTCCCCACCCTTTTTACCTCCCTTAATATCTCTTCGACTCCCTTCCTTCTTTTTTCAACCCGAATTTTTATTGGGTATCTACTGAGTGCAAAAGCACTGTGCTAGGTATTTGGGACTACAATTGTGACTAAAGAATGGTCCTTGTCCTAGTGCACTTACAGTCTAATAAGGAAGATAGACATTAAATGTGCATGGTAACTGTTAGAAAATAAAATTGTTTATCTGAGAGGTCTGAGCTAATCTGAGGAATTAGGGAAGAAATCTGTCATTATGTGTTATTTATTTATTTATTTATTTATTTTTGAGATGGAGTTTCGCTCTTGTTACCCAGGCTGGAGTGCAATGGCGTGATCTCAGCTCACCACAACCTCCGCTTCCTGAGTTCAAACAATTCTCCTGCCTCAGCCTCCCGAGTAGCTGGGGCTACAGGCACGCGCCACCATGCCCAGCTAATTTTTCTTTGTATTTTTAGTAGAGACGGGGTTTCACCATGTTGACCAGGATGGTCTCGATCTCTTGACGTCGTGATCCACTCGCCTTGGCCTCCCAAAGTGCTGGGATTACGGGCTTGAGCCACCATGCCCAGCCCCATTATGTGTTATTTTATCTGAAACTTGATGACTAGTACAAATTAGTTTTGGGGGCAGATAAACAGCATTGGGAATGTCTTGAGCCTGGAAAAAGATTGACACCTTGGAAGAAGAGAAGGAAGGGTAGACTGGTTGAAATGGTAGAAATGCAGGTGTCAGGGGACTGGAGTGGGTCATGGCTAACATAAGACTTGAGAGGAAGATAAAGGCTTTGTTGGCCAGACTAAATAATTTGCACTTCGTTCTACAGAGAGTTTTTAAGAGTGTGTGTGTGTGTGTGTGTATTTTTCAAATGTTCATTGCAGCTGTTCACTTGGACAATGTATTGGACAGAGCACAAGTATTACGTTAGAATAATGCAGGCAAGTAATGCTGCAATTGCAGGGGGTGTTGAGAAAGGTGAATGAGAAGGGTTTGGGTCATAATCCCAAAAGACACAATCCCAATGTTGAAATCTTGAAAGATCACAATCCCTGAAGTCTATACAATCTCGAAAATCACATTGCTAAATGATCAAAATCCTGAAAATACAATTCTGAGGAAAATAATTTTAAAATTATTCTAAGGACATTTATTTACATTTTAAAGGGTGATTTATTTGAGAATCTGAGAAACATGAAACCGTGACACTTCACCACTTTACACAATAAAATAGGCAATAATAACATACACATTTTTGCAAACATAAACACTCAGGTACACTAACAATAGGCACATTGGTATAAAAGTTATGAGAAGATGAACCATATTCATAAATAGATCAAAAAACAAAATGTATAAATGCATATATACATTTATATAGTTAGGAATTCCTCGTATAGTTAGGAATTGTTTTCACCCAGCTTTATAACTGTGGTAATCTGAAATACTATGTGGGACAACCTAAGTCTTGACAAGATTATTCAAAACTGCCATGGGTCACCACTGCATCTACAGTCACCCAAAGAGCTGAGATCTCAAGAAATTGTACCTTTCACAAATGCATATATACAAAAAGGGCATCTCTTCATTTATTGAAAAAGTTTTAATATTTTTACATACATACACATGCTTATACACAAAGTCAAGGTTATGACAATGCAGTTTTGTGGAGTCAAATTTGTAAAAAGTGCACACAACACATTAAAACTCTAAAACCCTTTACACAATTATACTTTCAGCATTAGAAATGATGCAAATATGAAATACATAGCACTGTGTGAGAAGGGACAGAAGTCATACATGACTGAATAATATGACAAAGGAAATGTCTTGTATTTTTTGCCTGCATTTTCACTTCTATGATCTTTGAAACACTTGTCGCACTTGTATTTGGAGAGTGGTTGTGGCCTACACACTTCCTAAGTGTCCATTTGAAAGTCTGGTGACTGCTCAGCTGTTAGAATTAATCATTTTCTGCGGTTGCAGCACCAAGAGTAATTAGCTTTTCAACTTATCTTTCACCATTAAGAAGCCTCGTATACTTATCACAGCCTTTTTGCAAAGGAACATTTGTTCAGGTCTCTTCTATTGCGTCATAAGGAGTACAGTAAGAAAGAATGACATCTAGCCTCCCCAACACTAAATCTATATTAGTCAGGGTTCTCCAGGGAGACAAAACCAATTGGATGTATACATATTTGAAAGATAATTTATTAGGGGAATTGGCACCCATATGTGTCTCCTTAAATTACACTTAATTTCCAAATAATGACAATTACAAGGCAATAGTTCCACTTAACATGACACAGTATTCTATGTACAACCAAAAATTCACTAATCTTTTCCCTAGAATTCAGCTTTCAGGTTTCAGCATTTGGCATTTTAATCTTTCAGGATCATAATTTTCAGGCTTTTAGATGTTAGGGGTTTTAGACCTTAGGAATTTTAATCTTTTGGATCCAACATTCAGAATTATGGCAATTGGAATTGTGTCCTTCAGGATTATGACGACACAGTGTGATAGGTACAATCAATCAGTTTAGTGTTGGATAGGATATGGGGAGTGAGCAAGGCCTCCAGAAAGATTCCTAGGTATCTAGCTGAAGCAACTCGGTGAATAATGATTCCATGAACTTCAATAGAGAATACCGGGGAAGAGGTAGGTTTGAGAGTTATGTGGAAGTAAGTGTTTTTGCTTTTGGTTTTTTGGATGGTATGTTGACATGGAAGTACCTATTGTCAATTCAGGTGGAGAGGCCCAACAAGAATCAATCGAAGAGTGTGGAGCACAGGAAAGATGATGTCTGAGCTGGAACTACTGATTTCAGAGTAGTTAACAAGTAAATAGTACTTGAAGCCATGGACTTAGCTTATTCATCTTTGTACTTCCCACAGTGCCCGGAGTGGTGTCTGACACAAAGTATCTGTTGAATATTAAGTAAGAAGATGTCAACTATAACCCCTCCCAAAGGGATGATACATATAGGACTCCAGGTTGGTGTGCACAGTAGATACACGTTAAGAGCTAATGTTTCTTGGGCCCACACTATATATCAGTCACTGTTCTAAGCCTCATGCCTTAATTGTCTCAGTAATACTATGGGGTAAGTATTATCACTATCTCTAATGTTCAAAAGGGGAAATGAAGACACAAGGAGGTCACACAGCAAGTGGTAGAGTTAGGATTTGAATCCAGATAGTCGGAGTGTGGAACCAATTATTTTAACCACTGAGGTATATTTCCCCTCTAACTAGTACTTGAGGCCTAAGTTATTGGTTTGTTAGTTGGTGAATGGAGGCTGCTGTTCATGGCTGAAAATCCCTTTGCATGTGTTTCTCCTTCTCTCTGGGTAGCACTTTTACCCCCATTCTCCTGACATTTTTGTGCTTGCCTCCCAGTCCAGCCCCTTGGTACTGGGATAACTAGCTAATCACATTCAAAGGAATGAAGTTAGACCTTGCAACGGTTTGAATATGTCCCCCCAAAAGCATGTGTTGGAAACTTAATCCCCAATGCAACAAAGTTGGGAGGTGGAGCCTAATAGAAGATACTCAGATCACGAGGATGGAACCCATGTGGGTGGATTAATGCTAATTATAAAAGGGGTTGAGGCTGCAAGTTTGATCTCTTGCTTTCTGTAGCCCTGTATTTCCCTTCCACTTTCTGTCATGGGATGATACAGCAAGAAACCTTTTGCCAGATGTCAGCCCCATGATCCTGGACTTCCCAGTGCTCATATCTGTAAGGAAATAAATTTGTATTATTTATAAATGATCCACTTTGTAGTATTCTGTTATAGCAGCACAAAATGGATCAGGACAGACCTCTACCATACACTATACACAAAAATTAAGTCAACATAAATTAAAGGCTTTTATGCAACAGGTAAAAATATAAAACTCTTAGGAGAAAACATAGATGTAATAATCATTCCTCTGAATGTCAAGTACATTTTTCCCAGCACCATTTGTTGAAAGGACTATTATTTTATTTACCTATCTTGGCATCCTTGTCAAAAGCGTTTCAAAGTCCCTAAGAACATCTCATTCCCTGGTTTTAACTTTTAAGATATTTGGTCACTCTATTGTTTGCCTCAACTGTTACTCACCATCTGATATAGTAGCAGAGCTAATCAATTGCTTGGAATTGTTTTTGACAAATGCCCCCAGGTGTAAGGCTTTTTCACTTTGGGAGAGTGCTGAATCAGGTTAGATGCAGACAACCTTGCATGTGGGCTTTTCCTGGGAACCACCAGACAGATTAAATAATGACAATTCTCTGGGAATAATTATTAGCAAGAGCTCTACTTCCTTTCTGCTCTCTCTGCTGTCTGTGAGGCTGTTGCTTTTCACCGTGAATGCAGATTATTATTTTTCAAGCCTATTGTTGTGCTAGAGTGTAGGAAATTGGACTAGGACAAGCAAAAACACCACAATCTCACTCTTCCTACAGATACTAAGTCATGTTTCTTGAATATATGTACCCAAGATTGCTGTAAAGTCTTGGATAATTTCTAGAGTTCTGAAAAATTTGCTTCTGACAATTTTCGCTAGTTTTCTCATTACTTTTTGGAAAAGAGGAGTTTTGGAGATTCCCACCCTGCCATTTTTCCCCGTTACTTCTTAACACATGGTTTCCTTTAGTTCTTTAAACACATTTCTGATGGCAGCTTTAGAATCTTTGTCAAATACGACATCTGGGGCCACTCACAGATTGTTTCTGTTGCCTGCTTTTGTTCCATACATATGGTTGATTTTCTTCCATTTCTTTAGTTATCTTTTGTTGAAAATTGGGCATTTTAGCTAACATATTGTAGCAACTAGATATTGATTTCCCTTCTCCCTCTCCAATGCTTCTTTTTGCTATTGTTTGCTTGTTTAGTGACTTGATCAAACTATTTTAGTGAAATCAATTTCTCCCTCAGTGTAAAGTCTTCAGTGTTGATCTTCAGAGAGCATAGCCTCCGGCATGTGCACCATCATCCTGGGGTGCCAGTGGTTTTATTGGAGCTTTCTTTCTCTATCTCTCTGTTAAGTTATGTGCATTGTCGTAATCATACCCAGCTGTGAAGTCTCACTACTTGCTAGGTGATTGCTTTATTGTTTTTTGACAGTGTCCTGGGATATAAATTGTTTCACAGTTAAATCCCATTAAATCTAGGACCCTTTTCACAGATAGTATTTGACACAAGTCTTTGAGGTTTGTTCCGATCTCAGGAGGGTGAATTGTTGCTGTCTTCTCTGGTTCTCTCTGGTGAGCTAGTTTGCCCATGTTTTAAATTGTTGATCTTAAGAGAATTCCCAGCCTCTTAATTGCTTACCACCAAATATCCATTGTTTTTGAAAGTGCCCTTAGGCTTGAACTTCTAGTCTGTTTCAAATAAAGTTATTGACCTTAGGGAGAGCTTTAGAGCTGTCTGTTCTTATGATTTACTTGCCTCTGTTGCTGAGCCGAAATCTCTGAGCCATAACTCCAGAGCTGAGTGCAAGGACAGTGGCCCACTTTTCCTGGAATGATAGTCCGTTTGAAAGGGGCAGTAGACTCTGGTTTTCTCAGCTTGCCTCTTCCAGTGTTGAACCTCTGCCCCGTGAGTGAGATGGGGATAAGGACAATTAGTGCCCCAGTATTCTTATCCTTTCATACCTGGGGGTAGAGCCTCTGCCCTATGATTGTGTCTGGGTGGAGAAAGGGATACATCAGCTTTTTTCTTGGCTACACTCATCTCTGTAACTCATAGTGAAGTGATGGGGGGTGATGACAAATACTGGTGGCTTGTCCCTCCTGGTGAGATATTGAGTTACTTGACTAGGAGCTGAAGGGAGAGGAAACCTGGTCTTCTTGGCCTCATGCATCCAGAATGAAGTGTCTGTCACGCTCAGCTGGGGAAGCGAGATGTAAAGAATGGGTTATGGCTCAAGTGCAACAAACTCTCACTGTTTTTGTCAAGATTTAGTAGATTTTCTTAAATATTTCTTTACTTGCTGTCTTGCCTTGCGACAGTGTTGAGAGACTTTTAAATGGTAGGTTTTTAAAATAACTTTTATAAGTTGTCTTACTCGCAAGTGAATATCTTCATTGTCATATACTTTTTCGATGCCTGCTTTTCTCTATAACTTGAGATGGATTCTGAATTCCAGAAAAACACCAATTGCAGTTGTCAATGCTATAATACATTGTTCTTGTATAATATCATCCCTAGACAATGTTCCCAAATAGATGTTAAGTTCCTAGAGGAGAAAGACTGGGTTTATTAATACAACCACGACACCCTGTATACTTGACGGGCCCGCAGAATTTATCTAAAGAATGATGCACAAATAGGCAGCTATATCTTCTATCTGAAAGTAACCTCAAAAAATGGAGCATAACTCCCACTCCTTAAGTGTAGGCACTGTGTAGTGACTTTCTATGCAATAAGGAAAGGGGAGACAGAGCAACCTTATAGTGCACAAACTTGATAAACATATCTCAAGCTAGTTGATCAAGCTTAACAACACAGAGACAGGTTATATTAACAGTGTATACTCTTGATATGATGGGAATGAGAATGGTACTTGACCCCTGAGGTCTTCCTGTCAAAAACACATTACTCCAGTTTGGTCATGAAAAAAATATCAGACAAGTCTCAATTGAGGAACATTATGCAAAATACCTAACCATCACTACTCAAAACTTTAAAGGTCATCAAAAACAAGAAGAGACTAAAAAACCATCACAGCCAAGAGGAATTTAAGGAGATATTATGGCCAAATGTGATGTGGTATCCTGGATTGGATCCTGGAACTGAAAAAGGACATTAGGTTAAAAACTAAGGAAATATAAATAAACCATGGGCTGAAGTTAATTATAATGTATTAATAATAGCAGTTCACTATAACAAATGTACCATACTAATGTAAGGTGTTAATAATGGGGGAACAGCCAGATGAATAGGCAAGTGTGGTTACTGCAGAGTGAAAAACTGCAACATCCTAAATGTCCACATGGGGGCAGTATCTCACTATGTTTGTTTTATAGAGCATCAGTCCAATAAAACGCTCCACATACACAAACAGGAAACGCTGAGTACCATATTCCCTTGGAAAGTCCAATATACATTAGTGTAATAAGGCTCTGAGATGAGTCATGCAAAAAAAGTGTAAAGCTCTGTTAGAAATAGGGTTTGAAATTCACCTAACTATGGATCATTTTTTATACTTTTTTTAACCAAATGCTACTAATGTGCTCACATTTTGTAAACTGTTACACTATAGGTTGCGTTATACAGATTATAAAATATGTTTCTATTGGCATATTATATAGCAATGAGTGAAATCATGCTTTTTTCTGAGACTAATAAATGGAGAAAATAGTCACAATTTTAAATAAGGAAAACAAGATACATTTGTATATATAATATAATCTTAATTATTTAATGTTTTCTGTACATAGGAAAAGGACAATTAAAAACTGCCAATGGTTATCTTCAGGTTGTGTAGTTTCAGGTGATTTCTAAATTTCTTCTTTATAGTTCTTTAATTTCATAATGGTTTACAAAGTAAACATATTATTTAAATAATCAGAAAAGAAAACACATCATAAAACAATATTTTGTAAGCTAAATCATTCCTACCCCTCATGCAGTCTAAACTTACTTTTTGTTATAAATAAGTATTTGTCAGAACTTTTTGAAAGGGCCAGATTATATAAGCTCAGGAAAGGGAAAGACAGAACGTCTTAGATGGGCTTGATTCAGCTAATAGAGCATTATAAAATAGAGTATTTCTGTCCTGTGGCCAGCAAGGAGATGGCCACAGTAGCCTGAAAGAATGAGTAGTCCAGGCTGCTAAGCTGATGCTGTTTTTTGGCTAATGCTGAGCTGTGATATTCTTCTTTGGCTACTGCTAGGCTGTGATGTTCTTCTTTGGCTAAAGCTGTACTCTACCATCTGAGATGGCATTTCCTTACAAATAATTGTTTTTCTTCTTGAGAAAAGAATGAAAACACAGGGCTTCAGCCTATTTCCCCATGTCAAAGTGACCTTCGGAAGACAGAAACTTCATCATCTTGTTTGTGTGCATGAATTGCTTCCAGCTTCCTCCCACGAGACTCCTACACTAGTGCAAAAATGTCTGCTCCTTCTCAGGTGGCTGGAAGGGGAAGGGCTGAGCTGGCTTCTTTCAGTGTCTCTCTGTGCAGAAACTCTGTGGCACTTACCAGTGTCTGGCTGGCATGGGGCTGCGCATTAGCATGTGCAGGGTAGGAATTGCTGGATAAATGACCTGAAATGCATTTTCAGGTAATCAGTTTCATTTGTAGAAACAGCATGTAGCCAGCCTGTAATGTTATATGATATAATGTAATATGATAAGACGTGTGTGAGAATAAAGTGCAAGAAGGTAGAGAATTAGGGAAGCCAATTCTTTGTGTGATCTTGGACCATGGCTTCCCCTCACTGGGCCTCAGTTTCCCAAAATATAAAACAAGTGATTGGTCTATGAAACTGGTTCCCTGATGTGGCTGTAATAAAACTAAAACTCCTTTATATGGACCCCAGGGCCTTGCATGACCAAGCCTCTGTCTCCCTCTTTGCCCTCATCACTGACTAGTTTCTCCCTTGCACTATTCCGACCATACCTCAGGACCTTTGCACTGTCTCTTTTCTCTGCCCGGAAGACTATTGCTCAATATCTGTCCCTGGTTTTGTACCTGGGTGTCAGCTAAAAGTCACCTCCTCATAAAGGCCTTCCCTGACTACCTGCTATGGTTATGGATTGTTTGTCCCCACCAAAACTCATGCTGAAATTTGATACCCAATGAGGCAGAGTTGAGAGGTGGGGACGAGTGGGAGGTGTTTGGGTCATGGGGGCAGATCTCTCATGAATAATTTAGTGTTTTCTCACAGTAGTGAGTGAGTTCTTGTTCTTGCAAGACTGTATTCGTTCCCACAGGAATGGATTAGTTCCCCCAAAAGTGGATTGTTGTAAAGCCCGGATGCCCCTCAGGTTTTCCCTTTCATGTCTGCTTCCCCTTTGACCTTCCCAACCGTGTTATGATGCAGCATGGAAGTTATTGCCAGAAGCCATGGTAATGCCCTTGAACTACCCAGCCTGCAGAACCGTGAGATAACTGAACCTCTTTTCTTTATAAATGACCTAATCTAAGATATTCTGGTACAGTAGCACTAAATGGACTAAGATGATACCTTATGGAATGGTGCCCTGTACCTTCTACCCATTACTCTTTCTCTTATTACCTTGTTTCATGTCCTTCCTGGAAATCGTCGCTTTAATATTTGTGTTATTTATTTTATTGCTGGCTTATTTATTGTTTGTCTTCCCCCACTAGACTCTGTAAAGAATCTTATTGGTCTTGTTCTATATTCTTTCTGACTAGGAAAATGACTGGCACACAGTAGGTAATTGATAGATATATGCGGAATGATTGAGGAGGCACTTGGCATTGCTTATTTAACAAACACTCTATGCCAATGTTTCTATAGTGCTTTGCACATTTCAACTTATTTAATTTTCATAACATCCCTATGTATGAGGTAGACAGTACATTTTTCACATTTTAGAGATAAGGAAACTGAGGCAAAGAGCTGAGTAGCTTGCCCAAGGGTTATACTCTAGTTTACATTAATTATGTCTTCTAATCTTCCCACCAATCCTACAAAGTATGTACTATTTTTACTTCATTTTGTAGATAAGAAAACCAAGAGTTAGGAAAGTGAAGCAACTGAGTAGGTGACAAAGGAGCTTGAATACAGAGTGTCTGCCTCCGGAAGCCTGCTTCCTCATGACCTGATGGCTGTGGCTGTCTCATAACTGCCCTGTGATCATTCTTTTTTAAAACATGTTTTTACTTCAATAACGTTTGTGGTACACGTGGTTTTGGGTAGTTGCATGAATGAATTATATATATAGTGGTGAACCGTGAGATTTTAGTGCACTTGTCACCCGAGTAGTGTACATCGTACCTATTATGTGGTTTTCTTATCTACCACCTCCCCCACTCTCCCCCTTCTGAGTCTCCGAAGTCCATTATATCACTCTGTGTGCCTTTATGTATCCATAGCTTAGCTCCCACTTATAAGTGAGAACATGTGGTATTCGGCTTTCTATTCCTGAGTTACTTCACTTAGATAATGGTCTCCAGTTCCATCCAAGTTGCTGCAAAAGACATTATTTTTGTTCCTTTTTAAGACTGAGTAGTATTCCATGGTGTAGATATACCACATTTTCTTTATCCACTCAATGGTTGATAGGCACTTAGGTTGGTTCCATGTCTTTGCAATTGTGAATTAGGCTGCAATAAACATACATGTGCAGGTGTTCTTCTATACAAGGGCCTGAAGGTTACAAGGGCAGGTATTGAGTCCACAGAGGTCATGTAGCAGACAGAGCTGAATTGAGGTGAGAGGCTGGTTTGGGGGGAAGCTGTGGTTAAGGAAAGGGGAGCCCTTTTGCCCAGTTCACCAGCAGTACATGCTGGAGTGGGTTGGGCCTCTCTCTGAAGCTGGCTACATCCCTGCCTTCCACTGGAGACAGGTCCCTTAAGGGGCCAGGTCAAAGGGGCATTGCTAGGGCCAAAGGAATCTAAGATGCAGAAAGAATTGTTGAGACACTCCAAAGTTATCTGCTGCAGGGGCAACCATGACCATTCTCAGGTTGTACATGCAGTTGGATAAACATCATGTAGGCCTAGGAAAAGTACGGGAGAGATCAAGAGGTAAGGCCACTGACAAACTAGAATCATTGGACACTCTGGAGAAACTGATAACTGCACAGATACCAAAAAGATAACTCCACCCACCAACCAGACCCATGGACTGGTCTGGATGGTCAGGCTAGATCCTGGCCAGCGCAAACAAGCTGCACAGTCTAGAGATGTATTTTCTATCTGTTTATCTTCCCTTTTCCTCCATTGTTCTGCACAGGACCACCACACTGCATAAATCCAATGTATGTCATTTCATTTCATAGCATACATGTAAATGGTACCCCTGGAGTTGTGAATAATGTATATGGTGGCTCTGGTGCTACAGTTCAGTTGTGTGTCTTTCTTTGGTCCATTCTTCTTTGTCATGTTCAGCTACAGTGGCTATGCCCCTCAGCCCAGTGGTGTGCAGTGCCAAACAGGCATATGAAAAGTTGCTCAGCATTGGCTGTGTGCAGTGGCTCATGCCTGTAATCTCAACACTTCGCAAGGATGAGGCAGGTGGATCACTTAAGGTCAGGAGTTCAAGACCATCCTGGCCAGCATGGTGAAACCCCGTCTCTACTAAAAATACAAAAATTAACCTGGTGTGGTGGCGGGCACCTGTAAACCCAGCTACTCAGGAGGTTGAGGCAGGAGAATCGCTTGAATCTGGGAGCCAAGCTCACACCACTGCTCAACATCATTGATCATTGGAGCAATGAAAATCCAAACTACAATGAGATATCATCTCACCCCAGTTAAATTGGCTTATATCCAAAAGACAGGCAATAACAATGCTGATGAGGAATTGGAGAAAAGGGAACACTTGTACACAGTTGGTGGGAATGAAAATTAGCACAGCCACTATGTAGAACAGTTTGGAGTTTCCTCAGAAAACTAACGATAGAGCTATCGTATGATCCAGCAGTCCCACTGCTGGGTATATACCCAAAAGAAAGGAATTCAGTATATTGAAGAGATATCTACACTTCTGTTTGTTGCAGCACTGTTTACAATAGCTAGGATTTGGAAGCAACCTAAGTCACCACCAACGCATGAATGAATAAAGAAAATATGGCATACATACACAATGGAGTACTATTCAGCCCTAAAAAACCAATGAGATCCTTCTATTTGCAATAACATGGATAGAACTGGAGATTATAATGTTAAGTGAAATTAGCCAAACACAGAAAGACAGACATCCCATGTTCTCACTTATTTGTGGGATCTAAAAATCAAAACAATGGGACTCATGGACAGAGTAGAAGCATGGTTATCAGAGGCTGGGAAGGATAGTGAGAGGGTGGAGGGATGTGGGGATGGTTAACAAGTACAAAAAAATAGAAAGAATCAATAAGACCCACTATTGGATTGCACAACAGGGTGACCATAGTCAATAATAATTGTACATTTTAAAATGACTGTAGGAGTGTAATTGGATTGTTTGTAACTCAGAGGATAAATGCTTGAGGGGATGGATACTCCATTCTCCGTGATGTGCTTATTTCACATTTCATGCCTGTATCACAACATCTCATGTACCCCATACATATGTACACCAGCCATGAACCCACAAAAATTAAAACATTCAAATGTGGTCTCTAATATTTAGCTAGGTTGAATAATGAGGTTTTTTTCTGAATCTTTTCAGCTAATATGTGTGCCAAGCATCCAGTGATCATGAGAAGACAAAGCTTTTTAATTTATAAATGTTGATATGGACAGATTGTATGTATGAGACTGTAAGGCTTTCTGATCATTTATCTTCTTATTGTTTGAAAAATTAATCATAGAACTTCCCTGTTAGGTGTACTGTCGAGTATGTTTATTTGAAAATTAATAAGTGCATAAAGGCATTTGCAGCCCTGTATGTGTTTCTGAGTCTATCACAGGTGCAGAACTTTCACAGAAAGTACTTTCACATTCCCAACCCATCTTTTGCCATGGAAAGACTGCTCTCTCAGGAATCTGATTGCTCAGAAATTTGCTCATTAGGCTCACTAGGGATTGCATCTGAACAGAATAAGATTGTTAGTTATATTTACAATGAAATGTCTAAATAAATAAAGAAACCCCTTTAACATTTGATTAATAGGTATTAAGCTCTGCTAACACAGGATATTATGCTGGATGCAGCTGGTTATGAATCACAGCAGTTCAAGGGGGTTTTATACATATTATCTCTTATTTTCCCAATGCCCCTGAAATGATTTCCATTTACAGATGTGAAACCCAAGGGTCAGACAAAGGAAGTTACTTGCCTAAGATCCCATAGTTGGTAAGCATTAGAACCAGCAGTGAAATATTTCCAGTACATGTCGATTTCATAATCTTGAAGACCATATAAATCCAAATTAGAATGCTGCACTAGAATAGATACTAAATTATTTTTAATTCAAATTCTTCTGAATTGGGGGTAGCATTTCTAAGCTTTCTTTACTTTCCTGCCCTAGAGATACCAGGACACAGAGGAGTCCCAGAGAGTAGCCGTTAACATTTTGAGACACTAGGGATTCCAGAACTTGCTGAAGATGAGAGGCAGTGTGGGGCATGAGGAGCACAGGAATAGGTGCTGAGCTAGCGTGCAAGACCCCTGGAACACAAGGTCATCTTGATATTGCTGACAGCTGTTCATCAGCAGCTGTTCATTGGTGAGGGGAGTCCTGTGGCTTGGTGGTTTTCTTGGGCAGAAATTTCCCCGTGGAAACAGACCTGGGTCTAAGTCCTAGCTCTGCCATCCCCTCTGGCTGTGGAATCTCAAACAAGTCACTTAACCACTCTGACCTTCAGTTTCTTGTCTGGGTTGGCGTGAAGATTAAACTGGCATCTAATACAGTGCCTCACTGACACTAAGCTCTCCATAATGAATATACTTCTTATTCCTATTGTGGTCTCGCATTTCCACCCCAGACACCCCAACACTTTTCTCAGCATTCATTTTCCATTTGAAATGAGCCTGGAGCCTTGAGGAATGTCTTCCAGATGGTGCTAGCTCCCACTCCCATCCCTACTGCTTTCAGGCTTCAGGGCAGCCTGTCTATGTAGATTCACATCTTGCTCTATTTTACTAGGTTTAGGCCTGCCTGTCTCTTTGCTTTGACCCCTACATACTTACATATATACCTATACCATGCCCAGGTGAAGGTGGCATTGACATGAAAAAGAGTGAAGACCCCATTTCAACCAGACTAGAATCTTGACCCAGACTTAAACACTGACACAGCCCCTAAGCAAAAAAAGGGGAAGGGTTTCATTGAAGGAACCAAGCAAAGATATACCAAAGTCTACTTTAGAGCTCTCCTGCCCTGCTTCATACCTGTATCATGGCTCATCCTGTTGGTACGGCATTTTTATTGCTGCCAAAATGTACAAAGTTTCAGTTATAAAATGAATAAGTTGTGGGAACTGAATGTGCAGCATGATGATGAAAGTAACAATACTTGAAATTTGCTGAGATGAGATTGTAAATGTTCTCACCACAGAAAAAGGTAGCAGTGTGAGGCGATGAATGTGTTACCCAATTAGATTGTAATAATCACTTTGCAATATGCAGTCAACCCTTCATTATCTGTGGGTTCCTTGTCCGTGGATTTGGTCAAATGTGGATTTAAAATATTTTTTAAAATAGAAGGCTACAGCTGTACTAAACATGTACAGACTTTTTGTCTTGCCATTATTCCCTAAACAATATGGTATGACAACGATTTATGTAGCATTTATGCTGGATTAGATATTACAAGTAATCTAGAAATGTTGAAAGTATCCACCAGGGTGTTCATAGGTTATAGGCAAATACCACGCCATTTTATAACAGGGACTTGGGCATCCATGAATTTTAGTATCCATGGGGAGTCCTGGAACCAAACCCCCATGGATACCGAGGGACAAGTGTATATGTACATCAAATCATCATGTTTGGTACCTTAAATTTATACAGTTTTATTTGTCAATTATATATAAAGCTGGGGGGCAATATATATATATAAAGCTTGGGGGGCATTGATATTTGTCTGGAATCAGATAAATCCTGTCTTGCCTGTTTATCTGTGTGCCTCTGAGCAAATTATTTAACTTCTCTCAGTCTCAAGTGGCTTGCCAGTTAATGGAAATAATACTTAGCCCTAGCTCATTCATTTATTCAACAATGTTTATTGGGCCCCTGACTACATGACAGGCACTGTTCTAGGCATTGGGAATATGATAATGAGAGGGGAGATAAACATGAATAATAATACCCATAAACGTAAAATTGCGACTGTTCAAAGTGACAAGGGTACATGGTATTATGAGCTGGTATCTGACTTCAACAGAGAGGTGAAATTGACACGACTTGCTTGGTGATGAATTGAACTTGGAAAGCAAGGTGGAGGAATGAGTCAGGAACCATTCTTTGCTTTCTGGCTGGCAACAGGTGCCATTGACCAGGGCCAGCAGCGTGGAACAGGGTCAGGTTTGGGGAAGAGTTATGGCTGTTGGGGGATACACATGTGTATATTGACCAAAAGCCCTTACTAGGTGTCAGGGACAGTTTTCTAATTATCTCATTTAATTAGATCATGACGGAAGCTTTATTAGGAGAGTTACTACTTGCATTTTCCAGGAGTGGAAACAGTCTCAGAGGAGGATTGAAGTGACTTTCCCTGGATCTTACAGCCACTTAGTGGCAGGTCTGGGATTAACTTTCATTCTGTAGCCCAAACACATGCTTTTCCCACTGCTTCACCCTATGGGGCCCAGCAAAGCCTGCAGGGAAGGGAAGGCTGGCAGGCCAGGGGCAGGGACTCCAAGAAGGCAGAAAGGGAGGTGGGAGTAGAATGAGGGAAAGGAGAACAGGAGGAAAAAGAATTGTGGCAAAGGCAGGAGGAATTCTCTCCAGTGACTTGATTAAGATTTATTATTTGAAGACAGCTTGAGCAGGCCAAACTGAGGTTCATATTTCATAGGCCTACCGCCATCTCCTTCTACCAAATTTTGGCCCTGAACCCTGAGGAGGTGGTAGGGAGGGAAACAAATGAGGAGGCAGTTTATGAGGTGGCTTAAGGCCAGGGCTAAATTTGAAATTAACATGGAGATTTCAGTCAGAGGAGTCAAGTTTCCAGGGCCGTGGCTATGCCCAGCAGCTGGGGCCCCAGGAGGGAGAGAAAGCTGACCTTTTCTGGCTAGTGCTTTGGCCCCAACCTTCCTGTCACCTGCCCCATGCTCCTGGCGTTCTAGGAAGCAGTGAGAATCACTCTTTTGGCTTGTAGCTTCTCATGCCATCAGAAGCAGGCTTCTGGGCAGCGATGTGGGGCAAGAACAAAGGGAGCTGGGACTGAGAAAGGGCTGGCAAGTAAGTTTAGGCAGATGGAGTTGATGTCTGCCTTCCTCCTCCAGTTGTTGCTTGGCTTCCCCAAACCAGTGTCCTCCTCACCTGAGCTTCTTCCTTAGCCCTGTTCTAGTTTCTTTCCTTTGGGGCCTGCCTGAGATAGATACAAGCTCAAAGTCAGGGAATCACCAAGATACATTCATGGTGCATACATCATCACCTCAGTGTTAGGGTTCCTAAATCCTTTCTGCGTGATACATTAGGAACCTAGTAAGTCAGAGTTTCCTCTGGGTTCTGACAACCTCTGGGGATATGGAATATTCTTAGAGGTTAGAGAGTTTTCTGTGATAATTTAAAAATTGTGCGATGTTTTTCCCGTGGTTTCTCTTGAATATATTTAAGGTATATAACACGATGTTTTGACATATATCTACATAGTGCAATTGTTACCATTGTGAAGCAAATGAACATATCTAATATTTCACAGTTTTTTGGTAGGAAGAATACCTAAAATCTACTCCATTAGCAAATTTCCAGTATACAGTATTAATAACTATAGTCCTCATGCTATGCATTAGCTCTCCAGACTTTTTCATTTTACATAAGTGCGACTTCATGCCTTCTAACCTACCCCTCCCCATCTCCCCTCCCTGCTGCCCATGGTAACTACTGTTCTACTCTGTTTCTATATATTCAGCTTTTTTTATCCCACATATAAGTGCACTTAGCATAATGTCCTTCAGGTTCATCCATGTTGTTCCAAATGACAGTATCTCCTTATTTTTTTAAGCCGAAAAATATTATGAAATATTACATATTTAGTTATATATAATGGAATATTACAACATATTTTAAGGCTGAATAATATTCCATTATATATATACATATTCTTTTTATATATATATATATAAATATATAAATAAAATAAAAAGAATATGTATATATATTCATATATATTCATTCATATATATATATATACATACATATATATATATATGTATGTATACACACACACCACAATTTCTTTTTTCCCTTTTTTGAGTTATAATTATTTTTTACTTTTAAGTTCAGGAGTACATGTGCAGGTTCTTTACGGAGGTAAACTTGTGTCATGGGGGTTTAGGAGTTTGCCGTACAGATTATTTTGTCACCCAGGTGTTAAGGCTAGTACCCACTAGTTGTTTTTCATGATCTTCTCCCTCCTCCCACTCTCTACCCTCTGATAAGCCCCAGTGTGTGTAGTTCCCCTGTATGTGTCCACATGTTCTCATCATTCGGCTCCCAATTATAAGTGAGAACATGAAGTATTTGGTTTGCTGTTCCAATTTCTTTATTCATCTGTTGATGGTCACTTAGGTTGATTCCATTTCTTGGCTATTGTGATTAATGCAGCACAGAACATAGAAGTGCAGGTATCTCTTCAATATACTTATTTCATCTACTTTGGGTATATACCCAGCAGTGGGATTGCTGGATCACACGGTAGTTCTATTTTCAATTTTTTGAGGAATGCCTGTACTGTTTTCCATAATGGCTGCCTAGTTAAAATTGTGTTTTTATCACAATTGAAGTCTAAACTGAATGATATCAGCCTATTCTGTGTCATCCACCTGCATGTCCCCCTTATAGCTAAAGGGCAGCCATAATATTTCTGGACTTTCATTTATGTCTACCTCGATGTATTAGGATCAGATTAGGCTGCATGTAACAGAAAAAAATTCCACAACAATAGTGGTATAAACAAGATAGAAGATGAATTCTCTATCATGTCCAAAATGTTCAAAGATAAGATGTTCAGGTTTCGTGTGGTAGCTCCATGTTGTTAGGTAGCACAAATCCTCCCAGATCTCTGCTATGCCATCCCGAAGCCATGACCTTCATTCTTGTGATCCAAGCTGATTGCCATAGCTCCAACTCATTAATACTTGCTCATCCAAGTAGTAAGATGGGGGAAAGGGCAAGGGAGGACCAGCTCCCTTTCCTTTTAGACGATCCCCAAGAAATCACAAATAACCCTTCCACTTGTATCTCATTGGCCAGAACTTGGTGGTATGGCTACAAGGGGGCCATGGACTATCGTGTACATTTTAGTTGAGCACATTAGGAGAGATAGGGGTGGGTAGTGGGACGGATAACTAGCAATCTCTGCCACATTTTTGTGTAAAAGAACTCATTACCTTTGCAATGTCCTGCTTGCATTGTCAAGGACTAATGAGGAAAGAACATAGGAGGTCTTAATACATAAATGATGGCTTAGTCCCAGTGAAGGCCAAATGGTGTCCCTGAGGGCTATAGGAATGACAGCTTAGAAGTAGATCTGATGGGGAAAAAAGTGGTGCAAGAGCTGACTCATTGCCTGGCTCACAGTAATATAGCACGACGAACTCAAAAGAACCTGTATTGCAGTCGGCACCATAGTCACGATCTGAACAGCAATTTAATTTTAGCAAAACAACATCATCTACCTTGTTAAAAGAGCTGTTGTTCATTTGAGTTTTGTTAGTTTTGTGGTTTTGTTTACATTTTATTTGGAACTTTATTTCAGTTTTATAATTGTATATCAGTCATAAGCATAGAGAATTTGCAGCTTATTTTCTCTTTGTACATAGTTTAACACAGTAATGAAGATGAGTCAATAATTACGATCCATATATATATATATATATATATTACTCAGCTGGGAAATGTTTCCTGAAACCACTGGGGACCACTGTAACAAACAGGAGGACTGTGGGAGTTAGAACCCCAAACTACGGCAGGGTTCTTTTCACACCAGCGCCCCAGTGCTGGTGAGGAGGAGGTAGCATGGTCCTGCAAAACAGGTATTGAACCTAAACATAGCATGTGATCAGAGGAGTCTAACACTGGAAGTGCTCATAAAAATCACATGGCATCCCTCCTGACGGAAGCTTGAACCTCTCTATAAGCCAAGAGCCTGGGCCAGTGGGTGAGGATGAGGTTGGTGGTTTAGGATGACATAATGGAACATTCTGAGGGGAAGGTTGATTTAAGCATTATGTTCCTGCCAGCCAAGATTACTTGGGATATTTTTGAGTATATTCATGGGAACATCTGATAGGCAGAAAGGATCCTGGGGTCAAATATATGAAAATGTATACCCTCCCTTGGTAATCTCATTCCACTCTCCTGACCATCTGCCACCGCTCAACTTGACCTGGATGATGCCCATCCAGGATCCTTTCACTGCATTGCAACCTAGAGGGCAGCCTGTTTATCATGGGGCAGAGGGGTTGCAAGGGATGGTATGACCTCTTTTGATACTGGGGAGTTGAATGTGGGAGTTGTTTCCAAAAGACTTGTTTCAGGCCACTTATAGATGCAGGGAAGAAAAGCTTTTTCTCTCTCCTTCTCTGGCAGCAGTAAATCTTCCTAGCCCCAGCCACTGCTACCACCCTCAAGCACTTTCTTGGATTCTCCACCTGTTGTGAGGGAATTCCATAGGGCTCAAGATATTCTGAAAACCAAATGCCATATGTTCTCACTTATAAGTGGGAACCAAACATTGGCTGCACATGGACATAAAGATGGGAACAGTAGACACTAGGGACTGCCAGAAGTGGGAGAGAGGGAGGGGAGCAAAGGTTGAAAAAGTACCTATCGAGTACGATGGTCACTACTTGGTTGATGGGTTCAATCAAACCCCAGACCTCAGCATCATGTAACATGCCTGTGCAACAAAGCTCCACAGGTGACCCCTGAATCTACAAAACAAGTTGGAAAAAAAAAAAAGAAATTTTGAGAAAGGCTCTTCTATCAGGATGAAAGAAAAATCAGTAAGGGGGGGAAACAATATAGAGAGCAAGACAGACTAAAAGACAGAGCAAGTTATTTATAGAGATGGCATATATGTATGCACACATATGTATATATGTATATGTATATATATACATAAATATGTATATATGTGTGTATACACACACACACACACACACACACACACACAGAGGGAGAGAGTGGAAGATGTTTATTAATGGAGAGATGGAGAAACATGGAAAAAGAACCAAAAAGAAAGAGGAGGAAGGAGGAGAGAGAAGAAAGGGTAAGAGAAAAACTTTAAAAGACACATTTAAATGTATAGAAAAGTCAAGTACAAGGCAAGCAGGGGCTTTGGGCCTCTGTGTTGCCTCAAGGGTCAGAAAAAAGGATGACAGGAGGAAATGCTGTCATGGAGTTTGTGCTGTGCCTACTGCATGGAGAGAAATGCACCAGCCTTATGCTCTCTTCAGGAAGCTTCCAGTCCAAAAGGACCTGTTGATGAGTCAATGAATTTACAGGCAGCAGGACAGTGGAAGAGAAGAATTCATGACAAGACACAGCATACAAAGTATCTGGAAGAGCTCAGGTAAAGGCCAAAGTTACCTTTGAGACGAGATGGTTGGAAAGAATAGCGAGCACATGTAGACACAATGTCTGTCATAGAGTCCATGCTGGGACCAAACCAAGGAAGAGTTTCTGGAGCAGAAGGTAACTTCTAGAGCTGTGGGAATGGGATGTTAGCCTACTAGAGTGGGCCGAAAGACACGTACAATCAACCATGTGGAAATTCTTGCTGAAGACTGATCCCCAGATTTCTCCAGCCTCCTGCTGAACCCCACTCCCTCCAACGCAGTAGTTGGGCTCTCTTCTTTCACAGAGAACATGGAAACTATCAGGTAGAACACCACCCCCAGCACCCCTCTACTCGTGCCTACATCTCCTTTTGTTTTTTTTTAAAAAATGATAACTAATAATAGTATACATAATACTTATGGGGTACAATATGTTGTGATGATACATGTATACATTGTAGAATTATTAAGTCAAACTAATTTTTCACAATATGGAAACAACCAAAATGTCACACACACAAACACACACACACACACGAGTATTTTTCAGTCTTAAAAAGGAAGGAAATCTTGTCACTTGCCACAACCTGGATGAATGTGGAGGACATTATGCTAAGTGAAATAAACCAGGCACAGAAAGACAAATACCACATGATATTACTTATATGTGGAATCTGAAAAAGTGAAACTCATAGAAGTAGAGAGTAGAATGGGAGCTACCCGGGGCTGGAGGAGGGGTGGACAGGAAAAGGGAAGCTGTGAATAAGAGGGTGCAAAGTTTCAGTTAGACAGGAGGAAGAAGTTCTAGTGATCTACTGCACAGCATGCTCACTGTAGTTAGTAATAATGTATTATATTTCAAAATTGCTGAGAGAGTAGCTTTTAAGTATTCTCACTATAAAGAAAGGATAAGTACGTGAGGTGATGGATGTGTTAATTAGCCTGACTTAATCATTCTACATCTCCTCTTATTATTTCTCTTTTCCCTCCAGGCCCTACACACTGTCCCCTAGCTGTTCTTTATTCACCATTACATGCTGAATATTCCAGACTTAGATGGGGTAGTTTCTGAAAAGGGCGTATCAACACATGCCATACCATTTTATCCTCACAGCAACTTTCTGAGTTGGGTCTCATAATACCAATTTTAAAGATGAAGAAACTGAAATTCAGAGACGTTAGGCAACGTATCCAAGATCACACAGCAAGGCTGATGTTTAAACTCAGACATCCCTGGCTACTCAGCCCATTCTCCTTCACTTTGCCACACAGGATCCCAGGTCCATTGAAGAATGTATTTGGTAAGTGAAATTCTTCCCATTTGGGACCCATCAGAGCCAGGATGGGGGGATGCACATACAGTTCTGAGGAAAGAATCTTTGTGGGAACAAGATTAAAATGTCAGGCTGCTGTGCCCACTGCAGGTGAGGAGAGAATAAGCAATAAAAATTAATAGTGCAAGGACAAGTTAATTAAAAACCTCTGCACATGTAGAGGGAAATATTGCACGTCATCACTTTCTCTCATAATGTACAATAGTCGAGCTTGACAGGCAAGTGGCTGGATCTTCACCTGGCGCAGGGTCCCTTCCAGTCATTTCACCAGGGCACAGGGCCTCTGCAGCTACAGTTGAGGGTCAGTGGAATTAGTTTCTGAGGCCTGTTCACCCTTTTCTGGGTTCCCTGCTTGTTGGTTACTACCCCAGCTCTGTGCCCCGTCATCAGCTGCCAGTCACCCCATCTCTACTCTGGTTGAGCCCAGTTGAGGTGTAGTATCTCCAGGGTGCATGTATCTCCAATAGGACGTGTCTGTGAAACTTAACTTGAGGGTGTGAGGCTGCACTCATAGAATTTTAGGCACCGCTGAGGAGAGGCTTTGGGATAAAGAGGATTTGTTGGCCTCTCTGCTCTTAGATTTCTCACCTGCGTGGTGGAGCTGTCAGCTTACTTAACGTGCCAGCCATTGGACTAGATTATATATATATGTGTGTATATATATGTACACACACATATATATACATATGTATATATATATATATATAAATGATTATATGTGATCTCATTTTATCCTCAGTGAAATCTTGTGAGGTGTATTGTTACTATCTGATAAATGATAAAACTGAAGCTCAGAAAAGCTAAGTAACTTGTCTGAGGTCACATAGCAGGTAAGTAGCAGAGCTGGAATTTGAATCCAGGTAGTCTGGCTGCAGAGACCACACTCATAGCAATTACCCTCCATGGCCTCCCTACAAACAAATGAAACCAAAACAATGGTAAAACTGAATGGAAAAGCATGTTATTTCTGTCCCACCACCAAAGAGATAGGAAAATCATGGTTCTATGGAGAGATATGGAGGTCCCAACCTAAGGCTACTTCCTCCCTAATGACAGCGTATCTGAACTGCAAAGTACCATGGAGCATGTATGTTTTTACACTTCTAGAAAGGTGACTTGGGAATACCAAAGTGGTATTCTAACCTAGGCTTTCCTGACCTCTAATCTCATTATTGCAAACCCTTAGATTAGCTCTACTTTTCACACTGGGAGCCCTGATAGGACACAAGTGGGTACTGGGAGCTAAGCCTGGGCTGTGGTCAGAGTTTTTGCACATTAGATAATATTTTCCTTTGTGAACATGTTTTCAGCATATGGACATACTCATAGTCTTTTTCTATCCCTTTTTCGATTATTTCTGTATCCTTGTAGGTTAAAAATAATGGCCAACAGGCATCAAGCTCTTACTCTGTGCTATGCACTGTGTTCACAGCTTTATATGGATGATCTTTTACTCCTCCATAATCCTATGAGGTAGGTACTATTATTAACTCTATTGTATAAGTGATGCAACAGAGACTCTGGGAGGCTGAATGACTACCTCAAAGTTACACAGCTACTATGTGGCAAAGCTGGGATTTACCCCTTGGCCTGTGTGAGTCTGGATCCCAGGCTGCTCTCCATTCCTCAGGTCAGAATTTTTGAAGCAGCTAAGTGAAAGTTCATTAAAGAATACAGAAATCTGTCTAGCAACTGTTCCATTGCAAAGATGGGGGAATTGATGCTGAAAAATATTCAGTGAATGTCTGAAATGACAGCCTGCGGGAGGAGTCACTTGAAGCGTCCACGTTCTTGTTCAGTCCTCAGATACTGTGAGGTCTATGAGGGCAGGGCTGGGTCTGATCCATTTATCTCTCCTGTGGCTAGCACATAATAGGGATTCAGTTAATACATTTTTGGCAATGAAGTGAATGTTTCTAATGATCATTTTTCATCTGGCCTGGCTTCAATCTCCTCTTAATGCCAGGTCTTGCCTTGTTCTAGGTCGGAACCAACCTCCCTCTAACAAATATGGAATATAGATGAGGGTCTGAGCCATCTGTGCTGTTTTGTTTGATTTAAGGGCATTGGTGGCTTCACCATTCAAATTTTACCACTCTAGCATTTCATACACTCATTTCCCATAGCTCCACTTCTTACAGAATAAAACACATGAAGTCATAGTAATGGGGAAGCCAAGGCTATAGCTACCAAAACAAAAACCAAGGAAACAAACTCACATAATAAAAAATAGTGCCTCACAGGTACTGAGGGCTTTCCATATACTAGGCACTGTTCTAAGACATTTGTATGTACGAATTCATTTAATCCTGACAATAATCTAATGAGATAGATGCCATTATGATCCCTATTTAACAGACGAGGAAACCGAGACTCAGAGAGGACTGGCTACACAGTTAATAGGTGGTAGAACTAGAATTTTCATTATGTCTGATCATGTTTGACTCCAGTGTCTTTGTTAATAACCATAATGCAAAACTACTTACACTTATTACTATGAGACTTGTTGATGGATAGGCTGTGGGGACTGAGCCAAGGAAGGGGCAAAATCAATTCCTAGGACAGGGCTTATGTTTGATGAGGGTGGGGGTGGTCATGAGTTTGGCTTTTGAATATATCAAGTTTGAGGTGTCTTTGAGATACCCAGCTGGAGATGAAAAAAAGACAGGTGGGTATGTAGTATGAAATCTAGAGAAGACATTGGGGACTCTTCACCATATAGATAAAAATAACTCACATTTATTACACACTATGTGCCAGCACTGTCCCAAGAGATTTATGTGGATAAATGATTCTGATTTAATTCTTGTGGCAACCCTATGAAGGTGGTGCTTCATTGTACTCACTTGAAAGGTGATAAGCAAACTGAGATACAGAGAGATTAAATGATTTACCCAGGGTCATAAAACTGGTAAATTCTAGAGGCAGGAATCAAACTCAGGCAGTCTGAATCATCTGAGGTTCAGCTTCCTTAATTGTCAAATGAAGAAAATAATTTCCAGCATGAAGATTGTTATGGAGAGTATATATGTCAAAACCCTGGCATGGGCCGGGCGCGGTGGCTCAAGCCTGTAATCCCAGCACTTTGGGAGGCCGAGGCGGGTGGATCACGAGGTCGAGAGATCGAGACCATCCTGGTCAACATGGTGAAACCCCGTCTCTACTAAAATACAAAAAATTAGCTGGGCATGGTGGCGCATGCCTGTAATCCCAGCTACTCAGGAGGCTGAGGCAGGAGAATTGCCTGAACCCAGGAGGCGGAGGTTGCGGTGAGCCGAGATCGCGCCATTGCACTCCAGCCTGGGTAACAAGAGTGAAACTCCGTCTCAAAAAAAAAAAAAAAAAAAACAAAACCCTGGCATGTAGTAAGAATTTCACTTCACAAATTAGAGTTACTCCCATTAATGCACCTAATATTATTTAATAACTTATGATTGATTTACAGATTTACAATAACAAGATTATTATTGCAACAGGTAGGACCTAAGGGTTTCCTCTTCAGGACTTCATTCATTTCCATTTTCTCAGTTTCCTAAGAAAATGAGCCTGATCTCTTGGGGCTACAATGAGTATAGGTGCTATTAGTAACTATCTCTGGAAGATTCTGAGGAACAAATGGGCCAGTGTTGGAAAGAACTTAACACAGTGCCTGGCACCTGGTACATGTGCAAAAAGTGTTAGCTATTTCTGAGCCTTCGTCCTGGCCACCAACTGAATGAAGTCACACACAGAGCTCCAAATTCCAGCTACTGACTGTCTTTCAACTCTCTTTTAGCATCTTTGGTTTTAAAGCATGTTAGATGCCTCAGCCGAACTTGTCTTCAGTTCAGCTCACTTTAAGTCCTTTTTATCAGACTTACTTTTGTGGTAACTCTGTCATTTCCACTGGCAAGCCCTCCTGGGGCTACAGACACCAGAGGCCTCACCAAGCACACTGGACCCAACCACGCACTGAGAATCCATAAAGAAAAAAAATCTTCAAAACCTCTTATTTACTTGGGACTACCACTCTACCCACAAGGGAGCGCTACTTCATATAGAATCCTTGCGTTTTTGCTGCAGAGATGAATCAAAACCTAAGACAGTGGCAGAATATGAACCCCATGTAAACAGAGCCCCAAATTTGTCTAGAGAGCAAACCCCTGATGTTGGCCACAGCCTGAGACTTGAACCCTAGCCTCGAGATGAGTCGTATTGTGAGGAATGTACAACATAATGGTTAAGGCCATGGCTTCTGGAGTCAACCTGCTTGTGTTCTGATTCTGGCTCTATCACTTCCTAGCTGTGTGCACTCTGAGCCTCAAATTTTAACTGGAAAAGAGGGATACTATTAGTAACTATCTCAGGAAGATCCTAAGGAACAAACAGGTTAATATTTGTAGAGTTCAACACAGTGCCTGGCACCTGGTACATGATCAAAACATGTTAACTATTTCTGAGCCCTCTCCCTGGCCAACTGAATGAGGTCACACACTGAGTTCCAAATTTCAGCTACTGGCTGTCTTGCATCTGGCGAGCTCATAAAGCATGGTCCTGGGATGGTGGCTGGTGGCTCCATGAACCTGCATTCCCACTAAGGGTGACACAATTCAAGGTTCTCTGATGCCTCCCTCACATGTCCACTCCAGCCAGCTTCCTGCCATGTGCACCCTTATGCATTCAGGCTAAGGCTTCAGGTTAGTGTGCTAATTTTGGATTTCAGCTCCCCTGCTGGCCTTGGCCTTGGCCTTGGAGGCAGGCTTAAATTACATGTTCCTGCCCTGGAGAGCAACCCCACCCTCCCCAAACAAACAGGTACATGTACACCACAGAGTGAAACAGACACACAAACTTACATTCTGTCTCTCTCTCACACACACACATATACACACATACACACAGAGGCCTCTTCCACCCAAACTCCAGGAGTAAATCCCTGCTCAGCAGGGAGGGAATGAAAGGTAACTGAGCCCTGCAAGACAGCTGGGCAGCTGGCTCAGCCCCTGCCAGGCACTTTTCCTAGTAAGGGCATCCTTTGGGCGACAATATCCAATTGAAGACACAGCCCATAGGGAGTTCCATGACTGTTTCCCTTAGCCCTGCTAGCAATGTCCCCAGAACCTTTTTGGGTTCTGTATTTAGAGAGCTGCTGGTACTCACTGACCTGGTCAGCCAGCAGCTGGTGCCTGCCTGCCTGCCTCTTCTCTCTCTTCCCATCCTAATGGCTGTATCTGTACCCATAGAGCTAAGTGATTCAAATTCCTCCAGTCTGTGATCTTCCTTAGTGCTGTGTGTGGGCCAGGAGTACCCTTTCCCAGTTTCATTGTAAGCTTTGACCCTGCATGCTTCAACCCCTCCCTTGCCATTTCAGTTCTTTCCCCAAAGGATTTGGATGAATTCTAGCTTCTCCAGCGTGAGGAATGTGTGGATAAGTCCTCCAGGGTCCTGTCAGTTTACAAAGATGGCTTTCCCTGCGTATGATTTCAAAACACCAATGAATTCATTTCAGAAATATTTAATGAGTCCCTATTATGTGCTAAACATTGTTCTTAGTGTAAGATACACAGTTTAAAGAAAATAAAAGAATTCTCAGAGGAGCTCAAGAATAAGTGGGCTAAAATGCCAATATATGCTTGTTACATGTTAGGCGCTGTTCTGAATGCTTTACCATCTATTAACTATTGGTCTTCAAAACCTCATGATATAAGGAATACTATTATGCCCATTTTACAAATGAGGATGCTAAGGATCAGAGAGGTTTCATCACTGTAGTGATTTGAAAAGCATCCTCCAAATTCACATCCACCCAGAACCTCAGAATGTGACCATATTTGTAAAAAAAAAAAAAAAAAAAAAAAAAAAAAAAAAAAAGACTTTGCAGACATAATTAGTTAAGAATTTTGAGATGAAATCGTCTTGGATTTAAGGTGGATCCTGAGTTCAATGACTGGTGTCCTTTTAAGAAGAGAAGAGGACACAATACAGGGAGACACAGAGAAGAAGGCGATGTGATGCTGGAGGCACAGCATTAGTCAGGGATCACCAAAGACTGACGACAATCATCAGAAGCTAGGACAGAGGCATATGACACTTTCTCCCTCAGAGCCCCCAGAAGGAACCAACCCTGCAGATGCTGCAAACTGTGAGAGAATACATTTCTCTTATTTGAAGCCATCCAGTTTGTGGTATTTTTTTGCACCAGCCCCAGGAAAAAAAATGCAGTGGCTTGCAGAGCTAAGCTTTGCAATTAAACAGTCAGGCTCCTGATTCTGTCCCCTCAATTCCTCCTGTCTCCTATCCCTCACTCCCAAGTAGGGAAGGTGGTTTGGGGGCCTCCACTGCAGAAGCTGGAAAAGTAATGCCTATGGTGACCCCAGATGAGTAATAGCCTGGCCCCTTCTAAACCTCAATTTTCTCATCTGTACCATCAGGAATTGGGGCTAGGTGGTTTTCAAGGCCTCTTCCAGTCGTGGCATTTTTATGAGTCTATGATTCATAGTTTTGGGGGAGAGGTGGCACAGTAACAGCCATGAGAGAAGGTTGTAGATGAGGGGATAGAGAATACACATTATATGTAATTGACTGATTTTCAAAAGGCCTGTGGATAAAACACTATTATGGAAAATTTTTCATTACCTTTCCCTGTTGTTCTCTTTATGTCTGTTTCTCTCTGACTCCCCCGCCTTCCCTCTCTTGCACATGCATATGCATCCCCACACCCACACACATGCCCAGAGACTCCTCTTCAACCCTGGAGAGTAAGTTCATATTTATGAATTTCAAACTGGTGCAGAGAGAAGGGGCTAGTGTATGAGTGTCCAGCAGTTCCTGCCAAGGGGAAAGGCATTGTGGGGAGGGGTGGAGAGGACTCTAGAGGTTTGGGACTGGAAACAGTGTTATTAAGTATGTTCATTAATGAGCCCAAGAAGGAAATGACTAATACATTGATGGAAGGAGGCCGATGGCACCAAACCACTTGGTTAATTAAAACCACAGAGGTCTTAGAGTGACTCTGAAAAGCCCCTGAGGATGGAAATGGTCGATAGAAGGCAAATAAAGAATAAAACTAAGAAAGACCATTCAAAGGGTAATCATTGAAGGAATGTCTTGCATAGAGAGGATCTAAGACTGGGAAAAGAGAAAAAGGACGAAATACCACAATTCTGCTCACCTGTGGGCACTAAAATCTCCCTAACACTTGCATGTTTCTTTATAAACGGTGTGATGCCTGACCATAGCTGTTTGCCTAGCAGCCACTGGGAAAAGGCCTGAGCCCAGGTCCAGAGCAAATAAGAGGAGCTATGGCACCCCATGAAAGCCTCTAAATATGGAACAGGTGGAAGGGCATCAGAGGGTCTTTTCCATTGTCAACAGCCAAGTGGCATAGAGCCTCCCAGGCTAGATATAGCTTTCTCCAGATTAGCTCCCAGGAGGTGTTTCAAACGGAATGACAGGAAATGACTTCACAAATTGCCACAGCAATAATTTAGGTTCTGGGTGGTCATTTGTTGAGCAATGATTGGTACCTCACAGCTTGTATACAAAGACCTTTGCCATAAAGATAGTCCTTAAGGCTTTGTTTCTTAGAAGAGTGGTAAAGTACAAACACTTAGAAGTCTGGAATTCGACTAGACTTAGCATGCAACCGTACCTTGGTTTCTCCATCCAGAAAATGGGAATAATTATAGTGTCTACCTCAAAGGGTTGTTTTCAGGATGAAATTAGAAAACATAGATAATGTACCAAGCTTGCCATATAAAAAAATACATAGCAGCCTTTGTCATTTTTACCTAGATGTCTTTCATGTACCTCAAATATGACATAACCCATTACTTCCTGGCATCACCATTAACTCAGTTTCTTTCTTTTTTTTTTTTTTGAGACAGAGTTTCGTTCTTGTTGCCCAGGCTGGAGTGCAATGGCACGATCTTGGCTCACCACAACCTCCGCCTCCTGGGTTCAGGCAATTCTCCTGCCTCAGCCTCCCGAGTAGCTGGGATTACAGGTGTGCGCCACCATGCCCAGCTAGTTTTGTATTTTTAGTAGAGACGTGTTTTCTCCATGTTGGTCAGGATGGTCTCGATCTCTTGACCTCGTGATCAACCCGCCTCGGCCTCCCAAAGTGCTGGGATTATAGGCATGAGCCACCACGCCTGGCCCAGTTTCTTAAACTATAAACTTCAGAGTCATCCTCAGTCTCCCTGTTTTCCTCCAACCCCCACATTCAATTGACCACCAAGGCCTAGTTTCTCTTCTTGATCCCTCTTGCCCCAATGCCTCCCCCTAGTACAGGTCCTCATCATTTCTTGCCTGAATGACTGCAACAGCCTCCTAACTGGTTTCCATGCTTCTGTCTCTCCCCTTGGCAGGTCATTATCCACATTGTGCCCAGATAAGCTTTTTAAAATATGACTCTGATTAGGGCACTATGCCTTAGCTTAAAACTTTTTCAGGACTCCCACTTTCCTTAAAGATTATGTCCAGTCTCCTGATTTTTTCCTACAAGGAAATTCACATTCTCTTCCTGTCCAGCTTCCTGTCTACTCCTCATATATTTTAGCTTCTTTGAACCTCTTTTCCAAATATACCATGCTGTTTCACTGTTCCATGCCTTTGCAGAAGCTGTTTCCTCTACTTTTACCTGTTGAATCCTTACTCATCCAAAGCCAGGTTCAAATGTGCTCTACTTTGGGAAGCCCTTCCTGTCCCTCCGAATTGGATATTTTGCTCTCCTCCTTATAATCTCATTGGACTTAACCAGGACCTAAGTGTAGTACTTCTCTTGTTAGTTAAAGATTGCTTAAAGATGTACATATTTATCCCACTGGTCTGAGTACTCCCTGTCCCCATGCAGTGGTGAGACTAAGCTGCAAGGACTAGAATCAGGGCATCTGGCTATGGCCAGTCTGTGTCCTGGGCTCTGCTCTTCTTGTTTCTCTGCTGAGTCCAAAACAAACACTGTCACGAACCCCCAGGGAATTGAGAAACAGAGAAAATCCAGGTGACAGGAACTGATGTTGAACAAGCTGGTACTACTGGATAAAATCTCATAACAATCCCTGATCAGCTTCCTGTCGTCAAGATAAATGACTCAGTGCTGATGGCTCTGCAACTGCAGCTCTTCTAATTGAATGTCAAGACCCCTGCTTTTGGAGAACGAGTGGCTTAAGCACTCCCTGCCCAGCCATAAGTATATGTTCTCTTTGGTCTCTATTCAAATTTAACAGACAGGTGTTGAGTGCCTACCATGTGCCAGGCATTGTGCAAAGCATTTTGGAAACACATCTTTATTTAATCATTATAAAAATCCTATCAGGAGGTTATTATCATCTCCATTTGAAATATGATAAGAAACCTGATGGCTCCAGATGTGAAAGGATTTGCTCGACATTACTCAGCTAATAAAGATAACAGATATCATCTAGTGAGTTCCTACTGTGTGTCTGGCACTGCATTAAATACTCTACGGGCATTAATTTATCTATACAATTGTGAAAAGTAGATGTTATAATCACCATTGTATAGTTGGGGAAAACAGAGCTCAGAAATGAAATATTTGACCAATATCTCATGATTAGTAACTTTGTACCACACCACATGGTCTCTTTGACCCTCCATCACACTAGAGTTCTCCAAGAAGAAGGGCTGTATTATCCATGGCAAAGAGAATCTGTTCACAATGTTGCTTAGCATATGGCACGGACAAATTAAAGAATGAAAGCCAGGATGCTCCAAACCAAACTTTATGGACAGATACTGCTGTGAAAACAGTGCTAGGGAGGGCCAGCCCATTTTGCAGCACACCCCCCTGCCTCTTCAGGTACCTGGGGTAGGCATCTTTAATTCTCGGAGTTCTGGAGGAAAACTACTTTCCTGGGAATGGAATGAGTTTTCAACGAGGAAACATTGCTATCACACACCCATTGCTCGAGAGACAATCTTTATTGACAAAAATTGAACAGAGGTAGGAGCTGAAACAGAAGCCACAAACTTTTCCATATGGTCCTCTTTCGAGAGACACATGGATGATATATCTGGCACATCTACTAAGCATTCTTCCAGGGAGCTGGTAGTTTCCTGTGTGGTCCTGGACTTCATTTCCACCACAAATCCAATGAGGTGATACACCAGAAGTACTCTAAAGTTCGTCTAGTTTAAACCTACAGTTCTGGGTCCTCAAGAAGCCAACATTATTGGTTGGTAACCTGTTGAGTGACCTGGGGGTGTGGCCAGCTCCCAGGTCAGTGTCAGGAGCGCCATAGACCCAAGCGGCCAGTTTTAGACATTGCACCAAGTTGGGTGTTTCATCTTCTTCCTGACAAGCTATTAAAGTAAGTGGACTGATGGGGTGGACAGGAAAATGATGACTCTGGCAGACACAGCAAGATTCTTTCGTCTCCCCACCACCAGCCAGAGCCACAGCCAAATGAAATGGCCTTTGGAACAGAACTGGCTCATTCCATTAAGGAGATGAGAGTTCTATTAATTGGAAAGAAAGTTTCAAAGGCAGGCAGATCAGCAACCAAGGCCCATGGCTAAGCACTACTCTCTGGGTAGAATAAATGGCATTCTCCAGGCTTTGTGGTAGAGGTTGTAGAGCAAGAAGGCAGCTGAGCTCAAATGGAGAACACCAGCCTGGCAAATGCTATTAGAACTAGTCAGGGATGGGCCGGGCGCAGTGGCTCAAGCCTGTAATCCCAGCACTTTGGGAGACTGAGGCGGGTGGATCATGAGCTCAAGAGATTGAGACCATCCTGGTCAACATGGTGAAACCCCGTCTCTACTAATAATACAAAAAAATTAGCTGGGCGTGGTGGCGTGTGCCTGTAATCCCAGCTACTCAGGAGGCTGAGGCAGGAGAATTGCCTGAACCCAGGAGGCGGAGGTTGCAGTAAGCCGAGATCGCGCCATTGCACTCCAGCCTGGGTAACAAGAGCGAAACTCCGTCTCAAAAAAAAAAAAAAAAAAAAAAAAAGAACTAGTCAGGGCTTTCCTTTCCTACTCCTCACCCCTGCCATTTCGAATTCCCTCACATTGACAGAATTCCATGTCCTGTTTTCACACCCCACCCCATTCCCCATTCAAATTACTTTCTGAATTTCTCTTCCCTGTTTATATTATAGCTCCCTGATGCTGTGGAACATTTCAAGCACCATAGAAGGCTCTCTTGTACCCCTTCCCAGTTAATATGCCTCCAGGAGGTAACCACTAATCCGGAATCATCTGGAGGGCTTGTTAAACCACGGATGAGTGAGCCCCACCTTCAGAGACTGTCATTTAATAGTTCTGGATGTGGCTCAAGAATGTACATTTATAGCAAGTTCTGAGGTGCTGCTGGTGCTTTGAGATGCACTGTACTAGTCTGACTTCTATCGGCAATGTTCAGCTTGCTTGTTCTTCAATGTACTCTTTCATGTTTGCCTTCTTTTATTCAACCTTATGTCTGGAAAATTCATCTATGTTGTTGAATGCACCAGCAGTTGATTTTTTACTGTATTTGTAGCATTTAACTGTCTGAACATATGGCATTTTATTTATCATTGTACTGCTGAATAGACATTTGAGTGATTTCTAATTAGGGACTTTTATGAATTATGATGTTGCTCTGAACATTTTTTTGTCCTTTTTAGAAGGTGTTTTTTAAACAATTTTATTTTAAGTTCCTGTATCCATATGCAGAATATGCAGGTTTGTTACATAGGTAAATGTGTACCATGGTGTTTTTCTGCATCTATCAACCCATCACCTAGGTATTAATTTTTACATGAATTAGCTATTTATCCTGATGCTCTCCCTCCCACCACCCCCCAGACAGGCCCTGATGTGTGTTGTTCCCCTCCCTGTGTTCATGTGTTCTCACTGGCTGTGAATACTCGTGTACATGTTTCTAGGTAGGCATATGCACTTATTTCTCAATATACCTGAGTATAGAAGTGCTAGATTATAGGTTAGGTTAGATCAGGTATATAATTTAGTTTGTTAGATGCTGTCAAACAGTTTTCTAAAGTGAATGTTCCTATTTGTACTCCTACCAGGAGAGTATATGGATTTATAGTGCTCCTTATCCTTGCCAACACTTGTACTAATATCTTTTAAAAGAATTTAGTCATTTTGAGGTGTGTGTGTGTGTGATCATGATTTAATTTGCATTTACAATTTAACTAGATTTCATAGTGTAAAATTATTTGTAGTGATGGAAATGTTCAGTATAGGCCTTCAAACAAGTGACAGCTGGTATGGACACTGCACGTACCAGCTCAGATGGTATGGAGGAGCACTGGATGAAGAAGGGAAGGGGAAATGCTCAAGGGAAAATCCAAGCTTCTTCACTTTTTTGGTTCACTATTCTCCCTTGTATAGACAAGGCAATTCTCTGGGAATGGAGTTGAGGTCTCAAAGTTGGCTTTTGAGCTTGGGAATACTGAGACTGCTAATGTCAGTCCTCCAGATGCAAATGAACTTGGTATATTGGAGATACGGAAGAAGAGTACTATGGTTTAAGTGTAAGAAAAAAAGGGGAGGATATAGATAATATCAGAGAAATCAGCAGGGACCATCTTTTAGAGGGTCTTGTAGGTTTTGTGAAAGAGCCGGGAGTTCATTCTAAGCACAATGAGAATCCAGTAAAGGGTTTTTGAAAGGAGAGTGACAGAATATGGTTTATATTTTGAAAATATCACTGTGCTTAATTTATAGGTCAATGGTTCTCATCCTTGGCTGCACGTTGGACTTGTCTTGAGAGCTTTAAAAATATTGATTCCTGAGTTCCACCTCCTTAGGTTCTGATTCAGTTGGCCTGGAATACAGCCTGGGTATTTCAAGTTCAGACAGAGAGAAGTGGACATATTTGAGACATATTTTGGATGTGAAATATACTGAGTTTGGGGAGTCTCTGTGGATAGAGAGAAAGGGGTAAAAGATGTGACCCAGTGTCTTACTTGGGGCTTATAATAGATGGTGGTGCCATTCACTAAAATGGGGAGCACTGAGGGAAGAGGAGCAGATTGGGGTTGGGGCCATAAGTTCAGTTTGGGTTATGTTGAGTTTAAGACACATGATCTGTTCATGGAAGTAGACAGGACTCCATAATAGATAGGATTTGGAGAGGGCAAAGGGAGAGGAAGAGCCATGGAGGATTTGCTCAGCTCATGTCTCATATTTCAGCCTTTCCACAATTCTCATCTTGGTCATTTCCACTACTGTGATGTGGATCCTATCTCTGTTCTCTGGGTACTAATAGGCTAATCTGGTAAACTTCTTCCTGCAAATGTGTTAACTCCATTTCATATCCCCTTGTGGTGCCTTTACCCAACTAAAATACAAAAGTCCTATGGCATTCAAAGAGTAGCACTTCTGATAGAAATTCGAAGCCTCTGTGGATGATTGGTGGGGAATGGTTAAGAGAAGCTGTGGTAGAATTTTGCCCCTTCAATTTCAGTGAGGAGGAGATGGACTTATCAAGATAAAACAGGGTGTGCCCTGACTTCCTTCGGGAAAATTCAACGCCTGAGCTAGAAGTTTTAAATCTATTATCTCATTTAGTATCTCAAATGACTTGAGTTGTTATTATTACTATTTTACAATTAAAGAAACCAAGGCCAACGAAGGTTAAGCAACTCATTCAGAGTCATACAACTAGTCCGATGCAGAACCTGGAAGTATATTTCTGCCATGATTGCTTAGAGATTTTTATTCATTAATTTATTATCATTGTGCACTAGAGTACATGCCTCTGAGAGTCCAGAACATCCTGCATAGAGCCCTTCTGAGGAGTATCAAGGGAATAAAGAGTTCTTTTAGATAGAAGCTAGATTGGTTGGTGGACTGGAGTAGGGTCACCATTGGTGAGCTCCATCTCCTGGGTCCTGTCTTATAGTAATCTGTCCCCACTTCTGCTCCTGAAACAGAGATCTGAAGAGCTGGAAGAGCCTTTGAAGAGCAAAGAGACTCATTCTAAAAGTAGGGAACAGGGCAGAGAGAGGCAAGGTACTTTGCCCAAAGTCACAGAGCCAATTAGAGGCAGAATCAGGGAAAGCCTGCAGGGGAGGCTCCCAAGAGCATATATCTCCAGGAGAAGGCAGCTTTCTAAAAGAAGAACTTAGTAGGGGAAAGAGTGGAAATAATCCTGGGGCTATAGCAGAGAACTCTGCCCAGAACCACTGCAGTCACGTTCCACTCAGTGCTTGCTCCCCGTGCTAACGCAGCCCTCAGCTCAGGGCTGGAAAAAGACATAGGACAGGGCTCCTTAATGAGAACATTTGGGAACCCGGGAAAGGTTAATGATCTGCAGCCTCTACCATCCGTCAGCTGCCCAGCCAGAGACAGTAAACACAGTTACTCATCTAATTAGCCAGGAAAGGCTGGGCAGGGGCTGAAGATGGGGCCTTGGAGATTACAAACTAAGTGTCCACCTCCTTAAGGTTGCTGAGAGAGGCTACCAGAGGGCACAGACCACCATTCCTGGAGGCATTTGAAAAGGGGCTCAGTCTTAACTGGTACTCCTGTAGCTCTGGCTGCAGGCACGTGGTAAAAGGCACGGACATTTATTGAGGGCCTCTTCTGTGTCAGGCATTGTACTGGGTCAATTGTATATGTGTCATCTTATTGTGTCCCCCAAACAACACTGCAAAGTTCTTACATTTATTGAGCACCTGCTGGATGCCAGTCACTATATATATGTGTATATATAAATATATAAATATATATATATATATATCCCCATATGTATATTGCAGTTGGTTGCTGCATCATAAAAAAATACGTTTTTTAAAAATTTTACTTATTTATTTATTTTTACCAGAGATGAGTCCACTCTTCTAGGCAACTAAAGGAAGTGAATGTGCCTGTGTGCTTGCATTTGTGTGTGTGGAGTTGACAGAAACTGCCATATGGGCATGTGTATACTTCTTCCTCACACTCTTACCCTTACAAGCATAGCTTCTTGTAAAGTTGAATGCAACCCAACCCACTATATTACATATATATACACACACACACACAGACATATATATGCCTGTCACTATATATAATCATATTGTAATTCTTCAAAGAATTCTAGGAAGTAGTTGGCATTGTCCTCATGATATGGTTTGGCTCTCTGTCTCCACCCAAATCTCATTTCAAATTGTAATCTCCACATGTCAGGAGAGGGGCCTGGGGGATGGTGATTGAATCATGGGGACAGATTTCCCTCTTGCTGTTCTCATGATAGTGAGTAAATCCTCATGAGATCCAGTTGTTTAAAAGTGTGTGGCACTTCCCTCTACTCTCTCTCTCTCTCTCTCCCCTGTTCCACCATGGGAAGATGTGCTTTGCGCCCCCTTCACCTTCCACCATGATTGTAAGTTTCCTGAGGCTTCTCAGTCATGCTTCCTGTTAAGCATGCAGAACTGGGAGTCAACTAAACGTCTTTTCTTAATAAATTACCCAGTCTCAGGTAGTTCTTTATAGCAGTGTGAAAAGGGACTAATACACCACATTTTACAGGAGAGAAAATTGAGTGTGATTGGTTGATTTGCTGACCTATTCAGCAAATACGTATTCATGACCACTCTCTGCCAGGGATTGTGCTAGGTCCTAGGGATATAATGGTAAAAAGACAGATATTTCGCCCTTGTGGGGTACCTACTGTCTAATGGGGAAGACAAACATTAAATATGAGCTCCACAGCTAGAAAGCAGCAAAACTAGATAGGGATCTAGTGTAGGGGAAAGCTGTAGGAAGGATGGTGAGGGGGGTGAGGTGACAGGTGCTGTAGCAATCAGACCAGTATACCCTTGCTCATGACCAGCCTAGTTTGGCTCTAGGAGGCCAGGCCCTGGGGCAAATCATGTATTACGGCTTGGGGAAGTGGGAGAGACCTCTCTAGACATAGGTGTTCATTGGATTCTGTGGCAATGAATCGGAGAAAATTCTCTAGACACATGTGCATATTGGACACACGTGCTCAAAGATTCATTGCTTTCCCAGCTGCCAAGAATGATTTCAGCTCCAAAGAGGAGCTATTGGGGTGAGGGATAACTTTGTGATTGCCGAGTAGTCAATGGAGTGAGCCACAGCAGGGGAATGGGTATTCTTTGAGCACCTGGTGTGCCGAACCCTATGTAAAATCCTGTGAGGAGGTGGCTGGGAGTAGTCAAAGACTGTTTTTTTTTCCAGGGAGGCTTTTAATCTAGGTTGGAAGTGGGACTTATTTTTGTGGAAAGATTATGGAAGATAGCCAGTTAAGAGCTTAATAGGGCAGTTCTGACTCGTTAGCTCAGAAGCCTGGGATTCTTTGAGGGCTTCTTGGAAGAGAGAGAGGAAGAGAAGCAGCATGACACAGAGTGTGGAGGTGACTAAGCAGAAAAGTGTGATGGAGACAGAGAGGGAGAGAGAAAATAGGAGACAGCAAGAGACAGAGGAACGAGGCAGAGACGAAGTGTGATAGAGACCAAAGCAACAGAGAGACTGGCAGAAAAAACGAGACAGTAGAGGGAGTGAGAGAAAAAGAGAAAGGCTGGGGCCTGCAGTTGTACGTGAGGAAGCACAAGCGATGAGGTCACCCCTCACCCACTTTGAGGCCCTACAGACCACTGTGGAATCAGGCTTCAAATGGTTGCTGCATCATAAAAAATAGTTTTTTTTTTTTTCCACCAGAGATGGGTCTAATCATCTGGGCAACTAAAGGGAGTGAGTGTGCATGTAAGTGTGTGCTTGTGTGTGTGGAGTTGACAGAAACCACCACATAGGCAGGTGTATACTTCTTCCTCACACTCTTACCCTTACAAACATAGCTGTTTGCAAAGTTGAACGCAACCCAATTTGTAAAGGGAATCCTGTTTTTCTACTAAATGACATTTTCACTCTATTTAGGAAAGATCTGCACTGGAAAGTGAGTTCTTTTCATTTGAACCATAAGAAAATGTCATCCCCAAACCAGAGATATCAAAAGAGCTGGACACACATCTATACAAAATTAGGATTTAGCCACTTATTGGCTCTGTGGTCTTGAGCCATGTAGTCAGCCTCTCTGGGTCTCAATTTTCTCCCCGACAACGAGGTAGTTGTATTTAGTCCTTGGTCACTTTCCCACTTGAGCATGTGCAACAAACAGGTGTACCTGGGCCCCCAAAGAAATTTATCCTGATGACCTTTAGTTTGAAAGGGTGAGGGGAGAATAGGGGATCAACAGATCAGACCAGAAGGCAGCGTGGAATGAAGCAGGGGTATAAATAAATTCATGCCTAAACAACTTGACTGAAATGGAATGGGCCCCTGGAAACTTGGCCCTTGGTCTGACTCTGTTGGCCCAGTTGACTGGCACAATAGAGGGGCCTTCTACCTCTCACACCCCTCTTGGCTCCCATTTGCCTCCTGCTTGTCTTCCAGTTGATGCTTAGTAGGGCTAATACAGTCTGCTTTGCAGTAGGGGAAATACCTACACATGCCATTTTTATTTCCAGTGGGAAATTTCAGTTGTGTTCAACGGAATATGCCAGTGTCAGGAAGGACTAATGGGGATTCCCAACTGAGAACCCAGCATGCATGATGGTGAGAGGAGAGACAGAGTGAAAGCCTGATATGGGGTTCTTAAGGCCAGTTAAGGGTGCTTTGGGGAAAAGTGGCCATCTCTTACTTTATTGGTTATGGGCAAAGTTAATTTCCTTCTCTGCACCCTCAACCCCTCTGTCCCAGACCAGCTCGTCTTACTTTCTGACTGGATTATTGTACCAGCCTCTTCCCAGGCCTCTTTACCTCTAGCTTCTTGGCTCTATTCCATTCATCACTCCTCACCTTTATATTTTTATATCCCGACATTAATCACGTATCCCATCTACTTGACTATGAGCTTTGAGAGAGAAGAGATTGAGTCATCTCATTAATTGCCTTATTCACTTTGCCAAGCACCATGTTTTTCATAGAGGAGATGCTTAATAAATGTTTGACAGATGAATCAATGAATGGACAAATACCATGGGCTAGTCACTATGATCATTATTGTACGATAGTCCTCTCATGTGCTCCCGCAGTCAACAATGTTTGCCCCATCAAACAATGTATGCTATAGTTTGTAATTCCTTGTTTATTAGACTGGAAATTCTGTGAGGACAGGGACCACATCTGTCAGGTTTACCTTCCCAGACAAACATTACACTCAGCACCCTGCATGGTGTTGAATGAATTCATGAATCAGTGTTCCACTGGAAATATATTTTACCTCCATCCCTAACTGTACATTCAGCAGTTACTGACTGAGCACCTACTATGTGCAAGGCAGTGGTTTAGGCATTGGAAATTTTTCAGTGAACAAGACAGACAAAAGCCTCTGCTTTGATGGAGCTTATATTTTAGTGAGGAAGACAGTCAATAAATCAATGGACACATATTTATGTAAGAAAATGTCAAGCAGTGATAACTGCTATGAAGAAAAATGATGCAGGGCAAAGGGGTAGAGAATGGTTCAGAGGATTCCTATTTTAGCTTGGGACTTCAGGGAGGCTCTTTCCAAGGAGGGGACATATAGAAGACCTGAATGAGGTGAGTGAGGAGGCATTCCAAGCAGAGAGAACTGAGTGTCAATGCCCTGATATAGGAATGTGCTTGGCAAGTTTCAGGAATAGTAAGGGAGCCAGTGTGCCTAAGGCATAGTGAACAATGAGATGGGTAGGCAAGATCAGAGAGCTAGGCAGGGGCCAGATCGTGTAGGGCTGTGGAGGCCATACTACAGTTGAGAGACTGCTCTAAGTAAAATTAAAATCCAACAAAAGACTTTAATGCAGGCAGTCAACAATTTATTTATTTGTTATTAAATACTAGGTCTGTGAACCCTGGTAAGGAAAATCCTGGAGGCAAGAGAAGGAGACAACCCAGTTAGAAAGCTACTGCAATAGACCAGGTGACAAATGATGATCGCTTGGTCCAGTGTTAGTAATGGGAGTGAGGAGGAAGTGATTGGATCGGGATATATTTTGAATACAGAGACAACATATCTGTGCATAGTTTGGAGGTATGGTAGGAGGGAACCAGAGGATTCAAGGATGATCCTGAGGATTTAATCCAGTTCAAGTCCCATTCTTCATGGCTCAGTTCAAAGCCACCTCCTCTGGGAAGCCTATACTGACATTCCCTACCTTCCTGCCATGGAAATCAATGCCCCTCCCCCATCCCAGATACTCATGTCACTTTGCAGCTCTATAAAGGACTAACAGCATTCCACCTTCCGGTAGAGCTGAAACACCTGTTCACATCTACCACTCCCACTCAACTCAGATCTCCTCAGGGACCCTGTCATGGTCATCTTTGTAGTCTTTACTAGACTCTGTAAAATGACTTATGCAGAATAGTTGACCAATAAATACTGGTGAGATTGGGTAAATTAACTAAATTGAAGCTGTTTATAATCGCTTCAAGTGTATGGTTGCAAAACTCTCCAATCATTAGAATGTAAGCAGAACAATTATTTCAAAATCACCAGCTTTTAATTACTAAAGTCCATTTGATGGATGCCTCTGCTTGAATTATTGACATCATGAGGATTAAAATGTGGTCCTTGATTAAAAAGAAGCGCCTGTGTCAAGTGAGGGGCGTGGAGAGCGCCAGAGGGTGGGATATTTAATGAATCCTTTTCTCTCAGCTCATGTTCAGCTAGTGAAGCTGTCAGGGGAAGTGAAAACTATCTAGACGAGGATCAAGCTGATATTTATAAAAATGGCAGAAGGGAGAGGAGGTGGGGACTTTTGAAGCATAAAAGTTGAAGCACATGCACCTGGATTCAAATTTTAGCTCTCCCATTTACTACTTACGGCTCTCTGAGAAAGTGGATTTTTTTTTAGTTGTTTCATTTGTGTTTAATTGAGATACAACTTATATACGAAAATACATAAATCTTAAGTGTACAACCTAACGAATTTTTAGAGATGTATACACCCATGTACCCATCTCCGATAAAAATGTAGAACATTTCCAGCACCTCAGCAGGCTCCCTCATGCTCCTTCCAGTTAGTATCCCCTGCAGAGCTAGCCATGATAACTTCTACTACCATGTAGTCATTTTGTCTGCTTTTAATCTTAAAGTAAATGAAATTATACAGAATGTGCTCTAGTGTCTGGCTTCTTTCTGAGTAAATCGTTTAAAGTCTTTAGGCCTCAGTTTCCTCAGTCTTTATAACAGAAATACTAGTAGTAGCAGTTATATCAAAGAGGTGTGTAGATTTTATGAGATAAAACATATAGAATGCTTAGGATAGTGTGTGCTGAATAAACATTAGTCCTTTCCTTGCTTGCTTTCCTTGTAAGTTCCTACAGCTATGATAAACCCTATTGGGGTATAAGGGAAGTATAAAAGGCAGTTAATACCCTTAAGGAACTTATAATCTAGTTAGAGACAAGGATGTAAAGTGCTTGGTAAGCATAAAGGACAATAGTAACGTATTCTTAACATAACAAATATAATAATGTCAATTACTAATCCCACTGCTGACTGAAGAGGAGGCAGGTGATAAAGTGAAATGATTAAAAGATCTCAGGTTTTGAAATCTTTGCACTTGGGTTCTAGCACTAGTTTCCCCAGTTACCACCTGTGTGACTTTGGGGGGATGTCACATATGTCGCTAAGCTTTAGTTTCTTTATAGGCAAATGGGAATAACACTATTATCTACCTTATAGGATTGCTAACGATATTGAGTGCAACATATGTTAAGTGCCTGGTACAGGACCTGAAACATAGTATACATTTAAGCAATGGTATTTGCTGAGGGTTTTTTTCCTGCTTTGGGATACCAGGATCCATAAAGATCCAGAGCTTTTATATCCTGAGACTTTGCTGAAGTTGTTTATCAGTTTCAGGAGTTTTTGGGCTGAGGCGATGGGGTCTTCTAGGTATACTATCATGTCGTCTGCAAATAGAGACAATTTGGCTTCCACCTTTCCTATTTGAATACCCTTATTTCTTTTTCTCTGTTCATTGCAGCACTGTTTACAATAGCAAAGACCTGGAATCAACCCAAATGCCCATTGATAATAGACTGGATTGGAAAAATGTGGCACATATACACCATGGAATATTATGCAGCAATCAGAAATGATGAGTTTGTGTCGTTTGTAGGGACATGGATGAATCTGGAGAACATCATCCTCAGCAAACTGACACAAGAACAGAAAATGAAACACCGCATATTCTCACTCATAGGTGGGTGATGAAAAATGAGAACACATGGACACAGAAAGGGGAGTACTAAACACTGGGGTCTATTGGGGGGAAGAGGGGAGGGCCAGTGGGAGGGGGAGGTGGGGAGGGATAGCCTGGGGAGAAATGCCAAATGTGGGTGAAGGGGAGAAGAAAAGCAAAGCACACTGCCATGTGTGTACCTACGCAACTGTCTTGCATGCTCTGCTCATGTACCCCAAAACCTAAAATCCAATAAAAAATTAAAAAAAAAAAAAAAAAAGATCCAGAGCTTTCACCCTACCAGGGTTAGCTAAGTAGCTTGCAAGGCATCATCTACAGCAGTTGAATAGGTAGCAGAGATCCCAAGGTGACTGTTGAAGCTCAAGGGGTCACTTCTTCATTCACCCCTCTACACTTCTCCTGTAGACATTTGTGACAGTGCCAGGAGCCATTGAGCTAAGGACTCTGCTTCTGCCTTGGGGAGCCACCAACTTGCTCCTTTCTTGTTCAGAAGGCTAAATATGTAATGATCCAGGACTCTAGCTGGGACCCTTTGCAGCCCTCAGGCAGGAGCCACGGCAGGTTGGACCCAGTGCAGCAATGGGGGCACTCATTTGTGATGGAGGAGTAAATAAACTTTTAAAAATAAAGACAATTTTTAGGGCAGTTTGAAGTTCACAGCAAAATTGACAGAACAGCACAGAGATCTTCCATATACCCTCTGCTCCCACACATGCACAGCCTCCCCCGTTATCAACATTCCTCACCAGAGTGGTACATTTCTTACAATTGATCAATCACTACATTGACACATCATCACCCAAAGTCCACAGTTTATGCTAGGGTTCACTCATGGTGTCATACATTCTGTGGCTTTGGGCACATGTATGACATGTAGTCACTGTTATAGTGTCATACAGAGTAGTTTCACTGCCCTAAAAATCTTCTGCACTCAACCTATTCATCCCACATTCCCCCAAGTCCCTGGCAACCATTGATCCTTTTAATATTTCCATAGTTTCGCCTGCGGAAGGCGATTTTCATAGCCATTTTGAAACCAGCACTTGAAAATCAAAATTCTTTAAACACTGTTCAGCATCAGTGTTTTGAGAAAACATTTTCAGAATCATTTTATGCAGTCTGCTTCCCACTGCTCAAAAGTTTTTTTTAGAAAAAACTTAAAAATCAACATGCCTTAAAAATATTTTTCAAACCAAAACAAATGTCTCAAAAGCTATTTGCAGATATGATGATTAGTGGGATGATTCAGCCCTGAGGAATATTTTCTCTACTGATCTTCTGATGCTTTCATTTTGGGGACTTGATTTAGTCAGATTATTTTCTCAAAACTCTATTTATTTTCTATCTATCCTGAAACTCAGCTAAGAGACCAAAGAAATTCAAACTATAAAGCTTCAACATAAAACATTTATTGAATAAATGAATCATTTTTTTCTTTTTGTCTTGGCCGCCAGGAAACTCAGAATTATATTAAGTAGAGGAAACTATTTCACCCTTGGCTCTCCCTTTCTCAACATGAATTACCTATAATTCTTTTCAACTTTATTTATCTGCCCTATTTCTCTGAATTTTTATGTTGCTCTGTTTCAAATCCATTTTGGATGTAGATGGAACTACATCTATGGATAAATCTATGGAAAGATGCCCAGTTGCAGTAGTACTCATATAAATGCAAATTTAAAAATCCATGAACTATTGCTTAACACACATTTGAATGGCAAAGTTAGAAAGCCAGATAACATTATGAGTTGATGACGATATGAGAAATCATATATTAAGTTCTGTTGGTTGGAGTGTGAAGTGGTAGAGCCACTCAGGAGAGCAATCTGAAGGTGCTTAATGTAATTAAATATTCATAAACTCTATGAATGAGTTTATAATTCTGTAACAGAACCATTAAGGGACATGTGCAAGGAGGTTTATAAAATTATTGTTTGTTATAGCACTGAAAGCAATGTTGGAACTCTAGTCTGGATACACATCTTAGCTCTGGCTGCCATAATAAAATGCCATAAACTGGGTGGCTTAAACAACAGAAATTAATTTTCTCACAGTTCTGGAGGCTAGAAGTCCAAGATCAGGGTGCTACCAAGGTTGAGCTCTGATAAGGGCTCTCTTCTTGGTGTGCAGATGATTGCTTTCTCACTGTGTCCCCACATGGCGCAGAGAGAGAGAGAGAGTTCTCAGATATTGCTTCTTATAAGGGTACTAATCCCTTCATGAGGACTTTATAATCATTACTTCATCTAACTCTCTGAAGACCCCTTTCTAACTCCCAACACATTGGGAGTTATGGCTTCAGCATATGAGTTCTGGAGGGACACAAACTTTCATTCCTTAACATTTTGCCCCTGACCCCCCAAAATTTGTGTCTTTCTCACATGCAAAATATATGCAGTCCATCTCAACAGACCCAAAAGTCTTAACTCACTCCAGCAACAACTCTAAAGTCTTAAGTGCAAAGTCTCATCTAAATCATGTATGAGTGAGAGTCAAGGTACAACTTGTCCTGAGGCTAAATTTCTCTCTAGCTGTGAGCCTGTGAAACCAGACAAAAGCACAGTAATATTAATAGTTGCTGCTTCCATTTACTGGTCACTTACTAGGTGCCAGGCTGTGGGTTGAACATTTTAAATTCATTATCTTCATTTGTTCTCGCAGAGATGCAATGAACTAAGTGTTCAAACCAACTCTTCAAAACACTGGCATAGAAAAAAACACAAAATTGGCTACATTGAAACTTTGTCCCTAGAATTTAATCAAACTAAAATGAATCTTTTCAGTATTAAAATTGTTTTTCTCACTAGATTTGAGGGCGTGAAACTCCATTAAGACATACAGCATCATACTATAGCAGCATTCTACCATCCTTGTGATGACTGATTGAACTCTAAGGACCAGCTCACAGGCTTCCTTGACACTCCAAGTTCTGTCTTCATCTTGGGTGCCCTCAGCAGCATACACATGGAAGTCCCACCCCAAACACCCTGGCCTCACCCCTCTCTGACCTTTTTGTGAGCACCTCAACCACTCCCATTCATTTGACATCACTGGGCGTGGCTTCAACTCCAATATCCCACTGAGATCCAAATCTTCTAGTGAAGGCTCACGCCATCTGCTCTTTGGCCACTGAGAGGTCCAGTGCTAAAGATCTTCCTTTTCTCTTCACTTTTTTCTTGTCCAGCCCGAATCTTGGAGCATATTGATTTAGTGACTGCTCTTCATCCCCTTGCCCTCCTATGACCACATCTGCACTGTTTAGCCTCACTTTTGAGTCTTACCAAACAAATAATTTCCCCAATGTCATAATAACCACTGTGTGAGAAAGGAGCAGCACCCCAAGTATTGGTGCCTCTAACAATCAGAATTTCCATCTCAGCTGGCCCTTCTGCCCACTCTGCAATCCTTTCACATACCCCAGGTCATCTCTTTCTCCAGTTTTTCTCTCATCGGTACTCCAAGCTTTTTCATCACTCCTCTCAACAACAGCCCTTTACACTCTATGCTCACCACACCCCATACAATGGCTCAGACTCCTACTTCATAAAGGAGATTAAGGCTAACTTCGGCTCCTTGCTCCCACACCTACAAAGGTCTCTTTGGCTTAATGAGCTCTCACTTCACATTTCTCTTTTAGTTTCAGAAGAACTGGCCCTTATCCTCTAGTTTCTACACCTTTGCTCTGTACAAACTCCTTTAATTTTCCTCCTCTTACCTCCCCTAGAACCTTGCTTATGCTATTATCCATTCTCTTTCCTGAATATTCCATCTCTCCCTACTAGTTGCCTAACCTGAAGTTATTAATATGCTCAATTGTTCCTCTTGTTTAGAATTTTTTTCTTGGCACCACTGCCTCCTTCATCTACTATTAAAGCTCCTCTCATTTTTTAAGTTTAAAAAAATCAGTGGTCTGTACCCAGTCACAGCTTTCTCACTTCCCATTATTTTTTCAACTCAGTGTATTCAATCATACCACTCCATTGTGCTACATTTTCCATGATTACTCTTTAGTCCTGCTCTGACTTTTTATTACAGTTTTATTGAAGCATATAATAAATTGCACATATTTTAAATATACATTTTGATGAGTTTTGACACATGTGTACACCCATGAAACTATCACCTCAATCAAGATAATGAACATATCTATCACCAACAAAAGTTTTGAAATACCCTTTGGTAAACAAAACAGCCCACACACTGTCCCTAAGCAACCATTGATCTGCTTTTATCAACACAGATTAATTTGCATTTTCCAGAATTTTATATAAATGGATTCAGACAGGATGTACTTTTTTGTCTGGCTTATTTCACTCAAAATAATTATTTTGAGACTCATCCATGTTGTGTATGCATCAACAGTTTGCTCTTTTACATAGCTGAGTAGCATCCCACTCTACAAATATGCCACAATTTACTTTTGCATTATCCCGTTGATGAACATTTGGGTTGTTTACAGTTTGGGCTGTTTTTAATAAAGCTGCAATGAGCATTTGTGGACTAGTGTATGGATATACTCTTTCATTTCTCTTGGGTAAATAGCTAGGAGAAGAATGAGTGGGTTGTAAGGTAGGTATTTGTTTAACTTTTTAAGAAACTGCCAGATTGTTTTCCAAAGTGGATATACCATTTTATATTCCCACGAGAAATGAATGAAAATTCCAGTTGTTCCACATCATCACCAACATTTGTATGGTCAGTCTTTTTATTTTAGACTTTCTAATGGGTGTGTAATGATATCTCACTGTGGTTTTGACTTACATTTCTTTAATAACTAATGATGTTGAACATCTTTTCATGTGCATATTTGCCATTTGTATTTCTTCTTTTGGAAAGTGTCTATTCTAATCTATTGCTCATGTTTAGTGTATTGTTTATCTTCTTATTATTGAGTTATAAAAATTCTTCATATATTCTAGATACAAGTCCTTTACTGGGTATGTGATTTGTAAATGTTTTTCCCCATCTGTGACTTGCCTTTTTATTTTACTAATAGTGTTTTATAGGGAACAATAGTTTTTAATTTTGATGAAGTCCAATTACCAGTTTTGCTTAAATCCCCATGCTTACTGTATTCTATTTAGAAAATCTTTGCCAAATGTAAAGCCACTTAGAGTTTCTACTATGTGTTGTGCAAGAAGTGTTGTAGTTTTAGCTGTTACTTTTAAGTCTTTGATCCATTTTGAGTTAATTGTTGTATATAGCATGAGATAAGGGCTGAGGTTTTTTTTTTTGTACATGGTCATTCCATTGTTTCAGCACTATTTGTTGAAAAAGATTTCCCTATTAAATTGCCTTTCCACCTCTGTGAAAAATCAAATGACCTTATATGTGTGGGTCTATTTTGGACTCTATTCTGTTTTATTGATATATGTCTGTTTTTACACCAATACTATACTCTCTCGATTATTATACTTTTATAATAAATCTGAAAACCAGGCAGTTATTTGTTTTTTATTAAAGTTGTTTTTGGCACATCTAGGTCCTTTGAATTCCTATGTAAATTTTAGAATTAACATGTTAATATCTATAAAGAATCCTGCTGGGATTTTGAATGGGATTATGCTGAATCTCTAGATCAATTTGAGAGAACGGATATCCTAATATTATTGAGCTTTCTGATCCATAAACATATCTTTCCATTCATTTGGATCCTTTAAAATTTCTTCCAGGAATATTATGTACATGTTTTTCATGTTGTTTGTTAAATTTATTGCTAAGGATTTTATATTATTTGTTGGTATTGATAATATGAAAAATTATTTTAAAATAATATAAAATATATAAAATAATATGTTATATAAATATATATAATAATATAAAAATTAAATAATAATATATAATATATTTTAATAATATAATTTTAATAATATAAACAATTATTAAAAATAATTTTAAAAAATTTTCAATTTCCTTGTTTGTTACTAGGGTACAAAAATTGATTTTTGTATATTGACCTTGTATCTTACAACCTTGCTAAACTCTTATATTAGTTTTAGTAGCTTTTTTGTAGATCCCTTATGATTTTCTACAGACATGATCCTGTTGTCTGGGAATAAAATATCTTTGTTCTCAATACACATTTTTTTTGTGTGTATTTTCACACCTTACTGTATTGAGTATGGTCTCCAGTAAAATGTTGAACAGAATTGGTAAAAGTAGACACCCTTACCTTACTCCTGATCTTAGGGCAAAACCATTCAGTCTTTTAACCTTCAGTATGATATTAGCAGTAGGTTTTTTATAGATGCCGTCTATCAGTTTGAAGATGCTCTCTTCTATAGCAGGTCTGCATAGAAGTTTTTATTTTTAACACCAGGAATGGACATTGAATATTGTAGAATGTGTTTTTGCTACATTACTAAGATAATTCTATGGATTTTCTTTGTTAATATGGTGAATTATTATATACTGACATTTTCAAATATTAATCTAACTTTGTAATCCTTGAATAAATTGCACTTAACTATGATGTAGTATCTTTGAAATGTATTATTGGGTTTGATTTCATAAAATTAGTTAAACATTTTAATGTATATGCTTGTAAGAGATATTGATATACAGTTTTTTTTTACTTTTATTGATTATGACTGGTTTTGTTCTCAGGGTAATGCTGGTTCATAGACTGAGTTGTAGAGCATTCCCTCATCTTTATATTTCTGAAATGTTTGTGTAGAATTGCTATTATTTCTTTCTTCAATGTTTGGTAAAAATGACCAGAAAAGCCATCAGGTCCTAGAATTTTTTATGTAGAAAGGTTTTCAACTACAAATTCTTTCTTCTTGAGTGAACTTTGATAGCTTACAACTTTTAAGAACTTTGCTCATTTCATTTAAGTTGTTGAAACTATTAGCCTAAAATTGTCTATAATATTCTTCATTATCTGTAAAATCTGCAGTGGTATCACCCCTCTCATACCTGATATTAGTAAATTGTGTCTTCCTTTTCTTTTTCCTGAACAGTCTGGCTAGAGGGTTATCAATTTTATTGATCTACTCAAAAATTAGCTTTTGGTTTAGTTGATTTTCTCATTGTTTTTCTGTTTTACATAATGTTTTATTGATTTCTACCCTTATCTTTATTATGTCCCTCTTTCTCCTTATGTTGAGCTTAATTTGCCTTTACTTTATAGTTTCTAAAAGTAGAAGTTTAGAGTATTGATACGAACCCTTTCTTCTTTTCTAATGTAGCCTTTCATAGTATAAATTATCCTCTTAGCACTACTTCAGCTGTAATCTGCAAAATGGGTATTTTGCATTATCGTTTTCATTTACCATTTCTTATGAGTTCCTATTTGACCCATGGGTAATTTAAGTGTATTGCTCAGTTTATTTTTAATACTTGGGAATTTTTCAGATGTTTTTCTTTTACTGGTTTCTAATTCAATTCTATGTTGAATATAGATAGTGAAGTATAATTTTAATATTTCAAAAAGTATTCTGGTTTGTCTTATGGGCCAGAATATGGTCTATCATGATACATGTTTTATCTGTACTTGGAAAAATATTTATTCCAATACTTTGGGTGAAGTGTTCTATAAATGTCACTTAGGTCAATTTCTTTGAAAGTGCTTTTTTAGTCTTTTCTAGTCTCACTAACCTTCTACTTTTCTATCATTTACTGCTACTATAGTTTGGATATACCTCCAAACCTCATGTTGAAATTTAATCCCTAGCGTTGGAAGTGGAGCCTAATGAGAAGTGTTTGGGTCATGGGGGCTGATAACTCATGAATAGATTAATGTCCTACTTAGGATGAGGGTAAGTGAGTTCTTGCTGTCTTAGTTCCTACAGAAGCTGATTGCTTAAAAAAAAAAAAATCTATGTTCATCATGGATATTGGCCTGAAGTTTTCTTTTCTCGTTGGGTCTCTGCCAGGTTTTGGTATCAGGATGATGTTGGTCTCATAAAATGATTTGGGAAGGATTGACAATAGACTGGATTGGAAAAATGTGGCACATATACACCATGGAATATTATGCAGCAATCAGAAATGATGAGTTTGTGTCGTTTGTGGGGACATGGATGAATCTGGAAAACGTCATCCTCAGCAAACTGACACAAGAACAGAAAATGAAACACCGCATATTCTCACTCATAGGTGGGTGATGAAAAATGAGAACACATGGACACAGAAAGGGGAGTACTAAACAGTGGGGTCTATTGGGGGAAAAGGGGAGGGCCAGTGGGAGGGGGAGGTGGGGAGGGATAGCCTGGGGAGATTGCCAGATGTGGGTGAAGGGGAGAAGAAAAGCAAAGCACACTGCCAAGTGTGTACCTACGCAACTGTCTTGCATGCTCTGCTCATGTACCCCAAAACCTATAATCCAATAAAAAATTTAAAAAAAAAAAAAAGAGCCTGGAACCTCCCCACATCTTGCTTTCTCTCTTGCCATGTGATCTTTGTACATGCTGGCTCCCTTTTGCTTTCAGCCATGAGTGGAAGCTCTCTGAAGCCCTCATCAGAAGCAAATGCTAGCTCCATGTTTCTTGTACAGCCTAAAGAACTGTAAGCCAAATAAGACTATTTTCTTTATAAATTGCCCAGCCTCAGGTGTTCCTTTATAGCAACACAAGATAGACTAAGACAGAAGGATAGTGAAATCTACTATAATTGTGGATTTGTCTAAGCGCTATCAGTGTTTGCATCATGTATTTTTGAACTTCATTATGTAAGATTATTATGTATTTTAATGAATTGATCCATTTATCATTATGAAAAGACCCTCTCTGTTCTGATATCTACTTTGCATGTATTGATATAGCCACTTTAGCTTTCCCATGTCCATTGTTAGCATCGTTAATAACTTTTCTTTCAGTGCTTTTAAAGATTTTTTTCTGATGTCTTATAACTCACATCATTTCCAATGAGAAATCTGTTGTCTTTCTTATAATTGCTCCTCTTTAGGTAATGTGTCTCCCACTACCCACCTAACCCACCCCACTCCCTGTCCCCTTGCACTGGCTTCTTTTAAGATTCATCTTAAAGATAACATTTTATCTTTATCACTGATTTCAAGCAATTGGATTATGCTGTCCTTTGGTGTAGTTTTTCACAATTTTTCTACTTGGGATTTATTGAGATTCTTAAATTTGTGTTCTTAGATTTGTGGATTCTTAGATTTGTGGTTCATAATTTTTATCAAAATTGAAAAATATTCAACCATTATTTCTTAAAATATTTTTTTCTGTCCTCTCTCCTCCTTTGATGACTGATGTGTCTATGAAGTTGATTTCAATGGTCTCACAGCTCACTAACACCATGTTGATATTTTTTATTTTTCTTCTCTTTGTTTAATTTTCAAGATTCTAATGCTATGTCTTCAAATTCAGTAATGTTTGCTCTGCAAGTTTCTTTTTCACCATTTATCCCTTACACACAGATGTTTTCTCAGGGATCATTTTTATGCTGCTTTTTCTTCTTTCTTCTGTTTTTTATGGTTCATGAAATTTTTTTTGTTGCATTTTAAGTTTGGGGGTACATGTGAAGAACATGCAAGATAGTTGCATAGGTACACACGTGGCAGTGTGATTTGCTGCGTTCCACCCCTTCACCTATATCTGGCATTTCTCCCCATGCTAGCTCTCCCCAACTCCCCACCCCCCGCTGTCCCTCCCCTATTCCCCCCAGACCCCAGTGTGTAGTGCTCTCCTCCCTGTGTCCATGTGTTCTCATTGTTCAATACCTGCGTATGAGTGAGAATTGTGGTATATCATTTTCTGTTCTTATGTCAGTTTGCTGAGAATCATGGTCTCCAGGTTCATCCATGTCCCTACAAAGGACATGAACTCATCGTTTTTGATGGCTGCATAGTATTCCATGGTGTATATATGCCACATTTTCCCTGTCCAGTCTATCATCAATGGGCATTTCGGTTGGTTACAGGTCTTTGCTATTGTAAACGGTGCTGCAATAAACATTCCCGTGCATGTGTCCTTATAGTAGAATGATTTATAATCCTTTGGATATATACCCAGTAACGGGATTGCTGGGTCAAATGGAATTTCTATTTCTAGGTCCTTGAGGAATTGCCATGCTGTCTCCCACAATGCTTGAACTAATTTACACTCCCACCAACAGTGTAAAAGTGTTCCTATTTCTCCACATCCTCTCCAGCATCTGTTGTCTCCAGATTTTTTATGTCTCCAGATTGCCATTCTTACTGGCATGAGATGGTATCTCAATGTAGTTTTGATTTGCATTTCTCTAATGACCAATGATGATGAGCATTTGTTGGCCTCATGTATGTCTTCTTTTGTAAACTGTCTGTTCATATCCTTTGCCCACTTTTGAATGGGCTTATTTGTTTTTTTCTTGTAAATCTGTTTGAGTTCTTTGTAAATTCTGGATATCAGCCCTTTGTCAGATGGGTAAACTGAAAAAAGTTTTTCCCATTCTGTTGGTTGCTGATTCACTCTAATGACTGTTTCTTTTGCTGTGCAGAAGCTGTGGAGTTTGATTAGGTCACATTTGTCTATTTTGGCTTTTGCTGCCAATGCTTTTGGTGTTTTGGTCATAAAGTCCTTGCCTACTGCTATGTCCTGAATGGTTTTGCCTACATTTTCTTCTAGGGTTTTTATGGTGTTAGGTCTTATGTTTAAGTCTTTAATCCATCTGGAGTTAATTTTAGTGTAAGGTGCAAGAAGGGGTCCAGTTTCTGCTTTCTGCACATAGCTAGCCAGTTTTCCCAACACCATGTATTAAACAGGGAATCCTTTCCCCATTGCTTGTTTTTGTCAGGTTTGTCAAAGATTGTATGGTTGTTGATATGTTGTGTTGCCTCTGAGGCCTCTGTTCTGTTCCATTGGTCTATATCTCTGTTTTGGTATCAGTACTATGCTGTTTTGATTACTGTCCTTGTAGTATAGTTTGAAGTTCGGTAGTGTGATGCCTCCCACTGTGTTCTTTTTGCTTAGAATTGACTTGGCCATGCAGGCTCTCTTTTGGTTCCATATGAAGTTTAAGGTGGTTTTTTACCAGTTCTGTGAAGAAGGTCATTTGCGGCTTGATGGGGATGGCATTGAATCTGTAAGTTACTATGGGCAGTATGGCCATTTTCACAATGTTGATTCTTCCTAACCATGAACATGGAATGTTTCTCCATCTGTTTGCGTCCTCTCTTATTTCGTTGAGCAGTGGTTTGTAGTTCTCCTTGAAGAGGTCCTTTACGTTACTTGTAGTTGTATTCCTAGGTATTTTATTCTCTTTGTCACAATTGTGAATGGCAGTCCATTCCTGATTTGGCTCTCTTTAAGTCTTTTATTGGTGTATAGGAATGCTTGTGATTTTTGCACATTGATTTTGTATCCTGAGGCTTTGCTGAAGTTGCTTATCAGTTTTAGGAGATTTGGGGCTGAGACAATTGGGTCTTCTAGATATACAATCATGTCATCTGCAAATAGAGACAATTTGGATTCCTCCTTTCCTATTTGAATACCCTTTATTTCTATTTCTTCCCTGATTGCTCTGGCTAGAACTTCCAATACTATATTAAATAGGAGTGATGAGAGAGGGCATCCTTGTCTAGTGCCGGATTTCAAAGGGAATGCTTCCAGCTTTTGCCCATTCAGTATGATATTGGCTGTTAGTTTGTCATAAATAGCTTTTATTATTTTGAGATACGTCCCATCAATACCTAGTTTATTGAGGGTTTTTAGCATAAAGGGCTGTTGAATTTTGTCTAAGACCTTCTCTGCGTCAATTGAGATAATCATGTGGTTATCTCATTTTGTCTTTGGTTCTGTTTATGTGGTGAATGACGTTTATAGACTTACAAATGTTGAACCAGCCTTGCATCCCCAGGATGAATCCTACTTGATCATGGTGGATAAGCTTTTTGATGTGCTGTTGCAGTCGGTTTGCCAGTATTTTATTGAAGATTTTTGCATCTATGTTCATCATGGATATTGGCCTGAAGTTTTCTTTTCTTGTTGGGTCTCTGCCAGGTTTTGGTATCAGGATGATGTTCGTCTCATAAAATGATTTGGGAAGGATTCCCTCTTTTTGGATTATTTGGAATAGTTTCAGAAGGAATGGTACCAGCTCCTCTTTGTGTGTGTGGTAGAATTCGCCTGTGAACCCATCTGGACCTGGGGTTTTTTGTGTGGTAAGCTCTTAATTGCTGCCTCAACTTGAGATCTTGTTATTGGTCTATTCAGGGTTTCGACTTCTTCCTGGTTTAGGCTTGGGAGGAGGCAAGTGTCCAGGAATTTATCCATTTCTTCCAGGTTTACTAGTTTATGTGCATAGAGTTGTATGTAGTAATCTCTGATGATGGTTTGAATTTCTGTGGAATCTGTGGTGATATCCCCTTTATCATTTTTTATTGCATCTATTTGGTTATTCTCTCTTTTCTTTTTTGTTAATTTGGCTAGTGGTCTGTCTATTTTGTTGATTTTTTCGAAAAACCAGCTCTTGGATTTATTGATTTTTTGAAGGGTTTTTCGTGTCTCTATCTCCTTCAGTTCTGCTCTGATCTTAGATATTTCTTGTCTTCTTCTAGGTTTTGAGTTTTTTTGATCTTGCTCCTCTAGCTCTTTCAATTTTGATGACAGGGTGTCAATTTTGGATCTCTCCTTGCTTCTCATGTGGGCACTTATTGCTATATATTTTCCTTTAGAGACTGCTTTAAATGTGTCCCAGAGATTCTGGTATGTTGTGTCTTCATTCTTGTTGGTTTCGAAGAACATCTTTATTTCTGCCTTCATTTCATTGTTTATCCAGTCAACATTCAAGAGCCAGTTGTTCAGTTTCCATGAAGCTGTGCGGTTCTGAGTTAGTTTCTGAATTCTGAGTTCTAACTTGATTGCACTATGGTCTGAGAGACTGTTATGATTTCAGTTGTTTTGCATTTGCTGAGGAGTGATTTACTTCCAATTATGTGGTCAGTTTTAGAGTAGGTGTGATGTAGTGCTGAGAAGAATGTATATTCTGTGGGTTTGTGGTAGAGAGTTCTGTAAATGTCTATTAGATTTGCTTGCTCCAGATTCTGAGTTCAAGTCCTGGATATCCTTGTTAATTTTCTGTCTGGTTGATCTGTCTAATATTGACAATGGGGTGTTAAAGTCTCCCACTATTATTGTATGGGAGTCTAAGTCTCTTTGTAAGTCATTAAGAATTTGCCTTATGTATCTGGATGCTCCTGTATTGGGTGCATATATATTTAGGATCGTTAGCTCTTCTTGTTGCATCAATCTTTTACCATTATGTAATGTCCTTCTTTGTCTCTTTTGATCTTTGTTGCTTTAAAGTCTATTTTATCAAAGACGAGAATTGCAACTCCTGCTTTTTTTTTGCTCTCCATTTGCTTGGTAAATCTTCCTCCATCTCTTTATTTTGAACTTTTGTGTATCCTTGCATGTGAGATGGGTTTCCTGGATATAGCACACTGATGGATTCTGGGTTTTATCCAATTTGCCAGTCTGTATATTTTGATTGGGGCATTTAGCCCATTTACTTTTAGGGTTAATAATGTTATGTGTGAATTTGATACTGCCAGTTTGATGCTAGCTGTCTGTTTTGCCCATTAGTTGATGCAGATTCTTCATTGTGTTGATGCTCTTTACCATTTGGTATGTTTTTGGAGTGGCTGGTACTGGTTGTTTCTTTCTATGTGTAGTGCCTCTTTCAGGAGCTCTTGTAAAGCAGGCCTGGTGATGACAAAACCTCTGAGTACTTGCTTGTTCACAAAGGATTTTATTTTTCCTTCAATTATGAAGCTTAGTTTGGCTGGATATGAAATTCTGGGTTGAAAGTTCTTTTCTTTAAGGATGTTGAATATTGGCCCCCACTCTCTTCTGGCTTGTAGAGTTTCTGCTGAGAGATCTGCTGTGAGTCTGATGGGCTTCTCTTTGTGGGTAACCCAACCTCTCTGGCTGCCCTTAGCATTTTCTCCTTCATTTAAACCCTGGTGAATCTGATGATTATGTGCCTTGGGGTTGCTTTTCTTGAGGAATATCTTTGTGGTGTTCTCTGTATTACCTGGACTTGAATATTGGCCTGCATTGCTATGTTGGGGAAGTTTTCCTGGATAATATACTGAAGAGTATTTTCCAGCTTGGATTCATTCTCTTTGTCACATTCAGGTACACCTATCAAACATAGATTAGGTCTTTTCACATAGTCCCATATTTCTTGGAGACTTTATTCATTCATTTTTATGCTTTTTTCTCTAATCTTGCCTTCTCATTTTATTTCATTGAGTTTATCTTCAACGTCTGATATCCTTTCTTCTACTTGGTCAATTCAGCTGTTGAAACTTGTGCATGCTTTGTGAAGTTCTTGTGTTGTGTTTTTCAGCTCCATCAATTCATTTACACTCCTCTTTATGTTGTCCATTCTCATTAGCATTTCATCAAATCTTTTTTCAACATTCTTAGTTTCTTTGCATTGGGTTAGAACATGTTCTTTTATCTCATGGAAGTTTCTCATTACCCACCTTCTGAAGGCTGATTCTGTCATTTCATCACACTCATTCTCCTTCCAGCCTTGTTCCCTTGCTGGTGCGGAGTTGTGATCCCTTGTAGGAGGAGAGGTGTTCTGGTTTCGAGTGTTTTTCTCCTTTTTGTGCTGGTTTCTTTTCATCTTTGTGGATTTATCCACCTGTTGTCTTTGTAGTTACTGAGTTTCAGATTGCGTTTCTGAGTGGACGTCCAGTTTGTTGATGATGAAGTTATTTCTGTTTCTTAGTTTTCCTTCTAACAGTCTGGCCCCTCTGCTGTAAGACTGCTGAGGTCCACTCCAGGCCCTGCTTGCCTGAGGATCACCTGCAGCAGCTACAGAACAGTAAGGGTTGCTACCAGTTTCTTCTTCTGCTATCTTTGTCCCAGAATGATGCCCACCAAATGTCAGTCTGATCAGTCCTTTGTGAAGTGACTCTTTGGATATACGGGGGTCAGGGAGCTGCTTGAGGAGACAGTCTGTTCTTTATGGGAGCTCAAGTGCTGAGCTGTGAGCTCCATTGTTCATTCAGAGCTGCTGGGCATGTACCTTTAAGTCTGCAGCAGCAGAACTCATAAACCCTCCTTTTTTTCCCAGATGCTCTGTCCTGGGGAGTTAGGGCTTTATTTATGAGTTTCTGTTGTGCTGCTGCCTTTTTTTTCAGGGCTGCCCTGTTCAGCAAGGAGGCAGCCTAGTCACTGTCTGCCTGCAGAGACTTTTCTGAGGTGCTGTGGGCTCTGCCCTGCTGCAGCGTGAACTTCCCTGCAGTCCTGTTCATATGGGTATGGTTAGAACTGCCTCGGCAATCGTGGCCCACCTCTGTAATCACTTTTTCTTCTTTTATACACTTCTAGTGCTTCAGTTACCATTTTTATTTTGATCACTGCCAAAACCGTATCTTTAGACCAGACCGTTCAGTATTCTAGTATTTCTGACTGCATATTTGACATCTTTCCTTGCTTAACCCCGCACTTTAACTTATACGGAAACTATTATCTTCTCCTGCATGTTTTTTCACAGTGAATAGCATCACAAAAATGAAACATGGGTCTCATTCAAGCCCCTTTTTGAAGGCTTAAATATTGTTTTAGGCATTTGTGTATACCTAGGTTTCTAGCACAATGCTTAACATATTAGCGTGCTTAGTTAATATTTATTGATGTATACAGTTATTCTTCCATGGGTTTAACATTGGTAAGAGACATGGTAAGATTTGAATCTAGATTTTTATAAATTTATATCCTTGTTTCATCCACTACATGACACTATCTTCAAGGTAAATCATCCAATTCCTTAAATTTTTATTTCTTAAAATTTCTCTATTCTTGTCCAGTCTTTCCATGTGTATTTTAAAGTATGAGATTTTGAAGTTTGGAAATGTATAAAAAGTATGGAAGTTTGTATTTTCCAAAAATAGCTACAACAATATATCATATTCCATATGCTGTTTATCAATGTCACTACCTCATCAATAAGTAGAGTCTATTTTTCTGTTTTTTGAGTCTGGGTGGGACCTGTGACTGCTTTGGCCAATAAAATACAATAGAAGCAGTGCTGTTACAGTACTTGGAATAGCTCTTAACTGCTCTGAATATTTTCACTGATTTCTTGAAAGCCAGCCAACATGTGGCTATCTTAAGACCATCAATGCTATGAAAAGCTCAAGCCATAAGGAGTGGGCCTGGAGGATGGGATGTCATATTGAGGTAAGGCACAAGGTGCCAGACCTTGAGGCGACAGACATGTAGGTGCAGAAGCTATCTTGAAAGTGGAGTGTTCAGTCCCAGCTATCCAGCCAACTCCACATAAATAAGAAACAAACCGCTAGGCAATGCCATCTCAAATTCCTGATCCATGAAATAATGAATATCACAAAATTGTTGCTTAAGGCCACTAAATTTCAAAAGGTTTGTTATACAACAACAGATAAGCAAAATTGAGGAGACGGAAATATGACCAACATGTCTATCATCATGGAAGGTTTAGAGAAAAATCTTTTTCTCCTAAGCCTCAAAGTACCAAGAGAAGGAAGTCAATCTAGAGGCTAGGAAGGTTGAATAAGGACATCTTAGAGGCTTTCTTAATACCCTCCTCAGGAAATAAATACATAGAGCTTGATGCACCCTTGAAATGGTGAAGAAAAAATATAAATGACTTCCAAACGGGGTGGGGGGGGGAGAATTGTTTTCAATAGCACAGATAGCAAAGAGCAAGAAGAAGCTGCAGCTATTTTGGAGGGCAGATAAAGTATTCCCCAAAGTCATGACTAGCTTGAACAATGGGTTAAATATAGAAGAATTTAGTAGTCATTAATGAAAAGTGATGCAATTGAGTTCAACCTGCATATGTATACAAATAATTAGAATGACCAGTGAGAAAATAATTTAGGTGCCAGTAACTGCTCAGAGATAATAACTTCTTAAACCACATTATTAGAAGTGGAAAATTCCAAATGAAGAAGGCTGATCAGCTTATTTACTCAGAAAAAAAACCTGGAAGGTTGTCCTCAGTTATGTGAGCAATTGGGAGAATTCGAGGACACAAAGCCACACCATGTGAAGGAACTGTTAACTTTTTAGGTCTGTGTCAACCTGGTAAGTCTTCGAAACTTTATATTTAGATGCATTCTCGAAATGCTGAACCTCTTATGCAATTCCTTAATATCTAGTCCCAGCCTGGATCAACTGTGATGGTGTTCCTCAAATCTAACTGCATAATACTCTAATGGAATCTGGAAAGGCAGAGCCCAGAGGGAGAATTACTTCTGGGCTTTAAGGTAGGCTTTCCCATAAGACTTCTGAAGTAGACTGGGGTAGGTCTTGTTTGGATTTCCCTGCTATCTCACAAACAGGAAGGATTTCCCATTTCCCACTTAGAAAGAACCAGCAGGCCTGGGGTCAAGGTCAGTTGGACATGACTTCATCAGAGTTTTGTCCCTGTGTGCTTGCTTTTTGATGTATGACTCATCATAATTAATTTTTGAGCTAGATTAACTATAATTCCTGCACTTATTAGGAGATCAGTGTTTAAAGCCCTTGTAAAAGAGGATGAGTTGTTCATTTTGATAATGCAATTAACTACCCAACAGAGCTAATATTTTATTTTAAGGAAGAGTAATTTTTGATTAATGATGCATTTAATTTCCCAAATCCCTGCAGCAGTGGGTCACATCTTCGGTGAGAAAGCCAAAGAAAAAGGGTAAAATTAGATAATTTGGAGTGTTTGGAGGCAAATTAGTAAGAATTCCTGAGCACCTGTTCTCTTGGGCACACATGTACCTCAGGATTCTCCACCACAGAATATACCTCAAGACAATTTTTGGAAGCATAAATCTCCCTTGTCCAAATTTCTTCTTACAGAAACAAGACATAACATCAGCATTTCTGAGGTTCTTTGGCTATGGGATGCTATTTAATTCTGTTATTCCCTGAGCAAGGCCTATGTGAAGAGAGGACTGGTTGGGAGGGATTTAGAAATACTTCTTAGAAGTGATATTTGAAAAAAAGCACTGATTCATGGCTTGTGTGAGAATTGGGGTGCATTATTTGGGGTCAAGGCCATCAGTTAGAAGGTAATTTTAGGAATAAAATTGAGATATCATTGGGAGATAAAGCAGAAAAATTCAGCCAATATTAAAGTAATAGAAATTTCAAGACTTGCTGGTTGATAGGATATTTAGGGGACAGTGAGTGGAGAGTCTTAAGAAAAAGGTCTAGGTTCCTAGTTTGCAAGATGAAGCATGTGACAATAGATTCCGTGGAAAATCATGTTTGTGTTTATTTTTTCTGGAATGATGGAAGAGATTTCAAGTTGGAGTTAACTGTGGTACATTGAAGTAGAGATATATAATGGGCAACTGGATTTGTGAGACTTGGACTCAGAAAAGAGAAGATACAGATTTAGAGGTTATTGGTGAAGTGGTTGCAACCATGATTATGGACCATGTTGCTCAGGAATAGCATCTTCAAATTAGACTATGAAAAGAGGACCAGGAACTAAACTAAAAAACACTAACTGCAAGGGAGTAAGCCAAGGAGGATGCAGGAAGGAGGCTGAGCAGAAACAGGTATCAGTGGTTTAACTATGGGGATCTGAGGACCACTGAAGCAAAGGGCAGGAAAAATATCTTGAAAACAAGAAAAAAAAAGAATCTGTATCATTAACAAGTGGAATTCATGGGAGATAGGCTGAGGATGACACTACAGGTTTAACCTTTAGCACAAGTAAAGGCATAGAAGGTGAACTGGGGAATGTGCCAACGCAAAAATTTCAGTGAACAGAATTGAGCATTTTTCAGTATGGAGATTTTTCAAAGAACTAAAAATAGAACTACCATTTGATTCAGCAATCCTGCTACTGGGTTTCTCCTGAAAGGAAAATAAATCATAATATATTTTTTTAAATACCTGCACTCATGTTTATCACAGCACTAGTTACAATAGCAAAGTCACAGAATCAACCTATGTGTCCATCAACAGATGACCGGATAAAGAAAATGTGCAGTATAGCCAGACGCGGTGGCTCAAGCCTGTAATCCCAGCACTTTGGGAGGCTGAGGCAGGTGGATCACGAGGTCAAGAGATCGAGACAATCCTGGTCAACATGGTGAAACCCTGCCTCTACTAAAAATACAAAAAATTAGCTGAGCATGGTGATGCATGCCTGTAATCCCAGCTACTCAGGAGGCTGAGGTGGGAGAATTGCCTGAACCCAAGGGGGAGGAGGTTGCGGTGAGCCGAGATCGCGCCATTGCACTCCAGCCTGGGTAACAAGAGTGACACTCTGTCTCAAAAAAAAAAAAAAAAAAAAAAAGAAAAGAAAAAGAAAATGTGGAGTATATATACACCATCATATACTACTCAACCATAAAAATAATGAAGTCATGTTTTTGCAGGAAGATGGATGGAACTGGGGGCTATTACCTTAAGTAAAATAGCTCAGTATCAGAAAGACAAATACCATATGTTCTCACTTAGAAGTGGGAGCTGGCCGGGCGCGGTGGCTCACGCATGTAATCCCAGCACCTCGGGAGGCCAAGGTAAGGGGGATCACCTGAGGCCAAGAGTTCAACACCAGCCTGATCAACATGGTGAAACCCCGTCTCTACTAAAAATACAAAAATTAGCTGGGCAAGGTGGTGCATACCTATAATCCCAGCTACCCAGGAGGCTGAAGCAGGAGAATTGCTTGATCCTGGGAGACAGAGGTTGCAGTGTGCAGAGATCATGCCACTGCACTCCAGCCTGGGTGACAGAGTGAGACTCCATCTCAAAAAAAAAAAAGTGGGAGCCAAATAATGGATACACATGAACATACAGATGAAAATAACAGACATTGGAGACTCCAAAAAGTGAGAGAGTGGGAGACAGATGAGGATTGAAAAATCACATATTGGCTACAATGTCCTCTCTTTGGGGGATGAGTACACTAAAAGCCCAGACTTCACCACTAGGCAATGTATACATGTAAGAAATCTGGACTTGTACCCCCTAAATATATAAACATAATTGAAAAAAACAAAATCGAGCATGTTTTCTCTGAAAGCAACTTGCCATTATTTGCTACCCTGCCAAAAAGACTTAGTGTGGCTTTCCCTCTTTTGGAGCCAATGTAGGCATCACTACTTTTGCCCTTGGCCTCTGGATCCAGGGAACAGCGTCCATCCTTTGTGCCTTCCTCAAATCCTACCCGCACAGCTACTGCTGCTGGCTTCTGAGAAGGATGGAAACTGATGCTGGGCCCACAGTATTCAAAACTTACCATGATCTGGCTCAAGCATATATTCCCATCTTATCTTTTTGTTTCTTGTATCCAATCCCAGCTCCATCAAACAGAATTATTCACTGATTCCTATCTAATCCATCTGGTTTGTTACCACAGTGCCTACCTCATGCTGTTCTCTTCCTTCCAGTCCCTACACCCACCCATTTCCTATTTCTTCAAATTCTACTCATTCTTCATTGGTTAGTTTCATATACCATGAAGTCATCCCACATCCCCCAAACAACAAACAGATCTGAATCTTTTCTAGGCTATCAGAGCATTTTACTCTTTCATGGCACGAATCCTACTTTGCTATGTATTTGGAATTAGCCATGTCTGTTTTAAATTTCTCCCTCTAGACCATAATGAATTCCTTGAGGCCCTGGATCATATCCTGCCTTTCTTTATGTGTTATCCACCAACACTAAGCACAGTGCCTAGCACATATGAAATATTTAATACATGCTTAGATAATGAATAGAATAAATGAATGAACACATGAAGGAAGAAATGATTGTGGAAGAGCCCAGAGTTAATCTCAGGGAGAGAACTTTCTCTTTTCTGGCTTCCAGATTCCAAATGGAGTCTTATTATAAATCACGGATGTTTTCTTATTCCAGTAAGAAAAAGGTTTTGCCACCATGTCATGTTAAATCTCTCATTGGTCATGTGCATAGTTACTCATTTTCTGTGTTTTCCTTTCTCCACATCCAACTGTAAACTAATGCTATGGTATAGAAGAGCCTGGCTTGGGTATGGCATAAAGTTGGAGTTGAATCCTGATACTGTCTTTTACTCATGCTCTGTGATTCTAGAACAGGCCACTTGCTCTTGCTGTGTTCTGTAAACAGAAGGGTCCATCTCTTTCCTGCCTCCCTTCCAGTACTGCTGTGAGGCCCCAGAAAGAAGTGGAATATACAGGTTCTTTGCAAATAATAGACTCTGGGCATAGGTGAGGAATTATCATTAATGAGATAATTAATCTGGCTTGAAATAAGAAAACCTAGATCTTGTCCTGGTTGGACCAGGCTACTTTTTTAATCACTATGCTGGCTGTTGCAGAGATCTGGGACATGGCTTTGGGTTATGTAAATGACACTTGTTGATGACAGAACAATCTATAGGGAGAAAAAGCTCAGATATGCTGGGGGATCCAAGATAGCTAGATTGGCTAGTGACAAGCAGAGAACAGACTCTGCCTGGAATTGGTAAAGAGGTCACCAGGGCAATATTTCAAAAAAATTGAAGAGAAAATTGAGCCAAAGTGTAAATGTTCAAGCAGTTTAGGGAATGGGGTGTGTGTGTGTGTGTGTGTGTGTGTGCACATGTGCATGCACACATGTCTGATGGGGAGTAGGGGTCTTTAAGAGCAATGAGTCTTGTCATTTGCATAATAGCTCTTGACAATTTGCAAAGCATTATCATAGCACCATCTCTAAGGTCAGAGAACAAACAGTATCTCCATTTTCGAAGATAACCTCAACTAGACCACCATCTTAGTCTTAACCTTTTCTTCCCTTCCCTTCCTTTCTCTTCTCTTCCCTTTCTTTTCTTTCTCTCTCCTTACCTTCTCTTTCTTTTCTTTCTCTATTCCTTTCCTTTCTCTTAGTCAATATCTCCATCAAACCTTAGTTTCCTGAGGACAGTTGTAGAAACTGAGTCTCAGAGAGTGAGAGGAGCAGAGATGGAACTTGAACTTTAGGCTGATGCCCTATTTTTCTTTAGTATTTATGTATAAAAACAACAACACCCATTGTAAAACATTTGAGGGGAGAGGAAAACCCAGACAAGTGTGAAGAAGAAAACGTCATTCATCCATAATGGTCAATATTGGATCCATATTTCCTTCTAGCTTTTTTTCTATGCAATTTGACATGCTTGAGTTTCTGCTACATGTAAGTTTATAAATTCCAGCATACTGTCCACTGTATCACGATCTGTGTAGTTTCCTTTTCTACACTAGGCATTTCCTCTTCCAAACCTCTGTAGCCTTCAAAGCCCCACTTTTCAAATAGGGTGTGTAGTAATGCTCCCTTGGCCTCTTGCAGCTGAAGTGGGAATCCTTTGAGATTCTAAGGGTAAGGGTATTTTGGAAATCTCAGCATGTGATTTGTGGAGAGGGTCTCAAGTGCAGGATTTGGGGTTGAACAGCAATAGACTACTCTGGCTCCTTCTCACATAAGCCCCTCTGTCCACTCACTGGAGATGAATGTTTCCAGAAGCCTCCCTGCTAAGCACTCCTTTGAGCAGTCTAGCTATGTCTTCACCCTCTCATCCTTTCCCACTCTGTCCTTTCTCTCCTGTATCCACTTCAAACTCAGGTGACCCTTAAGCAATAACCTGCAAGGATGAATGGGATTTGATGATATTAAGTATAACTTGAGAGCACAAGCAGGACATTTTGTACTTGTCCAAACTTACAATTAAAAAACACATAATTATAACATTTACTCTTTTGTATTTATTTTTCTCTCTATTGGGTTAGTTTTTGCTCTGCAGATATTTGTGTTAGAAACTGACTATTCTTAATCTCTCTGTAGACGATAGAAACTGAAAAGAAGAGGTCCCAATAGTAAGAGTTAGAATATGCATGGAATATTAATCTGTTGATTAATAGATTTTAATTTATTATTATCTTATACTTTTAGTAGTGACACAGTTCTTCATTGAGGGAGGTGGAGTGGTGTGATGGTCACTGGTGGCTTAGTTTCCTGGGAACTTAGCTCACTGAGAACTCCAGATCCATGCATCCTTGATGTGGGTTTCTGGCATTGGAGTGAATAAGGTTCTGATGATTAGGTGACCTGAAGGGGGAAAGGGAAAGAGTGTTTCTCTCTCCCCGCTACTCATGTGTTTGATCTATCTAAAACTGTGATTATGTAGCCAGTCATATTCGCTTTACACATCAAATAATAATCCTATAGTGCACAGCAGTATTTCTCAATGTGTGGTCTATACATTATCCATATCAGAAGCACTTGGTTGAGGCCTAGGGATCTGCATTTGAAAAGCATCCCAGATGATGCAGATGCACACCAAAATCTGATCCCAATGCTTCAGTCTCTCGAGTACTCTGTGAGAAAAAGAGGCTGTCATGGTTAAGGAAGTTTTGAACATGTTGCATACTATAGCCACCTCTTAAGAGGTTCATATTGCACATCAGCTCCAAAAAAATCTTTCAATAAGGAAATAATCTTATGTCCACTAACATAAGATTAATTAAATTATGATACAGATACAATAAACTCCTATGCTTTTGAATTTTTTTTTTTTAATGAGGTAACCCTCAAAGAACTAAGAGGCAGCTTGTTGTAGATATTAAGAGCATAGGTTCTGGAACCAGACAGACCTGAATTCAAATCCAACCTCTGCCATTAGATAACTGTAATCTTAGGAAAGTCCTCTGAACTGTCTTCTTTTCTCCACAGTGGGGACAATAACAATAGTCTTCATCTCATGGAAGTGATTGTGAGTTTTAAATGAATGAAAATACAAAATATTTATAGAATTGTATTTGGTACATGGAAAATGTACAATAATTATTGGCTCATGAGATATTGTTAAATAAAAAGGCCAAGAACAATATATATCGTGTGCTTTCATTGGTGTTAATAAGTTGTGCTTCATAAACAGTTTCATAGGTAAGTGTGGAAGGATACTCAGTACTCTGTTAATAGTGATTACCTTTGGGGTTAGGGACTGAGACGGAGGAACACTGTCATTTTCACTTTGTGTACTTTGGTAAGTTTTTTTGTATTTTTCTCCCCAGCTTTATTAAGATATAATTGACAAAAGTTGTATATATTTATAATGTACAATGTGACATTTTGAAATATGTATACATTTTGAAATGATTGAATCAAGCTATTTAACATATCCATCACCATATAGTTAGTGTGTGTGGTGAGAATATTTAAGATATAGTCACTTAGCAAATTTCAAGTACGCTTATTATTAACTGTAGTCACTATGCTGTACAACAGATCTCCAGAATTTCTTCTTCCTAACTGAAACTTTATATCCTTTGACCAATATCTCTCCATTTCCCCCTCCATCTCTTGTTTTAATTTATTTTTTAAAGATAACACACATCTGGGAGACAAAAAGAATCTTGCCCGGAGCTGAACCCCAGTATGGCCTGGATAATGGGAAATAATCAAGTGTTAGCACAGTTCTCTCATTTCTGGAGAGGTACATTCAGCTACATTTAGCTTTTATTGTTTATTTATTTATTTTTTTGCCTCACCATTCTTCTGACTCATCTAGCTGTGTGCCTACTGATCTCCTCTGCCTTCTGTATGCTGATGGCTGCTTTGTGTACAAGCCTGTTTTTGTACATGTGGATTTTGAATTCCTAATGCTGGACATTGAATTTCACAGAGGTCAGCCCATGTTCCAGCCTACTGAGATTGTTTTGGATCGTGAGTGTCCCATACAATCTGCTAGCTAGATCCTATAGCTTCCCAGCATCCTCACTCTCAGAGAGCACACCATCTGTCTTGACTTACATATGAGCTGTTGGATAAGAATGGTGCCTTGACTGGCACTGATGTAAAGATCTGTGACCTGTCACTAGAGACCCTTATCCACATATCAGCAGCCACCTGCTACCTCTGGAGTCTCCCCTGCAGTCTGTATTTCTTCACTTTATCTATAAAGGGCTCATGAGAGCCCAAGTCAAAAGCCTTGTTAAAATCCAGATGCATCCTGTCTACAACATTCTCCTGATCTACAAGCCCTGTAACCTTATCAGAAGAGTAAATTAAGTTAGTTCTGCCATGACTTGTTTTCCTAAAGGCCCTACTTAGTGTTATTACTAAAAAAGATTTGATTTGAGCCCAATTGTGGTTTCAATTTAGACATATTTACTGTATTTTCCTACCTGCTCAGTGTCCCTACCTGTCCCCGCAAGGCCTGCCTGGTGGCTGGAGTTAATTGGATGCATAAATTCATGCAAAATGACTAATGGAAAACAAGGGCTTATATGTACTGCTTGCAATGTAGTAGCAAGAAAGAATTGCTCAAAAAGTACAAATGTTGACATATATGTGTGAATTTTGGATTCCTAGTCCTTGACACTACATCATGATAGATTGGGGGGGTATTTTGGCTAGAGGAAGATTTTGATGCTCTTTACAATATGATAGGAAGGTTGTTTACCATTCTACCTGTGACCTGGGCTTAGTAATGGAGGGCTATATTAGTTTCCTAAGGCTGCTGTAACAGAGGACCACAAATGTTTTGGCTTAACACAATAGAAATTTATTATCTCAAAGTCTGGAGGCCGGAAGTCCAATATCAGTTTCCTGAGCCAAGATCAAGGTGCTGGCAGGGCTGAGCTCCCTTTGGAGGCTCTAGCAGAGAATGCGTCCTTTGCCCCTTCCCATTTCTGGTGGTTGCTGGCATTCTTCGGCTGGTGGCTGTGCCACTCCAATCTCTGCCTCCATGGTCACATTGCCTTCTCTTCTTTGTCTGTCTGCAATCTCCCTCTGACACACTTAAATGGGCACTTGTGATTGCATTTAGCGCCCATCTGGCTAGTCCAAGATAATCTCTCTGTATCAAGATCCTTAATTTAATCACATCTGCAAAGTCTCATAGAAGATAATATTCACACGTTCTGGAGAATAAAACATGGATTCTATAAAAGGGGTAGCATTATTCAGCATATCACAGAGACTAATACCAAATTACTAATGCCTTCCTTCGCCATGCTCTCCTCAGCCCCTTGGTTTATCTAAGTGTGAAGGAGATAACTGGGATAGAGAAAAGCAAAATTTTGCAGAAGATGCCACTAAATTTTCTTTCCTCTTCTGGCACCTGGTGATATATCCAGTTGCAGATCTGTTCATGTACTTGTCCAGGTTCTGACCATACATGCCCTGCTGGGAAATAGTGCAGTATAATCCAGTCCTGAAATTTATCTTTGCCAGTTTTCACTCATTTGGGTGCCTTTCGACCTCTACAGCATAATTGCTGACGCAGGTTGAAACTTTAACAGGGGAGAAGATTGATTGGCTCACCAATAACATTTGTCTCTTGGGCTGGCAGTGAGCACAGAGGAACCATTTATGCAATCTAATTATTACGTCAATTGGGGGATGGAGTAATGTTTCCCAGATGCCATTTGGCACCTGGAAAGCTGCAAATCAGCACTATCATATAAGAAACATTAATATAGACCACTGATTGAATTCATTGATCCCATCCCCTCCCCTTCTGCCTTTGGCTTCTTATTTTGGTTTGGAGTGAAATGCAAAAGCTTTGCTTTGCTTCTCCTAGCTGCCATATTCAGTCAGGGGATCAGCTTGATTATATGTCTTTTACAATTAAACGCACTTAAGGAATGATGTGCATTTCTGAATCATTGTCCCTTTTCCTGACCTTGACTCATTCAAAGTATCTGTGGCCAGTAGGACTAAGATCCAGGCTCCAAAGGAAGCCAAAACAGGCAGGAGGGAAGAGCAAGGGGCAAAGTGTTGTCTTAATCCCTGCATCCTGATCCTGTATGATATGTGCTCAGAACTTTTCACTAGGCTTTTCAGGTTCATTGTTGCAACAGTTTCTTGGTGTTAGAGCATTGTAAGCCCCCAAGAGGGCTTAATTTTTAATTTTTAATGATTCTTTTTATTAGTAACTAAGTAATCTGTTGGGATTAACCTCAACAGAGTACAGGGCCCTAGAGCCCAAGGGAAGAGTATGCTAGCATATTGGGGAGGTATATTATAACCTGTTTAATCTTCATTTCCCTTCCACAAATACTTTTCCCTCTTGTGGTCAGATCCCTGCAATATCTTTAAGTGACAAAGTCTTTCATTCCACAATTGGAGACAAAGCTTAAAATATAGCTAATCCAGGGAGAAGGAACATAGCTACTTAAATTTATACTAATGAGTAAATTACTACTACTACAGACTCCTAGACGGTCTATTCGATTTGGAAAGGGATTCATAGCCCCAAGCCTAAACTTATTTTAAGGAGGAAAGGACTGAGAATTGACTTGGCCAAGGTCTTACGTAAATTTTGAAGCACATTTTTTTTTTTCTGAAAGCAAGTTTTAATAGGGGAGTACCTTAAGGGGATTGTAAACAGACATTTGTGACCAGTTTTACCAAGGGCTAGTTCTGGGGCATTCCAAAGCCAAGTATAACCTCAGGTCAATTTGTAAAGGAATTAAAGGTAGTCTATCACCAGTGCTTAAAACACACCCTTCCCCTTGGCTCTGCCCTGGTGGGATTCACCAGAAGTTCATGTGTCTTATCCCTTTTTGTTCTCTTAGCATCTAACAGAGTGTCTGCCTCATAAAAGGCATTCAGTGAGTGTTTGATATAAGATTGAATGTTTCCAGAAACAGGGAAGGCTTTTCACTGAACCCTCCATACTCTCTCATTCTGCCTCCTCTGTACAGATTGCTTAAATAGCTGTTCAGGTTAGGGATTTTTCCTTTGGGTGGGACTCATAATTGTGGTGTCAATGGTCAGAGACCAAAGTGAAAAGGCTATCTGTTTTACCGAGGAGTGAACTCACAATCCTAGCCTTCTTTAAAGCATACGAGGAGATAGTCAGACTATAGTCTGAGGTGTTAGAATGAATATTATGGAATACATGTATCTCTGAAGGCCAGAGTCACCAAATCTGTATCTCTGGTCACTGTGGGCATCCTAAGTCAGGGAATGCAGCTTGCAACTGGGAGCTGACACACCTTCCCCAATAAGCTTCTCTTACTTTATTGGGAGGAACCCCTCCCTGGTTGTGGTTGGGGCTACAGGGAAAGAATAAAGATGGCACCATAGGGTTGTGGACAAGCTACTCAGATACTCATGGCTTGTGGGAAGAAAGGAAGAATTTGATCTGTCAGGATCTGCCCTTAGCTTTAATCCCACAGTAGCCATGCCCACCAATTCTACTTGCTTATTCTCTCCCTTTGCTGGTTCACCTGCACTGACCTGCAGGGGCTCGGACCAGGCATGGCCCCTGGACCCCAGCGTGCCTACCTCTCTTTGAGCTGCCTCGATTAGGTCCCACTGCTCATGCCTTCTGTGTTCATGGCAAAAGTTTTCAGTCAGGGATGACAGTGAGGAGACAAGGCAGCCTTTGGGGCAGGGCTACTCGTCAGCACTAGAGGAAAACAAGATCCAGCAGCAAAGCCCATTCCTGCTGGCTGATGGCTCAGCATTGGCTGAGAGATGAGAGAACCTTCAGTTGGTCTGAACCAATGGAAAGGAGCCAAAGATACAGTCTCTCTGGCCATTAAAGAGATATTTCCACCTATGATTGGCCCCAGGGTACTTCACCTCAGGGTTCTCCTATTGGCCTGGAATAGCATGCTGGCAGCTAGGGCACCCTGTGGTGAGCAGGCACCTACGTAGGCATGCAGTAAGGCACAGCCTGCTGCTGGGCACTCAGGGGACAGGCAGATAGAGGAGGAGGTATCAAGATCCTCTCTCTGCTTAATTGGTGACATCTTGGGGTCCACCCAATTCTCCTTTCTGTGCCTCTCCCCTCAGGCTGGGCCTGCTCACTCTCCTGGTCCCATTCCCCAAAGGACTTCGATTCCCAGGTATGGTGGTGACTGGCAACACAGGGTAAGATGTAGACTTTTCTCACGGTTATTTGCATTGTTGTAGGGGATCCTGAAATCTGAAAAGTGGTGGTGGTCCAAAGAAATCTTAGATTTGTAGAATTTTGGTGCCAAAAGGGAACTTTGAAATAGTTCCCATTTTACAGATGAGGAAGAAAACTGAGGTGAACTCCAAGAGGTAATGGAATTTGGTCAAAATCATTTAGCTAGTTAGTGGCAAGTCTCCTGAACATAAGCAAGGGCAGTTCGGATGCATCACAAATTAATCTTAAACTGTGGTATTTCATGTACATTTCTCCTGTTCTTCAAACCACGGGTTTTCTGTCCTTAGGAAACTCTTATTCCCACTGGGGATATCTTCAGATTGCAAATTAATGGCTTAATTAACATTTACAACAAGTTTTTAGCTGTGCCTTCAGTGGATGAAGAAGGAGGCTTGTGACATGGGCTTTCTCTCTGTTTATCCTCTTTTGTGATTACCAACCCACAGTAGTGAATTGACTGTGACCAGGGCTCTGGAGTCATGTAATCAGCTATCTAGCTAGGAAGTTGTCCAACTGGTAACTCTGGCCACTAGCACCATGATGTTTGATCCATCGCTATTGAAGACACAACAAAGAAGCAAGTCAATTACTAAATGGAAAAAGGTCTGAGCCTAAGCTACTGCCATATTAATATCAGTGCTTCATTTTCATGCATTTAGCCTCCAGATCCCCTTTAGGTTAGAGACCTGGGTTTATTTGTTCATATATTAGGTGGGACTCTGAACAGTCCTGAAATCCTGGTCATGGGTAGCTCTGAATCATCAACAACAATGATAAAGATAAAGGGATTGGGATCGCTCAGTCCAGCTTTTCCCCATTATGTCTGTTTCCTTCATGCTTCTGCCTTTCTCATTCCCCTTTTTCTTATCCTTTAAAGGCCAATTTAAGTCCTGCCTTCTCCAGGCACCTCCCCTTACTAGTGCTGCCCACATCAATCTTTCCCTCTTTTGGATTCTTACTGTCCTACCAGCCTGTCCCTCAAAGTGACATTTCATCATATTCCATTTGTATTTACCACTATTGGTTTGATGTATATCAGCCTCATCTTCTCAACAAGAGTATAAATTTCATAAGGGCAGGGTACATATTTTATCCTTGCTAAGTGTGCCCCAAAATTTCTGGCAGATGTCCAAATTAGACTAGAATGATAGCTTTTGTGGTGACATGGGACATGCTCACAATATACTGAAGTGTCTAACTCAAATACAAAAGTCTATGATAACAATTTTATAAAGACATGGAAAATAAAAGCAAGCAAGCAGAAAGGTAATACACTGAAATGCGTGAGAGGTGAGTGGGATGATAGGTGAGTCTAAACATTTATATATTTACCTGACTTTTCAAAGTTTCAACAAGGAGCATGTATTACGCTTATGAGAAAAAAAGATTATTTAAAAGAGAATCACAGATTCATGAGCTCTGGAAGGCAGAGCAGGAAAAGACTGAAGAGCTCATCTAGGTCCTGTCTTATTGTTTTAAGACTGAAAAGCCTGGGTCAGAGCTATGGGAGGTGCCTAGCTGGTAACTCAGTTTCCATCCTCAAGGAGCAAACAGCTCAGTTTTCTGGAGCTCTAAGGCTAAGCCTCCTAACCTCTCCTCAAATCCACCTTCCCCTGGGCTTCTCCTCTAGGCATTGGTCCTGGAAGTGGCAGCGTGGTTTTCTCCTGATGAGGTTACCCATGATTCCTTGGTGTCTCCTGGGTAGGGGATCCTGAAGGGTTGGCTTTGACTCATGCTCTAGTCCCTTGCTAGCCTCTCCTGAAATTCCCTGCTTTATCTCTGAAGCATCCCAGGACAGTAGGCTATAGTATCCACCCTCCCAGATGGCTGGAAGTAAAAAACACCTAGCTCTACCCTTTCCTAGCCATATATACTTACTGCATTCTGAGTACTTGCTGGGAAGGGTGATCTTTAATTCCACTCAATACCTTTGCAAAGGCTTGCTGAGAGCAATACTATTTAAGGAGGGCCACCTGAAATTGGTGCTTGAAGCCCATCCATTCCTTTCCCACTGGACCCAACAGACTATTGCCAGGTACCTGCCTTGCCTGTAACTTTCCCTTCTAGGTATGCCTACCTCACTCATACCCACGAAAAATGGCACAAGAGTGGCCCAGGGATGGCCACTGGACCCCAGTCAGGCCATCCATGATCTGGTAGACCTATGTGGTGAATTTTTCTACTAGTTTTCCTCTTGCCAGCAGTGAAATCTGATGTGCCCACAATTGGTTAAAGTGATGAAGACTCTTGTTAAATGCACATTTGTCACTTAGGATGATAAACACATTTAACTTGTTGTGTTCATCTATGCTTTCATCCTTCCATCCATCCGCCAAACAAGCATTGGCCTCCTATTTCTTTTTTTCACTTTCCAAATCACAAAGCTCTGAAAACCAAAAACTTTCTCATAAGTTTGGCGCTAAAACCCATTTTAACTTATATTATGATAGTCTTTCTTTATTCCACTTAGTGTGAATATTCATACATTTCATGACAAAAATATGAATGTATTTGATTATGGGGAGCTATGCTGCATCCTGCTAGAGGTGTTATGTGATATTGGCAAATGCGCATGATTACCTTGATCAAATTCCGCAAATTCTGAATTTTGAAACATCTGGCCCCAAATATCCCAACGTTTGAGATAAGGCACTTTAACCTGTAAGATCTAGGGATGGGGAGGTGGAGGTAGTAAATATCCTACCTGAGTTGTCCAGGAACGGAGAAAACCACTCAGTGAAGGGAGTAGGCATTCAAGTCTTCAGAGAGAGAGGGCTTGTTTAAGTCAAGCCAAACCGAGTTGGGTCACTCAGCCATTAGTCCAAAGGGAATGAACAGGGCTGCAAACAAAAGACAGAATAAAAACTCAGGATAAAGACAGAACTGAAATGGAACAAGAATAGTTTGAGAATGGGGAAATGAGAAGGAACTAGAAAGCAGCAGGACCAAGGTGTCTTTGCTTCCAGTTAATTGGCTGATGGCTGTTAGGTATGAATTGGGGTCAGGTTAACTTTAAAGCTGGAAGATTGTGGCAGGCAGATACTGGGAGAAATGAGACACAACCTCTGTCCTCTATTTTCTGAGAGTCTAGAATATCATTAGCCAGAAGCCACGGTCCTGAGAGAATGGTTAGAAATTGGAGTCACATTAGTCTGAGGCAACGATTTGGCTTTGAGTTTTTTCAATCTCAGTATTTTTAAAGCTTTATTTTCTAGATTATAAAATATACAACACATAAAGAAAAGTGCATAAATCATAAATGCACAACTTATTCAATGAAACACCCGTGTTAATTGTTACCCAGTTAAAGATAGAATATTATCGGCACCCCTGGTGCCCAACTGGTGTCCCTTCCCTAATCATAACTCCTTTTTCCCCTACTAAAAGGTAACAACAATTCTGACTTTTCAAAAAATCACTTCCTTCCTTTTATTTATACTTGTACACCTTAGCATGCATTCCTAAATATTATAGTTTTGCCAGTTACTGACTTTTATGTAATAATTCAGTATGTATGCTTTTGTTTCTGGTTTCTTTCATTCAATATTATGTTTGTGAGATTCATCCATTTTGTTGCATAAAACTGATATTGTTCCTTCTCATTTCTGTATAATATTCCCTTTTGTGAATATGCCACAATTGAGTTAACCATTCTACTGCAGATGGGCACTTCCAGTTTCGGGCTGTTTGAATAGCATTGCTATGGTTATTTTTGCTTGACTTTTGGTGCACATGTGCCTGCATTTCTGTTAGTAGTGGAATCATTGAGTCATAAACACACGTTACACTTGGCTGGATGCTGCCAGTTTTCCAAAGTGTGTGCCATTTATACTGATTTGCACTCTTCCATTGCATCAAATCATTATTCACACTAAGTATTGTCAGACTTACAATTTAATCACTCTGGTGGGTGTGCAGTGGTATCTCATTGTTTGATTTGCAATTCTCTGGTGACTAATGAGGTTGAGCATCATGGCCTTTTGGATATACTCTTTTGTACAATTCCCATTAAAATCTTTTGTCCATTTTATCCTACTAGATTGTCCTTTCCATATTCATTTCTAGAAGTTGTTTAAACATTCTAGATGCAAGCTTTCTGTTATGTGTGGTACAAATAAATTCTCCAGCACTGTGGCTTCCCATTTAATGCTTTTTGAGTCTTATTTTCTTTCTCTAATTTCCATCAAGCTTCCCAGGACCAAATATCCCCCATTTTGCTAAGGTTTTAACAAGTTCACCTGGGACCTGAGGAATAGCTCACTAAGGCTGCAGGGCTGCTCTCTCCACCTTCCCTTCCTTCGTCCCTCCTACTTATTTGCCCCCCCACCCCCGCAACCTCTCTCTCCATTCCTTCAAAACTTGCCCATTCTTGGGAGGCTGCTTATTATTCACAGGATGGATAGAAACAACCTTCTTTTAGCCACGGTGCCAAAACTGTCAGATTTACCACGTGCCATTAATAAGTCAGAAAACCTTCACTCTGGAAAGCACTTGGAGATCATATAGTTCTAATGATGAGGAATTGAAATCTCAGAGAAATTAAGTGGCTTATCCAAGATCATACTACAAGTTAGTGGCCAACTTAGGGCTAGAACTCAGGTCTCTTGCATGCACGCCCAAGCTTTTTCCACTCTATTATGCTAAGAGAGACCAAAGCACACAGCTGCACATTGAGTGGGGCATTTTTTTTTCTTCTGAAAATAAGTGCTGTCTGTGTCTGCGTAACAACGTAATCAGTAGAGACTATGGCTCATGTCTGTCTGGACCCAGGTTGAGAGATCACATCACCTCTGCTTCTTTCCCATCTCCTGGCTGTCAAAGCCTGAAGGACAACAAATGGCTTGAGTAATGAGATGAGTTAAGATAGTGTCTCCCACGCTGAATTATGTGCCAGTTCAGGACTACAGGATTCTGCCACAATCCATTTACACAAGAAATTAAATTGAAGATAGCAATGTAATATTCATATATTAAATCCTGGCGGACAATCAAAGTAATTAAGGCCAAATGTTCTGAATCATCCTGTGGCATCATGAACATTCTATTGCTGGGTTTTTAGAAGGACTTATTTCTACAACCAATTATCTTGGAAATCATTAAACCTCCTTTGGAATGTGAATAATTTGAAAGCCACCGTGATACCCAGTGCTACTCAAACCACTTTGCCCCCATGAAAGAACAGCTCTGCTAGGCAGGAGTGCTGGGTGGGCAAGGAAAGTCTGATTTTCAAAAAACAAAGGCTAGGGGATAGGAACCAGTCTCTGAGCAACCCGCTCTCCGCATTGTGTTGTTCAAAAGGAGTGGCTGTATTTCATCCTAAATTGAAGCAGTTAAACTGATGTAGGCTACTGGGCTAATCCCAGCTACAGACTGATCTGCTTGCTGTGTATTTCTGTGGTTCTCACAAATACCTTCTACTGATCAAAACAAAACAGAGTTTGAAGAAAGACGATGGCTCCGTCTAGCCCCACAATGATGAATAGGGTCGACCTTCAGATCTTCTCCACCATGCCCCATCATAGGTCACCTCGTCTCTTAAAGTTTCTCCACATGCCCTCATCTCTTAGTGCCTGTTCTTCTCATCTTCCCTTTGTCCATACCTCTGTTATGGCACTCCCAATAAAGTTCTCAATTTATTTGTTGACTTACCTTCTGGAGTGTAAGCCCTTCAAGGGCAGGGGCTATGCCCTAATCTTTCCAGTGTCTCCACACGTGGCCAGGTGCATGAGGCAGAGAAGGTGCTTTGTTTATGGTTGGTGCATGTATGAAAGATTAAATATATAACAGACAAATTATCAAGAGAACAAACTCACCAACATACGCAAATGTATCTTTGTTTGGGAATGACAGGCTTAGTGTCATGGCAGCATCAAAGAGAGGAAGCAATCTTCCTTTCTTTCCCAGTAAATGTTTTAATTCTCTCCAAAACACAAGGTTCTCAAACCATCACCAACAAATAAAACCCTATCATGGAGAATGCGTAACTAAAAGATACACAAAAAGTATTAAATTAACTTGTACTTTTTCAGAGTTGTACTTAGGAAACAATCAAGTTATTTTACCTGAACTAATTACAAGACTTCTTTGCATCTTGAATACTGCATACAAAAAAAAGTGTCTCCGATTCATCAGTTTTGCCCATGGGAATAATTAAAAGTGTGCATATACAGTAATATTCCTATGAAATTATTTCTTCTCATAAATATTTATCCATAGCCTAAGTTTGTTGATGCTGAACGGCATTAATATTTCCTGACTTTGGTTCACATACTGCCCCCTTGACTGTACCACAATTCTGATTTACAAATGAGATTCTTGGGAGATATTGAACTGTATCTTGTTCATATCTATATCCTTAGTTCTAGCACAGAGCTTGGCACAGAGCATGCATTCTCTGTAGAATGAATGAATGAATGAATGGAATACTAAGTGAGGAAGTAGCCCTCAGAGATGACTTGTATCAAAGTAAAGTTGTACAAAGCAAAGCTGATATTCTCTTTGTGACCCATTGGCTACGGCATCTCTGAGCTTTTAGGCCAACCTGATCTGCCCACCCAACCAGCATGCCCTTTCAAAGGCAGTTTTCCTACCCCTCCATGTGCCCAGCACTAGCCAGAGGGGCTGGTGCTATCTGTGTGTCAGCCCAAGCCAGATGGACGCACCAACAACCATCTGTGGCTTTCCTGGGTGGGCATCTTGAGCCCACATGTTTCACATCATCATGGGCCTACGAGCCAGTGCTGGAAACTGCACCAAGAAATATTGATACTGAACAAAATCAATAAACTGGGGCCACAGCTAAATATTTATTGAGGCAGACAGTGATGCCATGTTTGCCCAGAAAATTCAATCAAGTTCCGTCCAATTACTTTGGGTTTAGATTTGAGCAAATTAGCTCTTAGTCATAGAATTTCAGAATGTCAGAGCTGGAAGGACCCTTAGAATTCATCTGGCCCTGTATAACCCCGAGGTTTTCAAACTTCGCTTTTGCAAGAAACACTTTGTAACCAAGGAAATCTTATGACGCTCCTCTTATTCAAGTAGGGGTGAAGATCCTGAGGCACAGCCTCCCTCTCTCATCTGCTTCAAACTGCAGAAGTGAAAAAGGAAGTCCAGTGAAGTTAAAGAGGATCATGGCATACTGGAGGCAAAAAGTTCTAGTCTAGGAGTAAGCATCAAGACACACTCCAAATCTGTCTTAGCCAAGGGCCTGATATTCAGCCATTTACACTCATGCCCGTAGAGGTCTTTGGGAAATGATCATTTGAACTGGTGAGAGACATCTGTTCCTAAGAGTGGAGAAAAACGTCGTCCTCCCACCCTGGTGGATGGCTGCTTCTGTACCCGTCTACTCATGTGTCCAACTTTTGAGGTGCCTTTGTGTCACCTTCTGCAGCGGTATATCTAGTTCCTTGTCGGTTTCTGCCTGAGGCTCATCCGTGTGTTCAGATTGGCTCTTCTTTCTGCTGTGGGTCTATCAGTGCCTACATCTCAAGTCTTTCAGCTCCTACGTGTCCAGATGGACTTTTCATATGCTTATTTGCCTCATCATGTGTGTCTGTGTCTGAATGATTTTGCTCCCAAGTGCGTGTGCATGTGTTCTATGTGCTCAGAACTCATCTATCTTTATTTCAGTAAGTGATTGTTTTAACCCTTCTGTTTCTGCCTTCAGTGTTTTACCCACAAGAAAGGCTAACAGTGAAAGTGGAAGGGAGAGAGAAAATAAAACATTTCTGGTCTTCCTAAAGACGTCAGTCTCCTCTTCTATGTTTCCTAACTTTTTTCACCTATTTATTCCCTAGTAATCTTATCTCTCTCATCCTTTTTTCTTTCACTGTGTTCTTTTATCTCTGGTTGTCCTATTTTTCTATTTCTCTGCATCCTTTCTTTTCTATTTTATTTATTTCTTCCTCTTTCTCTTCTATTTGTTTTCTCTCTAGATTTATCTTTCCCCATATATTTTCCTTTTTTCTTATTTTTTCCCTCTATTTACTTTTTCTCATTTTGGGGGATTCTTTCTGAGTATGTTTTTATTTATTTTTCTATCTTTTTTCTTGAGACAGGGTTTCACCTTGTCACCCAGGCTGGAGCACAGTGGCATGATCATAGCTCACTGCAGCCTTGACCTCCTGGACTCAAGCAATCTTATTGTCTTAGCCTCCTGAGTAGCTGGAACTATAGGTGCATGCCATCACGCCCTGCTAATTAAAAAAAAAATTATATATTAATGGGGTCTTGCTATGTTGACCAGGCTGGTTTGAACTCTTGGGCTCAAATGATCCACCCACCTCTGCCTTCCAAAGTTCTGGGATTATAGGTGTGAGCCACCACACCCAGTTATTTCTTTCTCTTCTTTTCCTCTTAGCTCCTATTTCTGGGTTTCTCTTTTAACTCTATTCCTCTTCCTTCATGTGTCTCTTTTCTGTGATCCTTGATTTTATTCATTTTCTTTCCCTGTCATTTGTATCCCTGTCTTTCTTCATATCTTTTCTTTTTATTTCTCTTTCTCTTGCCCATTTTTCTCATCTCTCTGTCGGGAGCTCCTTGTGTATGAATCTGTCAGCCTCTTTTTGTGCTTTGTTCTCCCCAAAGAGTCTTGAAGCATCAGAAGGGGGAGTCACCCTTTTCTGCCCTGGGCTGGGCTGTAGGTGGATGGGGTTCATTATCTGTCTTTTCACTCAAAGATGGGTGGGGTCGTTTGCTGCTCCCTGGAACCTAACCAACACATCCTCGCTCCCCGCCCCCAGGACCCCATCTGCCGAGTCACACTGCGACTCCAGCTGCTGCGCTGCTTTGATTCCCTGCACGTCCCATGTAGAGTGATGAGCCCCCAGGTGCAGTGGGAGAATTCATCAGCCACCTGACAGGGCTAACAATTTACTCCTGAGAAATAATCCATATCCGGATAATGGATCACCCCTGACTCCCTGAGACCATTTGTCTTGGCACTTAAATGGCACCAGAATCCAGGGGCAGAGCTAGGATTCTATCCCAGGTTCATTGGTAGATGAATAGGCTGGAATAATAATGTTAAGGATTATGATAAGGAACACTTTGCATTTGCATGGCGCTTTTAAACTCTATAGCTTTGGAGGAGCTTCCTTGGCTCATCTCTTTTGCACCTCAGACACTGTGGACCCTGATTGCAGATTCAGAAGCAGGGGACTTTTAGTGACTCACCCAGAGTCATCTAGCCTGTTACTTGCAGAAATGGGAGGAAAACTATTTCCCGACTTCCTGAGACTCTTTCTTCTGAATGCTACATGGCATTCCAATCTCTGGGTCTCACTATTTGTATCCAAGAAATGAAAGCTGATACTAAGAGACAGTATACTGGAGGAGTTCATAGATCTGGCTTTGAATCCTGGCTCTGCATTAGCTAGCTGTGTGGCTTTGGGCAGTTTGCTTACTCACTCAGAAACTCTACATCTTCCTCTTTAAAGTGGAGATCCAAATAAACCTTCCTCGTAGGACTATTATGAGGATGAAGAGAAATTATGCATGCAAAGTGCTTATTATAGTGCCTTCCTTATAGTAAAAGCTCCATGAATGTTAGCTATGATTATTACTACTGCCTGTCTCTTTGCAGGATGCTAAGTGAACTCATACAAATGCATGAGAAAATTGGTCTGGAGGAGGGGAAGAGATAATTGATGGCTTCCACATAAGTGTCCCTGAGGCCATTGATGGGGGAAGGGATAAGGAAGAGTGAATTCTGATTGGGGGAGGAACTAAGGATTCTGCTTGGGCTGGGAGGTCCTGCCAGCTCTGGGAACAGGCAAAGAGAAGGAAGGAGGTTGGGGATTTGTGTTCAGGCTCCAAACATTATTTCATTGCTCAGCAGGATCAATTGTTGGCCTTCAGTTCCAGCCTGCTAAGGTTCCCCTTCTCCGGGTCTCAGCTGTTTCTGTTTCCCTGGGGTGGTTCTCTTTGCCAAAGACTGGACAGAGGAATATTTCTTTGGGGTAACATTGAAGCCCGAAAGATTTTGTGGAAGGCCAGCACAAACGAAAAATAATGAACTCTTGTGCAGGAGCCTTTTGCGTAAATGGGAGTTCACTGTACAAATGTAAGAAAGATTATTAATATTCCCAATAATAACAGTAACGATCGATCTTTACAGCTTGTTCTATAGAGTGCCACTGCTAGAGGTTGACACATCATCTCAAATGGTGCAAAACATCCCCAGGGTCCATCTGCATGCAGAATCACAGCCCACATCCTTCTTCCCCTTTACGGAGACCTCACCCTCCCAGAGTCACACATAATTTAGCCTTTGGTGAAATGATTCTGACGCTATAGAGGCTCCCTGGAGAACGGATGCTGTGCGGAGGCGGACAGTGTGGGCTCCTGACTTCAAACTGCGGGAACGCGAGGAATTGATGCATCTCCTAAGCACCAAGGGCTCAACTCCTCTGGAGATGAGAAGGGCTTTGTCAAAGCCTGATGGTTTATTAATAATTCTCTCAACTGAAGAGAGCCCCATGCTTATCAATTGACAAATATTTAGTGAGAACTCTCACTGGGGGATCTAAAGAGGTTTGGCAGAGCTGACAATGTGGTTGAGGAGACAGACCACAGACATATAAAATTTTTTTACAGTAAAAGCAGTCCCATCAACAAAGAGATGTTAGCAGCTGGAGTGAAGTGGAAAAAAATGTAGAGTCAGGAGACTTGACATCACAATCTCTCTGAGCCTTGGTTTCCCTAACCTCTTAGAAAGGCAGCCTGGTATCATTGAAAGAATATTCACTTTGGAGTCAGACCAACCTGGCTCAAAATTTCAATTACCTCACAGACTAACTCGGAGTCCTTGAACAAGTTACTTAACTCCTATGAGGCACAATTACCTTATGGATAAATTGAGATATAACAATAGCTCCCACCTCATAGTGTGGTGGTGAGAATTAAATGAAAACACACATGTAAAATGCTAAACATAATGCCTGGCACATGGTAAACACTTAATAATCAGTTCTTATTTTTATAATATGCAGGGGGAAAGGCAGAAAGTGTTCGAAAACAGGAGGGTTCTATTTTCTTCTTCAGCTCTTGATATGCGTGACATTAAATTTCATGTGAATGCAAACCAGAAAACACTTATATGTAAACAATAATTATAATATCACTCTATGATACCTTTTATATGCCCCCCCAGTATTGCTCACTAAATTTGGTATGATCAAATTTACAGAACAATGAAATAGCAGAGGAGGTAAATTATATGCTCCTTGTGATATTGGATTCCTTTCTGAGCTTCAGTTTTCCCATCTGTAGAATGTGGCTAAGAACACCTACTTCACAATGCTGTTGTGAAGATTAAATTAAAATGTGTATAAAGCACTTGGCACAGAATAGGCAGAAAACGAACCTTAGCTCCTTCCTCTACTCTCATCTATAAAAATGGGAATAAGAAAGAATCATCCTCACACATGGGTTATGATGAGGATGAAGACTGGCAAATATACAGGAAATGCTTGTAAACTGTAAAACCACCATGATAGTCTTTACAGAGCATCTGAAGTCTACCAGGCACTGTGCAATTAACAAATGTTAGGGCTGGGCGTGGTGGCTCACGCCTGTAATCCCAGCACTTTGGGAGGCCGAGGCGGGTGGATCACCAGGTCAAGAGATCGAGACCATCCTGGTCAACATGGTGAAACCCCATCTCTACTAAAAATACAAAAAGTTAGCTGGGCATGGTGGCGTGTGCCTGTAATCCCAGCTACTCAGGAGGCTGAGGTAGGAGAATTGCCTGAACCTAGGAGGTGGAGGTTGCGGTGAGCCGAGATCGCGCCATTGCACTCCAGCCTGGGTAACAAGAGCGAACTCTGTCTCAAAAAAAAAACAAAAAAAAACAACAAAAAAAAAACAAAAAACAAATGTTAATCAATTAGGTAAACATTACTTAAGTGTTTACTATATGGAGGACACTATTTTAGGTATTGTGAGTGATCCAGAGAGATAAGGGCCATCAGAGTAGATGAGCCCCTCCACATAAGAATAGAGCATTAAGGACAGGACCTGAGCAATGCTCCCATTTAGGGTATCAAAGGACATTGCAGAGCTAGAAGGAGAAATCAGAGGTAAGAACACCAGTATAGTACAGTGTCCTCAGAGCCAAGTGAAGAGTGAGTTTCAATAAATAGAAATTTATAATGTAGGATTCTGCAAAGTATGAAAAGCAACATTGAGAGGGGCTGTGTGCATGTGTGTGTGCACGCACGTGCACGTGTACATGTATGGAGGGGGCAGGAGCCATCTTGCTGTGGATGGCAGGAGTGTTTGGGGAAAAGTAAGGCAAGTGTATCTAGAATACTCTTTCAAGGTGTTAAGGACTAAGGCTGAGAAAGGAAGGATGAAGCTAGAAGGGGATGCAGGGTTGGAGGAAGATTGTTTCCATATAGGAGCATTTCAATGTTTTTGTGGGCTGTGGGGAAGAGGAAGTCCACGGGTAAAGAAAAGATGAATAAGTAGATGAGAGAGAGAGAGGATTGCTAAACAGGCAGAAGAATTCTGAGAGATGAGACCTGGGAGGTTTGGCTGAGACAAGAGGAGTTTTCAATTAATAAGGAGAAAGAGATCATGGGGTAACAAATGGCTGTCAAGTGGCCAAGAGGGCTGAGGGCTGACAAGGAGCCACTGCATCTAGAATTAGGAAGGCCTCAAGAGTGGAAGTGGAGTAGGAAGAGGTAAAATAGTGAGTTGATGATAGACACTACACATTTGAGAAGTTTTGCAGATCCAGGAGCAAGTAGAACAAGGCTAAGGGAGAGATTATGCTTTATGAGGAGGTTTGAGATGTGTGTAGGAACGGAGGAGTCAGTGGAAGAGAAGAAGCTGAAAGTACAAGAGGGTCAGAGGTTTCTTGGTGGCTGAGGCAACAGCAGCAGAAGGGGCCGAGCTTCAGAACACTAGTGAAGAGAACCCCAGAGAGGATCCTTTTCTCCTTTGAGGTGGGAGGAAAGGACAAAAAAGCCAGAGGAGCCAAAGTTCTGCACTTGGTCCTTGAACCTGGCCTTGGGCACTAATATCACCACTGTTGACCCTATAATTTTCAGGGCATGTCATGATCACTGAGGAGGTTTGAGGGACCATCTCTGAGGACAGCAAGGTGTGTGATTTGGAGAATATACTGGTGACTCTTTCCTTAGGGAGATGGCAGAGAGCTGTAGCCCCGGTCCCAGGACACCAGGCTCCAGAGCCTGGCCCTGCAAGGAGGGCTTACAGTCCATGACCTATACCCATGTTACACAGCCTCTTCCTTCCCTGTCACTGAAATCACCACCGATTTCACTCTTAAAAATGAAGTCAGGATCCACAGTCACTCAGAGACTTAAGTGTTCCCGTTATTTGCTAAGGCACTAGGGACGCAGAGTCCTGTGATCTGGCCAGAAGTTTCCTTATTTGGAGTGAAAGAAAGGGCTTTCTGAATATATCCTGGTCTTCAGCTCTTCAACATGTGTGCACAGCCTGCCGAATGTGTCAAATGGCCATTCTGCCACTTGACCCAGCCTCAGCTACAGCCTTTCTTCTCCAGCGTGGCTGCTCTGTGGTCCTAGACAGATGCAGCTCTGACAGCACCTTTCTGCCTTACCCCTTCATTTTCAATTTCATAACTCTCCTGGGATCTGGAGGGTGGAACAGCAGGATAGTTATGAGCCCTGGGTGTTTGAAAGCAGGAGAGGATGCTGAGCCACAGAAGTCAGGAGAGAGGGTCCTTGGGTGGGGGCCAGACCCAGAGTAGCTCAGAAGATAAAGTCAGTCCTTGGTATCTTTTATCCCAGGTCCAATTTTGGTGTTCCATACCAATCTTATGGTGCCCGAAATGGAGGAATACAGGGAGGGAAGGGCGAACAACCCCTTAGTTAGGGAAACCTAGGGCTCTCAAGCTAGACTTTCATCTCTGTTTAAGGCGTGGGTTGTCTCAGGATTGAGTTATAGTAGAGAAAGACCTATTTGCATTGACAAATGGCACTTAATGAAGGAAATGATTAAAAGTGAGGGAAACTACAGGCTCAGAAATGTCAGCGGATGTTGTACAAGAGAATTCCTTTATTGCATTTTCCTCTCCCTTTTCTCCCACATCCTTTTTCTTCCCTCCCCTTATGCTCATCTTCCTTCTCCTCTGCCCTCCTCCTGCTTGCTCCATCCAGCTGCATCCACAGAGACTGATGTGATTTCTCATGATCTACAGTCAAATGCCATTAATCCCGACAGGCTCACGAGGGTCCAGCTAAGCTGTCCCATGAACCAATCCTGTGAGTAGACAGATCAAGGGAAGCAGGAGGCAGGCAGCTCCCTCACCCCGCCCCTTCACGGGTAATGGCACATAAACCAATAAACCAGAGTGGCTGCCCCTAAAATAATCAATAAATCACTTGGGGTCCAAGAGAGGTGGAAAACTCCCCAGCAAACAGTGCTCAGGGCATTTTCCATGACCTTCTCTGCCTTGAATGTCCGTGGCACACTAGCTGTGCAGGCCAGGACTGACTCTGTTCTCAAGGTGCCACTCCCAGATTCTGCCTGGCCTTCTCAGCTTCAGAGGGAGGTAATTCATTCCAATGGATATGACAGGTGCCATCTTCAGGTGCCTGGCTTTGCTCCCAGCCTCAGGGACTGTTGCTGACTGCAAATCTCCCAGGTGCCACGCTGGTTTGAAGAAAGCAAGCCTTGGGGTGGGCAGATGACCTTTCAAGAACCCAGGAAACCCAAGTGGGATAGCAGTGTGATGTAATGGACCGAGCCCTGGACTAGGATGATGGATACCTGGCTTTTAGTCCCTTTTCAGCCACTAACTTGCTAGGCGATGTTGGGTAAGTCACTTTCCCTTTCTGGATCTCAGTGCCTCCTTCCCACCGGCCCCTGTGATGTGAGAAGGTTGGACTAGATTATCTCTAATGGCACTTTCAACCCTGATAAGCAAGTTTTGAAATTAAAGAAAAAATGGTTTTTGGAAAATTGCCAGCTCTAGTTAGAATTTGTTTAAGGACTCCTTCTCTTGAGCTCTATTTTAGCTGCTTTGCCATTAAATTCTTCACCCTAAACTCTCATGCAGTACAGGTAGTAACCTATCAGCAACCAGGCTCCATCTAAGACATCACGACCACTCACAGGTGTAGCCTTACCCTCCTGCTGAGCTGGTTCTGTGTTTGGGGCTAGGTCATCCTGATAGAGTCCTGAGGCAGAGCCCCGTGGGAGGGATGCACCACTGACTCTCAGACAGAGTTTAGAGTAGACGGGTGGGGTGGCTGCTTGGGAGGAGATTCCCCTTAACTTTGTATTTTCAAACTTTTAAACATATTGTAAATTTGAAAGAATAGCACAATAAATACTTGTAAATACTCTCACTGACAATTTGCCACATTTATGCAATCTCTCTCTCTCTCTCTCTATTTATTTTATATGTATCTATATATACTTGAAAGCATGTTGCAGATATCACGACATGATCTCTCTCTTGTTCTCTCTGTATGTAGAACAAGAGGGAGATCATGTCGTGATATCTGCAATAAATATATATATATATATATATATATATATATATATATATATATATATATAGAGAGAGAGAGAGAGAGAGAGAGAGAGAGAAACATTGAAAATACGTTGCAGATATCATAACATTTCATTCCTAAATACTCAGAACACATCTCCTAAGAATGAAGTTTTCTTAGCTGGGGAGATTCTTAGGCTTTCTAAGACTTTGGAATTCTCAGCAAGGTGAAAGTCTCCAGGTTTTAGAGTCCAAGGGAAGGGTCAAGAGACATACAATGGTCTAAAGAACAGATTTTAGGCTGGATATGGGTAGTGTGCAAGGAAGCCATGCACAAAAGAAGGAAGCCCAAAAAGTGGTTCAAGAACAGTTTTCAAACAAACAAAAAAGGCAGTGACTTTGGGCAAGTCACTCCCCTTCCTCAAACTTCAGTTTCTTCCTCTATAAAATGAAGGTTGTGCTAATCTGTCCTGCCAACCTCCCAAAGCTGTATGCAATTCGGGTTAAAAATATATATAAGAGTGAGTTGGGAGCAGCTACCCTTATACATATAAGGGCAAGTGCTTTGCAGAGATGAACTTCAGAGGTAGTAAAGCCTAGGAGTCTATGGTAACACACAGAAGTGGATGGTCCCCCTGTTGAGCCCCTAAACTCTTGTTACTGGAAGCCACAGAATTTTCATCTAGAATGGAAATATCAGTGGCTTGCCTCTCTTGTAGTTTTTCAAAGGCATAAACACACAACTGAGTTTTTTTTTCTAGTTCTTTTTTCAGATAACTCCATGTTCTTATTGATTGTGGCACAAAACTAAAAGAAAACCTCCTCGTGTTTTTTGTTCTTTGTGACTTTTTTTTCTGTACCCCCCTTATTTCCCATTGTGTTCCCTGCCCCACCCTGTCGAGACTTCTGGAGTTGGAAAATTCTCTCATCCTGCCTCCCCCTAGCTCAAAGAGCAAAATGCTTTACAAAATTAAGTGAGCATTTGGGATTTTTAACTTGATTTTATCTTTTCATTCAACCAGAGGGGTATGTGTGTGGGAGATGCACTTGTCAACTAAAAGCAATTTCTCTGCCTCCTTGGGGACTGAAGTGTAATCGTTGCTCTGTCTTTCTGGTGTCAGGATGAAACTTACATTTTCCTGAGTGGTGTCAGCACACTGACAGACAGCTCCTGGGATCTAGCAAGGAGTACTGGAAAAAAAATGGGCAGGGGGCGAGAGATGTGGAGGCTGGTATCGGCTCGTCTCTCCTCCCCTGGGTGACTTTGGGCTAGTCACTTACTTTGCTTCACTTTTCTAAATCTTAAAAAATGGGAATAATTCTCTCCCATTTCTACCTCAAAAAGATGTTGCCAGGACTTTGTCAGGTTTCTGTGATATGAAAATGTTTAGAATTAATAGAGCTTTGGGAAAAAAGTGCTATGGAAGCAATGTACCCCTAGAAATGCTGTTAAGTAGCTGGAAAGGAACTTCAAGATTTCTCTGTATAACCCCATTTGAGAAATGAGGAAACGGAGGCCCTTCTGATGTTCAAAGTGGTCCCCCAAAGTCCCCCATGATTTCACTGACATGTTCACCATTTGCCCAGCTAAGTCTTTCACAAATAGAAAATCAAGGAGGCAGAGTCTTGAGGTCCTGGGGCTCGAAAACCCCTTTAGAGAGCAAATATGGTCCCTGTGCACTCTGTGTGGGCCTTCTGATAGGACTTCTCAAAAGGAGATGCTGGAAGGCGAGGTGCTAATCTGCCAATTCCTTCATGGGCCCGGAGATAAGTACTTTGTTATCTCACTCCTGAAAATGCATAGACCTTCCTAACAATCTGTAGAGCAGGGGAGTCCAATTTTTTGGCTTCCCTGGGCCACATTGGAAGAATTGTTGGGCCATACATAAAGTACACTAAGACTAATGATAGCTGATGAGGTAAAACCAATGGCAAAAGAATCTTATAATGTTTTAAGAAAGTTTACAAATTTGTGTTGGGCTGCATTCAAAGCTGTCCTGGGTCTCATGTGGCCCGCAGGGCTGTGGGTTGGACAAGCCCGTTGTAGAGGGAGGTGGGTGGCAGGACTGAGATTCCCATTTCATAGAGGAGGAGCCTGAGGCTTATGTTGGGAAGCAGACATACATTCACCCAGCCAGTCAGCCAGTAAGTCCAACCTCACTCTTGGTATTTTAACTACCCTTTCGACTGTGCTCTCTTGCCTGATGCAAGAAACCTAACAAGTAGAAAGTTCAAATGAAATAACCAGACTGGGAAGTGCTATATAGACATACACACAAGAATTCTTAGAAAATCCAAATGAATGACGTGTATGGAGTATGTTCATTTTGAATACACCTGGAAACCCTATGAGGAGTCAAGTTTCAAAGTTTGGTCAATTTTCCATGCTACACATTTCCTCATACACCCAAAAGAAGTAGAGTAGGTTTAAAGTGATCAGTTTCCCCATTTGGTCGCCCCAGTGTTTCTTGTGGCTAGGGTGCCGCAGAATTCCTTGAGGAAATGTAAGAGGAAAGAAAGACTTCTTTCCTCTACATTAGAGTTTCTCTAACCTTAGTAGGCATAAAAGTCCCCATGGAAGGCCTGTTACAAATACAATTTTCTAGTCCCCATGCCCAGAAATTCTTGTTTAGCAGGACTGGCAGCAGGGACCTGCATTGTTATATGATACTTCAAGTGATTCTGATGCATCTGGTCTAATGGACCGTACTTTGGGAAACATTGATCCACAACAAGGTTTAAGGGCCTTTAATTCTTAGAGTCCCATTTAATTAGCAATTATATGCCTGGGTGCCAAGCACTTTTGGGCTTCAGAAAAAAGGTTAAGAAGGTCCAAAGCCCATCTTCTGAAAGTCAGCAAGCCCCCAGAATCACTTTATCATTGTGGCTAAAGATCTCTGGGAAGACAGTGACCCAAGCTAGGAACAGGATGTTTGGCTCTTCATTGGAATTACAATAGGAAATGCTTAAGAAGCAGCAAGCTGTAGAGCTCTAGGTCTTCACTGTCAGGACAAAGGTGTCCTATGTGTCCCTTGTGAGCACATACTGTAGGATGAGGGATTACAGGTCCAGGCTAGCAGGTTCCTGGCTGCTCTATGGGGGCACTTGTTACGTGCCCCTGCACAGGAAGGGAATTCTGCATTTTACTCACAGGCCAACTTTCTCAGCCTTTTCTGGGTCACCAAGACCAGCCTAAGTGCCCTGTGCCACTAGCACAGTGCCAACCTAAAGGCCTCAGTCATTCCCCTATCTAGCCTAGTCCTTGATTCAGCAGAGACAAAGCTGTAGTTTTTTTTCTAAGTAGGATTTTCTAACTCCAGAAGATAATATATGTTTATTAAAGAAAAATTGGAGAATACTAAGATATGAAAATAATGAAACAGTTAAAAATTGCCCATAATTGTATTACCTAAATACAATCATGACTAAGATTCTGGTGTGTTTCCTTTTAGCCTTTTTTTCTGTATATAAGCTTATTATTTATTTGCACTGTTTATATTACAGTGTTTACACATTTTGCATCCTGCCTTTTTTCAAAGTATCATAAGCGTATTTTCAGATTATCATATAAGCTTCTAAATTATACGCTTAAAAATAATTGCATAATAATTCATTGAATGAATCAACATTATTTGCATAGCTCAATATTTGGCACCTAGAGGACATTTGGTAAATATTTGTTGTATGAATTAATAAATTGATGGATGAATGCATTTCCCTATTATGTCTATTATGTCCTTCTACCCCAGAACATTTAGTTAAGGATAAAGGAAGGTAACAAAAGGAGGGTAACACTAAGTAATTAAGTGGCAGAATAGGCAGGTCAAAGAAAAGGGACAGGGCCGAACTGCTAACTTTGTTACTAAATCAATTTTTTTAAAGAATTCTGATCTCTGTATTTCCTCTTCTCTTTTTTCCCAAAAGAGTAGACGCTTTGTCTACCTGGAGCTTTTTCATAGCTATTAATATCCCCATTTTACAGGAAACCAAGCTTCAGAGGGATTAAATAACCCTCCCAAGATTACATGGCTAAAACATAACAGAATTGCACTTCTAATCTGGGTTTGTGAGTTTCTGTAGCTTTGTTCCTTTATTACATTACACCTCTTGAGAAAAAAGGCAACAAAGAAGGATAGCTGTCATGGGTTTGTACCTCATGTAGAGCTGCCCTGGAAGCAGAGTGCTTTCTGTTTCTGAGGATCCTTGGTTTGGACCAGGCAGGCAGATTTTGTGCCATGAGGGAGCCCCAAAACAGCTCATTCCATTAAAAAAAAAAAGGAACCCATTGAGACCATTTCAAAAGCTGGTGCTGGATAAGCTCATGGGAAGAGGTTAGGCTGAGATTTCAATATCCAGGGCCTGAAACTGGACATTTCTAGATGTCAGGCTTGTTTGGCTTGGTTGACTAAGCATTCGTAAAGCAGAAATTGGTAAAGGAGCAGGTCTGGTAAGTGTTTGTTGTCTGTGATTGCTTTTAGAAAACAGGGAAAATTGGAAATGATTTAGAAATTGGTACAAAGGCAGAGAGGTGCCATGTTTCTCAGAAAGAACGGAAAATGAGTGAAAGGCCTTTAAACTCTGAGGATAGCTCTGCTTCGCTAAGAATTGTACGGCAAAGTACAGGCAATTTTTCCATTTTATGCACCCTTTTTGCAGCATTAATGCTAATATCAGTGGTTAGCAAAGCAAATATAATAACTGCTCTCCCCAACGGACCCCGTGATTGAGGCTTCCACTCCTCTTGCCTGCAATTGAGCTGTTAGAAGATTTTCCATATTTCTTTCTACCTCCTCAGTAGCATTTTGATCGACAGAGCCCCATTCTCCCAGTGGCGCAAAACAAGGCACAGAGTCACGTCTGAACAGCTACCAATGGCGAATTGGGAGAGAAATTAATGTGGGTCCCTGAGTTTGAAGTAAAAAGGAATTTCGTTAAGAAGCCCTTCCTGCCCAATGTGGTCCATTTCTGGTGGGTGATTCTACCCCAGGATTTGGAAGGCAGGGCTGTTTTAACACCATCAGGGGTCCCAAACACTGAACCCATTGTGGCTTGTGCCCTCATATGTATTTAAAATGTAAAAATACAAAGCCATAAAAGAAGTCTAAGAAAATCCAGCACAGTACCACCCCCCCCCATTGAAATATCAAATATCGGATTCTTTCTAAAAATAAATGTTGGTCCCCCTCCTATATCAGTGCCCCAAGCAAAACCATTGGCAGTGGAATCTGTAAGTCGGCAGCAACTGGGGACACCCCACATTTATGCTTACTTGACACTGGGTTCTTTTATCTCAGTTGATGATCAACCCCCTCCATACAAAGGTTCCCAGGCAGGAGAGCATCTCCCTCTTCCCTGCAGAATTCCCAGGTCAAGGGAAATAAGATTACTCTCAGATACCAGTCTTCTTGAGGGGGCAAAAATCATTTTTCCTTCTCACTTTCCTGGTCCTCTAGAACGGAGCAGTGGTTTAAATCAGACTTGGAGCTACTCGGGGCTGAGGCGATGCCTGCCCTAAGGGAGGGTTTAGGGGTGGGCCTGGGAGGGTCCCCAAGGCTGAGACAGCACCTCCCCTTTAGATTCAGATATCCTGGGACACACACTGCTTCCCGTTTAGACTAGGCCTCTTGAGGGCTGAGATAACTCTCCGCTAAACCGTGGAGTTTTCTAGAGCCTGGGATACAGTCTCGCCCTCAGAGCTGAGGCTCCCTGGGACAGGTGCGCAACCTCGCCTTCAAATTCCAGCCTTTGGGGAAAGGCCTGCTTTTGTGTGCCGGATCAAGGGCGCCTGGGGTGGGGGTGGGGGACGGGAACCTTCCTTCCCTCTCAGATTTGGGGCTCACCAGGGCTGAGATGGCGTCTCCCCTCAGACTCTGGGCTCCCTAGGGTAGGGGCAGGGTCCCGCCCTCAGAGTCAGAGCTTCCAGGACAGGAGCTGTGAGTCTTGGCCTCCCTTCGCGTGGGGCAAGGGGTTGCGGACCAGCGGCCTCTCTTCTGGCGGGGAGGGGGGGTTCCCCTGAGGCCCTGTCCCCTTCGTGACATGCTCGAGGTATCCGGTGACCAAGACACTCTTAGCTGGGTGCAGGGTGCGGCTCAGGGCGTGGTCACCGGGGGCTACTTAGGGCGGCCGGTGCGGGACACGACGCGAAGGTTAACGCGAGCTGCCGGGCACTCAGCGCGGGTCATGGCGTGGATACTGGACTGCCTTTTCGCCTCGGCCTTTGAGCCCCGCCCCCGTCGTGGTGAGTGGGGCCCACCGAGTCGGGGGGCTGGGGTGCTCGGCCCGGGGCCGCCGGCGGCTGCAGCCTCGGCTGGGCGCCCTGGAGCTTGGCTGGTCGCCCCCTTGCCTCGCTTCCTGCTGGCTTTTTAGCTAATTGTTCCTGGCTCAAGGGACTGCCCCGTCGAGGCCCCGCATAAATCACCAGCTTTGCCGGGAACCGCGAGCAATCGCGCTAATGGCTCGGCGGGACGCGGGACGAGCGCGGGGGCGGAGTCGCTGGCTCAGCCACCTGCTGGGACTGCCAGATCTTTGGGGCCAGACGCCGCAGGAGCGGCATCCCGCAAGTCAAGGACCCTAAAGGCCCAAGATGAATGTCCCTGACGGGGCAAGCCAGGGCTTCAGGGACCCTGAAGGAGGTGGGGGGTTCATTTTGCTTTGAAGTTTGTCCCTTTGTCTCAATCTCAAACACAGAATATCAGCAATGGGCCCCTTAGAGTCGTCGAATTTAACCTCTTCGTTTAGGAGATGATGACACCGAAGATGGGAAAAGCCTGCCCAAGGTCACCCAACAGGTTGGCAGCTTATCTGGGTTAGCTTAGGCTCTGCCAGCTGCCCACTGCCCCAGACTGCCCAGTGGTGGACACCTGGGTTCTTTAGTCAGATTCTTTCCTTGGGTACTTGAGATCAGTGCTTGGTTCCCCTATTTCTATGGAATTGAGGACATAAGTGTGCAAAGATCACAGCACCGGCGTATGTGGGTCACATTTCACCCCTTTTCTAGAACTGCTTCTACAAAGTACATTTTGACAATGGATTATATTTTCGTCCTTCAAGTTTCAGGAGACTGGTATTTTCTTTTTGACATACCCCAGGACCCCCACCCACACTGTCCTTCACTCCCCCTTGATAAGCCCTACCCCCTTCAGGCTGCCACCTGCCCCCATGGCCACCTGTTTTTCCATAGTCTCCACCTCCAGTATCTATATTGGTGAGAGTGCGTCATTGGGCACCAGCCATAGACCAAACCTGGGGTTGTCTCCTCTTTCCTCTGCCCCCTCACAGGCCAGGGAGGGGAGGCAGGGAGAGGAGGAGCCTCAGAAACTTAATTCAGCAGAGACCTGTTTTTAGTTCTTGCCAGCCCCAACGCCCTGCTGAGAACCATCCCAGGAGTTTGACCTCCTGCTAACAGACTACAGCATATTAGCCAGTTCAAGTACAGCTCTGGCCAGCAGCAAGATCTCTGAGGAAGAAAAAGATCTGCATATACACAGAGTTTAGTTTTTTCTTTTGCATATTTTTAAGGTTTATATGATCCTGGTGAATCAAAAACATAAGGGAGTTTTATAAGATGTCTTTTGAGGCCTTACTGCTCTAACACACTACCCTGAAAAAGGGGGTGGGGTGAACCATTTCATGCTAGCTTGGACTAGAAGGTTGTCATGTGACTCCAATGAGATCAAGGACATGAAGGCTTCTTTATGAATAAACACATGGGAGGGAGCCCATATTACACCAGGAAGCCCAATCCCATCTAAAAACAGCAATGTCTATTAGAATTAGAAGGCTTTTCCTTAAACTGAAACCAAATCTCGCTCCTAGTCACTTCTGCCTTCTGGCCCTGGCATTGACTTTCATAGTCCTCCTTCCTAAGAAATAGTGCCAGCTCTCCCCATTATCCCACCCCCTACTCACCTTGCTCTTACCTAGGTTAAACTTTCCCAGTGTCTTCATCTGTTTAACATGTGACATAGTTTCAAGGCCCCTATGCACGTCTAGCTGCTTTTCTTTGAACATACTCCAAGTTATAAATGTCCAATGACCAGGCCAAAAGAGGCTTTCCAGCTGTGCCCCTATAAATATAGTCCTGGATGTCTGACTTTCCCTATTTTGAAAGCCTATACCACACCCAAGGTACATACATTAGTAGTCATAAGCACACCCATAACATACACATTATCACACCTATGCACGCCCACGTACAAAGCCATGAACACACACACACGCTTCACATGCATCACATACTTTCCACAAACGACACAATATACTCACATCACTCGTATATGCACCATTCACAAATCCCATGCACAACCACACAGTTTACACAAAGACTTTATTTACATTGAATTACTTTCAACTAAAGCTACTCTTTTTCCTTAAGTAAACCCAAGTTCTTTTTGGAGTCTCTATTCTGTATTTGGTGTTTGAACTCAAGTGTAAGACCTTCTATTTGCTGCTGCATTTCTAGTCTGGTGGGACCTGTCTTCCGACACACTCCTGCAGCACACCACTGCCTACATCAGCTCTGTTACTCATACAACAGCAACTGATATATGTGAAGTACTTCTCAAATGCTGGGCCCTTAGGCTCAGTTCATTACGGGTATGATCTCACTTAAGTCACAGGGCATCACTCTGAAATAAATAATCTTTGGGTAGTTTTTTGACTGGGCAAGAGCTCACTTCATTGCACTCTCCCTGAGAAATGTTGAACAACGTGAAGCGTAACTTTATGGGTAACTATTGATATTCTATGGGGCTATACTTGCCTTGATGCCTCCCTTCTAATGTCTTTCAGAACTCTTCAGGAGTTAGAGATGGGGTTGGGGGAGGAAGCTCTCTGCTGACTGGGCAGAATTGGGGCAGTATCTAAATGTTCCTTCACCTCTGTTCTCTTTGCTAAAGAGATGGTATGTCACAGCAATTTTTTTTGAGGGGCGGGTTTATTTTGTCTTCATTAGAATATCATCACTCTTTTGTTGATGTTTGCTATTTTTTTGGCTCAACTCTTTTTTAAAATTTTACTTTAAGTTCTGGGATGCATGTGCAGAATGTGCACGCTTGTTACATAGGCATACATGTGCCGTGGTGGTTTGCATGACTGCAATTTTTTGAAGGTGACAATGGGCAATGGGCAACCATATGATGGTACTTGGGAGAGGCATCATTAAGGTCTGGGAGGAATGGGGGCCCAGAAAGGCCTTCTTTCCCAGGGAAAGAGACAGCACAATTGACCCACTTGAAATTCTCTTCCCAGTTCACTCTTGGCATTGGATTTGGCCTCAAACAATTGGACTTCTGTA